>NW_027273874.1:3430000-4630000 GCF_046630095.1 Trachinotus anak | reverse complement strand
ACACCGGCTCCTGTGTCACTCCCTCACACTCTACTTTCACTCCACTTCCACACACTCTGTCCTCTGTTACACGTCTGTCCATAGCTGTGGTTGCGGGTCCTTCTTCTTCTTCTTCTGTCCCTGATGGCATCACTGATGATGTCACCCTCCCCCCCGACCAATCATCCAAGCCGAGAGGGGAGGCCACTATGCAGGGTAATGATGACCAATTTAGTCAAGAGCTGTATTTTTATCAGACCTTTACATTTTTATATTTACATGTGGAATCAGTGAGTTTTTATATTGTTGAGTAATTAATAACAAGATAATAAAGACAGACTATAATCGTTACTTTAACCCCTGAAATCACCAACACACGTTGTGTTTGTATCACATCTCTGTGCTGCAGGGAACACTTTCTACTTGGTAATGCCTACAGAGCAGGGAGAGAGCATCACCGATGACCTCAACGACCCTCCTACCCCCACCGCCAGCCACTTCCCTCTGCCTCCGGAGGAATTGATGTCACTACAGACGCAGACGGAGGAGGAAACGCCAGCCTGCGGTCCAGAGTCCAACCAATCGGAGGCTATGCAACTGGAACAGGAAGAAGAAACGGGTCAATCGCAGGCCGGGCACCAGAGTCACGTGATCAAAAATGTGGATGAGATTTTCCACACAATTGAGGGGTTGATGAGCAAGTTGCGCCAGCTCAAGGTGGGCTGAGTATCTGTTTGTGTTCATCAACTCCCCTCCCCCCGTTTTAACACACAGAAAGGTCAAACCAGTTTGAACTTTTTTTCTGGACAGTGACCACAAAGTGCGGCCTAGTCAGAAAACACACCTGAAAAAACATCAACACTTCTGAGAGGATCCCCCTCTTTGTTATTGTGACATGTCTCAGATCCTGTTACTGTGGCCACTTCATCTTTCAGAGCAGTATAACCAGCTGAGAGTTTTATCTGTATTTTTTTCATTCACTTAAAAAAACAAGTATACAGGACTTTCCCTACCTTATAAAACAGCATATGAGAGTTATCACGCAGCGCCTAAGCTGAATGAAGGCAAAAAACTTTGATGAGAGTTTTCTACTACTCTGGAAAGAAAGGATACCACATTGGCCCAAATAAAATTTTCTGGAAATTATGTTTAAAAAAAATGGGGGGAGTCTTCTATTTCAGGACCAGACAAAAACAAAGGGACTGACTGTGACAAACATTTCTAAGCAGCACAATATTATTGTGTTTTTTTCCACCTCCCAGCAGCCAGCATGTTTATTATTGATGTTCTACTCTGATGTTAAAATCTGGCTTTTCTGCATCTTAGGAAATAGAGAAGGCTCATCACAAGCTTTTGAAAACCCTCGCAGAACCCTCTGTCAATCAGGCGTCAACCGACCAAAAGTGTCACTCAGCAACTGTCTCCAGGACGCCGTCTCTGGATCGCGGTTCAGGAGACGGTGAGTGGCCGCTGAATTTTCATTTCCAGTAATGGCTGACAGTGCAGTTTCAAGTCTTTCACGTACTGAAATCTTTTTTTTTTTTTTTTTTCTTGAACCCATCCAGGAAAAGACGGAAGTCCAGCAGAACCCAAGATTCAGTCAACTGGATTCTGATGTCGCTCCGGAGTGGATTTACTTGCAGTCATTCACTCTTCATCGATGACATATGTACACACCCGTATGTACCCATTGTCAGACTTGGGCACCCAAGCCCCGCCTCCCTTTGCCCCACATCCCTGCATGCACCGACCAGTGGAGCAGAACCTTAGGACTGTAGCTGTTTTTGTTTTTCTGGTTCCTCTGGATACCAAGAGGCTGGTCGGACTCATCAGGATTTCTGAGGTGAGCGTAACCTCTGACTCCTACCAGAGCACGAGGAGGAGTCCAGGGCGACTGAGGAAAAAGTATGAAGGAACAAAAAGGAAGAAGACAAGTTGACTAGTGGAGAGAAAAGGAAAAGTTGGACGCGCTGAAAGTGGGGGGAAAAAAGACCAAGTTGGATATTTGTGAAGGAAAGTGAGTTGTATGTCTTGCTTTTAAGAGCTGGTTGAAGGAACGGAGCAGAAAAGTGTTGAAATGTTAATTTAAGGAAAAAATCCGAGGGACCCATCACCCCAGCACTTTACCCACAATGCATCCCTCTGTCATGTGCATCCTCTACAGTGGACAGATCAGGGACTGGACATGCCTTGGGCTTCATTCAGGGGTCAACACTAAAGCAAAGATGGCCTCTGGGGGGGGAGGGGTCCCCCTCCCACTTCCGCTTGTTGCTTTACACTGAGTTCACCTGCCACTACGGCCGAAGGACTGTGTCGATATAATTCAGGTTATTTGCACTGGGTAAGGAAACCAATATCACAAACACAAGCATTGTTTACCCTTATTATTCATCTTTATTCATCTCAGATGTTCATATCCCTCCACTGTGGGAGAAAAGGTAGAGTTGTTACCTACGGAAACAGTTGCAGGCATGCTGTCATCACCTTAAGGCTTTTTTTTTTTTAACTACAAGATGGCTGTCTATCAGTGCAACATATTGATCGTTTCATGTTTCATATTGATTGTTCATTTTTAAGTTCTGGAAACACTACTGCGCTGTTTACTACTGAAATGCTGGCAGGTTTTATTTTCAGCGCTGCTTCAGAGGCGTACGGGGATCTCAGCGATCCACGTAACAAGCTCAGCGGACTCACACGGCTTTTATGAACATATAAAGTTGTTAGGGTTAAAAGTTTGGGAGAGTTTGGATGTGGGGGGTAGTTTTAAGACAGGCAATGCTGACAACAAGTGTGAGGAAACAAGACAATTACAGATTCAAACTTAGAAACTTGAATTTTCAGTGAAAACCTGTTTGTTACTCAATGAAATTGCTGCCAAATATTTCCGCTGACAATGCCTGTCTACACTTCACATTTGCCTGTGTATCCTTTAGCCCCCTCCAGTCTATTATGTGTGGAAATACCACAGAAAATACTGTGAACCAGCATCTTCTCCCCTCTCCCATCTAATGGTCATGCCATACAGTGTTTGTATCCCTCTAGCACACGTTCAAAGCCATGAGAGGACTCTTTCCCAAGTAGTTTTCCAGTGAGAGACCTCCCTGAACAGAACAACTGACATTTATTCAAAGATGAGTAAAAATTACATTTTACTAAACCAAGGACACACAGAGCGAAAATAAGTTCAAAGGAATAGCTCCACATTTACAGAAATGAGTTTATTTCGACTTTCCTGTCGAGAGTTGAGATAAGAAGATCCATACCATTCTGAGAGCCGTACAGTAAACATTTGGCCACAGCCAGCAGCTGGTAAGCTTAGCTTAGCATTATCACTGGAAGCAAGAGGAAACAGCTAGCCTGCCTCTGGAGCTCACCAAATAATATGTAACACTTCGGTTCTTTGTATGGACCAGACAAACGAGGTGAAACATGTTAATTAGTGAGCTTTATAGGTGCCGGGAGATGGATTTTGTTACTGAAAGTGTTTATGCAAGGCTCTGCTAACATGCTGCTCCGTACTTAAGACACAGACATGAGAGTGGTATTGATCCCCTCATCTAACTTATCATAGGATGATGATGATGTCATCCTATGATAGAGTTTCATGTCCTTGACGTTTTAGTTGTGCATTGGTTGAGGCATGTGTAACCAGCAAAACTGACATTTAAGCCGAGCTCTTGTCTCTCTCTCTTTTTTTATTCATTTGTATGGATCTAAATACACATTAGACAGAAAATATATATTTACACTGCTACAAGGAAGGAACGTCTTAATGAGAAGTTCTGGCATGTACCAGTTAAAATGTTTTTTTTTTTTTTTTTTTTTTTTTACATTTTGTTTGTAGCCTCTTTCTTTCTCTAATCGAGCTGGGCAGAATCACACTGGACTGAATTTTATTTGAGCTGGTTTCAAATACAATAATTGAGGAGCGCTTTAGTGAGTTACCCAGCCTCTTTACCAGCATCAGACCTGTCACCAAACTGAACCCAACCAAGAGCCAACAACACTTTACACACTATCAGCCACCGAGTCTACTACTAAAATGATGTTTCACTGCCTGGAGGAAGGTTTTCACTCTTTAGCCAGCACACCCCGAGGAAGAGGAGGAGTTGATCGAGAGGTGTGACTTTCACATATGTACAGGTGTTTAACGAAAAAAAAAAAAAAAAAACAAAACAAAAAAAAAACAATAGTGCTACTGATTGCCAGGGCGGCTGATTTTCCCAGCTGACCCTGTATGAACAGAAGAATTTGTGCTAAAATGTAAAACTGTTCTACCAAAGTGAAATATCTTTCAGAGGGGTTGAAGGGAACTTTTTTTTTTTTTTTTTAACTCAGATTTTGGCTGCTGTTTTTCAAGCATCTCAGACCAGGAAACTGAAGTGTTGTTCTTGAAAAGAGAAAAAAAAAAAAGATTCCTTAATATTAACATTCTTCCATGTCATAATGTTAATTTTTGGCCATAGTTTCACACAAGAAATCAAGAGTGTCAGATGATCACTTGGTCTGAGCTGGTTGAATCAAATTTATGACCTCGTTTTCCTCACTAAAAATCTTTCTGTGTATCTCCATTTCTTTCCACCCACCTCTAACTACAGCGTTTTTCTTTCCCAATTTCTACCTCTACACTTTCTTTGTATCTTCAATTACCACTTTTTTTTTTTTTTTTAATTTGTATCTCATACATTGACATCAGCCTTGTGGCCCTAACTGGCTGAAAGAAGCTATAACTGATTCCTTTTTCGTTTTTCTAAACGTTGCACAAACAAAACTTCCCTGCACGGTGCAAACTACTGTATGCATACACACAATTTTAACTTTCATCTCATTGTCTTTATATTTTGTGTCTTTTAAAAAAAAAAAAAATCGTGTTCACTCATGTAATATAGAGAAATCAGACCCACTTGTTTTATATATGTTAATTTTTTTTCTGTAAAGCCTTAGTCCTCGTATTTGATTTTATTTTTGTAGATATGATTTAAAAAAAAAAAAAGGATGTATAAATTATTTTCTTCGCCCTTGTTTTTAAAATTGGTGAGATTGTTAGCTGCACAGAAGGAAAAAGGATCTCATGTTTAAGATTCATGTGTTTTGTGAGATTAAAAGAAACTGGATAAAGGAAAAATAAGTGTTGATTGTGGGTCTTGAATTTTTTTCAGTTTGTGGATAACTGTCGCCATTCAGTGTTGGTCTTTTCATACCGCCACATCCTCGGCTGGAGGTTTTATCTTTTGGCTGTTTACAGGTTTTAGTGCTGACTCCAGTAAATTAAACTGATTTATTATAATTTATCTGAAAATCAAATATGTGACTGTCTCATTTACGTCCCTTGGTTTTGCACACCTGATTAAATGAAACATTTAGACATGATAAGTGCTGCTAGTTAAAGTAGATCACCTTATCCCACACAAATACATGCAGGTACATTACTTATTATAATCTTTTTTTGTGTTCATTGTAAATTTTTGCTCTGTCTATGATATCAATAATGCCGCAGTTTTTAAGAGGTATTGTTTAAATATAATATATAAAATAAGGGAAATAATACATTTATGTCAAACCTTAAAACCTGATTTTCATATTGAGCAAATGTAATGTCTTTACACAGCTGAATTCAATGGTCTGTGGAGCAAACTGAACAAAAGTGTTGTTTATGCTCATCTGTCTGCTCTGACATTACTTATTCATAGTTTTATCCACTTCATTTATTATTGAAGAGCAGTTCTTTCTACGATTGTCTGAAATTATATTACCTTCATTTTGCAACACAAAATCGTTTTTGCAATACAAAGTTGAGGTGATACATTTACCATTTTCAGGGATGATTCGTTTTAAGTGACGCGTTTGCTCACGGGGAGTTGTGTTCGTGGGTATATTTGTTCCATTGTGAAATACCGGTTTTATTTTGAAAACCCTCACCGGAAGCGCTGCGTGTTCCGTGTGTAACTTGACCTCTCCGCCGCTGCGGGGTGTCTGCGCAGACCTCCCCCCCCCCCCCCGGCTCAGCCGATGCGGAGCCGGGATGAGGTGCGTGTCGCTGCCTTTTGTGCGGCTCCGATGCTTCGACTTGAGCTGCGATTTCCAGACCGGGAAAAACAAAACAGAAACCCACAAACAGAACAAACTGCTCTCACGAAGAAGACTCGAGTTAACAAAAGGTTGCAGATGAGCGTCGACAGCCGCAGACGGAGGAGAGCCGGGAGAAAGTGAATACCAAGCGTTTGGAGGCACTTTTGTTGGAGGCGCACGGCTCTGAATCGCGGCTGCTGGGCTCTTTGTGCTGCCGGTTGCAGCTTTCGCCCTTCGGGTATAAAGGTAAGACATCCCTGCAGCCACGGAGGCTGAAACGTATCGTTAGTCCACGAGCATGTGTCTTGTATTTTACAACAGCGGCACTTTTTTTTTTTTCTTTTTTCAAATATATTCGTATTTTTTCCATTTGTGCACGGCCGCTCAGTGCCAGGGCTGATGAGTTGGCAGATAACAGTACTCATCTCACATTCACTGAAGCTGAATTTCACTACCAGCGACAACACGATCGCTGTTTTCCTCCTTGGAGCTTGTTCACCTCTTACATTTTCCTCTCCATGCACTTTATCCGTGCTGCGCTTTTACGCACGCTGTGCCAAATGGAACCGTTTGCAGACAGACCGCGTTTGGGAGATGTTGTGTGTTTTTTTTTTTTTTTTTTTTTGGCTGTGGTCACATGCTTGTGAGTTTGCAGTCACCAGTCTGTTGCTCGCAGCGGCAGCACTGGTCTTCACCCTGGGTGTGTAGGCTACTGCTTTGTCGCTGTGCCTCCATTGTTAAAAATAAAAGCCTGTGCACCCTCCACCGCTTTGGTTTACTGTGACCTTTATTAACTCTCACCGACTGTGTACTTTGTAATGTAAAGGCCTGGAAGCCTCATCTTGGGTCGCTTCAGTATAGAAACTGCAGCCACGCCTCGCTGGCCCACTGCCACCCTGAGGCCTGGAGGCCCCCGGGAGCCACACAGGCAGGCTGGTAAATCTGCAGCAGGAGCGGCGACTTGTGAACAAGTGTGCTATCAAAAAATAAATAAACAAATAAGTCAAAAGACAACAATTCACAAACTGGCACATTTTTCTGTTAGCATTATAGTAAGAGTGGAGTGATCTGTCTTGTTTAAACATGATAAATCTCATAAAACAAGTGCAACTGTGTAATTTTATACTTGAATCATTATCTCACAGCGTCAGCAGAGATTGACAAGAAAAGTTTTTAATACTAAAAATCCTGAAGGCCAAATTATTTGTAAAAAAAAAAAAAAAGGGAAAAGAAAACATTTTTACAGTGTGCTAACAGTTTTTGCCCTGGCCTTTCCTGTTTCCACACTGCATGCACGTGAGGGTCCCACCACCCAGATGAGGCTGAGCACGAACTCCAGTGTAAATCAATCAATCAGCTGTGGATTGATTACAGTGGGAGAGGCTCATCAATGCGATCCATGGCATGGACAGTCTCAGACTGGGCGGGAGAGAGACACAGCAGGTTGTGTTTACGTCAACGCCACTATAATACAACCACTGAAAGCTCTGGTATTGTGCATCCTGAGCTGTTGTTTAGAGGGACTGGGGCATTACAACTTAACATTCCCCCGCAGCCATAACCATCTCATATAGATTAAAGAGTGCAAACAAATCGCATCCCTCATTGTCTGTGCAAGGAAGTCCCCAAGCCGGCACGAGTCAGTGGTTTATTAAAGAATATGTTATATGTTTTTTTCCCCAGTCCAGTGTCTATGAAAACCGATCACTTCTTTTTATGCCCTTTTCATGAGTCACATCCCCTCCGTCAGACTGAAGTGAGGACTCTGACTCCGGGACGTTAACAGTGTCGTTAAGCCGTTCTTGTGTAGCTTTGTTTTTATGCTTGGCCTCGGCTGGAAAACAAATCCTCTCCCAAGTGGCAGGTCTCTTGCAGACTGCATCAGGATTTCTCTGTATTTAGCTGCATTCATTTTTTTCTCCTCTACTCTCACGTGTGGGGTTTAGGATGATGTGCAGCATTTGACTTAGACCAAATCTCAATTTGAGTTTAATCAGACCACAGAGTCTTCTTTTCAACTGATGTCAGATTGTCCCATGTTTCTTCTGGTAAACTGTAGCCAAGATGATGCGTGGCTTTTATTACACATAGACCAAACAAATATCAATAAAGCAGGCTTAAAATCTTCCTAAAATCTTAAGTGCCACTTGAAAATGTCCTAGGTGAAGAGTCCACATGTGAATCACATGAAAGCCATTACTGAAATCTGAATTGTCTAATGTAGGAGATGGAAACAGGAGCTGATGGAACAAATAGAGAGCGCGAGGAGATTTGTTATTGGATTAGGAGCCTGCTTGTTCTGCTGCCAATTCGGAAAGTACCCTACTTGGGGAAAAAAAAAAAACACTGCTCTGTCCAGATGACAAGTCAAACTTAAAATGTAGAACACAGATTATAAAACTGGGGGCATGGCAGAAATATCCTGAAAACGAAACAGAGTCGGAGCCTGGTCAATGATTTGTGCCTCTTTCCGTCCTCTGAGGTGTTTAGTTGGGGGATAAGGGGAAGAGAGGGGGGTGCTAAGTTGATGTTCTGGTTGCCACGGAAACTACCCCCCCCCCCTCCTCCTGTCTTTTCTCACCCATAGCCCCCCATTCATCCCCATTGTAGTAGCTAAGCTCTGTTGCCCTTGGAGACCACAGGGGACAGTTGGGGAATGCGGCGTCTCGACGAGTATGTATCTCACATGAAGCCGAAAAGAAACGCACTGCTAAAATTTTAGGCATAGTAGCTAAAATCAAGCTCACATTAACAAAACAAAATGTTTTTTTGTTTTGTTTTGTTTTGTTTTTTTCATTTGGCACAGTGCATGTTCTCCGAGGTTGTAGGAAACAACATGATTTCAGCTTCACTTGAGTCATTCTTGTACAAAAGTGGGACATTTGATGGCTGCTCTGATGTTCTGCCTCCACTCCTGCGTGCCCTCCACACCGGAGACTTGTAGCCCAGAATAGAAGGCGGCGTAATTGCCCTTTATTGGCTGAGAACACACTCAGGGCCAAATCACTTGAGTTTGCTCATAAAAACTCCCCCAAAGCGGAAGAATGGGCCCAGCTATGTCCTTTGCGTTTGGAAGCACACACACAGACACTTTCACACACCTCACGGTGCCAGTGCTTTAACAATGCCGTCTCTCTTCTCGTTCCTGCTACTTGGGACGTTTCCCTCTGAGACGCTTCTCCTCCTCTCTGATATGACAAATTATCTTTTGCCTTTCCGTCTTCCCCCTCCCCCCCCCACTTCTGTCCATTCGTCCCTCACCACGTCCTCCTCCCCTCTTTTCCCAGGCCTCCAAGATAGATTCCCTCAGGAGTAAAGTGGACTTGCTGCGCCTCCCTCTGGCCCTCTCCTCCAAGTCCATCAGCGACCGCAAGAGCCGGCTGGGTGTGGTCTGGGAGAAGGGCGGCGGCTCAGGAGGGGCTCAGAAACCCCGCCCACCGCCAGCCTCCGACATGGACAACGAGTCCATATACTCGGGCTACTCCTTCAAGTCGTCCCACTCACGCAGCTCCCGCAAACACAGGTAAAGGACCACAGACTCCACTGAAGTGGAGTGTTTTTATCAACTGTCAGTTAATCCTTTAGTCTTTCCAGTGACAGAAAATAGTAAGAAATGCTTATTATAGTCAACATCCTCATTGTTTGTCTGGATAGAAATACTCTAATACTGAATAAATACTTAGCAATTAATCTTAATTTTCTTTCAATAGATCAATCTACTAATTATTTCTGCTCTAATTGTGAGAGTGCATAACTAATAATAATATTATAATAATTTATTAATACTAACAAAGGCGGAGAATAGTTTGCCTTATGTTTATGTCTTGTAAACAGGCTCTTTCATGGTTAGTTTCAGCTGGCCCCATTAGAGTTCCACCCCAATAGCTATCAAATAATTATATCAGTGAATGCAGGATTATATAACCTGGCAGGACAGGAAGCATGAAATAACTCGTGTTGATCCGCAGATAGTAATTCCCTGACTTGTCTTTTGCTTTTTCCAATGTCTCCAGAGAGAGGAGGGACAGGCATCGATCAAAGAGTCGCGACGGCAGCATCCGTGGAGACAAATCGGTGACCATCCAGGCTCCTGGAGAGCCGCTGCTGGACGCTGAGTCCACCAGAGGAGACGACAGGGTCAGTGATTCATGTTAGTCATTCCTCTGTAAGTGTGTTCAGTGTGGAGCTGCCACCGCCGGCACTCACCTCTCTGCCCTCCTCCCTCCTCAGGATGACAACTGGGGTGAGACCACCACAGTGGTCACAGGCACCTCCGTGGACAGCATCTCCAACGAGGACCTGACACGGATCTCGAAGGACCTGGAGGAGTCCTCGCCGCTGGAGTGTCGCCGTTACTTAGGTTTAGCGGTGGGCGCCATTCTGGGGCTCTTCGCTCTGGTCACTCCTCTCGCCTTCTTGGCCCTCCCACAGCTGCTGTGGCGGGACACTCTGGACCCTTGTGGCACTCCATGCGAGGGCCTTTACATCTCTCTGGCCTTTAAGCTCCTGATCCTCCTCATCTCCACCTGGGCGCTGTTCCTCCGCCCGCCCAGAGCCGCTCTGCCGCGCTTCTTCATCTTCCGCTGTCTGCTGCTGGCGCTGGTCTTCCTCTTCGTGGCGTCCTACTGGCTCTTCTACGGGGTGCGGGTGCTGGAGCCCAGAGAGACGGATTACAGGGGAATTGTGGGATATGCAGCATCTCTGGTGGACGCGCTGCTGTTCATTCAGTACCTGGCCCTGGTGCTGCTGGAGGTCAGACACCTGCAGCCTGCCTTCTGTCTGAAGGTTGTGAGGACCACAGACGGAGCCAGCCACTTCTACAGTGTGGGACATCTCAGGTTAGTGTGTGTGGGAAATCAGGAATACTGTCTTTTTTTTGATTTTCATTTCTTCTTCAAATATCCATCATTACCTCCACTATGGTGTCTGCTGCAAACTCAAACAGCCTCCCCCGATAGCAAGATACATCCGGCCTATATACACATGCTTGTGTTTCCTCTGGCCCAGTATACACCCCAGTTCCACGGCCCAGGTCTGGCCCATGTACAGCATGATGGTCAGATCCTAATTCCACATCTGGCACACACAGAAATTCTTCCGGCTGTCAGCCAACACTGGAGGGTAACACCCAGACGTGGAAGTATATGGGCCAGGCCTGGGCCTTTTATTGACTAGACTACCAAGTGTTTGCATTTACTGACTACAAAAACACTTTGAAGGTGGTCGAAACCTGCGCCTAGGCGAAATGTAAGTGTCACACCCAAAAGCAAAACTCAGTTGGTCGTTACAAAGTGCAAATGTGTTGCAACCACAACTCTGGACTCCACTGTGCAGCGGCAAACCTTTTTACATATAGCTGGAGATGGTTGTTTGTGCCTTTTATAATTTCATGCCTGGCCTACATCATCTCTGTGTTTCATTCGCACGGTGGTGAGCTTCATAGCAACACGGTACAGCAGCCATTTCCTCTCATGCATGCAGCCAACACAGAGTGTCTTTTTCAGCTTCTGATGGTTTACCACTTCCCTCATGAGCGTGTTGGCCGTGAGGCTGTGAGACCATGATATGAAAAATGTGTAGAGGTTAATGGAGGAACGTCGCTTTCCTGTGCAACACAGTATTCAGCGGGCAGCGGCGTGGGTTCTGGAGCAGTACTACAGTGACTTCCCAGTCTATAACCCGGCCCTGCTTAACCTGCCAAAGTCCATCCTCACCAAGAAGATGTCTGCCTTTAAGGTCTACAATCTAGGAGAAGGTAAAAACGATTACTTGTTCTCATTTATCTCTCACCTTCTCCATTCAGTGGACTGGTCGTCTCTTAACCGTGATGTGTCTGTCTGCAGAGAACAGCACCAATAACTCCACGGGTCAGTCCAGAGCCATGATCGCAGCCACCGCTCGGAGGAGAGACAACTCCCACAACGAGTACTACTACGAGGAGGCAGAGGTGGAGCGGAGGGTCCGCAAACGCAAGGCCAGGTGAAGACATACCCACGCAAATGCATATCTGCACATGTGAAGATGAATGAGTTTGAAGGATGTGATGGAGTGTAAATTATCCTCACAAGTCAAATGTGTAATCTAAACTAATTATTAAAGAGGAATCATATAGATTTAATGTTTCCAGTAAGCCAAGTCTTTAAACCTGCAGTAATTTGATTTTAGTTTTATGTTGCCTTGTTACATCTAATATATCAAGTAATATAATACTCAAGTTTTCAAGTATTTGCTCTTGCTTACCTTTCAGGCCATGTGAGTACAGAGCATGCTGGAAGGATATTGAGTGGAAGTAAAACAATACATTTGATTAACCTCACAAACATTAAGCTGTAGGTCACATAAAACTGATAACATATGAAATGAAGATATGGCCTGGTCATAACACGCCAGACCTTAGAGTGCGAGCATATTTCCTGGAGGCAGTACGTAGGATTGCCAACCCTTTTTGAATCAAACTCAGAAAAGTATCAGTGGAAAAGAATCACTGAACACTGACGTATTGCCACCTTAAAGCTGATATGGTGACCTTGTTAGCAAAGGGTTGCCGCTGTTGTAGCCGTTGTTTGCTGCTGTTGGGAATGATACAGAGAGTGAGCCAAAACAGTGAAGCCCCATAGAGGTGCATTAAATTATTGATAAGGGCACCTTTTAAATCCAAGTTGGTGTCTCACTCCCACTGTAATGTGTCCTCCCAGACTGGTGGTGGCAGTAGAAGAAGCCTTCACCCACATCAAGCGTTACCAGGAAGAAGAGGCGACCGCATCCTCGCCCAAACACCCGCGGGAGGTGATGGCCCCCAGGGAGGCAGCTCAGGCCATCTTTGCTCCCATGGCGCGGGCCATGCAGAAGTACCTCCGTGCCACCAGGCAGCAGTCCTACCACAGCATGGAGAGCATCATCAACCACCTGCAGTTCTGCATCACGCACAACATGACCCCCAAGGTAAGGAGGATGGTTTCACGATATGTATGTAATTTTCATTCAAAATTTCAATCAGTAAATTAATTAATCAACACATTAACCTTTTAATTTCAGGCAGTGTGTTAGTGTCATTATTCAAAAACTGCGCTTACATTGTGTGTTTCTGTCATTTAAAGGCTTTCCTTGAGCGTTACCTCAGCCCCGGTCCCACCCTGCAGTACCTGGACAATGGTGGTAGGGGGCGCCAGTGGACACTTGTGAGCGAGGAGCCAGTGACGGCCTCTCTGCGTCAAGGCCAGGTCTTCACCCTGAAACGTCTGGACTTCTCCCTGGTTGTCACGGTGACGCCGCTTCCCTTCCTGCGCCTGGGCGAGGAGTTCATTGACCCAAAATGCCACAAGTTTGTAATGAAGCTGCAGTCAGAAACGTCTGTGTAGGAGGAGGGAGATGAGTAATGGGTGGGACGAAGGAGGATGGTGAATCAAATACTAATCATACTGCCCACAGGGTTTTTTTTTTTTTTTTTTTTTTACACCTTTTTGTTGTTGCATTTTTCATTATTTTTATTCGTCGGTTAACATGACATGAGAGGTGGACATGGACAAAATAGCACACATTTACAAAAAGCACCCCATGTCTGACCTTGTTCCTCTTTTGTTTCCTCGGAATGAAACTAACACAACACCCTCGCCTCAAAGTGCTGACTGGTAACTTGTGATAAAGCACTGCAGACTGCTTCCACTTCCCATTATACTAGGGAAGGCTGTTCTTAAGTAGTGTTTAATTACAAATGTAATAAACTACATTCTTTTGATAAAATCCCTGGGCTGAAAGAGGAATGACCTCTTGAGTCTATAAATGGGATTTTAGCCACACTACACCCATGTAGGTTATCAACAGGCTGTGGTAAATAGTAAAGTCTTCAAAATGTGCAGGAACACTGTACAGCTGACCTTTTACTTCTTATTTCACTTTTTACTTGAACTACTCGATCTGGCCTTCACAGGCTATAAACACACAGCGAAAAACTCACCTAAAAGGTTCGCTTGCCTTTTCTCGCCTATTGGACAATGACTGGATTCACTTACCGAATCAAAGGGAGAGGAAACCACCTTTCAATTGCTTCCCCATTTTGTTAATTCCACTCAACAGTTTACTGAAAAGTGGATATACATAATTTCCAGAGAGTATGAAGTAAAACACTGGATGAACTTGACGCACTGCGCATTTCATTGTATTATGTCCTGTTTAGTTCCTCCTACATGAATGTGTTTTATGGTTTATAGTCATGCACTGGCAACAAAAATAAGCACAATGTAGGCACAGTGAAGAACCATTTTATGTTCAGTAACACTGGTAGTTGATGTTTTCACCTCTGATTATTTAATCTTGATAAGCTCAGGCACAGCCCAGCCAAGTACCGTCCGTGTGTTTCTTTTTGGCAGCTTGATTTTAATTACTGTCTGATATTTTGCAAAATCAGTGTGTGAATGTGTGTGGACTTGTTTTACTATATTTGTGAGGTCTGAGGTCCGGGAGCCCACTGTACTTATGGGGTCCGACAGGTTTGTGGGGACTAAAGTGCTGGATAATATTAAAGGGCCGTTTGAGGGTTAAGACTTGGTTTTAGGGTTAGGGTGAGGCAGTTGTGATGGTTAGTGTAAGGGGTTAGGGAATGCATTATGTCAATGACAGGTTCACAAATCTAGTAAAACAAGGATGTCTGCGTGTGTTTGTATGATTGAGTGAGGCTGGATCACCAACTGCACAAAGCGGAAAACTCCCCCAGGTACAGAGGCCCCCAGCGACCCCCAAATCCTGGAGCCAGTAGCCTCAAGCAGAGCCGAGTAGCAGGCTACAGAGGTCTAGTAAAACTTCTCTCTAACAGAACACTAGTAGTCTTCAGACCCAACTAATGCTGACTCAAGTGACATCACTACAAGCAATTTTCAGACTTCGCACAGCTCCCTTTGGAGCCACAAAAAGCGTATTAAATCTTGTTTTTGTAAAATCAGGGCATTTTTCTTTTAGTTTGGTTTATAATGTGTTCATATGTATTCTAAATAAAGGTAGAGTATAAAATTCAACTGACAAAACACAGATTTTCTTTTTATTATCCAGTATAGAAAATCCACAGATATTCATAGTCATAACCAGTCAGAACCAATGATATTTTTGTAGTGTTTTTGCTTCCAAAATACTTTATTCAGCTATCGAAATAGTGGCAGATTGATTTTCTGTTGATGAACTAACTGATTAGAAGACTGATCATTCCACTTCGACAGTATTAGTTGGTTTATGGGTGTCTGAAGAAGTAATGACAGCTGCTGTAGGAATTTGGGGGGTCAACAGTCTGGACATGGGTTGATACATGCTCACATTTGTGCGTCTTCTGCCGCGCAAAGATGTCCTTCTTACACTACAAATAGAGATTGACGTGCCAATCACAAGCAGTTTACACGTACATTTTGATACAGTTTTCTAAGCTTGTATTTTTCCTGTTTTAGATCGATTCATTTGCTGCCACTTTATTGTGCTGAAACTAAGCTCCTAACACGTTTCTCTGGAAAAAAAAAAAGACTGTTACTTGCTGTAAAATGTTTTTGATAAATTTCTAGCCTCCAAAGCTATTTGTGACTCACACAGGGTCTTGAGTTCTTCCTTTTTTTTTTTCTGTTTTGAGCACAGACAGGAAGTGTGACCAAAGTGTGGGTGCATGTGAAGCTTTTCCAAATGACGTGTAAGAATTTCCATCGTAGAAGAGCCATGTATACCGCATCTACAGTAAACAGAAATTCTCCAAATAAAAGAAGAAAAAAAAAAACCCTGAAATAAAAGAGAGTATATATTCTACAGGCTGGAAAATAAAATATTCAGTCTGCTCAGTGAAGCTTGCAAGTTGTTACACTGATCTATGGGGAAGGTATGCAAAAATTTGTCATTGAAGTATTTATGACTTATTAGATGTAGTCACTTGACGTCACTTGAAAGAAAAAAAAAAACGGAAGTGTGTTGTACAGACCTTGCGCTCTCCTCATGGCAGTGTGCCTCAGTTACGATGACACTTCAAATCATCCTCATTGTATTGCTCCAAGGTAGGTCCTCTTTTCAATTTCTGAAAAAATTATCAAGCAGCAGTTGTGCCACAATTTCAAAAACGTTTACACAATTTGAAAGCACAACTCAGAACAGAATAATTAACTTCCTGAGACAGAAATGCTAAGACAACAGAGCTCTGGTCGTCTAACAAAAAGATAAAAAGCTAAATAAACTTACAAATGTGTTTCTGCTCAGTTTTATCACCAGTCAGTCATTCTGTCTTTCTGGTGTTTTGCTCAAATGTTTAATGTGAGAAGGAAGGGAACTGTGACATATTTGTTACAGTTACAACAAAACAAAAGCAGGAAGTGTGGCATGTAAATTGTGATTAAACTTATCTCTTTCGTGCCTCGATGCAGTTCACACCGTTGAACACATTTTTAAATTAAACTAACTGTGCTCTCTCTTTGAGTGTTGACCATGCGTCAATCATCACACCCAGTGGTGTAGACTGAAATACCTATCCTGAATCGTATTGAGTGTAATTACCCCCTGACCTCTCCTCTAGTGCCACCATGCTGCTAACCTTCGTCTCTTGAATGGCTTGCTAAAGAATTTATAATCCAGCTCCCATGAGGATCAATTCTAATGGCTTAGGTGATCTGTTATTTGATATGTCTCAGCATCTACTTGATGTAACATTTTTGAATTATCTCAATAACAACTCTATGGTGTGCCACAAAATTTGGTATCAACACTGATGGTCCCCAGATGCTGATTTGTAAAAAGCTTGACCCCCCCTGATCTCTCATCTGGCACCATCATCGGTTCATAATTTGTCTTTTATCCATGTTTATCCCATTTGGTGTACTTTTTGCTTATTAACGAATAGTAGCATGCTGACGTGCTAAGCCCAGAAGATGACCAACATTATACCTGCTAAATATCGACATGCTAGCATTTTCATTATGAGTATGTTAACATGCTGATGTTTGCATTTAGTTTTAACTGCTGCTGTGAACTAAATACAGCCACCACCTTGTTTAATCTGTCAAAAAAAGCTAAATGATAGCACAAATACAAGTTCACTGTCGGCCATATCAGTATGTATGGATATCCACTTAATGGTGCTGTAACTATAGTTAATCTTTACTTGTCTTTGCCATCATTCTTTGAAATGTTACGTTTTTAAGGAAGTGTTGCCTATCCTTCCTCTTACTAGCTTTCTGTGTAAAACCTGTAAGACTGGGTATGCTTTTTAATATAGTTTTCACAGTGACACCAGCTGAATCCGCTAGGGAAGTCCCTGGTTACCTTGGGGCAAGCGTTACCTTGAGGTCAGGAGCAGACCCATCATGGAATCTCGCAAAAATCGAGTGGTCAATATTCTCCAACAACACATGGATTGCCACCTATCGCAGGGGAAAAGAAAACATTGACCGCGTCAGTCGGTATAAAGGGAGACTCAGTCTGAACATCTCCTCAGGTAAGAGACAAATCTATTATCAGTGTAAAGGAGATGTTATTTCATTTCTTTCTTGGCAGTGTCTTCTCAATAACTTTTTTATTCATCAGGTGACTTGATGATCCATAATTTGAACAGTGAAGATGCCATGGAGTACACTGTGGTCCTCATCAACACAATGAAAAACAACACCGTAAACAAGGTCAAGCTCAAAGTTATGGGTAAGTGCGACTAGCATTCATGAGTGAGAAGAATGTTCCTTTTTCCACATCTATCCTAAGTTTGATTTATTGACTGACGGAGCGTAATGTCTGTCGCTTTGGTCCCTAATTGAAACATCTCAGGAACTATTTGATTAATTAAAATTAAATTTTGTACAGGCATTCATTGTTCCCAGAGGTTAAATCCTTCTGACAATGGTCACCCCTTGAATTTTCCTTTTGAGTAAAATATCTCAGTAACTAATTAAATGGCTTGCCTTTAAATTTGTTACAGACACTCATGTTTCCCATGACTCTTCAGGTCGCTTTTTTCAGTTTGCTGAGTACCTGCAAAATTATTACTACTAATGACATGTTAAGTGCTAATTGTTAAGCGTTAGCACGCTAACATATTTAACAACCACTTTAAAGATTTTAAGACAATTTAAAAAAAAGGTGTAAATAGTGAATCAACATGTTAGCATTGTCATTGGATGTTAATTATAGCTTCACAGAGCACTAGCGGCACTGTAGACTGATAGGGCCTTATCATGCTGATGTGTCTTTGCTGGTTTCAGGCCAATGCACTTGTCTCTTCCCTGTGCAGCGCCCACATTGTTGATATAGCAAATGCACCTGCGCACATCTGAGCAGTCATAGGCATGTTGTTTCTTAAATGAGGTTGTGGTCAGATGCGCTGTTGGCACGTTGCTATAGATGAGAAAGTTATTTGCAAGATTCACCTACAAAAACCTAGTCTGAAGTCAGCGGCGCAGTATTTCACTGTTTTTTTTACTGCACAGTATAAAGCCAGTAATATGTCCCTCTGTAGACACCTGCTCGCACACTTTCACTTTGTGCACAAGCAGATGATAGCTCTGCAGAGAGGGGTTCGTTCTTACTACTTGGCAGATCAGCCATTATAAAAGCAATCCACAAAGGTGCAAGCTGCAAGCACCTGGCTTTTAAAGGGAATGGGAGATGGCACTCTGATTGGCTTGCTGCATGTTGTGAACCATGCTCCTGACACTTTCTTCTTTCTGCCAGTCAACTAACAAAAGTGGATTTGGATACTCCATGCACTTTAGACCATGCACTTAGTTCGTTAAAATAAAAACCCTTGGTTTTGTTGTCGTCACTTTCCTTGATAAGTTTAACATGTTTTTAAAAAATAGCTTGTTTCTGGGGTGAGAGAGTGGCAAGAATATATCTATCTGTAATTCATAATTACAATCTATTCCCATGTAGAACACCTTGAGGAACCGTCCATAGAGACACGCGTCAGTGCAACGATAAAAGGAAGCTGTTGGGTGGAGCTAAATTGTTCTTCTCAAGATGAAGGTGTTGACCTCTCCTGGGAGGTTAAACCTGGACCTGTGACTGCCTACAGCATGAATAATCCTGATGGAAAACCTGGAATTCTTTTGGCATTCCTCAGCACCACACAGAAGAGCAACATGTTCACCTGCACCTCCAACAGGACTACAGAGAGGGTATCAAAAACTGTCACCCTAAACTGTGATGGTAAGCATCTGAAAGCTTCAAAAGATATCATACTAAATAAAATGTGGAAACCTGGGTCTAAATAGCATGTAGCAAAAAGGTAGCTGTGTATGGTCTGGTTGACTCTACAGCAGAGGATAGGCTGGACCTCACGTGACTTTGCAGAGGAACCACAATACAAATACAAATACAAATATAGTGCAAAACAGCAAGAGACTGCTGCAGCTCCATGGTGTAATGGCGTGATTCGATACATGCACGGCATCTGACTGCATGGCAGAGCCCCTCTCAATCCCCCCATTCCTCCCACTCTCTGTACATTTTGTACGGTGTTTCTAGGGCCTGAATAGTAACTGTTAGTAACAAGTTAGGAAAGTGTAATGTGCGAGTGCAATGTCAGATGAACTCACAAAGGTATTAAAATTAGACTGTGACACAGACACTTCCTCAAGAGAGAACCTCAAAATCAGATAATGAAGCCACTCCCCTGTGAAGGCCCTTTCTGCGTGTGTGTAGTATTGTCTTGTGATAGCGCGCTTCCCCCAACAAATATGTAAAATAAATTGCCCACTTTGCCTGCTGAGGAGTCTTGCCTTGATTATCTGGAAAAATATGCTGATACACCATAATGCAATAATATAATACACAACAATATGCTCTAATATGACAATAATGAAACATACCAAGATATACCATACCATATAAAGTCCAAACATGATAGAATACACCATAATTTTATAGGACTTTGTGTTTCCCTGTACGAACTGTGTATGAGTTCACCTCTACTACCGTTCTCTGTATGGCTCTGAGAAACTAACTTCAAATTCTTCCCCAACTTTGTTGTTCTTTGCAGATGAGATCAGGGTCAGATGTGGCCTTTGGTTTTTCTTTGGACTCTTCACTGGACTTGTCATATTAGTATTATACATTTTCAAAGGTAAGAGGAAAATATCATGCTATATATAATATATCTAGTTGTCTCCCAATGGGATCTCACCTTAGCAAATGCTGTCACAGGATTAGCATTCAATTACTCTGGGATAGGATTAGCATCAAGCCCTGCCACCACAAAATAAATTGCATTAAAATGTTGACAGTGAGCAACAATAACTGCAACTGCAAGACAAACAACAATAATAATAAAGTTTAACTCTAGGCCTCACTTAACCAATTTACCCAGAAGACGAGATTATTCTTTCCCTAACCACAACATGTCTAAGCACATGGAGACATGTAAGTCTGATATATGTTTCTATGCGACTGCTAAAGAGATCTTATAGATATCTTTCCTTCAGTATAATCCATTTGGAGCTCCTTCCATTTCAGAGCCAGGCCAGGGATTACATAATGAACCATGTGCACAGGGCTCGCTGGCCATCATTTGGGCCACAAATACACACTGGATTTGTTGTTGTTTCATATTGCTCCTGGCATTTCAAAATGGAGGAGCATAGCCAAAGTATTTTGGGATTTTGGGGGCCAGCAAGGTTAGACCTGGGGGCTTTATACTCCAATCCCCTGCAGCGATTACATGGCTGAGCAAGAAGTATTCAGACAAAGGTGCAAAACAAAACGTTTGTACTTCAGTAGCTGTTTCCTGAAACGGCAAACTAAACCATTATGGGTCATGACCATAAAATCTGTTTCTGTTCTTCCTTATACTCAAACGGTGATAACAACTACGTGTTGACAAAGTGTGGTTTGTTTTAATTGCAGGAAAAATCAAAGATGCATTGACACAACTCAAAGGTATGTAATGTGTACAGTCATCTTCGGACTGAAATGGTCACTGTTGCATAAACTTATTTGTATTTTCCTCTATTTTTCCAGACAAACACATGAAAACATGAAAACAATTCAGTCATGATCCAAAGGAAAGTTGCTGTTCAAAGATGTTTTACAAACACACCTGTTTATATTTTCTTGTGTTTTTTGGGGGATGAGTGATAACACAATGCCATCCCTCCTGCAGTTAGCTTAACCCTGTAATGCCTGACCCCAGAAATAATGGACAGAAAATTCTGATTTCTTGAATCTGGAACCTTTATTTGGCCCTTTCGCAAAATTTGAAAAAAAAAAAATACAAAAAATTATTTGCATATAGGTTTCTCCAAATTCTATACACGATTTTACTGCACACTAAAATGCAAAAAATTATGTAATTATAACTTGTTTCAACAGATTAAGTGTTCATGTTAGAATATTACTAAAAATTTCAAAGAAAATGTCACTGGAAAATCGTAAAAATCGCAATTTTCTTTACCTTGATCCAGTGAGTTGGGAACTATCTGAAGGTGGCCAACTTGGATTGTCCCATGTACTGTGTTTGAATTGTTGTAGTGATAAAGGGATCCACCAGGGGTTGGAAGACAAGTATCAGATTGGATACAAGAGGGTTTTGAGTGAAGTTTTTACCATAAGGTGATGCAATAGGTCTCAGAAATGCTTGTATCAAATTTGCTGCATTTGGCATCATAGGGTTAACTCATATACAAGACAAGTGTCAAGAAGCTAGAATGACTACACAGCAGGAGCATCAGCACTGCCTGACTATGACTACAGTAATATGAGGAATGTAATATTTTGATACAACCCAAGAATGTAATAAAGTCATTTTAATACATCCTGCAGTTGGGCTGTCATATCAGATTTTCACTACACGATTATTAGTGTGGAAAAAAGAATTGTTTATTGTGTGGTCTGTCTCTTTTTGGCAAATTAATTGGACTTAAATACTAGTGTAAGGAGGGAGAGAGAGTCTGCAACCATAACTGATAACTCATACAAGTATAATTAACACAATATTAATATTTAATCTTTATCAGTTATCATCAATATGGATATATCCCAACACCCTTGAGCTACAGCAGACAGCGTTAAGAATGAAATAATGAATACATAATGATTTTATCAATGACAGTAATGTGCTTGTGTCATTTAGTCCATCTCATGTAAATACAGTTCATATCTAGTGGCAATGTCTTGTCTGCCTAATGTTTTCTATTTCATTGTTTTGTTACGTAAATTTCTTGTATAATAAAACCCTTTATAATGAACGTGAGCGTGAATGGTTGTTTGTGTCTATGTGTCAGCCCTGTGATGTCAGCTGGGATCACAAGGATAGGGCATATAGCTAACTGATGTATGGAATACTTTCTGTCAGAGAGTTAGATGAGAAGGTGGACATCAAAGTGTTGAAATACTTCTTCCTATTCCTGCGACAGGCTGGTTGTGTCACTTTTTTTTAGCTAATATGTAAATTTGTAAAAGTATAAATATTTAAATAACCTCAACCTCTGAATGATTTCAAAATATTCGACTATTCCATCAAACTCAAAGAATAATTTTGAATGTCCATTTCAAATCATTACAGGCCAACCCAGTTTAATTGACTATGTAATTTAAAATCCATATTTCCACATATTTTTCACCAAAATAGCACAACGTTACACTTGATATTGTACACCTCTATACCCTTACACACTACTATACCCTTTTAAATGCACAATCATACTTCCTTTTATTCACAATCACAGTCTCATAGACTCTCATAGAGTACTACAATATACTTATGCACACTTTCTATGCATATGCTTGCATGGTAGTCTGTGTAATAGAGGATAATAGCATATGCATGTAGTTGAAGTTAACATTGCAAGTGAAACAAAGGTCCATATATTAGCAAATGATGTTATATTTAATACAAAATAAAAGCATATGTGAGGGAAATAAATATGTGAATGCAAATAATCGTCTAAGGGACAAAATAATGGCAAATATAAGACAGAGTTATAGGAAATATGAATGAGAATGACTGTCTGTGTGAGAGAGTTTGATAGAAATAGTCTGGTTATCTTTGCCGGAGATAGAAGAGGTGGGATTTCATGGACGTGGCCCGCCTTCCCAATGGTGATTGGTGTGGGAAGATAGCAGACCAGGAGTGACTCACTGAAGCCACTGGCATCTTAAATAATGTGTAAAAGGTACCAAAATCACGTGATGTAGGTGTTGATAGTTGTGTGAAAAATATCAAAGAAAAGAGCAGCTGATTTTAAACCAAGCCTGAGTCGCGTCAGTTATGCCCGTCCGCCTGTCTGGACTCCAATGAGGCCAACAAAAAACAGTATTATCGTAGCTTGATGGATGGTCATTGAAAAACGTAGGCTGCAGTATTCATGTCAATGTATTATGCAGGTACTGATATTTAAGCTGCAAAAAATTTCTATGAAGCTGAGAGGACTTGTTGGAGTTGAAATTATGACATGATTACAGAACACAAGTCAAGTAAACGTATTTTAATATGGACAACTTTGTACAGGACGAAAAGCACAAAAACCATAAAAAATATAATATAATAATCTCTGTATTTACAGAATTTACAACACTGCCAATGATATTGCATTTCTAATATGATAAATGAAAGGTGCAGGACTCTTTAAAAAAAAAATACATGAACAAAAGCAAGATGTTTCAATCTATCATCTGTTTTTGTACGTTTGCTTTATTATATTAGTCTTACATTTCTTTTTGAGCTGCCCCTTTCCAAATACATCTCGGTCTGTTTATCATTGTGTTACATGTTGTGATCCTTTAAATTTCCTGGTAGGGCGACGCCGAGGCCTTCCTCATGTTATTAAACTGAATCTTGTCATACACAGTCTGGGGCTGGATGTGCGACAAAAAGGAGGAGAAAAACATCAGAATCCCAATCGGATACGAGACTCGTATTTTTTAAGAATTTATTTCTAAAACACAACATTTCATCAGCCATCAGCAGTTATTTCATATGTTGGTGGATATTTTATTTCTGGCCTAATTCACTGTCATTTGCAAGAACCTCAAAGCAAAAAGTTTCACCCTTACCCCCGGTGCGACTGTGTTGACTCTGTTATCAATGGTTTCATACACTGAGCACGGCTTCATGGTAGACGACGTCCTCTGGAAATTCGAATGTGCAATTGTCACAGAGAAAGTCAATGACAAAGAACATGCGTCAAAACAGAGGCAGACCATTTGTGCTAAGCAATGTGCGCACAATAAATACACAATACTTACATCCTCAATTGCAACATCAGAGATGTCGGCGTACACGGTGAGGTCATTTGCGCCACTGTCTGCTGTAGATTTTAAAAACACATTATCACTTGGAGACACTGACGCTGAAGTAATGCAGCGTGACAAAGAAAAAATGAACACTCCATAAATAACATTTCACTGAAAGTATTATGATGTAAAAAATGACGAGTTCCTTACCAGCTTGCCTCTGTTTGTGGAGACAAACCAAAATAACTGTGATGACTACAATGATGATCATCAAACCAGCTCCTGCCGCCACACCCAGGAATAAGACAAAGTTTTCTGGCTCTGCTGTATAAAGAGACCTTGAGTATGAATTGTGCCTATTGATTAATTTTAATTGAGAATTTCTGGAAATAACATTTCAGGTTTCATTCAAAGTGAGATCATATTTTTGTAATTATAATAGCAGAGACCTTCAATTATAATTCTAGCTAGTCCTACTGCTGGTACTACTGCAAGTATATCTCAGTTATAATTAGCCAGGGGAAATAACTGAATCCCCCCTCCTGAGGAATTCATCATCAATAAAGTTCATTCACTTCTCTCTACGTACCTGGTTTTGGTTGGGGAGATGTGTTATTGCTACACTCCACTGTTGTGGATGCAGATTCCTTAATGACTGAATTCCAAATGGTGCAGGTGAATTCGGTCGGTCCGTCCTGTGGCCCGATGTTGTACTGCAGTGTACTGGAGTCTCTGTGGGTCTGGTTCCTCACGGTCCAGTTGTAGTTGACCTTGCTGTCAGGGGCTGAAATGCACTCCAGCCAAACCGTGCAGGATTCATTTAAGGCGTGTGGGGTGATGCTGACATTCAGGACAGGTTTAACTATGGGCTCTATTCAGGCAATAGGGAGAGAGAGAGAGAGTGTCAGGTCACTTGGAATTACATCGTTGAATATGTGTGTGCAGAACTGTCTATACATTTAGACCACAGGCATTCATAGCACATTTATAGGAACTATGACACAGAACAGAAAAGAGAGTTCACATCAGGAACTCCCTTAAATCCAGTTTCCCTTGGAAACTCCTTGGTAATATTTTAATCTCTATATTCTGAACCTAAGATCCAAAGTGAGCTCCAAAAACACAAATCTGCAAAAAACAAAAATGACCATGTGAAGAAAGAGGCCAAACATTGTTCACAGGTTATTACTTTTTATTGCAATGGTCTCAGGTAAAGTCCCTGTTACGTTGGGGTCTCTATATCTATCTACTCCATCTAACCTGTTATTTTTAATTATACATTTTAATTATATACCAAATACCCCAGACGTCAATTTATATTACAATGATTGTATGATACGTTTTGCCGATATCACAAAGTGGTGTAGAGTAATCACTTTTGTTGTATACTCTAATTCTGACAAGCACTAAATAACTTAGCAACCGGAGATGCTCATCAAATCAGATGAAGGCTACGGTGCCTGAAATGTTTGTGTGATGCTATAATTAATGACTGAATAACAAAGGAGTAGTTTGAGGGTCTGCCCTTTGCTTGCGATGATGTTCCCTGTGGTTGCGTGCGTCTTTCTCAGGCGGTTAAATGTATTAAATGTATTTCCTCTTGATCGTTAACCGATAATACATCAAATCTCACTGCAAGTAAGAGAGAAAAGAGGTAAAATGACAGTTCACCCTTTAAATCACCCTTTAAAATCCTAAAACACAGGAGCAAAAGAGTAAGAACCGGATCAAATCTGCAAATGTCAACATGTCTAGCTAACTAGCCAACTACCCAACTTAGCTTTATGTCTAAAGGCAAGGGCTGATAATCTACAGCTACTTATAGACAATTAAGGTTGCACTGGTAAGACTAACCAGCTCTACTCCGCAGTGGACAAGACTGTTCCTTCACTTCCTCATGAGCTGAGCCTTTAAGCATCCAGTATGTAGCGATCATGTGCGTATTTAAGACCTTTTCACAGTCTTCCAGCTTTAAAACAAAGCGGCTATAAATGTTAAAAGTCAGCTGAAGACAGAACTTCAACCGGCTCACAGTTCAGAAACTGATAAAATCTGTTACAGAGCTCTGCCTCTAAAATGGGAGTGTTATACATCAACATGCCACGAACCATGAATGAATAAATGAACACATATAAGATCTTGTGGTCAACAAAAACAAAAGCGTCTTACCCTGAACGCACAGAGTGATGGTGACTGTATCTCTTTGCTGGCCATTCACCTCTGAGATAAATCGAAAATCACCAGAGTCTTGAGGAGTCAGTTTACTCACTGTTAAACTAAAGTTTGTGGGGTTTAGCTTCACTCTGCCTGTGAACTGAGGATCTGAATTTACACTTTGGTCCATGTCTATAACTATTTTATCTCCATAAAACCAAGTCGCTGAGGTGACCCCTTCAGTTGGTGAGCATGACGGAAGCTCCACAGTGTCTCCAGCTTGTTTATGGAAGATATGTTGACAGCTGGAAGCCTCCGCATCTGAAACAATAAGCAAACAGCAGCGTGAGTATAATCTTTTTGAAAGCTGATCATCAGATCATCAGAACAAACTACCTGAAACCATATCCTCTAGGTCTAATATTCAAAGTTAAATTGCACAAGTGAATTAAGCATCAAATAAAGCTGAACAGAAAATAGAGCAATATAAAACACAACATGTTTAATACCGACATACTTCATGTAACATGATATTCATCCATTCATGATGAACATAATCTGACATAACAAAGGCATAAAATGGTTACATAGCATGGTAGCATTACATGCCTAACATGATAAATACATGAAATGACATTACAGCAAGACATCATGACATGACACCCTGCAAAATGTTTTCCTACGGCATTTGTTTCTCTTGTTTCCTGTCAACAGTCAGCACTTTCCTTTCACAATGATGCTAACATTTCCCTAACCTAAAGAACTAAATTTAGGTACCTGGTAAACCATATTTTCAGGGGGAGGAATCTAAAAACGCACATATGAGTCAAGTCTTGAAGTCAAAAGTTGTTGACAATGTACTGACAAACTTTATTTTCAGTATCTCACAACTGAACAACACATCTGAAAATAAAATGTTAGCCATTGTTGTGGCTGTGTTGTACTCGTTCATTAGCAGCTGACACACTGTTGACATTTGAATATTTTCTTTTAGCAGAACAATAGCCTTCAATAGCCTTTAAAGCTGGTGAGTTGACCATCACCTCATTTCCAAGTGAAGCTGTAGCCCAACCACAGACGCTGACCATAGTCGTGCTACCTTTGGTGCACGTCACTTTCGGTCAGTGCTGCTGTACTCAGGAAACGTGTGGTTTACTTGTTTCGGCTGTCATGTTGTGGAGTTTTTTTTTTTTTTTAGTCTTCAGATGAATGCTTATTGTTAGGCCTCACAAGCCTTTCCATTCAAAGCAGTCAATTACCATGTAAACCATGTGCACCATGCGATGTATCTGTTATCTGTGAATACATCACTGGCAATTTTAACACTTACGTACACTCCCCTACTTCTGCAAAACCTCTGAAGAGGTCCACAACCTTCTTTTTGCCATTAGTTACAATGTATACTGTATGACTGACTATTAGTTTATCACGATAGAATATATGTTGTTATAATTTGAGGTATGATAATATAGTCAATTTGAAAAAAAATGACAGAAACAGAGAGAGTGACCCCTCCCTGTGTCAAGATTTCTGCAAAGTTCTCCAAATTTTCTGACACATTGTGTTAAAAAAAAAAAAGCCTATTCATGAAGTTACAAACACTCAGAGAAATGGGAAGTTCAATTTTTTAATCAATGCTGTCCACCATGAGCATGTTTATGATGAAATATTATGTTTTTAACAAGGGAGGGGAAAGCTAAAGCTGTTTGAACACTGCCTTGAATTCATTTCTTCAATTGGACGACCAAGTTCTCAAATCAGTATAGTACTACAATAGCTTTGAAGCCACAGCTGCATTTTTCATTGGTGCTGTTTAAACGTAATCATCTTGCATTTGTTAACGCACGAGTCAAAAAGACTGTCGGGCTCTTCCAAGGAAGACGTCTCATTTCCCAAGACGACTCAGATCCAGTAAATTCTGTAATCCTGACCTACATCCTGACAGTGCATGAGGCAAAAAAAATAAGAATAAATACTAATAGTAAAAATCCATAAACTTATAAGCAGGGGTGTACATACCATGAAGACAGACCCCAAGAAGCAGAACAGCACTGTATGTGAAGAAGAAACCCAGGCAGCAAAAGCGACCACCAACCATCTCTGCGGAGAGAGGAACAACGTCTGTTTCCTCTTCTGGGCTATCAAACTGTGCTGTGAGAAGCCGGCACTTAGAAAAAAAACAAAAAAACGAGAGGGTGGAGAGTGGGGGAGGTTTTCTGTCAGCAAAGAAGCAGAATAAGCGGCCTGGCTTCATTTACTTTTTGAAGTGAAAAGGAGGCACGTCAGAAAGACCATAACTTGTAAATCTTTATTTTAAAAGATCTGATCTTTTGCTGAATCACAATCAACTATTATGTATTCGATTGTGCCACATTATCATCACACTACTTGAACCTACTAGGTGAAAAAATCATGAATGCTTCACTTGACTATTTTCCATGAACTCTGGTATTCCTGACTGAGGATTATATGAACACAGTCCCATCCTGAATAAACTGGAGCTAACAGTGTGTCTATAGACAACTGCAAGCAACTGTAGGGTGAAAATGGATGTGTGAAAATGCAAGTCAAGGATCAATATCTGACATCTTTTGAGGAGGAAGAGCTTAGCCACATCCTGTCATCAGATATTCCTCGATGAAGAGATGTTGGCCTAGAGTAAATGCTGTCAAGAAGTGTGCATCACATTATATTATTGAGAGGCACATGTCTTCAGTTGTAAGGATGGAGGATGTCAGGGTTTCAGCGGGAAGGAAATAGGCTGGGGTAGAGGGGAGATGACAGGTGCCTCGATGAGTACTGGGGCTGCTTCACTTTTAGGGAAGGGGCAAATATTCCCAATGCTTCCTAAGAGGAATCAGCTTCCTGGTTTACTGGGAATATCATCTGGGATCACACCCAGGTCCCTCGCTGTCCAATAATCACTATGGTGTTGTCGACAGTGATGGGGTGTCTCGTGCATATGTGTTGGGACAGCAGGGGGTCTGACAAAGTGCTATCAAATAAGACGGGACTAAAAACAGGTTGAATGGGCAGGTCTCTGTGTGGGGGTCCCTTCGCCTTGAAGGAACACAAGGTCAGTCTTATCTGGGTCACTCTTGAGATGTCTACCTCTGTCTGAATGTGAGTCGGGGGAATGACCCCCCAAAGGTCTGCAGCAATGATTTTGTACAACGGCTTTAAACCCTGGCAGTGGAGGATGGGAACCGTTGTCGTACCTTTACTGTCTGAAAAGGTACAACGTCACCGTTGTATTTATTCATGTTTGTCCTCTGCGGTATGTGTCTGTCTGCTTGTGTATGATAAGCACGACACATCTGAATCAAAACTTGCAGTCTAGTACACAAAGAAGGAAGTCAGCTACCCAGCATCAAGATAAAGGCCATCTCCACATCATGACGACCCCACTATGAAAAACGAAGTGTGTCTGCGGTGACCTCTGCTCTGACCTATCAGACCGGCTGCCCAGCCTATCATCATCTGCCTCTCATCGCTACGTCTCACTACATGTGTGTGAAAAGTGAAGCCTTAAGTTAAACATAGATTTTAGACATTTTTAGAAGATGACGATATCATGAGGGGGCTCTTCGGCAAGAACCTTAACCTCTGTCACTACTGCAGAAGAAGAATTGAAGACTTTGGTGGTCGTGCTGTGGGAAAACGACACTGTCCTCTTGTGCAGTGTTCCTGCAGAGGTGGTCTGTGCACTGCTTGCAAAACAACCTGATTTCCTATGAACTTTGAGGGCCTGTTCACAGATTCAACACTGACATGAAACCCACAAGTGATACCTCTCACAACTATGTTACCGTCCAATGGTTGTGTTGTTTAGAAGTTCACACCATTTTTGTGACTAGTGAAAAACAGATCTCACCTTAATTTCACAGTAACCACTTCACAGAACACTTGCATCCAGTCTTCAAAACTGATTAACCTATTGTCATTTACATTTTCATTAAATGAGCGTTTTTTGTGATATTTTTCAATTTTGTTAGGGCAAATTTAGCAAACAAAGGAACACTGGAAGGAATACTTTGTAGTCTTAGCCACATTAGCAGTATGGCTTTGGAGATAGCAATGTCCTGTTGGTCCGTTCTTCCACCACATTGGTCCAGACTAAAGGATCACAACAACTATATCATAGGTTAATATGCAATTTTGCACAGACATTCATTATCCCCAATGTGTGGAGCCTGGTGACTATGGTAAACCCCTTCAAATTTTCCTCTAGGGCCATCATGAGGTTGACATTTCCTATTTTTAATTAATTGTCTCAACAGCTCTTGGTTGGATTACCCTGGAAGTTGGTACTGAAATCCATGGTGCTCAGAGGATGAATCAACTTTTCCTTTAGTGCCACCAGCAGGTCAGTCACCATGCACTTTTTCTTTATGACCACAAACTAATTGCATTGCTCTAACTGCATTTAATTATACAATATATATAATATATATATATATATATATAATTTATATTATGTAATGTCAACGTATAATTGAACCTTGAACCCTAATCCTGATCAGACTTACCTGTACTTTGTGTGTAGTGCCAATTAGAAAGAAACACGATATTAAACGAAGCTAAGCTACAATGGTGAACAAAGACAACATTACATCCTCCAAGCATTATCATGTTAGCATCACCATTGTAAACAGGTTGCTATGCTAACATTAGCATTTAACTCAAAGCCTTTGGTGTTTTGCTAGCGTGGCTGACTCTTAGCATTAAATAATCAGAAAAATCTGTTTTTGACTGGAAACATACATGTGGACGCCTCCTCAATGAAATGATTAAGGGAGGTTTCTTAATTTGTGAGACATTAGGTCATTTCCGTCTTTCTAAGGGAGATACAATTTTGGGTCCACTTATTTTGAATACTATTCATACACTGGAAACTCCCATTCTCCTCTCTGTCACATTATTTTCAAACTTCATTTTCTAATTATATTATATTTATTTTCAAAATAGTCCCATTGGTTATTCAGTGGGATCAACGACCCTGATGGAACCCTGAAGTGCAACGTTGACCTGTTTGTTCACACTTATTTCGAAAGAAGAAGTGATACAATGATGGTACATTGATGCTGGCCAGTGAGTCATTAGAGAAACAGAAGCAACATAGGAAGGACAAGTTTAAAGTCACACCCTAAGGCTTCATATCCTTTACAAAAACTGACGCAACAACCCAATGAGTTCAGAAGTGTATAATTATTTATTTCACAATAATATTTCTTCCAAAGACTAGGACTGCTTTCAAATTTTTTCTCATTTATTCTCAATGAGATTACAGAACCCAAACATAATTAAATTAAATAAGTTAAATTAAAGTTATCATAAAGGGGGTGGGGGGTGGGGGGGGTGTCACATATTTTGCCCAAATGGAGGAAAAACCATTTTGATTTGTTGAAAATGATCAACAATACACTCCAATATTATCCAGTGATGATACATAGTTAAACACAGTCAACATGCACAAGCATATGTGCATCACACATGCACTCAAACAGGAACACAAAACCACAGGGCACCATCAAGTGGCTAAAAATGTAAATGCGCAGGCATGATAAAATTATACAGCTAGCTTAAACAGGAAGTTTTTTTTAATGTGTATATATAAAAAAGGACAGCTGAATGTACATCCATGCAGCATAATAATAATGTCACAACCATCATCTGAAGGAACATTTAACACAAACATTTAAAACAACATCAACTCAACATGTTATCAAAGGCTGTTCTCAATTAGATTTTAAAATGAGCATTTATCCGCAGTTGTTTTTAAAAATGCTTCAGATTCGAGATGATCATGTTTTAACTAAGATGCCACAGACTTCCCTAAACTTCCCGAAACGGGAAATCCCGGAATTTCAACACCCACAGCTACTGGGAGCCACAGACGAAACAAGCCAAGACACTTCTGGTCAGTATGAGAGCGTACATACATACAGTTCCTCTTACAGAGATGTGTTCCCAAAATAATATTTAGACAGCGTTAACACCGCAGCTTATACAGAATATTTACACATTATACTTTGGACGAACGCTGTGGACGAATGTCAAAATCAGTGTCGTTGTGCAAGCACATATCAAAAAGTTTATTTTATTTATCAATGTATTTGGTGTGTTCACTCCACCTACTTTTTCCAGCATCTTCAGGGCTTCTCACTGTTTCATAGACACAGCCATCACCTACAGGACAGTTGTATTAGTGAATTTGAGTGTTTGTGACAGTCTCTCTCGACATTTAGGAGTTTTCAAAAAGCAGCTCACTGGATATAGTGTATAAGAGTTCAAAATAGCAGTGAAACAGCTGGATTGGATGGAGGACTGACCATGGAGAAGAGAGGAGTACACTTGCTGTTGACTTTCATCCTGGTTGGCTGCTTGAGACTGAGTGAGCCTGAAACATACAGTTCAAACACACGTATATTGGTAGTAATTAGTAACTACTAGTGTATTCAGTTGGAAATAAAAGAAGAGTCTCACACCAACCTGTTACAACAAGCATCTGTGAAAAAGACCAATGTTGTCACTTTTGTTTTGTTTTGCAAATTAAAATGCTGCTCAGTTCCATGACTTCAGTATCAGGAAGAGGAGGGCTCACCTTTTGTCTTTGTGTAGTAAAGCAGTGAGAGCACAAGTAGAACAATCACCGAAATTCCAATAATCAGCCGAACAAAGAACGGGACAAGAGATGAAGAGCTGGACACTGCAATAATAAATGATAAGCACTTCAATAAACTTCTAAATACCTTAAGGAGAACATATGAAGAACTAAAAGTAAGTCAAGTCCATTTTTGTGTGAGGTGCTTACATTCCTTAAAACATTTTCAGTGTCCTTATTTTATGTTGGTTAGCCAAAGCAGATTTATGGTTTATCCTTCCATGTGTTTCATTCCGTGATGTCAGACTTTCATGATAGTAAAAATGCATTCATCAAATGTAAAAACCCACAGAGAACATTTTCTTTTCTCTCTACGTACCTGATTTTGGTTGGGGAGATGTGTTATTGCTACACTCCACTGTTGTGGATGCAGATTCCTCAATGACTGAATTCCAAATGGTGCAGGTGAATTCGGTCGGTCCGTCCTGTGGCCCGATGTTGTACTGCAGTGTACTGGAGCCTCTGTGGGTCTGGATCCTCACGGTCCAGTTGTAGTTGACCTTGCTCTCAGGGGCTGAAATGCACTCCAGCCAAACCGTGCAGGATTCATTTAAGGCGTGTGAGGTGACGCTGACATTCAGGACAGGTTTAACTATGGGCTCTATTCAGGCAGTGGGCAGAGACAGGAAAGACAGTCATTTCAGAGGAGCACTAAGGTGATAAAACCTTCGGGTTATTTCTTGAATTCAGTCTGATGGACTTAACACTTCATAGTGAGATGGCGTCACAATATTCTCAACAAAAACAGAAGATTACCATGAACGTGCAGAGTGATGATGACACTGTCTCTTTGCTGGCCATTCACCTCTGAGATAAAAATAAAATCACCAGAATCTTGAGGAGTCAGTTTTCTCACTGTTAAACTAAAGTTTGTGGGGTTTAGCTTCACTCTGCCTGTGAACTGAGGATCTGAATTTACACTTTGGTCCATGTCTATAACTATTTTATCTCCATAAAACCAACTCGCTGAGGTGACCCCTTCAGTTGGTAAGCATGACGGAAGCTCCACAGTGTCTCCAGCTTGTTTATGGAAGATACGTTGACAGCTGGAAGCCTCCGCATCTGAAACAATAAGCAAACAGCAGCGTGAGTATAATCTTTTTGTCATTGTCGAATAGTTTCCTGGTGTTATGGCTGATGGTCACCACTGTTTACAGACAGAAAAGGAGCTTAACAATTAGTCTCTAAAAGTCCACATCCTTTGAAGTTATTGAATTATTATTAAGCTATTTTGACGAATCTTATTGTTTCTTTGCTGCCTATTGGCAACTTTAAACATTCAAACAGATAAGGCAGTGAAAAAAGTCATTCTTCACTCATCTCACAACTATAGTGTGACTGATCAGAAAACTTAAAAAGAACTTAACCCTAGCCAGAAGGCATTGCATCACATCACAGATGCATACACAACTTACAGAGAAGACACAACTTAAATACAATTTTGAAAAAAAAAATCAAACCCCACTGGTTTTGGTTTGAGCTGCATTTTTCATCATAGCTATTTATAGAAAATACAGTGAGGTGAGACAAGTCTAGTTAAGCACATAAGGCAAAAACTTTACATGAGGCAAAACTGAATGAAAACAGCTTTTACATACATGTAACTGTAAACACACCAAATCCAGATGACATGCCAACAACCTGGAAATATTGCAAACTTGGCCTGACTTGCTTGCAGCTGTGCAATTCTAAGCTCAAGTAAGAGTACATCAGCCAAAAGCTACCCTTCATAAATTCAACAATACTGCACGGTCCTACTGAGAAGAGGTAGACGGTACATACCCTGGAGGGAGACCCCAAGCAACAGCAAAGCACTGTATGCGAGGACGCAGATTGAGAGCTGAAGGCAACTGACCGCCATCACTGTAGAGACTTCATCTATTTCCTCTTCTGGTCAAACTCAGCTGTGACAAGTGAGAAAAAAAAACACACACACACACACCCACACACGCACACACATTGGTGGGGTGGGACAAAAAGAACATGAACACTAAAGAGATCATTAGTTAGGCCTTTTGCAGCAAAACTTGTACCATTTTGTACCAAAAATTGTACCATTTTACACATCATACAATTTGATACCATCAGATGACAAAAAGCAAATGTTCAAGATGTCCTGCATCACTACAAACCCTGGTTTACACTCATTATACAGCCAATATATAGTATACATAAGCTACTGTAACAGAATCTACAATGATATTTCACAGTTAACAGTGCATATCATAGTCATACAACAACATGCATTATATAATGCATCATGCATGCACTCACAGATGCACCTGCAAAGGAACTCATAAAGTAAATGGAAGAGACACTGCACAGCACCACCAAGTGGCTGATAATGTTAACCTGCAGGCATGAGATGGGTCAGTGTTTAAAGAATAGTCAAAACTTGGTTAAATGTTGTTTTATTCTTACTGTATATTACACAGTGAAAGACTGAGCTTTTAAATGTACAAAAGAAATAAAAAAAAAAAATCCTAAAGAACAAAGCTTCTTGTAACACCCAGAAATTCACACACAGGTAAGTCATTTCAAAAATAAAACAGGAAATGACTACACAGAGTCCAGGTGGGACGTCACTGTTATGGTTATAAAAGATCAGATTCATTTATATACATGTAGGGTATTATAATAGAAGCTGCACTAGAAATTTTCAGCAGAAAATCCACCATGTGTAACTAACTTGGGCTGTATGAGAAAACTCGACCGCTCAATTTACAGACTTTTCAAAATGTACATATTTTTCAAACTTTTGGGAAAAATTCTATTTTCAGATATTTCAGACAATAACTTTACACCTAAACAGCAGTGACATGTGTCCTGAAAACAGCTAGACCAACATAAGATATTTTATCTCACTCATCCTTTTGGGAAAGTTGCATCACAAATGTGGTCTTTCATGCTGTCATTTGTGCTGTTCACTTGTTTTGTCGATGATGCACTTTTATTCATTTATTCATTCCTGGAACAAAACAGAAATAAAAACTGAGCAAAGAAAAGACTGAGCACTTTCTGACATTTGAAATCAATTTTTAGCATTTAAAAAAATAATAACTTGACAAAGCAACATTAACATGTTATCAACTCCCATTTACACAAAATTAAACTGTAAAAGTGAATTAAACTGTATTCTGACCACTATGTACTTATCAAAGACAGCATGATAGATTTTAAGTAGAAATATAATATAGACCAAACAGATGAACAGCTAGTGTTAATACCTGTGGTGGAAAGTGGATCCACACAGTAGTCCGAGCTCTCCTCTGGCTCATCATGCTCAAGTCTTTTGGGCTGAATCGAATGAAATTTGACGCCGCTGTATTCTTTACCCCGTCCATCTAAAAAGAAGAAGTTCTTTAATATCAATCATCTGTTGAAAAATGTTTTGTGCTCCACATCAGATCGTTTATTCTGTACCATTTCCAGTGTCTGCAGCGCCACGGATTGATTCGTAGATGCAAACATCATCTATACGTCAATGAAAATGGAGACAAAGTCAAATTAGTCACGAAATAAAATATTAACATCGAAGAATGAACTGTGGCCACACACCTCATCTGCTAGTTCAACAAGCAGCAGAGGGAATGCTGCTAGAGATTGAGAATATCCCTCAAAAAGAAAAACTAGGTCCAGCCTTAAAGATTGTGGGTTTAAGAGCCAAACTGTTGAAAGGAAGCTGACCTTTCAGAAGAGAAGAATACAGGCCGACATGCTGCAGAGCTTCGTCCTGGTTGACCATTAGGTTCTGGTTGGTGCCCAGAGACTGTGAGGCTCTAAAACACGGGAATCGTAGTAACATTAAACTTCAAAGTTACTGCTGTTATGTTCAAAATGAGAGAAGAGAGTGTTTCACTAACCTTTTACCGCACAGATCTATGAAAAAAAAGACATTTATTGTTATTGTTTTTTATTTTCTTCTTTTGCAATGTGTTCATCCTCTCATCAGAATACCTCAGTAAAGTTATATTTTTAGATTTTTCATCGAATATTCTCACCCTTGGACTTCATGACGCAGAACAGCAGAAGCAGGAAAATCATCAGAAAAAGTCCAATAAGAACCCCGGTGAACAGCGTTACAATGAATGAAGAGCTTTCAGGCTTGGATACTGCAGAACAAAAGCACATAATTACATTGGTACATAATTGTTAGACATTAGTTATGGAGGTATAGCTGAATGCAACTATGAATCGTCATGTTAATATTTCATGTGATTTTCAGTCCTGTACTTTCTAGAAATTGGTCATAATGTTCACAAAGTCGCATTTTTATATACGGTTAATTCACATTAGTCATTTTCATTACAAAAAAAATGTAATGCTGAACATTGTTCCCTGGTTTTGATGTATATGAGAAGGAGAATTATTTTATTAGGTTTAGCTAAACTTCAAAGGAAGCATTGAGTCTCCACAATTACATAATTGATTTTGCTGTGAAATGCCAAGAGATATTAAGCCTTGCAGAAAAGTGTAGGTAGACGTACACTCTATGGTGATGTTGACTGCGTTGCTGAACTCTCCTGATCCAGACTCACACCAGTACACTGCATCGCTGAACTGTAAACTGAAGATGGTGCACGTCGAGCCAATCATTCTTCCCCAGTTGTGACAGTCTGACAGTGCGCCTCTGTCAGTAAACCTCCTCACATTCCACTCAATAGAGTTTCCCTCACAGCTCAGTGTGATATACTCAGAGATGAAGTGCTGCACTCTGTCAGGACTCACTGTGAGAGACGCTGATGGATGAACATCTGAAAAACAACAAGTAAATACAAGAACACCAATGGGGGAAACCATTAACCTTTTCAGAATCATTTTTAATTAATAAACATGAAGGTTAATGTTTACAATATTACATTTTTTCATGTTACATGCTCAATGTTTAATAATCAATTTGATTTCATCAAAATCTTACTATAGAAGGGATTAATCATCCTCTATCTGTGTAAGTTTTTGGTGTAACTCAACATGCAGCATATACATCTGGTTTTTAAACTCTGGATAAAGTATTTTATCATTGAACTTAATCTGGATTCATGCAGAACAGCTGATTCTCATCATTATGTTTGGGAGTGAGTTTGAAAAAAAATGACCAGAGGTAAAAGGATTGCCATAATATAAGAGGCTGACCTTTGGACCAGGCAAACTTTGAACTGCAAAAATCAGAGTAATACACTGGGGCTCCTCTTCCAGCTCTACATGAATATCGCGCTGTGTGTGTCTGACCATGGACGATGTAGGAATCCTGTTCAGTCCCATTGCTGTTACCAGGGAGCAGCCTTCTTTTGTAGATCTTTTCTGGTGGTTTGGGGACAGCCTTATACCAGTAGAACCTCCATCCTGCAGATGGATGTTCAATCTCACACTTCAGAGTCACTGAGGCTCCAGGACTCAGCCATGATGGAGACACCGTGAGGACTGGCCGGGGTTTACCTGTTGGAAAATTACTTACTCAGAATGAAAATATTCTTCTGAATGTATTTTTATGTATGCAATGCAAATTCATAATGGTAAAAATCATTCATATTGTATGAAATATATGACTTACAGCAAGATACTGGCAGATTGAAAGCATCACTCCACTCTGTTGTAAACTGTTGTCCGGTTTTGTTTCTGCCTCGGCACCAGTACTTTCCACTGTGGACTGAATAAGCAATAATACTGAAATAATTTTTATTTGGAGGTTTTATTGAGCTGGTTGTTCTCCATTCATACTCCCACTCTGAGTCTCCTCCGTTCTCAGTCTCACATCTGAGGGTGATCGTCTCTCCGTTGTATATCTTCGGCCAGTTGGGCTGCCGGGTCACGACAGCACTGTGTGCCACTGTGTGTTTGCATTGACAAAGCCCCATGTGTTAGTGTTGTTTGTGAGCATATAAAACGTCTTGTTTTCAATGTGCGTATAAGAAAAGTGGTTGAATGATAAATGTATCAAATACATAATCAAATTATAGCAGTGACTAAGAGTAATTTGGTAGGTTCATCCTGACTCATTAAACAAAAAAACAAAAAGGGAAGCGTTCAGTCACCTTGAGCCTGTCCATAGAGATGTGTATTCAGCACTGAAACAGAGATTTATACTTCATTAGACATTAGACAGAATACACTGAACACATAATGAGATAAAAGTCCCCAGCACCAGCAAACATATAGTACGCAAATCATATTGATTAATATCATGAGCGTCTCGAGTCCTCAGAAAAACTAGACAAATATCTATTACTTTGTTACATATATGTTTCACAATCTGATCCATTGAAAAGCAGCTAGTTAATGATGTACTCACAGACCGAGCCCAGCACACAGAGCAAAGGGATCCTCATCATCACATCCAGCAGTGAAACGCTCAAACTGCAGCAAATGGAGAAAAGCGCAGCAGTTGGGGGGAGAGATGTTACATTTGATATCAGTGGAATCAGAGGTTGTCTCCGTTTCCTGAGTTTATCTCTCGCTTCTCCTCCACCATGCGAAGCTCAAATGCACGAGAGGTCAGTTTTCACGCAGGAACAGCTGTCTGAAGTGTTTTATGATTAAAGGCAACAATCTAAAAAGTGTAAAAAAAAAAAAAAGTGGTGTGTTTGAACTTGTCATCAGGCTTCCAGTGCTGCGATGTGTTGGACATTAGTAAAATGAGCAGTTCTTGATTGGATTCCCCAGGTAATAACCTCTGACCCGTCAATTCACACATTGATTTTCTCTTTTTTTCACATCTCTGAGCAGATGCAGGCATTGGCTGAATTTAGAATATAGCATGGAATATAATGCTGAAAAAAAAAAAGAATAAAGAAGGGTGTATGGGAGTTCACATGAGGTATCAGGCTGTGTACTAAGTCATTTTCATTTCCTTCCTGCAGATATGATCATTAGCTACTGCTGCATCTGAAACGGTCAGTATGTCTGATTATCGCAAGCTTGATCTGTTGCATAAAATTATGAAAGTCTGAGCTTTAACTTAAATACAGTCACATGGGAAAAAACAAAAAACAAAACATGATATGAATGTATACATTTTACAAGATGTTCTTCTTTTGCATATCAATGCATAACCCCCCCAAAGCTCGACTAGTGCGCCTTTAATAGTCCACACATCTGAGTTTAGGTGAGAGAGGCCAGAGACGGAGCAGGTCATGATACCTCCTGCTAACAGGCTAACAATAGCAGGATTTATTTTTATTAGTTCTTTCTTTATCATTTATTCACAGTAAGATGTAGACCAACAGTGAGCTCTTCTTCTTCATCTTTATTGTGGTTGCAGCACACTGTATTTGAGTGAGTGATATTCTGTCATCCATCAATCTGTGTCTCTTGTGCTGCTCTTGCTGCTTCCTCGTTGTCCTGTCTACTTCCAGTATGTTGTTTTGTTACACACAGCACTGCCACCATGTGTCACAATACACAGTCTACAGTCACAATCAGCAGCAATGACCTCAGCTCCTTATTGAGTCACTGCTGGTCTCTGTAGCTTTTCTTCTGTCTTCATGCTGCAGTTTGAACTGTGAGTGCAGCTCAAAGACATTTGAAGACGTTTGTAAGATCAGGTGATGACTGCCACTGACCTGCAGGTGATGTTGGTGTCTTTGAATCTGTCACAGCAAATGGAATATATTGTATTGTATGTTGTGCTTTTAAAGATGCAATTAAATTCTGGTGTGTCAAGAGGAAAATAAACGAACATGTAATTTCTGGCTGAACCAAGTAGAAATGAGGAAACACAGGCTCCACCTCAAGCCAAACAACTTGTTTTATATCATCAGTTCACAGCACACAGCTCTGCCTACATTAGAATAGTATTGTTCAGGTTGAATATCTATTGTAAATGACTAAAAAAATTTATTATATAACTTCAGTGAAAAGGTCAGTGTGACCTGATGACCCAGTGGACAAGGAGGTGGACGTGTTAAAGGAAGCTGAGTGTGTTTCTTGTGCTGATAAGCTGCAGTTTGGCTTATGTCTTATCATACTTTGGTTGTTATAACACAATGGAGTTCAGACACATGGGTGGTTATCTTCAATGTTTGATTATTTCCCTTCATGCATCTTATTTCTGAGGCGACTGTAGCAGCAGGCTACATGTGAAACTGCAAATATCTTTCATCCATTTCACCAGTTTTCAGCCCACAGGCCCCATTAAACACTGGAAAGTGACAATGATTCAGTGAGGAAGGTTTTCATTGTTTGAGTCTCAGTCATCAGTGATCTTGTAGAAAATGTCAGCTCTGAAATGATGAATGTTATTGATGCTGTTTCCTCGACGAAGGCAAAGGTAAGAAAAAAGAACATGGAGAAATGTTAGTCTGCAAAGACATTTAAAAATGAGAGTTCATTAACAAGCTGAGTAAAGGTGATGAAAAACAAATATCCAGGTGTATTACGACATAAAGAGAGACTTCACATACATATGGACATCAATTTTGAAGTAAGAAAAACAACATCACTGTCAAAACCAATAATAATGCATGTGCCTGTTGACAGGCTGACACACTCTCCTGTGTCAGCAGCCCATGAAACATGACATTAAAACAAAATCAAGTGAGGAAATAGTCTTTAGTTTAATGTGTGCTGTCAGCCAGGTGGGAACTTCATGTCAATTTTCCACAAACTCAACTTTCTGGCTCTAACTGAACCTGTTGTCTTCTGATGATGTTTCAGACTGAGAGATAAATACTGAACATGCACATCTTAACGTCACCACCAGTCACTGGATTAAAGAAATTGCTGTTATCTGTTGATGTGCATTACACTTGACTTAATGACTACCACTGTGCACATCCTGTATAGTATATGACACTTCTTCTCTTCTACTTACAAACACAATATGTGTGGTGTGAATGTGCTGCTGACTCTAATTCTTCCTATTATGCCAACACATCTTCATGTGTGAGGAAGAACTTGTCTGTCACCCCAGCTGATAAGACTTCATTCTTGTTAGGCTCTAGTTGTCAAGTCATTTTATACCAACAGGAGCAAAACAGATGCAGTGGTTTATTTTAGTGTTTGGTTTATTTGACAGTTTTTCCTCATTGTGCTGTCAGTTTCTGAAGATGTGTAACAACAAACTGTCTTTTTCATGTTGTGGCTGATGGGTGAATATTATCTCTGCAACTGTTATTGCTGCACAGTTGTAATTCAAGGCTTCATCATAAAATGAGCAGGTAGATCACACAGTTCCAGCAAAGAAGAAACGTTTTGACCACGTTTTATATCAGTTACACTGTGGAGAGTATGAAGCACACACATACAGGACGTACTGCACATTCCTACACACTACAGTCACACATATACATACTCTAGATACACACAACATACACCTCATGGGCAGGAAGTGTAAACCTGTCAAGGTGCCCTGTGGTCAAAGACATGTTATCTGAGTTTTGTGTGAAACGGAAGGAAGAAAAAAGAGGCTAAACTCAGAAGGAGGAGTTGAGAAAAGTTCTTATCTGATATTTGTATGAAATGTAACTTCTTCTTTTTCTTCTGTAGAGAGGGAAACAGGAGCACCGTAGGAGAATAAGGTGTAAGGAAACACAATACACTAACTAACAATCTTCTCTCTTTGTCTTTGTGCTGTTGTTATTAATACGAAGTGGAATCATTTCCCAGCAGCAGAGCGACAGGGTCAGAGCTGGATGTGAAGATGGGGAACACTTTGCTCTGTGTTCTGTCATTATTCTGTGAGTACATCAGTCATTTTCCAATTCTGTGACTTTCAGACGCAGAATCATGATTTTATCATCATGGTGGTTTTGGAGGCAGATCTTGGATCAGAGTGGTGGACTAAATACACAAATCAACCAGTTATATATCATTTTATATATTTGAGTTTAAAGAGTTTTGTGTGTTTCCTGCCTCGTTAGCGATTTACAGAATATCATGTCAGAAATGTGTTGATAATCAGGAGCTGCCTCTGTTGAAACTCCAGCTGGTTGTTAAATGTTTATCATGATTTTGACTGTTTGTCAGATGGATCATGTCTGATGAGGTTTCAATCTTTATTTTAGTGCTGAACACACTCTTCTATGGAAAGACTGAAGGTAACCAGTTGTTTTTCTTTCCTGTTGTTTCACACTTATAAAATATTGTCTTTAATATCTGTCTCCTACTTATTATCAACGATATCATGTTTAATCACATCCTCTTAGTGCTGATATATTATCATGTATAAAGCATTTTATTTTAATAATATAATGATATCATTAAACTAGACTAGATCAGTGCCTAACAGTGTGAAATTGCATATTCTTCAGAGCAGTTGATGTTGGTGTTTATGTTTTCTGTGTAGTGCTGTATGCATATTGTGGTGTTCATGTATGGAGACCAAATGTTGTGCTGACCCTCAGGCCAGAGTCTGTTCCCTTCATACCAGGGACGTCACTAGGACTGAAAGACAGGGGGGGCTTAGCCCCCATGGTTGTAGGTGGGAATGTGTACACCAAATACTTTTCCTCACACCTCAATAGGCTTCATGAATGAATGTATGATTAGTTGTAGAGCATTTATCAGGACCTGTTATCGGGCTCACTCTCTCTTCTTTCCCTGCCTTCTTTGGAAGACCCCCTGCCTTTCCTCTCCTCAGTCTTCATGGTGTCTTTTTGTCGTCTTTTTATATATTTATATTTTTAGATAATATCTAAAAATATATAGTTTCATAACTCAGTTCTTTCTTCTTGCATGGTGTCCTTCCAAATGTGACTGAAGACAGTCGACCAATACATTGAATAGAAGGTAACATAATGATGTGGTGCGTTGCTTAATTAGTTTAGTTGCTGGTAGTTTAGTTCAAGGTCCAAGTGAAATTTGACAACACAGTACAAATAAAGTATGAATGAATCTTTCTTCTGCTTCACAACTCTGCCAATTGTTCATGGAAAGTTAATGTTGCTTAACAGAGAAGCGATGACATGCAGCTTCCCCCTGGGTCCCTCTGCCCGCCTGTCTGCCTAGTACAGCAGGGGAAACAACCACAAGGACCATTTTAATCAAATAATGAACTTGTGTTATTATTTATTTCAACTCATAGTCTTGCTTCTTTATGTTAAGTGCATGCCTGCACTGCTTTCTTATTTATTTTTTTTTAGTGCAAATTATTATTATTGCTATAATTATTGCTGGGGGGGCTTAGGAACATTTTGGGGGGGCTTCAGACCTAATGACATCCATGCTTCATACAGCTGGGTTTAGTTTTCATGCGTTCATCTGGTGATTTTAATGGGGCAGGGCAGTGAGCCACCAGAGGGCACTGATGAGTCTCCACCACAGGTACAGTCAGTCCCAACAGTCCTGTGAGCAGCACAGATCATCTCACTGAACTTAGGTTATTAGCATGTGTGCTGACTGCCACAGTGTCTTCTTGGCATCACCTGCAGGAGAGAGTCAAGTTAGAAAGTGAAAAGTTCACAACAGAAACGCTCTTTTCAAAATAGTTGTTCAGCCTGGTTGGGATCTGGTGACAGCGACGGCTTTAACATATGATTCACAATGTTTTCATTTGAGTGAAACTATTCAGTGAGCTCCTGTGTCCTGTGTGAAATCATCTGTATCTTGTTAAAAAAACATTTCATTCCATCACAATGTCTGTCGAAATAATTTGTGGTTTGTCGTCAGTGTGTTTTACTTTGGTGTGATTTCATAAACTTGTGGAACCAAAATGACTAAATTGGGTGAAATCAGACAACTTCACAAACAATTATTTATGACTGAGACAATGATGGTTTCCAGTATGATATGAAAACATGAATTTAAACCAGTTGAGCAGCTTTTAGAGTTTTTATCAAATAGATCTTAGAGGTTGAGTCAGTGTTGACAGTGAAGAGTTTCCTTCAACTGGCTGCTGCCAAACTTTGTCCTTAATCCCTGTTTGTATTCACGTTTCTGGTGAATGAAAAACTTCCAGCTCACACACACCTCCATCACACAGTGAATACAGGATCAGCAGAGGTACTGAGTCTGACACAGGAGACTACAGGTGTAGGGGTAGAAGTGGTTATTCCTTCACAGGGTGGAGTGATGTCATGAGATTGACAGTATCATCTAAGTTGGATTTTCATTTATTCTGAAAGTGTCATTTTAATGTTTTCATTGAAATAAATTAAACAGGAAACATTTTCCCTGTAGCAATAATGACGTCTCTCATGAGCAGCTGAGTAACAAACTGTGGTTGTTTTTATAGTGAGAGCAGAGTAAGTGAAGTGGAGCCATGATTCAGTGGACTGCTGAAGTGTAATGACTGACAGAGAGATGCTCAGGAAGAACAGAGAACTATGTGGTTTCTTCCATGAAGTGAAGAACAAATCACAGTGAATCTGAGCTGAGCTCAGCAACAGGAGCTCAGCAGCTGTATCACTTCTTCTTGTCTGGGAACCAGGCCACTGATCTCTGCACTAATGAAACATGAACAGTACCTAGTTAGTTAGTTAGATATGGTAACTGCTGTGTTTCCTAAATCAGTTATCAACCAATGAGAGTCATGTGCTGTTCGTCACTTTCATGTGATGGTAATAGATTTTTTATTCCAGTTATTTATTTGTTTCTTTTGGTCCAATCTGAACAGCTGATCAACCCAAGGCCACTGTGACACCATCCTCAACAACAACCATACCAGCAGGGGGCAGAGTGACACTGACCTGCTCTGTGGACGACTCTGATGACTGGAGATACGACTGGTTCAGACGTGTCTCACACTCTTCAGTAGCTGATCCAGTAAGAGCTGTTGAACCAGGCAGAGATCTGGTTGTCTCAGAGGGAGGTCTGTACCGCTGCAGAGGAAGGAGAGGAGACCCAGTGATCCTCACAGAGCCCAATAATGAAGTCCTCATTCTGAAAACTGGTGAGTTTAGTCATTTAATATTCACTGTTGTGTTCAAATCTGTTGTCAGTAGTTTAAAAAAGAGTCATTTGGTGTCAAGAGGGAAACAGGAGAATTTTAATGGATAAATGAAAATAGAGCAGCAGCTCTTAATCCTGAGGATGGAAAAACACAACATGTCAGTCTCTCTGCAGGTTGTGTTAACATGAAGAACAAGAGTGGAAGGTGCTTCAGTGACACTTCTCATTAACCTTGTCTTGGTTCTTTAAGACAGTGCAGATGCATTTCTTTCTTTCTTTCTTTCTTTCTTTCTTTTTTTTTTTCAATAAAATGGATCTTAGAGGTTGGGTCAGTGAAGAGTTTCCTTCAACTGGCTGCTTCCAAAACTTTATCCTTAATTACTATTTGTATATATTATATGAAATTGAGTGTGGAATTTGTATAATGTGAATAAATGTTGTGAGTTTCTCCTTTATGAATCCAGCTTGACAAACATGTGGTCACACACATTTATGACTCAGGAATTGTTGTTTTCTGGCAATTTTGTTGGTTCAAGTCTTTTTTTTAGACACACATTTCATGATATGTTTTCATGCTTTTGTTTTTCCACCTGCTTTTGTTGCCACGACTGTTGAATAATGTTTGTGTTGTTTATTAAATCTTGCTACTAATTTAAACTGTTGCTGGAGGACAATAAAAATAATGATCAGTAGAAAAAGTGCTACACACCTTTGTTTTTCACTGGATTTTATACTTGTAGTTGTTTTCTTACTGTGTGTTTTTGTCAACAGTTTCCAATAAAGTCACTGTGACTCTACAACCAAACTGGCCTCTGATATACAGAGGAGAGAAGATCACTGTCAGATGTGAGATCCAGGGAGGTGGAGACACTGAGTGGGAGTATCAATGGAGAACACCCAGCTCAAACATGCAATGGACAAACGTTAATTACTTCAGTATCACAGCTTCTGAGTCCCTCAGTGGGGACTACATGTGTAGGGGTAGAAGGGATCTGTATTCTTCAACAGAGTGGAGTCAAGGCGTCACAGTTACAGTATCAGGTAAGACATATCTGTTGTGCTTTCATCTACTGGGGCGTCCACATACATGAGGGACCAACTGTGGTTATCAGCATACTGCAGTTTCTGGAAAAATATCATTCACAGGGAAGAACAGAGATGATCATTTCTATTGTAGAGAACTTGTAGAGTGTCATATACAGATTCATACAGAGTATTCATTCACTCTGAAAATGTCATGTTTCTTCATGTTTTCATTGATAAGCTAAACAGGACAATTGTAAACATTTATCTGTCCAACTAATGATCCATTTCTCTCCAGGTAGTTTAGTAATCAACTATTTTTATTCAATGAACAGAATTATGAAAACAGAGACACTATTCACTTTTCTGTAGTTTTGTAGTAAAACAGTTACAGTTTTTTTATTTGCTGGTAAAATCTAAATGACTGAGTGGATGTACAGTGTGGTCACTTTGATAAATTCTGTTAAAAGTTATCTACAATACCACAAGTCTTTTACCTTTCAAGGATGTAATGTAACAAAATCACTTCCCTGAGGTAAATCACATTCATAGTATTTACTTTTTTGTTTGTTTGTGCTCTGATCTCAACAGGAAGTGAACCCACGGCCACTCTGACAGCAGACAGGACAGTGATACCAGCAGGGGGCAGAGTGACACTGACCTGCTCTGTGGACGGCTCTGATGGCTGGAAATACTCCTGGTTCAGACGAACCTCTGACTCTTCTAAAGCTGAGACTGTAGGAGAAACAGACGAACCAGAAACAGTCATAACACAAGGAGGCATCTACACATGCAGAGGAGGGAGAGGAGAACCAGAGCTCTTCACACAAGAAAGCAATAAAGTCACCGTTGAGGAAACTGGTGAGTTTAGTTATTTGTTGTGGAGTAAAACAACATTCACTCTTTAAATCTGTTCTTCTGTTCATCAGTAGTGTAACAAAGAGACGTTTTGATACCAACAGCAAAAAAGAACCAACACAATGATCATGTGTCAGTAGCTCCTACTGTTGTGATGAAGGTGAGAACAGAGCGTTAATCCCTCTTCATGTTGAGCTCAGATTCAAGACGAGACTGGAAGAAGCTTCCTGCCTCTCACTGTATTTATATCATCTAGAAGAGTTTGTCTGCTTGTTACTGTGTTTGTAAATGTTTTGTCATCCTTCAGTCCATCACATGTTTTAAACAAGAAGTTTTGTCCTGCGTCAGTTTAGATTTGAAATTGTTGTATCTGACACAGTGAAAAACATGAAAACCAAGTCCTTTGAGCTCTTTAGAAAGTGCTGCTCTTAATGCACAGTTGTTGTTTTCTTGCTGTTTTGTTGCTTTAAGTTTTTTTCTTTGAGACACTGTTTGACATGTTTTCATCTGTGTGTAACTTTAACTGATGTTGTTGCTTGTGGCTGTTGAGTTGTGTTTGTGTTGTTTCTTTAACACGATGACAGATGATTCTTATTAGAAATAGCAAAAATCATGAGATTTTCCTGTTGAATTTATGTTTATATCAACTGCCTAACTGAGTACTTTTTATGTGAACAGTTTCCAATCAGGTCACTGTGACCCTGCAACCAAACTGGCCTCTGATATACAGAGGAGAGACGATCACTGTCAGATGTGAGATACAGGGAGGTGGAGGCATTAAGTGGACGTATGAATGGAGAACAACCAGCTCAAACACACCTCCATCACACAGTGAATACTGGATCAGCAGTGTTACTCTGTCTCACAGTGGAAGCTACAGGTGTAGGGGTAGAAAAGACTTGTTTTCCTCAACAGAGTGGAGTGATGTCATCAGACTGACTGTATCATGTAAGTTGAACGTCTTTCATTCATACAAAAATTTTATATTTTACATTTTTTTTAAATCTGTTCTGAGAGCAGATGTGTACCTGTTGAGTAGGGAACATATAAGGGGACGGCTGTTTGTAAATCAGGCAGAGTAGGTGCAGTTCTCGAGGCAGAAGAAGAGGACACTCTTTTTCTGGGAGCGGTGTCCACAGGAAAGAAACCTGAAACATGGAAAAAGACATTGAAAGTGAATGGCCAAGACATTACCTTCAAGTTGGATACAGGGGCGGATGCGACAGTCATCCCAGGTGCCGCCTACTCAAAAGAATGGCACGGCGCACTCACCAAAGCAACAATACCATTGTGTGGGCCCAGCAATGAACCTCTAAAGGTGAGAGGTCAGTTCAACGGCGTCATGGAATATTAAGACAGAACAACAACACAACCAGTATATGTGGTACAAAAGCTTGCTACTCCTCTGCTGGGTTTGCCAGCAATCTCAGACCTGAAGCTACTGCATCTAGTTGACAGTGTAAGAGAGCTGGAGGCAGACATGAAAAAACAATACCCCAAGGTCTTCACAGGACTGGGCTGCTGAAGGAAGACGCCAAGCCCTACGCATTGTAACTTCCATAACATGTGCCGCTATAGTTAAGCGAAAAGGTCAAATAGGAGCTTCAGAGAATGGAGAAGATGGGGGTGATCATGCCCATCGAAGAGGCTACAGATTGGTGTGCAGGCATGGTTGTGGCACCAAAGCCCAAAGGAAAGATCAGGATCTGCTCCGATATGACCCATCTGAATGAGTATATCTGCAGAGAGAGACATATATTGCCGGCCGTCGATGAAACCCCGGCCAAGCTTGCAGGGGCAACAGTCTTTACAAAGCTGGATGCCACGGCCGGATTCTGGCAGGTACCCCTACATCCACAATCAGTCCCGCTGACCACATTTATCACCCCTTTCGGGCGATACTGTTAGAAGAGACTGCCATTCGGGATTTCGTCAGCACCCGAACACTTTCAAAAGCGGCTAACACAGATGCTGACAAGGCTAGAGGGGACGATATGTCATGCTGACGACATTCTTGTTTTTGGATCAACGCGTGAACAACCACGCCACCACAACCACCACAGGCTGCTGGAGTGTTGGGGCGGCTCCAGGAAGAGGGCCTGACGCTCAATAACGACAAGTGTCAGTTTGCAGTCGACAAGGTCATGTTCCTGGGTCACATCGTCAATGCAAGGGGCATAGAGGGAGACCCGGGCAAAATTAAGGCAATCACTGAGATCCCCACACCCAAAGACGCTGCTGATGTGAAAAGGTTTGTGGGCATGGTTAACTACGTGGGATAGTTCTCTCCACGCATAGCAGAGCTCACACAACCGCTACGAGACCTGCTCAAGACAGACACTGACTGGGTGTGGGGCAGTGCGCAGCAGAGAGCGTTCGACGAGCTGCGTAAAGAACTGAGCTCACCAACAGTGCTGGCATAGTATAGCCTGCACAGAGAGACAACAGTTGCAGCAGATGCTTCCTCCTTTGGGCTGGGAGGAGTTTTGTCTCAGAAGCAGCTGTCTGGAGAATGGAGGCCAGTCGCCTTTATATCACGCAGCATGACAGACACTGAGCGCAGGTACGCCCAGATAGAAAAGGAGGCGCTCGCGCTTACCTGGGCGTGTGAGCGTTTTCAGTCTTACCTGATAGGGATGGACTTTTTGATACAAACTGACCACAAGCCTCTCATCTCCCTGCTAGGCAGCAGAGCGCTAGATGACTAGCCACCTCGCATTCTGAGATTCAGGATGCGACTACTTCGCTTCACGTACAAGATTGAACACGTGCCTGGAAAGAAATTGATCACAGCGGATGCACTGTCCAGGGCACCGATTCAAGCCCTGCCTACACCAGAGGACAAGCAGCTGAAACAGGATGTGTGTGTGTCCCTCAACTTAATAATGGAGCACTTGCCAGTGTCAGAGCAGAGGCTGGTGCAGATCAGGACAGCACAGGACACAGATGATGTCTGCAAAAGACTGAAAAACATGGTGAAAACAGGTTGGCCCCTGAGCAGAAAACTCTTCCACCTCAACTGCAGCTGTACTGGCAGTATCACCAGGACCTGCTGGTTGTGGACGGTCTACTGATGAAAGGCGCAAGACTCGTCATACCTGTCACAATGCAAGAGGAAATGCTCAACAAAATACATGAAGGTCACCAAGGTATAACAAAGTGTGTTGCCAGAGCGCAGCAGTCCATGTGGTGGCTAGGTCTGACCAAACAGATCAAACAGAGAGTGGAAATCTGTGCAACCTGTGCACATGAGGCTCACAGTGCACCAGAGCCGCTGCTGACGACTCCGTTGCCTGAAAGGCCATGGCAGCGTGTGGCAGTAGATCTTTTCGAGTGGGACAATGCCATGTACCTCGTGGTTGTTGACTTTTATTCACGCTATATTGAAGTAGCTAATCTTACATCCACCACCACAGCTCATGTGACAGGAAAGATGAAGACTATTTTTGCCCGGCATGGGGTCCCAGAGACCGTAGTCACAGACAACGGCCCCCAGTTCTCTGCAGCGGAGTTTGCAGCCTTCGCCAGAGACTATGATTTCATGCACACAACCAGCAGCCCCCGCTACCCTCAAAGTAACGGAGAGGCTGAGAGGGCTGTGAGGATGGTGAAATCTCTCCTGAAAAAGGGGGAGGATCCACACAAAGCTCTCACGGCTTACAGAGCCACACCCTTGTCACACAGCTCATCCCCTGCACAGCTGCTGATGGGCAGCAACATCAGGACGTCTCTGCCTGTCAGCCAAGAGAAGCTACAGCCAGCATGGCCTGACCTCCAGGCTTTCAGACAGAAGGATCAGGACTTGAACGAAAAACAGACCTCGTGGTTCAACAAACAACACAGCACCAAGACAAGACAAGATCTCAGACCTGGACAAAAGGTCTGGGTGAAAGACACAAAGGAAACAGGGACTGTCAGTGGTCCAGCTCAGACACCCAGGTCTTACAACATAGACCTGCCTTCAGGAAGTCTCAGGAGAAACCGATCTCACATCAGGGTCGTTCCAGAGACTGCCAGACAGACTAGATTGGGCCGGACCATAAGACCACCAAAAAGGATGGATTTGTAGACTAGATAGAAAACTGTGGTTTGTTTCACATGGCAGAATAAACCCTGCACAGCTTAGGGACCCGGGTAGTCGACCCTGACCTCTAGAGAAGAAAGAGATACATATGTTTGAAAAAAACAACAACAAGAGAATGTCATATTGAAAGAATAAGTTTGCCAAAGTATCAGTTAAGAATGGTTATTTGATGTTATACCAGATGTTAACCAGGATACATGTTTACAGGTGATGTTATGCACCACTGAAAAAAAAAAAACAGAGCGGAAAGGAAAAGTAAAGCTGGTTACTTGAATATTTAGTGCTCAGGTTTACTATGTTTACTGTTCATGTTTATTAACAAATATGGTAAAACAAAAGAAGTTCTTTTGAGAGTCTGACAGTTAACTAAAGGGGGGAGATGTAGTGAGAGCAGATGTGTACCTGTTGAGTAGGGAACATATAAGGGGACGGACAAACAGGAAGAGAGTATATACTATAGGTGTGTGTGAATGCAGTTGAAAATACAGTGAACTGCAGACCGACAGATGTCTCCTGCCTGGAACTATATACAGACTGCCTGAAGACGGCATGTTACATGTTCCATCTAAATACAACAACACTAACGCCTCTGACATTATTGTAGCTCTCTCCAGCTACTCAGTAGATAGATACAATTGATAGTTTTTTAGTGTAGTAACAAAAGACCTGAAAAAGAGCTTTTTCTGTAACATCAGAGTAACTTCTTATGTACTATACAGTTCCAACACATGAAAACATAAAAGGCAGTGAAATTGCTGAATCTCAGCTTCTTCACCTATTTTTGAATTTTCATCTGCACAACTGTTTCTATGTGAGCCAGAGAAAATACACACCATGGAAGTGAAGGTGACACATTTAAACCAATGTGTCACAGGCTCGTGCTGTGATTTGTTTTGATTGCAGCTGCAAAATAATGTTAAAAGACTTTAGTGTGGACAAAGGGCTGGATGTGAGTTGGCTGAAATCAGTTTCACAGAAAACACCTGTAATAACTTTCAGTATAAAAGTCTGATCAGAGTTTATGAAACAAATTAATAAAATAAAATGTTTTTTTCTGGAACAAATCCTATTTAACCACTGACTTGTTTTGTTTTTCAATGTGAACTGAACAGCAGATAAACCCCGGGCCTCACTGACAGCAGACACCACAGTCATACCAGCAGGGGGCAGAGTGACACTGACCTGCTCTGTGGACCCATCATCTGGTTGGAAATACGACTGGTACAGAGACAATAAACTCTCTGAACCTCTGAACACACATGATGCTGATTTCCACACAACTGGACAAATCAGTGTCTCACAGGGAGGAGTCTACAGCTGCAGAGGAGGAAGAGGAGACCCAGTTTACTACACAGAGAAGAGTCAGGAAGTTAGGATTGACGCCATTGGTGAGTTTGGAAATAAACACACAATGTAGAATAAATCGATTGTATATTCATGATGCATCATTAAGATGGATGGAAAAACATTATATCTGATGTTAATTAAACCTTTTGGTTTTTTTATGTTCTTATTTATAAATTCTTGACCATGAACAGGCCCAAACAGGGCTGTTGTGACTCTGCAGCCCGACTGGACTGAGATCTACAGAGGAGAGAGGATCAGTGTCAGCTGTGAGATCCAGGGAGGAGACACTGAGTGGACGTATGAATGGGAAACTACCAGCTCATTGAAACCTTCAAATCAACATGAATACAGGATTAGTTCTGCTTCATCGTCCCACAGTGGAGAGTACAGGTGTAGGGGCAGGATGAAAAGTGCTCGACGTAATACAACAGAGTGGAGTGCTGCAGTCAACCTGAGAGTGTATGACAGTAAGTCAGATCATTATCATTTAAACTGAAGATGTTAACAAGTTCAAATGTTTTTGTTAGTATATAATCAGATTGTATCTTAATGTTTGTTCATATTATATATTTGTTGATAATGTTCTAAGAGAAAAATGATTCCATGTCCAGAGACCAGACGTCATAACATGTTTTGATCCTGAGAAAATGACTTTCCAACAGATAAACCCCGGCCTGTCCTCACTGTGTCTCCATCATGGCTGAGTCCTGGAGCCTCAGTGACTCTGAAGTGTGGGGTTGAACATCCATCTGCAGGATGGAGGTTCTCCTGGTATAAGGCTGTTCCTGATGTATCACACACCTCCTACAGCTATGAGCTGCTCCCTGGTAGCAGCAATGGGACTGAACAGGATTCCTACATCGTTCATGGTCAGACACACACAGCAGGATATGTGTGTGAGGCTGGAAGAGGAGACCCAGTGTTTTACACTGAGATCAGTGAACCAAAGTTTGTCTGGTCTGGAGGTGAGTTTGTTGTTTCTTTGTTTTTTTAAAGGCAAGAAGTAAATGTTCAGTCATGACCTGAATTCATCCATGTTTTTGTCTGTGAGCAACTTTTCTTAAAAACAAATGTAGGTAAACAAACTGATTTTTACGTTCATGGTCCCCAGTGGAAGAAATGTATTGACTGTGAACTGGGTTGAGTCTCCTTCTCTCCTTGTTTCCTTCTGTCCTTCCCTTATCCTTCTTCAGTGAATCTGAAAGCATTAAAACCAACAAACAAACATGGAGATACAAGGTTTCCACCTCTCACTGAAGTGTAGCTCCACTCTTCTCAATGGGTACTTTTATTTTGGAAACTTCCTGTTTATAGACAGGACAGCTATAGCTGCAGTCTTCACTCAGTGGTGAGACAGGTGCACAGACCAGAGAAACAAACAGCTGTGAAGCTGAGACGACTCAAACAAGACAAATAAGAGGAAAAGACTTTAGTACAGAGACAAGAAGCATCTTTTAATATGAAATCAACACCTCTGTGTGTTTGAAAGGTAAAAGTAGACAGTAGAAAAACATCCATCAGCAGCATAATTCATTTCTCTGCTGTGTCTCCATTTGCTCTGTTTGTTCCAAACTCTCATAGTTTCACCAAAACACTGCGTCTTGTTCCAGTGTTGCTGCTACTGATGTTTTAATCCTCAACAAACAAAGATCAACACAGGAACATTTACACTGAGATCTCTTTCATTTTAATATCTCTGTCTGGTTTGACTCTTTTCTATGTGTTGTTTTTCAGATGTTCATCCATCAGCGTCTCTCACAGTGAGTCCTGACAGAGTGCAGCACTTCATCTCTGAGGATATCTCACTGAGCTGTGAGGGAAACTCTACTGAGTGGAGAGTGAGGAGGTTTCCTGAGGGCGACTCCCTGTCCTGTTCTGACTGGAGGAGAATGACTGGATCCAGATGTGACATGTTCTCATCACAGCGTAGTGATGCAGTGTACTGGTGTGAGTCTGGATCAGGAGAGTTCAGCAACACAGTCAACATCACTCTACATGGTACGTTTTATTACATTTTCTTTGTGTTTCATTTTTTCTGGTATTTGAAGTATTTTCAACGTCTCATGTGATTTAATTCATCATATCTTAGAACTGAGTTGTTGACATATACAGAGACTTTCTGAAAGTTTGATCTATGACTCTGCTACATGGTCTGTTCAGTGACTGTCTGTGACCAAACAGACAAAATAACTTCCTCTATGTTCTGTAGATTTAACATCAATAGTTTCATATTAAAAGAAAATGAAATGTCAGTGTTCAGTCAGTCTTCTTCACAATTTAGCAGCATAATAATCTTGGTGGCAGGTTTCACTTCACTGACTTCATCCTCAAATTGCATCCAAACTTTGGTCCCAGTAAATATCTTTTCCTTCCAAAGTACTTTGTCAAAAATAATGTTTCTGTAACAAATCAGAATAAACGCTCAAGATTTGTATCTGTAAATAGTTTTTCTCTCGATTATCACATGAAAAAATGCCATCAAACAACATCACAAGTCCTCTGCAAAGTAATAAAATGAAGTTGGGTTCTGGTCAAATGAGGCAGTAATGAAGCATCAGAAATGAAGAAATCACACAAAAAAAACTTTCTTCTCCTTCTCTTGTAAAAGTTGGGATTTAATACAGTTTGACTGTTTTTATAGATGCAGTTATTTTAGTGATAATTACAAAAAATCCAGTTTATTGATGGTCAATGAACTTTATATTGACTTCTCACCTGTGGCAGCAACTAAACATCACATCATCATCATCACAGTCTCAGCTTTTCTCTTATTCTGTTTCCAAAGAGAAAACAGTCACATGTTGCCCCGAATCATGACGAGGGTTTGGTTTAGTGTCGTTGTTGTATGTTCACAGGGGAGATGAAGAAAACAAGTCCTGTGTAATTTATAGATCAATGTAAAAAGCTGTAGTTTATTTGGCAACAGTGATCTGTGAGACACATCCAGCAGGTTGTAAGAGAACGAGATCAAATGTCAGGTCTTATGATGATCCTGTAAAATAAATCAGAACTGCATCAGAATAAAAACAGATGTGTAATCTATTCTCATCATTACATGTCAGCTGGTTGTAAAGGTCTGCAGCAGCTGATCTCTGACTGAAGCTTCACATTCTGACTGTTTTACAGATGATTATCATGATGGTGTTATCCTGGTGAGCCCCGTCCGTCCTGTGACTGAGGGAGAGTCTGTTACTCTTGGCTGCAGATTCAGGACAGAAAAAAATCTTTCCAGTGTGTTTTTCTACCATAATGACAAACTGATCCAAAGTGATACCAGGACGGAGCTGAATATCTCTGCAGTGTCAAAGTCAGATGAAGGTTTCTACAAGTGTCAGTCCTCAGGAGAAGTGTCACCACAGAGTTGGATGTCAGTTAAGGGTGAGTGGGATTCAAATATTTTAGGCTTTGTTTTTTTGAACAAAGAAACACTGTCAACATATAGTATATTTATATGGACATGTTGTAGATTTTGGTGTGTTTTAGAGTTTTGTCTTTACTTACATCTCATTTATTTGAATGGATTTTTTAATTCAGTTAAGACAAGTCCAATATAAATACATTGCTTCATACTATAATTAATTTCAATAAAATTTCATATTTACAGCAGCGGTGTCAGGACCAGAAAGTTCTTCATTTCCTCTGTTGCTGATCGTTGGGCTGGTTTGTGGAATAGTATTGATTATTGTCCTGCTGCTGTGTGGCTGCAGAAAGTCAACAGGTGAGTCATTGATTATTAAAAATCTGTGATCAGTTCTGACGTCATGTCATGGAGCAGTGGTTCACTTTTCAATACAAATCCTCCTGTGCTTTTTACAGGTCCATGTGTTCACAGGTTTGAACAACACGCTCGCTTCTCTCCTCTGCAACTTAAAAGCAGCTCTACACTTTACATCTTTATAATTTTTTACTTTTAAACTTTCCTGCTAATTACTATTAATATACATTTTTAAACTCCATGTTTCAGGCCCACTCAGACTCACAGAGGGAATCAGGGCTCTGCTACAGACCAAACAGTCAACCATGATGAAAATCAACAGCAAGTATATTCCTCTCTTCTCCACGGTCAGTTTTTCATCTCACTTCAAACACTTTCACAACTGTTTCTAACTCAGTTTCTATTCGATAGAGACCAGGAAATATTTAGATCCATTTGCATCCAGTTCTCCAAGACTGTCCTCATTCCTTCTGCTGCTGGAGTTAAACCAAACCTCAGTAATTTAACATGTGACTTCAGGAAGTTCTTCAGTTCAAATGACTGTCACAGACATGAGGTGACTGATGTGACTTTGTTTTGATTTTCACTGACCTGTAGGTGACGTCTGCGTCTATGAATCAGTCAGAGGATCTGAAAACACTGGAGAAGGTTCAGCACTTTTACTTTTACTAATGTTGAGCTGATGGAAGCTGCAGTATATAATTATATAGGAGTGATTAATATTTAAGTTAGTGAAAACATTAATTTTTCAGGTCAACCAGACAGAAATGTCACTAATGTCACATCTCCTGTTGAAGTTTATACAACAATGAAATCCTGTCATGTGATCATTTTAACAGGTCAGTGTGATGGTGCAGAGGAGAGCTCTGACTATATTAATGTGAATCCAGATTCAGCCACAGGTACAAACATTAACATCAGTTATTTATCTTGTTTTATCATCATTTAATTCAAATGTACTTTTTACAAAAAAGTTTTGTAAACTTCACCATCAGACAGTCTGTGTAATGGAGGACATTCTTAAAGGGAAGCTTTGATGTAGTTATCTCAGTTTATTTATTAACAAGTCTCTCACATCTAAATCCTTTCTTTAACGTCCAGTTTTCATTTTTTTTTTATTGTATTATTTGAAATTATTTTCCTGATTCCACATAGAAATTGTAATATTTTTCTCAATGTATCATGTTTGTTTTCAATGATATAAATGATGTTTTATATCATGTCAGATAGGATGTCTCAGTTTTCCAGCTGTTTATTGTGATTTTGTTCCAGGTCCATAAAAAGATGAACATCATCAACAAAACAAGAGAGACGTGGATGACAACATAAAAAAATCCCCACACATTTTGTGCAGCTGAGCAGCAGATTATGTTTTTTAAAAAAGCTTGATATAAATTCATCGACTTTTGGCATTTCGCTTTTGCTTATTAATGCATATCAAATGTATATTGTTTCTCTGTGGTTATATTTCCCCCCTGTTGTTGAGTATGTTCATCATGTGGTGCTGATTTAAACATCAGTTTAAGTTCAATAAGAGTTAAGTAATAACAGAAAAAAATATTCACTATCTTACAGATAACTTATAAAATGACACGTAATTCTTGTCAGTATCAAAGATGATAGACTGAAGGTTACTCACTTTTCCCTGAGTCTCACGTGTCCCCACCTGATGGTTTTGTATACAGTTTTGTATAACTGTATTTGTCATTTGGACAAAGTGCAGATGAACATTAGAAATAGACTCACTTGTTATCCTACAGAAATATGAACAAGACAAGCATCAGAGTTGTGACAACTTTGTAGAAGTTTATATTTACAAACTGAGCCACTTTGTGTGATTGTTGTATAATCCATCCATCCATCCGTCCATTTTCTTAACCGCTTATCTGAACCGGGTCACAGGTTGTTGTATAATAATAAATTCTATTTATATTATATTTAATGTAATATATTTTACATTATGCTGTGTCTTCTTTCTTTCTTCTTTATCTCATGTTTCCTACTAAAAGCAGTGGGTTTGTAAATAAATATAATAAAGTCAAGTGAACAATCATGGTTGGATTTTCTGTTACAAACGTTGACTAGTGCACCTTTAATAGTCCACATCTGAATTCAGGTGAGAAAGGCCAGAGATGGAGCTCAGAAATGACTATGTAATGGTGCAGGTCACGATATCTCCTGCTAACAAGCTAACAATAGCAGGATTTATTTTTATTAGTTATTTCTTTATTATTTATTCACAGTAAGATGTAGACCAACAGTGAGCTCTTCTTCTTCATCTTTATTGTGGTCGCAGCACACTGTATTTGAGTGAGTGATATTCTGTCGTCCATCAGTCTGTGTCTCTTGTGCTGCTCTTGCTGCTTCCTCGTTGTCCTGTCTACTTCCAGTATGTTGTTTTGTTACACACAGCACTGCCACCATGTGTCACAATACACAGTCTACAGTCACAATCAGCAGCAATGACCTCAGCTCCTTATTGAGTCACTGCTGGTCTCTGTAGCTTTTCTTCTGTCTTCATGCTGCAGTTTGAACTGTGAGTGCAGCTCAGAGACATTTGAAGATGTTTGTAAGATCAGACCTGCACCTGAATACAGCCATGTTACTTTTTCTTCAAGAAGAACAGGAAACAGCACAAAAGAAGAAAAGCTGTGATTTTAATGTCAGCAGCCAGAAATGTCTCCATGTGTATGAAATAATGTAGTGGACCTTACTCCAGACTCCACCTCAAGCCAAACCACTTGTTTTATGTCATCAGTTGACAGCACACAGCTCTGCCTACAAAGGAATAATGTTGTTTAGGTTGAAAATCACCGACTGCAAATGACTTCACTTCTTCTTAGACTCCTGAGGCTTCTGAGGCGACTGTAGCAGCAGGCTACATGTGAAATGTCACAACCAGGCAAGGACTCTGGACGCAGGTGCAGGAAAGTTTCACAAAAAAAATCTTTATTTCTAAATCAAGCTCGAGCAAACAAAAAACACTCCTGAAAACTGGAGGGACAAAACTATGAGATCAATAACAAAAAAAATCACTCAACGAGGAACTAGAAATAAAACCAAAAGGAACAAGGTACCGATTCGATTCGAGGCTGTGGAAGGCTAGATAGGTCATATACAGACGTCGACATAAACGACACAATGGCAACAGACAAGGGGAGACGCAGACTCTTAAACACATGGTAACAGGGGACAGGTGGAAACAATCAAACAATCAAACCAAGACACACGAGGGAAGTGACCTGAATGAGAGGAGAGTTACTCTTTCAAAATAAAACAGGAAATGACAAGACAAGACATGGAGACAGGACAAAAAAACCCAACATGACCTCACCGCTGTGTGACATGAAACTGCAAATATCTTTCATCCATTTCACCAGTTTTCAGCCCACAGGCCCCATTAAACACTGGAAGGTGACAATGATTCAGTGAGGAAGGTTTTCATTGTTTGAGTCTCAGTCATCAGTGATCTTGTAGAAAATGTCAGCTCTGAAATGATGAATGTTATTGATGCTGTTTCCTCGACGAAGGCAAAGGTAAAAAAAAAGAACATGGAGAAATGTTAGTCTGCAAAGAAATTTTAAAAATAGTTTTAAAAAGCTGAGCGCAGGTGATGGAAAACAAATATCCAGATGTATTATGACATAAAGAGAGACTTTTGAACTTTCAATTTTTAACTGATGAATGCAAGACAGTCCTTCTCTGACAGCAGGGGTGCACCCTGGACAGGGCGCCAGCCTGTCACGGGACTGACATATAGACACAAACAACCATTCACGCTCACATTCACAGCTACGAGCAATTTAGAGTCACCAATCAACCTAATGTGCACGTCTTTGGACTGTGGGAGTATCGGAGGGAACCCACACAGACACAGAAAGGCCCCAGGCCTGGAGTTCAAACCCAGAACCTTCTTGCTGTGAGGCAACAGCACTAACCACTGCACCACCGTGCCGCCCCTTCTCCAACATCACTGTCAAAAACAATAATAATGCATGTGCCTGTTGACAGGCTGACACACTCTCCTGTGTCAGCAGCCCATGAAACATGACATTAAAACAAAATCATTCTAGAGTCACCCAGACTGTTCATTCAGCTACAGGCTCATCTGCACCATCTCTTCACAGGAAACAAGACCAACAGTTTTATTTGGAGCTGCAGCACAGAAAATGAGGAAATGGTCTTTAGTTTAATGTGCTGTCAGCCAGATGACGTGTTTCACACCTAGTGGGTTATACATATACCACACAGAGGCCAGAGGGAGTGTTCAAGGTGAAGAACAGTGTGGGAACAAACTCAACTTTCTGGCTCTAACTGAACCTGTTGTCTTCTGATGATGTTTCAGACTGAGAGATAAATACTGAACGTGCACATCTTAACCTCACCACCAGTCACTGTATTAAAGAAACTGCTGTTATCTGTTGATGTGCATTACACTTGACTTAATGACTACCACTGTGCACATCCTGTATAGTATATGACACTTCTTCTCTTCTACTTACAAACACAATATGTGTGGTGTGAATGTGCTGCTGACTCTAATTCTTCCTATTATGCCAACACATCTTCATGTGTGAGGAAGAACTTGTCTGTCACCCCAGCTGATAAGACTTCATTCTTGTTAGGCTCTAGTTGTCAAGTCATTTTATACCAACAGGAGCAAAACAGATGCAGTGGTTTATTTTAGTGTTTGGTTTATTTGACAGTTTTTCCTCATTGTGCTGTCAGTTTCTGAAGATGTGCAACAACAAACTGTCTTTTTCATGTTGTGGCTGATGGGTGAATATTATCTCTGCAACTGTTATTGCTGCACAGTTGTAATTCAAAGCTTCATCATAAAATGAGCAGGTAGATCACACAGTTCCAGCAAATAAGAAACGTTTTGATCACGTTTTATATCAGTTACACTGTGGAGAGTATGAAGCACACACATACAGGACGTACTGCACATTCCTACACACTACAGTCACACATATACATACTCTAGATACACACAACATACACCTCATGGGCCAGACACAAACCTTTGCACAAAGACAGACGGATATACTATATTTAAGTATTGGCAGGAAGTGTAAACCTGTCAAAGTGCCCTGTGGTCAAAGACATATCTGAGTTTTGTGTGAAACGGAAGGAAGAACAAAGAGGCCGAACTCAGAGGGAGGAGTTGAGAAAAAACTCATATTATATTTGTATGGAATGTAACTTCTTCTTCGTCTTTTGCATCGATCTTCTCTCTTTGTGTTTGTGCTGTTGTTATTAATACGAAGTGGAATCATTTCCCAGCAGCAGAGCGACAGGGTCAGAGCTGGATGTGAAGATGGGGAACACTTTGCTCTGTGTTCTGTCATTATTCTGTGAGTACATCAGTCATTTTCCAATTCTGTGACTTTCAGAGGCAGAGTCATGATTTTATCATCAAGGTAGTTTTGGAGGCAGATCTTGGATCAGAGTGGTGGACTAAATACACAAATCCACCAGTTATATATCATTTTATATATTTGAGTTTAAAGAGTTTTGTGTGTTTCCTGCCTCGTTAGCGATTTACAGAATATCATGTGAGAAATGTGTTGATAATCAGGAGCTGCCTCTGTTGAAACTCCAGCTGGTTGTTAAATGTTTATCATGATTTTGACTGTTTGTCAGATGGATCATGTCTGATGAGGTTTCAATCTTTATTTTAGTGCTGAACACACTCTTCTATGGAAAGACTGAAGGTAACCAGTTGTTTTTCTTTCCTGTTGTTTCTCACTTATAAAATATTGTCTTTAATATCTGTCTCCTACTTATTTTTAACAATATCATTTTTAATCACATCCTCTTAGTGCTGATATATTATCACATATGTAGCATTTTATTTTAATAATATAATGATATCATTAAACTAGACTAGATCAGTGCCTAACAGTGTGAAATTGCATATTCTTCAGAGCAGTTGATGTTGGTGTTTATGTTTTCTGTGTAGTGCTGTATGCATGTTGTGGTGTTCATGTATGGAGACCAAATGTTGTGCTGACCCTCAGGCCAGAGTCTGTTCCCTTCATACCAGGGACGTCACTAGGACTGAAAGACAGGGGGGGCTTAGCCCCCATGGTTGTAGGTGGGAATGTGTGCAGCAAATACTTTTCCTCACACCTCAATAGGCTTCATGAATGAATTTATGATTAGTTGCGGAGCATTTATCTTCCAAATGTGACTGAAGACAGTCGACCAATACATTGAATAGAAGGTAACATAATGATGTGGTGCGTTGCTTAATTAGTTTAGTTGCTGGTAGTTTAGTTCAAGGTCCGAGTGAAATTTGACAACACAGTACAAATGAAGTATGAATGAATCTTTCTTCTGCTTCACAACTCTGCCAACTGTTGATGGAAAGTTAACGTTGCTTAACAGAGAAGCGATGACATGCAGCTTCCCTCTGGGTCCCTCTGCCCGCCTGTCTGCCTAGTACAGCAGGGGAAACAACCACAAGGACCATTTTAATCAAATAATGACAACTTGTGTTATTATTTATTTCAACTCATAGTCTTGCTTCTTTACGTTAAGTGTATGCCTGCACTGTTTACTTTTTATTTTTAATCCAAATTATTATTATTGCTATAATTATTGTTGGGGGGGCTTAGGAACATTTTGGGGGGGGGGGGGGGGGTCAGCCCTAATGATGTCCATGCTTCATACAGCTGGGTTTAGTTTTCATGCGTTCATCTGGTGATTTTAATGGGGCAGGGCAGTGAGCCACCAGAGGGCACTGATGAGTCTCCACCACAGGTACAGTCAGTCCCAACAGTCCTGTGAGCACCACAGATCATCTCACTGAACTTAGGTTATTAGCATGTGTGCTGACTGCCACAGTGTCTTCTTGGCATCACCTGCAGGAGTGAGTCAAGTTAGAAAGTGAAAAGTTCACAACAGAAATGCTCTTTTCAAAATAGTTGTTCAGCCTGGTTGGGATCTGGTGACAGCGACGGCCTTAACATGTGATTCACAATGTTTTCATTTGAATGAAACCATTCAATAATTATCAGTAGAAAAAGTGATAAACACCTTTGTTTTTCACTGGATTTAATGCGTTTAGTTGTTTTCTTACTGTGTGTTTTTGTCAACAGTTTCCAATCAGGTCACTGTGACTCTACAACCAAACTGGCCTCTGATATACAGAGGAGAGAAGATCACTGTCAGATGTGAGATCCAGGGAGGTGGAGACACTGAGTGGACGTATGAATGGAGAACACCCAGCTCACACACACCTCCATCACACAGTGAATACAGGATCAGCAGAGCTGCTGAGTCTGACACAGGAGACTACAGGTGTAGGGGTAGAAGTGGTTATTCCTTCACAGGGTGGAGTGATGTCATCAGACTGACTGTATCATGTAAGTTGGATTTTCATTTATTCTGAAAGTGTCATTTTAATGTTTTCATTGATTTGAATTAAACAGGAAACATTTTCCCTGTAACAATAATGACGTCTCTTATGAGCAGCTGAGTAACAAACTGTGGTTGTTTTTATAGTGAGAGCAGAGTAAGTGAAGTGGAGCCATGATACAGTGGACTGTTAAAGTGTAATGACTGACAGAGAGATGCTCAGGAAGAACAGAGAACTATGTGGTTTCTTCCATGAAGTGAAGAACAAATCACAGTGAATCTGAGCTGAGCTCAGCAACAGGAGCTCAGCAGCTGTATCACTTCTTCTTGTCTGGGAACCAGGCCACTGATCTCTGCACTAATGAAACATGAACAGTACCTAGTTAGTTAGTTAGATATGGTAACTGCTGTGTTTCCTAAATCAGTTATCAACCAATGAGAGTCATGTGCTGTTCGTCACTTTCATGTGATGGTAATAGATTTTTTATTCCAGTTATTTATTTGTTTCTTTTGGTCCAATCTGAACAGCTGATAAACCCAAGGCCACTGTGACACCATCCTCAACAACAACCATACCAGCAGGGGGCAGAGTGACACTGACCTGCTCTGTGGACGACTCTGATGACTGGAGATACGACTGGTTCAGACGTGTCTCACACTCTTCAGCAGCTGATCCAGTAAGAGCTGTTGAACCAGGCAGAGATCTGGTTGTCTCAGAGGGAGGTCTGTACCTCTGCAGAGGAAGGAGAGGAGACCCAGAGATCCTCACAGAGAAAAGTAATGACGTCCTCATTCTGAAAACTGGTGAGTTTAGTCATTTAATATTCATTGTTGTGTTCAAATCTGTTGTCAGTAGTTTAAAAAAGAGTCATTTGGTGTCAAGAGGGAAACAGGAGAATTTTAATGGATAAATGAAAATAGAGCAGCAGCTCTTAATCCTGAGGATGGAAAAACACAACATGTTAGTGTCTCTGCAGGTTGTGTCAACATGAAATTGTCTTGGTTCTTGAACACAACAAAGCCCCATGATTGAGCTGAGTTTCCTCCAGCTGGTGTGTATGTGTATGTGTGTGTGTGTGTGTGTGTGTGTGTGTGTGTGTGTGTGTGTGTTTATAAAATGTTTTCAGTTTCTCTTTCATGAATCCATTTTGATAAACTTGAGAAAGTTTTGTTGTTCATGAAATAGTTGTTTTCTGATCTGATCCTTTTGTTGGTTTGAAATTTTTTTAGAAACACTTTGCTTGATGTTTTTTCATGTTTTAGTTTTTCACCTGTTTGTGTTGTAGTTGTTGAATAATTTTTGTATTTTTATCAGTAGAAATCTTACTACAAACCTCTGTGTTTGATTTTATCCTGTACTTAGTTGTTTAACTTTGTTGTTTTCTTACTGTGTGTTTTTATCAACAGTTTCCAATCAGGTCACTGTGACCCTGCAACCAAACTGGCCTCTGATATACAGAGGAGAGAAGATCACTGTCAGATGTGAGATCCAGGGAGGTGGAGACACTGAGTGGACGTATGAATGGAGAACAACCAGCTCACACACACCTCCATCACACAGTGAATACAGGATCAGCAGTGTTACTGAGTCTGACACAGGAGACTACAGGTGTAGGGGTAGAAGTGGTTATAAATTAACAGAGTGGAGTGAGATCATCAGACTGACTGTATCACGTGAGTTGGATTTTCTTTCATTCATTATGAAAATGTCATGTTTCTTCATGTTTACATTGATCTAAACAGGACAAGTTTAAACATTGATCATCTCATCACTGATCCAGTCCTCTCCAGTTGGATCAGTAATAAACTGTGTTTTCAGTGGAACACAGTCACTATCTTTTATTTGCTGGTAAAATCTAAATGACTAAGTGGATGTTCAGTGTGATCATTTGAATAAATCCTGGTAAAAGTTTTGTGTCATGTTAACAGTTCTTTACTTTTCAAGAACGTAATATAATTAAACAAAATCACTTTCCTGAAGAAAATCACATTGTAATTATTGATTTACTTTGTTTTTTGCTCTGATCTCAACAGGAAGTGAACCCACGGCCACTCTGACAGCAGACAGGACAGTGATACCAGCAGGGGGCAGAGTGACACTGACCTGCTCTGTGGACGGCTCTGATGGCTGGAAATACTCCTGGTTCAGACGAACCTCTGAGTTTTCTCAGGCTGGTTTAATAAAACATGGTGCATCAGACCACACAGTCAGCAGCTCAGAAGGAGGCATCTACACGTGCAGAGGAGGGAGAGGAGAACCAGAGCTCTTCACACAAGAAAGCAATAAAGTCACCGTTAAGGAAACTGGTGAGTTTAGTTATTTGTTGTGGAGTAAAACAACATTCACTCTTTAAATCTGTTCTTCTGTTCATCAGTAGTGTAACAAAGAGACGTTTTGATACCAACAGCAAAAAAGAACCAACACAATGATCATGTGTCAGTAGCTCCTACTGTTGTGATGAAGGTGAGAACAGAGCGTTAATCCCTCTTCATGTTGAGCTCAGATTCAAGACCAGACTGGAAGAAGCTTCCTGCCTCTCACTGTATTTATATCATCTAGAAGAGTTTGTCTGCTTGTTACTGTGTTTGTAAATGTTTTGTCATCCTTCAGTCCATCACTGCAAATATGAGTGTTAGCAAAGAAAAGCTAAGTCAGACAACTCATGGAGAAAACACACTGATTTGTGCAGTAGAATATCAATAAAAAGCCAGAAATAACTGTCCAAAGTAAACACTGAAACATCCAACTACAAACCTACTTAAACAGTCATTGAACATCTTCTCAGAAGCTGAAGTTGTTTCCATGACGTTGAGGAGTTTGATGTGTGTTGATGTTCAGTCTGACAAACAGTTTTGACCTGTGACACATCAGGTTATCTGATGCAGCTCAGCAAACAGATGGTATTTATTCTCTGTTGTTTTCTAACACCTCCACCTGCTCCTGATGACGCTTTTAAAGTCAAACAAAGAGGTGACAAAGGAGAAACTGTTCTCTTATATGTTCTAGATACAAAATCACTGCCATTCACCTTTATTCATCTTGAACTTACTTTACAGAGAACGATCAGACTGTTGTAGAAAATAAGTGAAGCCAAACAGCCTGTTGTGTTTGCTGTGTGTCAGTGTCAGTGTAAAGAGCACCAGTCTGATGGAGAACTGCTGTCACTGTCTGTATGCTGAGTTTCAGCTGCTGCTCTCAGGCTGTTGGATCTGACAGACTGAAAAACATGAAAACCAAGTCCTTTGAGCTCTTTAGAAAGTGCTGCTTTTAATGCACAGTTGTTGTTTTCTTGCTGATGATTTTGTTGCTTTAAGTTGTTTTCTTTGAAAAACACTGTTTGATATGTTTTCATCTGTAAAAATCAGCAAATATTATGAGATGTGAATTTATTTTTCTATCAACAGCCTAAGCGTGTATTTTTTATGTGAACAGTTTCCAATAAGGTCACTGTGACCCTGCAACCAAACTGGCCTCTGATATACAGAGGAGAGAAGATCACTGTCAGATGTGAGATCCAGGGAGGTGGAGACACTGAGTGGACGTATGAATGGAGAACACCCAGCTCACACACACCTCCATCACACAGTGAATACAGGATCAGCAGTGTTACTCTGTCTCACAGTGGAAGCTACAGGTGTAGGGGTAGAAAAGACTTGTTTTCCTCAACAGAGTGGAGTGATGTCATCAGACTGACTTTATCACGTGAGTTGAACGTCTTTCATTCATACAAAAATGTTATGTTTTACAATCTTTAAAATCTGTTCCATCTAAGTACAACAACAAAAACACATCTGACCTCTCTCCAGCTACTCAGTAGAAAGTTGATTTTTTTTTTTAGTATAGTCACAAAAGACCTGGAAAAGAGCTTTTTTTCTGGAACATCAGAGTAACGTCTTATGTACTATACAGTTCCAACACATGGAAAATAAAATGTAGTAAAAATGCTGAATCTCAGCCTCCTCACCTATATTTGGTTGTTAAGGAGTCCACAGCTTCCTCTGACAAATATTACAACAGATATATCATCTAATATATTTATTTTCTTCATTAACCTCTAGAGGTTTCAGGTTTTGAAAACTTCATGGAAAGAGTTTGGTCTCATTAACACCTGCTACAATATGTCTTCATTTTGTTGGAGGCTGATCTGCTACATTCACAGTGTTTCAGTCATTTGGTGATTATTGACTTTTCCTCTCAGATTCCTCTCAAGGTTTTATCTGTGATCTGCAGCACAGACCACAGAGTTTAATAAAATGGTGGATGGAGGCTTGTGTTAGTTTGTGTCAGTTTCTGTTTCATATATTATGATGAAGAGTTGGAAAATTTTGAAATATTCATTTCCAACCCAGTTGTCCTGACTGGTTCAGAGTCACGTAACATGAAGGACAAGGAAAAGCTACAGTTTCCAGTCCTTTTTCTGTTGGGCACATTTTTTTTCAATCTCCATCTCCACAACTGTTTCTATATGAACCATAGGAAATACACACCATGAAAGTGAAGGTGACATGTCTGTGTCACCGGCTCGTTTTGTGATTTATTTTGATGCAAAATTTGCAGAATAAATGTGTGAATGTTCAAAGACTTTAATGTGGACAAAGGGCTGGATGTGAGTTGGGTTAAATTAGTTTCACAGAAAATCAGTCTGATCAGAGTTTATGAAACAAGGTAATAAAGTGAAAATATTTTTCTGGAACAAATCCTATTAAACCACTGACTGGTTTTGTTTTTCTCTGTAAACTGAACAGCAGATAAACCCCGGGCCTCACTGAGAGCAGACACCACAGTCATACCAGCAGGGGGCAGAGTGACACTGACCTGCTCTGTGGACCCATCATCTGGTTGGAAATACGACTGGTACAGAGACAATAAACTCTCTGAACCTCTGAACACACATGATGCTGATTTCCACACAACTGGACAAATCAGTGTCTCAGAGGGAGGAGTCTACAGCTGCAGAGGAGGAAGAGGAGACCCAGTTTACTACACAGAGAAGAGTCAGGAAGTTAGGATTGACACCATTGGTGAGTTTGGAAATAAACACACAATGTAGAATAAATCTATTGTATATTCATGATGCATCATTAAGATGGATGGAAAAACATTATATCTGATGTTAATTAAACCTTTTGGTGTTTTTATGTTCTTATTATAAATTCTTGACCATGAACAGGCCCAAACAGGGCTGTTGTGACTCTGCAGCCCGACTGGACTGAGATCTACAGAGGAGAGAGGATCAGTGTCAGCTGTGAGATCCAGGGAGGAGACACTGAGTGGACGTATGAATGGGAAACTACCAGCTCATTGAAACCTTCAAATCAACATGAATACAGGATTAGTTCTGCTTCATTGTCCCACAGTGGAGAGTACAGGTGTAGGGGCAGGATGAAAAGTGCTCGACATAATACAACAAAGTGGAGTGCTGCAGTCAACCTGACAGTGTATGACAGTAAGTCAGATCATTATCATTTAAACTGAAAATATAAACAAGTTAAAATGTTTTTGTTAGTATATCATCAGATTGTATCTTAATGTTTGTTCATATTATGTATTTGTTGATAATGTTCTGAGAGAAAAATGATTCCATGTCCAGAGACCAGACGTCATAACATGTTTTGATCCTGAGAAAATGACTTTCCAACAGATAAACCCCGGCCTGTCCTCACTGTGTCTCCATCATGGCTGAGTCCTGGAGCCTCAGTGACTCTGAAGTGTGAGGTTGAACATCCATCTGCAGGATGGAGGTTCTCCTGGTATAAGGCTGTTCCTGATGTATCACACACCTCCTACAGCTATGAGCTGCTCCCTGGTAGCAGCAATGGGACTGAACAGGATTCCTACATCGTCCATGGTCAGACACACACAGCAGGATATGTGTGTGAGGCTGGAAGAGGAGACCCAGTGTTTTACACTGAGATCAGTGAACCAAAGTTTGTCTGGTCTGGAGGTGAGTTTGTTGTTTCTTTGGTTTTTTTAAGCCAAGAAGCAAATGTTCAGTCATGACCTGAATTCATCCATGTTTTTGTCTGTGAGCAACTTTTCTTAAAAACAAATGTTGGTAAACAAACTGATTTTTACGTTCATGGTCCCCAGTGGAAGAAATGTATTGACTGTGAACTGGGTTGAGTATCCTTCTCTACTTGTTTCCTTCTGTCCTTCCGTTATCCTTCTTCAGTTAATCTGAAAGCATTAAAACCAACAAACAAACATGGAGATACAAGGTTTCCACCTCTCACTGAAGTGTAGCTCCACTCTTCTCAATGGGTACTTTTATTTTGGAAACTTCCTGTTTATAGACAGGACAGCTATAGCTGCAGTCTTCACTCAGTGGTGAGACAGGTGCACAGACCAGATAAACAAACAGCTGTGAAGCTGAGACGACTCAAACAAGACAAACAAGAGGAAAAGACTTTAGTACAGAGACAAGAAGCATCTTTTAATATGAGATAAACACCTCTGTGTGTTTGAAAGGTAAAAGTAGACAGTAGAAAAACATCCATCAGCAGCATAATTCATTTCTCTGCTGTGTCTCCATTTGCTCTGTTTGTTCCAAACTCTCATAGTTTCACCAAAACACTGCATCTTGTTCCAGTGTTGCTGCTACTGATGTTTTTAATCCTCAACAAACAAAGATCAACACAGGAACATTTACACTGAGATCTCTTTCATTTTAATATCTCTGTCTGGTTTGACTCTTTTCTATGTGTTGTTTTCCAGATGTTCATCCATCAGCGTCTCTCACAGTGAGTCCTGACAGAGTGCAGCACTTCATCTCTGAGGATATCTCACTGAGCTGTGAGGGAAACTCTACTGAGTGGAGAGTGAGGAGGTTTCCTGAGGGTGACTCCCTGTCCTGTTCTGACTGGAGGAGAATGACTGGATCCAGATGTGACATGTTCTCATCACAGCGTAGTGATGCAGTGTACTGGTGTGAGTCTGGATCAGGAGAGTTCAGCAACACAGTCAACATCACTCTACATGGTACATTTTATTACATTTTCTTTGTGTTTCATTTTTTCTGGTATTTGAAGTATTTTCAACGTCTCATGTGATTTAATTCATCATATCTTAGAACTGAGTTGTTGACATATACAGAGACTTTCTGAGAGTTTGATCCATGACTCTGCTACATGGTCTGTTCAGTAACTGTCTGTGACCAAACAGACAAAATAACTTCCTCTATGTTCTGCAGATTTAACGTAAATAGGTTATTTTGTCAGTGTTCAGTCAGTTTTCTTTACAATTTAGCAGCATAATAACCTTGGTCTCTCTTCACTTTCTTCACTTCTTACATTTCTTTGCAAAATAATTTATATGAGTGAAAACTTTGGCCACAGCAAATATCTTCTTCTCTTCAAAGTATTTTGTCTAATTTAGTTTTGGTAACAAGCAAAAGAATCAGTATTACTGTTTTAAAGTGCTTTTCCTCAGATTTTCATATAAAACATTGAAGTCAAATAAAAAAATTATATTCTATTAACAAAAAAGAAAAAAATAAATAAATAAACACCTCCAAAAAGTAAATATATATATAAAAAGTAGGTCGTAAGTGAACGAGATCAAATGTCAGGTCTTATGATGATCCTGTAAAATAGATCAGAACTGCATCAGAATAAAAACAGATGTGTAATCTATTCTCATCATTACATGTCAGCTGGTTGTAAAGGTCTGCAGCAGCTGATCTCTGACTGAAGCTTCACATTCTGACTGTTTTACAGATGATTATCATGATGGTGTTATCCTGGTGAGCCCCGTCCGTCCTGTGACTGAGGGAGAGTCTGTTACTCTTGGCTGCAGATTCAGGACAGAAAAACAACTTTCCAGTGTGTTTTTCTACCATAATGACAAACTGATCCAAAGTGATACCAGGACGGAGCTGAATATCTCTGCAGTGTCAAAGTCAGATGAAGGTTTCTACAAGTGTCAGTCCTCAGGAGAAGTGTCACCACAGAGTTGGATGTCAGTTAAAGGTGAGTGGGATTCAAATATTTTAGGCTTTTTTATTTTTTTTTTGAACAAAGAAACACTGTCAACATATAATATATTTATATGGACATGTTGTAGATTTTGGTGTGTTTTAGAGTTTTGTCTTTACTTACATCTCATTTATTTTAATGGATTTTTTAAATTCTGTTAAGACAAGTCCAATATAAATACATTTCTTAATACTTTAATTCATTTCAATAAAATTTTATATTTACAGCAGCGGTGTCAGGACCAGAAAGTTCTTCATTTCCTGTGTTGCTGGTTTCTGGAGTAGCATTGATTATTGTCCCGCTGCTGTGTGGCTTCAGAAAGTCAACAGGTGAGTCATTGATTATTAAAAATCTGTGATCAGTTCTGACGTCATGTCATGGAGCAGTGGTTCACTTTTCAATACAAATCCTACTGTGCTTTTTACAGGTCCATGTGTTCACAGGTTTGAACAACACGCTCTCTTCTCTCCTCTGCAACTTAAAAGCAGCTCTACACTTTACATGTTGAAATTTTTTACTTTTAAACTTTTTACTTTTAAACTTTCCTGCTAATTACTATTAATATACATTTTTAAACTCCATGTTTCAGGCTCACTCAGACTCAAAGAGGGAATCAGGGCTCTGCTACAGACCAAACAGTCAACCATGATGAAAATCAACAGCAAGTATATTCCTCTCTTCTCCACGGTCAGTTTTTCATCTCACTTCAAACACTTTCACAACTGTTTCTAACTCAGTTTCTATTCGATAGAGACCAGGAAATATTTTGAATCCATTTGCATCCAGTTCTCCAAGACTGTCCTCATTCCTTCTGCTGCTGGAGTTAAACCAAACCTCAGTAATTTAACATGTGACTTCAGGAAGTTCTTCAGTTCAAATGACTGTCACAGACATGAGGTGACTGATGTGACTTTGTTTTGATTTTCACTGACCTGTAGGTGACGTCTGCGTCTATGAATCAATCAGAGGATCTGAAAACACTGGAGAAGGTTCAGTACTTTTACTTTTACTAATGTTGAGCTGATGGAAGCTGCAGTATATAATTATATAGGAGTGATTGATATTAAAGTCAGTGAAAACATTATTTCTCAGGTCAACCAGACAGTAATGTCACTAATGTCACATCTCCTGTTCAAATGACTGTCACAGACATGAGGTGACTGATGTGACTTTGTTTTGATTTTCACTGACCTGTAGGTGACGTCTGCATCTATGAATCAATCAGAGGATCTGAAAACACTGGAGAAGGTTCAGTAGTTTTACTTTTACTAATGTTGAACTGATGGAAGCTGCAGTATATAATTATATAGGAGTGATTGATATTAAAGTCAGTGAAAACATTATTTCTCAGGTCAACCAGACAGAAATGTCACTAATGTCACATCTGCTGTTGAAGTTTATACAACAATGAAATCCTGTCATGTGATCATTTTAACAGGTCAGTGTGATGGTGCAGGGGAGAGCTCTGACTATATTAATGTGAATCCAGATTCAGCCACAGGTACAAACATCAGTTATTTATCTTGTTTTATCATCATTTAATTCAAATGTACTTTTTACAAAAAAGTTTTATAAACTTCACCATCAGACAGTCTGTGTAATGGAGGACAATCTTAACGTGAAGCTTTGATGTAGTTTTCTCAGTTTATTTCTTAACATGTCTCTCACATCTAAATCCTTTCTTTAACGTCCAGTTTTCATTTTTTAAATTGTATTATTTGATATTATTTTCCTGATTCCATATAGAATTTTTTCTGAATATAACACGTTTGTTTTCAATGATATAAATGATGTTTTATATCATGTCAGATAGGATGTCTCAGTTTTCCAGCTGTTTATTGTGATTTTGTTCCAGGTCCATAAAAAGATGAACATCATCAACAAAACAAGAGAGACGTGGATGACAACATAAAAAAATCCCACACATTTTGTGCAGCTGAGCAGCAGATTATGTTTTTTAAAAAAGCTTGATATAAATTCATCGACTTTTGGCATTTTGCTTTTGCTTATTAATGCATATCAAATGTATATTGTTTCTCTGTGGTTATATTTCCCCCCTGTTGTTGAGTATGTTCATCATGTGGTGCTGATTTAAACATCAGTTTAAGTTCAATAAGAGTTAAGTAATAACAGAAAAAAATACTCACTATCTTACAGATAACTTATAAAATGACACGAACTTCTTGTCAGTATCAAAAATGATAGACTGAAGGTTACTCACTTTTCCCTGAGTCTCACGTGTCCCCACCTGATGGTTTTGTATACAGTTTTGTATAACTGTATTTGTCATTTGGACAAAGTGCAGATGAACATTAGAAATAGATTCACTTGTTATCCTACAAAAATATGAACAAGACAAGCATCAGAGTTGTGACAACTTTGTAGAAGTTTATATTTACAAACTGAGCCACTTTGTGTGATTGTTGTATAATCCATCCATCCATCCGTCCATTTTCTTAACCGCTTATCTGAACCAGGTCACGGGTTGTTGTATAATAATAAATTCTATTTATATTATATTTAACGTAATATATTTTACATTATACTGTGTCATTTTTCTTTCTTCTTTATCTCATGTTTCCTACTAAAAGCAGTGGGTTTGTAAATAAATATAATAAAGTCAAGTGAACAATCATGGTTGGATTTTCTCTTTCAAACGTTGACTAGTGCACCTTTAATAGTCCACATCTGAATTCAGGTGAGAAAGGCCAGAGATGGAGCTCAGAAATGACTAAATAATGGTGCAGGTCATGATACCTCCTGCTAACAAGCTAACAATAGCAGGATTTATTTTTATTAGTTATTTCTTTATTATTTATTCACAGTAAGATGTAGACCAACAGTGAGCTCTTCTTCTTCATCTTTATTGTGGTCGCAGCACACTGTATTTGAGTGAGTGATATTCTGTCATCCATCAGTCTGTGTCTCCTGTGCTGCTCTTGCTGCTTCCTCGTTGTCCTGTCTACTTCCAGTATGTTGTTTTGTTACACACAGCACTGCCACCATGTGTCACAATACACAGTCTACAGTCACAATCAGCAGCAATGACCTCAGCTCCTTATTGAGTCACTGCTGGTCTCTGTAGCTTTTCTTCTGTCTTCATGCTGCAGTTTGAACTGTGAGTGCAGCTCAAAGACATTTGAAGACGTTTGTAAGATCAGACCTGCACCTGAATACAGCCATGTTACTTTTTCTTCAAGAAGAACAGGAAACAGCACAAAAGAAGAAAAGCTGTGATTTTAATGTAAGCAGCCAGAAATGTCTCCATGTGTATGAAATAATGTAGTGGACCTTACTCCAGACTCCACCTCAAGCCAAACCACTTGTTTTATGTCATCAGTTGACAGCACACAGCTCTGCCTACAAAGGAATAATGTTGTTTAGGTTGAAAATCACCGACTGTAAATGACTTGAAGTTTAATTCTGTAACTACAGTGAAAAGGTCAGTGTGACCTGATGACTCAGTTGAGGTGGCATGTAAAGGAGGTGGAGGTGTTAAAGGGAAGCTGGATGTTATTCTTGTGCTGATGAGCAGTGGTTGGGCTCACTTCTTCTTAGACTCTAGTTGCTAATAAATATTTATAACACAGTGGAGTTCAGACACATGGGTGGTTATTTTCAATGTTTGATTATTTCCCTTCATGCATCTTATTTCTGAGGCTACTGTAGCAGCAGGCTACATGTGAAACTGCAAATATCTTTCATCCATTTCACCAGTCTTCAGCCCACAGGCCCCATTAAACACTGGAAGGTGACAATGATTCAGTGAGGAAGGTTTTCATTGTTTGAGTCTCAGTCATCAGTGATCTTGTAGAAAATGTCAGCTCTGAAATGATGAACGTTATTGATGCTGTTTGGCCGACGAAGGCAAAGGTAAAAAAGAAGAACATGGAGAAATGTTAGTCTGCTCAGAAATTTAAAAATAGTTTCAAAAAGCTGAGCGCAGGTGATGGAAAACAAATATCCAGATGTATTATGACATAAAAAGAGACTTTTGAACTTTCAATTTTTAACTGATGAATGCAAGACAGTCCTTCTCTGACAGCAGGGGTGCACCCTGGACAGGACGCCAGCCTGTCACGGGACCGACATATAGACACAAACAACCATTCACACTCACATTCACAGCTACGAGCAGTTTAGAGTCACCAATCAACCTAATGTGCACGTCTTTGGACTGTGGGAGTATCGGAGGGAACCCACACAGACACAGAAAGGCCCCAGGCCTGGAGTTCAAACCCAGAACCTTCTTGCTGTGAGGCAACAGCACCAACCACTGCACCACCGTGCCGCCCCTTCTCCAACATCACTGTCAAAAACAATAATAATGCATGTGCCTGTTGACAGGCTGACACACTCTTCTGTGTCAGCAGCCCATGAAACATGACATTAAAACAAAGTCATTCTAGAGTCACCCAGACTGTTCATTCAGCTACAGGCTCATCTGTACCATCTCTTCACAGGAAACAACGACCAACAGTTTTATTTGGAGCTGCAGCACTGAAAATGAGGAAATAGTCTTTGGTTTAATGTGTGCTGTCAGTCAGATGACGTGTTTCACACCTAGTGGGTTATACATATACCACACAGAGGCCAGAGGGAGTGTTCAAGATGAACAACAGTGTGGGAACTTCATGTCAAATTTCCACAAACTCAACTTTCTGGCTCTAACTGAACCTGTTGTCTTCTGATGATGTTTCAGACTGAGAGATAAATACTGAATGTGCACATCTTAACCTCACCACCAGTCACTGTATTAAAGAAACTGCTGTTATCTGTTGATGTGCATTACACTTGACTTAATGACTACCACTGTGCACATCCTGTATAGTATATGACACTTCTTCTCTTCTACTTACAAACACAATATGTGTGGTGTGAATGTGCTGCTGACTCTAATTCTTCCTATGATGCCAACACATCTTCATGTGTGAGGAAGAACTTGTCTGTCACCCCAGCTGATAAGACTTCATTCTTGTTAGGCTCTAGTTGTCAAGTCATTTTATACCAACAGGAGCAAAACAGATGCAGTGGTTTATTTTAGTGTTTGGTTTATTGGACAGTTTTTCCTCATTGTGCTGTCAGTTTCTGAAGATGTGCAACAACAAACTGTCTTTTTCATGTTGTGGCTGATGGGTGAATATTATCTCTGCAACTGTTATTGCTGCACAGTTGTAATTCAAGGCTTCATCATAAAATGAGCAGGTAGATCACACAGTTCCAGCAAATAAGAAACGTTTTGATCACATTTTATATCAGTTACACTGTGGAGAGTATGAAGCACACACATACAGGACGTACTGCACATTCCTACACACTACAGTCACACATATACATACTCTAGATACACACAACATACACCTCATGGGCCAGACACAACCTTTGCACAAAGACAGTCGGATATACTATATTTAAGTATTGGCAGGAAGTGTAAACCTGTCAAAGTGCCCTGTGGTCAAAGACATATCTGAGTTTTGTGTGAAACGGAAGGAAGAACAAAGAGGCCGAACTCAGAAGGAGGAGTTGAGAAAAGTTCTCATCTTATATTTGTATGGAACGTAACTTCTTCTTTGTCTTTTGCATCGATCTTCTCTCTTTGTCTTTGTGCTGTTGTTATTAATACAAAGTGGAATCATTTCCCAGCAGCAGAGCGACAGGGTCAGAGCTGGATGTGAAGATGGGGAACACTTTGCTCTGTGTACTGTCATTATTCTGTGAGTACATCAGTCATTTTCCAATTCTGTGACTTTCAGACGCAGAATCATGATTTTATCATCGTGGTAGTTTTGGAGGCAGATCTTGGATCAGAGTGGTGGACTAAATACACAAATCAACCAGTTATATATCATTTTATATATTTGAGTTGAAAGAGTTTTGTGTGTTTCCTGCCTCATTAGCGATTTACAGAATATCATGTCAGAAATGTGTTGATCATCAGGAGCTGCCTCTGTTGAAACTCCAGCTGGTTGTTAAATGTTTATCATGATTTTGACTGTTTGTCAGATGGATCATGTCTGATGAGGTTTCAATCTTTATTTTAGTGCTGAACACACTCTTCTATGGAAAGACTGAAGGTAACCAGTTGTTTTTCTTTCCTGTTGTTTCTCACTTATAAAATATTGTCTTTAATATCTGTCTCCTACTTATTATCAACGATATCATTTTGAATCACATCCTCTTAGTGTTGATATATTATCATGTATGAAGCATTTTATTTTAATAATATAATGATATCATTAAACTAGACTAGATCAGTGTCTAACAGTGTGAAATTGCATATTCTTCAGAGCAGTTGATGTTGGTGTTTATGTTTTCTGTGTAGTGCTGTATGCATGTTGTGGTGTTCATGTATGGAGACCAAATGTTGTGCTGACCCTCAGGCCAGAGTCTGTTCCCTTCATACCAGGGACGTCACTAGGATTGAAAGACAGGGGGGGGCTTAGCCCCCATGGTTGTAGGTGGGAATGTGTGCAGCAAATACTTTTCCTCACACCTCAATAGGCTTCATGAATGAATTTATGATCCGTTGTGGAGCATTTATCTTCCAAATGTGACTGAAGACAGTCGACCAATACATTGAATAGAAGGTAACATAATGATGTGGTGCGTTGCTTAATTAGTTTAGTCTCTGGTAGTTTAGTTCAAGGTCTGAGTGAAATTTGACAACACAGTACAAATGAAGTATGAATGAATCTTTCTTCTGCTTCACAACTCTGCCAACTGTTGATGGAAAGTTAACGTTGCTTAACAGAGAAGCGATGACATGCAGCTTCCCCCTGGGTCCCTCTGCCCGGCTGTCTGCCTAGTACAGCAGGGGAAACAACCACAAGGACCATTTTAATCAAATAATGACAACTTGTGTTATTATTTATTTCAACTCATAGTCTTGCTTCTTTATGTTAAGTGCATGCCTGCACTGCTTTGTTATTTTAAAAAAAGCCCATGCTTCATACAGCTGGGTTTAGTTTTCATGCGTTCATCTGGTGATTTTAATGGGGCAGGGCAGTGAGCCACCAGAGGGCACTGATGAGTCTCCACCACAGGTACAGTCAGTCCCAACAGTCCTGTGAGCAGCACAGATCATCTCACTGAACTTAGGTTATTAGCATGTGTGCTGACTGCCACAGTGTCTTCTTGGTATCACCTGCAGGAGAGAGTCAAGTTAGAAAGTGAAAAGTTCACAACAGAAACGCTCTTTTCAAAATAGTTGTTCAGCCTGGTTGGGATCTGGTGACAGCGACGGCCTTAACATGTGATTCACAATGTTTTCATTTGAGTGAAACCATTCAGTGAGCTCCTGTGTCCTGTGTGAAATCATCTGTATCTTGTTAACTTCAAAAACATTTCATTCCATCACAATGTCTGTCGAAATAATTTGTGGTTTGTCGTCAGTGTGTTGTACTTTGGTGTGATTTCATAAACTTGTGGAACCAAAGAGACTAAATTGGGTGAAATCAGACACTTCACAAACAATTATTTATGACTGAGACAATGATGGTTTCCAGTATGATCTGAAAAACATGAATTTAAACCAGTTGAGCAGCTTTTAGAGTTTTTATCAAATAGATCTCAGAGGTTGAGTCAGTGTTGTCAGTGAAGAGTTTCCTTCAACTGGCTGCTGCCAAACTTTGTCCTTAATCCCTGTTTGTATTCACGTTTCTGGTGAATGAAAAACTTCCAGCTCAGTTCAAGTCTTTTTTTTAGAAACACCTTGTGTGATATGTTTTCATGCTGTTGTTTTTCCACCTGCTTTTGTTGCCACGACTGTTGAATCATGTTTGTGTTGTTTATTAAACCTTGCTACTAATTTAAACTGTTGCTGGAGGACAATAATAATAATGATCAGTAGAAAAAGTGCTACACACCTTTGTTTTTCACTGGATTTTATACTTGTAGTTGTTTTCTTACTGTGTGTTTTTGTCAACAGTTTCCAATCAGGTCACTGTGACTCTACAACCAAACTGGCCTCTGATATACAGAGGAGAGAAGATCACTGTCAGATGTGAGATCCAGGGAGGTGGAGACACTGAGTGGACGTATCAATGGAGAACACCCAGCTCAAACACACAATGGACTAACACTGATTACTGGATTATCAGTGCTTCTCAGTCCCACAGTGGGGACTACATCTACATGTGTAGGGGTAGAAGGTATCCCTATTCTTCAACAGAGTGGAGTCGAGGCGTCACAGTTACAGTATCAGGTAAGACATATCTGTTGTGCTTTCATCTACTGGGGCGTCCACATACATGAGGGACCAACTGTGGTTATCAGCATACTGCAGTTTCTGGAAAAATATCATTCACAGGGAAGAACAGAGACGATCATTTCTATTGTAGAGAACTTGTAGAGTGTCACATACAGATTCATACAGAGTATTCATTCACTCTGAAAATGTCATGTTTCTTCATGTTTTCATTGATAAGCTAAACAGGACAATTGTAAACATTTATCTGTCCAACTAATGATCCATTTCTCTCCAGGTAGTTTAGTAATCAACTATTTTTTTTCAATGGACAGAATTATGAAAACAGAGACACTATTCACTGTTCTGTAGTTTTGTAGTAAAACTGTTACAGTTTTTTTATTTGCTGGTAAAATCTAAATGACTGAGTGGATGCACAGTGTGGTCATTTTGATAAATTCTGTTAAAAGTTATCTACAATACTACAAATCTTTTACCTTTCAAGGATGTAATGTAACAAAATCACTTCCCTGAGGTAAATCACATTCATAGTATTTACTTTTTTTGTTTGTTTTTGCCTGATCTCAACAGGAAGTAAACCCACGGCCACTCTGAGAGCAGACAGGACAGTGATACCAGCAGGGGGGATAGTGACACTGACCTGCTCTGTGGACGGCTCTGATGGCTGGAAATACTCCTGGTTCAGACGAACCTCTGAGTTTTCTCAGGCTGTTTTAATAAAACATGGTGCATCAGACCACACAGTCAGCAGCTCAGAAAGAGGCATCTACACGTGCAGAGGAGGGAGAGGAGAACCAGAGCTCTTCACACAAGAAAGCTATACAGTCACCGTTGAGGAAACTGGTGAGTTTAGTTATTTGTTGTGGAGTAAAACAACATTCACTCTTTAAATCTGTTCTTCTGTTCATCAGTAGTGTAACAAAGAGACGTTTTGATACCAACAGCAAAAAAGAACCAACACAATGATCATGTGTCAGTAGCTCCTACTGTTGTGATGAAGGTGAGAACAGAGCGTTAATCCCTCTTCATGTTGAGCTCAGATTCAAGACGAGACTGGAAGAAGCTTCCTGCCTCTCACTGTATTTATATCATCTAGAAGAGTTTGTCTGCTTGTTACTGTATTTGTCAATGTTTTGTCATCCTTCAGTCCATCACTGCAAATATGAGTGTTAGCAAAGAAAAGCTAAGTCAGACAACTCATGGAGAAAACACATTGATTTGTGCAGTAGAATATCAACAAAAAGACAGAAATAACTGTCCAAAGTAAACACTGAAACATCCAACTACAAACCTACTTAAAAGTCATTGAACATCTTCTCAGAAGCTGAAGTTGTTTCCATGACGTTGAGGAGTTTGATGTGTGTTGATGTTCAGTCTGACAAACAGTTTGACCTGTGACACATCAGGTTATCTGATGCAGCTCAGCAAACAGATGGTATTTATTCTCTGTTGTTTTCTAACACCTCCACCTGCTCCTGATGACGCTTTTAAAGTCAAACAAAGAGGTGACAAAGGAGATACTGTTCTCTTATATGTTCTAGATACAAAATCACTGCCATTCACCTTTATTCATCTTGAACTTACTTTACAGAGAACGATCAGACTGTTGTAGAAAATAAGTGAAGCCAAACAGCCTGTTGTGTTTGCTGTGTGTCAGTGTCAGTGTAAAGAGCACCAGTCTGATGGAGAACTGCTGTCACTGTCTGTATGCTGAGTTTCAGCTGCTGCTCTCAGGCTGTTGGATCTGACAGACTGAAAAACATGGAAACCAAGTCCTTTGAGCTCTTTAGAAAGTGCTGCTCTTAATGCACAGTTGTTGTTTTCTTGCTGATGATTTTCTTGCTTTAAGTTGTTTCTTTGAGACACTGTTCGACATGTTTTCATCTGTGTGTAACTTTAACTGATGTTGTTGCTCGTGGCTGTTTAGTTCTTTAATCTGTCAACAGATGATTCTCATTAGAAATAGCAGCAAAAATCATTTTCCATCATCAGATTTACCTTTTGAATTTATGTTTCTGTCAGAATCCTAACTGGGTATTTTTTTTGTCAACAGTTTCCAATAAGGTCACTGTGACCCTGCAACCAAACTGGCCTCTGATATACAGAGGAGAGAAGATCAGTGTCAGATGTGAGATCCAGGGAGGTGGAGACACTGAGTGGACGTATGAATGGAGAACACCCAGCTCACACACACCTCCATCACACAGTGAACACAGGATCAGCAGTGTGACTCTGTCTCACAGTGGAAGCTACAGGTGTAGGGGTAGAAAAGACTTGTTTTCCTCAACAGAGTGGAGTGATGTCATCAGACTGACTGTATCATGTAAGTTGAACGTCTTTCATTCATACAAAAATGTTATGTTTTACAATTTTTAAAATCTGTTCCATCTAAATACAACAACAAAACACCTCTGACATTATTGTAGCTCTCTCCAGCTACTAAGGAGAAACAAAAGACCTGGAAAAGAGCTTTTTTTATTTGACATCAGAGTAACTTCTTATGTACTATACAGTTCCAACACATGAATAATAAAATGTAGTACAAATGCTGAATCTCAGCCTCCTCACCTATATTTGGTTGTTAAGGAGTCCACAGCTTCCTCTGACAAATATTACAACAGATATATCATCTAATATATTTATTTTCTTCATTAACCTCTAGAGGTTTCAGGTTTTGAAAACTTCATGGAAAGAGTTTGGTCTCATTAACACCTGCTACAATATGTCTTCATTTTGTTGGAGGCTGATCTGCTACATTCACAGTGTTTCAGTCATTTGGTGATTATTGACTTTTCCTCTCAGATTCCTCTCAAGGTTTTATCTGTGATCTGCAGCACAGACCACAGAGTTTAATAAAATGACGGATGAAGGCTTGTGTTAGTTTGTGTCAGTTTCTGTTTCATATATTATGATGAAGAGTTGGAAGATTTTGAAATATTCATTTCCAACCCAGTTGTCCTGACTGGTTCAGAGTCACGTAACATGAAGGACAAGGAAAAGCCACAGTTTCCAGTCCTTTTTCTGTTGGGCACATTTTTTTTCAATCTCCATCTCCACAACTGTTTCTATATGAACCATAGAAAATACACACCATGAAAGTGAAGGTGACATGTCTGTGTCACCGGCTCGTTTTGTGATTTATTTTGATGCAAAATTTACAGAATAAATGTGTGAATGTTCAAAGACTTTAATGTGGACAAAGGGCTGGATGTGAGTTGGGTTAAATTAGTTTCACAGAAAATCAGTCTGATCAGAGTTTATGAAACAAGGTAATAAAGTGAAAATATTTTTCTGGAACAAATCCTATTAAACCACTGACTGGTTTTGTTTTTCTCTGTAAACTGAACAGCAGATAAACCCCGGGCCTCACTGACAGCAGACACCACAGTCATACCAGCAGGGGGCAGAGTGACACTGACCTGCTCTGTGGACCCATCACCTGGTTGGAAATACGACTGGTACAGAGACAATAAACTCTCTGAACCTCTGAACACACATGATGCTGATTTCCTCACAACTGGACAAATCAGTGTCTCACAGGGAGGAGTCTACAGCTGCAGAGGAGGAAGAGGAGACCCAGTTTACTACACAGAGAAGAGTCAGGAAGTTAGGATTGACACCATTGGTGAGTTTGGAAATAAACACACAATGTAGAATAAATCTATTGTATATTCATGATGCATCATTAAGATGGATGGAAAAACAGTATATCTGATGTTAATTAAACCTTTTGGTGTTTTTATGTTCTTATTATAAATTCTTGACCATGAACAGGCCCAAACAGGGCTGTTGTGACTCTGCAGCCCGACTGGACTGAGATCTACAGAGGAGAGAGGATCAGTGTCAGCTGTGAGATCCAGGGAGGAGACACTGAGTGGACGTATGAATGGGAAACTACCAGCTCACTGAAACCTTCAAATCAACATGAATACAGGATTAGTTCTGCTTCATCGTCCCACAGTGGAGAGTACAGGTGTAGGGGCAGGATGAAAAGTGCTCGACATAATACAACAAAGTGGAGTGCTGCAGTCAACCTGACAGTGTATGACAGTAAGTCAGATCATTATCATTTAAACTGAAAATATAAACAAGTTAAAGTGTTTTTGTTAGTATATAATCAGATTGTATCTTAATGTTTGTTCATTTTATGTATTTGTTGATAATGTTCTGAGAGAAAAATGATTCCATGTCCAGAGACCAGACGTCATAACATGTTTTGATCCTGAGAAAATGACTTTCCAACAGATAAACCCCGGCCTGTCCTCACTGTGTCTCCATCATGGCTGAGTCCTGAAGCCTCAGTGACTCTGAAGTGTGAGGTTGAACATCCATCTGCAGGATGGAGGTTCTCCTGGTATAAGGCTGTTCCTGATGTATCACACACCTCCTACAGCTATGAGCTGCTCCCTGGTAGCAGCAATGGGACTGAACAGGATTCCTACATCGTCCATGGTCAGACACACACAGCAGGATATGTGTGTGAGGCTGGAAGAGGAGACCCAGTGTTTTACACTGAGATCAGTGAACCAAAGTTTGTCTGGTCTGGAGGTGAGTTTGTTGTTTCTTTGGTTTTTTTAAGCCAAGAAGCAAATGTTCAGTCATGACCTGAATTCATCCATGTTTTTGTCTGTGAGCAACTTTTCTTAAAAACAAATGTCGGTAAACAAACTGATTTTTACGTTCATGGTCCCCAGTGGAAGAAATGTATTGACTGTGAACTGGGTTGAGTATCCTTCTCTCCTTGTTTCCTTCTGTCCTTCCCTTATCCTTCTTCAGTTAATCTGAAAGCATTAAAACCAACAAACAAACATGGAGATACAAGGTTTCCACCTCTCACTGAAGTGCAGCTCCACTCTTCTCAATGGGTACTTTTATTTTGGAAACTTCCTGTTTATAGACAGGACAGCTATAGCTGCAGTCTTCACTCAGTGGTGAGACAGGTGCACAGACCAGAGAAACAAACAGCTGTGAAGCTGAGACGACTCAAACAAGACAAATAAGAGGAAAAGACTTTAGTACAGAGACAAGAAGCATCTTTTAATATGAAATAAACACCTCTGTGTGTTTGAAAGGTAAAAGTAGACAGTAGAAAAACATCCATCAGCAGCATAATTCATTTCTCTGCTGTGTCTCCATTTGCTCTGTTTGTTCCAAACTCTCATAGTTTCACCAAAACACTGCGTCTTGTTCCAGTGTTGCTGCTACTGATGTTTTTAATCCTCAACAAACCAAAGATCAACACAGGAACATTTACACTGAGATCTCTTTCATTTTAATATCTCTGTCTGGTTTGACTCTTTTCTATGTGTTGTTTTCCAGATGTTCATCCATCAGCGTCTCTCACAGTGAGTCCTGACAGAGTGCAGCACTTCATCTCTGAGGATATCTCACTGAGCTGTGAGGGAAACTCTACTGAGTGGAGAGTGAGGAGGTTTCCTGAGGGTGACTCCCTGTCCTGTTCTGACTGGAGGAGAATGACTGGATCCAGATGTTACATGTTCTCATCACAGCGTAGTGATGCAGTGTACTGGTGTGAGTCTGGATCAGGAGAGTTCAGCAACACAGTCAACATCACTCTACATGGTACGTTTTATTACATTTTCTTTGTGTTTCATTTTTTCTGGTATTTGAAGTATTTTCAACGTCTCATGTGATTTAATTCATCATATCTTAGAACTGAGTTGTTGACATATACAGAGACTTTCTGAGAGTTTGATCCATGACTCTGCTACATGGTCTGTTCAGTAACTGTCTGTGACCAAACAGACAAAATAACTTCCTCTATGTTCTGTAGATTTAACATCAATAGTTTCATATTAAAAGAAAATGAAATGTCAGTGTTCAGTCAGTCTTCTTCACAATTTAGCAGCATAATAATCTTGGTGGCAGGTTTCACTTCACTTACTTCATCCTCAAATTGCATCCAAACTTTGGCCCCAGTAAATATCTTTTCCTTCCAAAATACTTTGTCAAATAATGTTTCTGTAACAAATCACAATAAACGCTCAAGATTTGTATCTGTAAATTGTTTTTCTCTCGATTATCACATGAAAAAATGGCATCAAACAACATCACAAGTCCTCTGCAAAGTAATAAGATGAAGTTGGGTTCTGGTCAAATGAGGCAGTAATGAAGCATCAGAAATAAAAAATCATTTCTCCTCCTCTTGTAAAAGTTGGGATTTAATACAGTTTTACTGTTTTTACAGATGCAGTTATTTTAGTGATAATTACAAAAAATCTCGTTTATTGATGGTCAATGAACTTTATATTGACTTCTCACCTGTGGCAGCAACTAAACATCACATCATCATCATCACAGTCTCAGCTTTTCTCTTATTCTGTTTCCAAAGAGAAAACAGTCACATGTTGCCCCGAATCATGACGAGGGTTTGGTTTAGTGTCGTTGTTGTATGTTCACAGGGGAGATGAAGAAAACAAGTACTGTGTAATTTATAGATCAATGTAAAAAGCTGTTGTTTATTTGGCAACAGTGATCTGTGAGACACATCCAGCAGGTTGTAAGAGAACGAGATCAAATGTCAGGTCTTATGATGATCCTGTAAAATAAATCAGAACTGCATCAGAATAAAAACAGATGTGTAATCTATTCTCATCATTACATGTCAGCTGGTTGTAAAGGTCTGCAGCAGCTGATCTCTGACTGAAGCTTCACATTCTGACTGTTTTACAGATGATTATCATGATGGTGTTATCCTGGTGAGCCCCGTCCGTCCTGTGACTGAGGGAGAGTCTGTTACTCTTGGCTGCAGATTCAGGACAGAAAAAAATCTTTCCAGTGTGTTTTTCTACCATAATGACAAACTGATCCAAAGTGATACCAGGACGGAGCTGAATATCTCTGCAGTGTCAAAGTCAGATGAAGGTTTCTACAAGTGTCAGTCCTCAGGAGAAGTGTCACCACAGAGTTGGATGTCAGTTAAAGGTGAGTGGGATTCAAATATTTTAGGCTTTTTTGGTTTTGTGAACTGTGTTGACAGTGTATATTTATGTGTATGTTCTGTATATGTTGGATATTTTTGTATTTTTTCAAGTTTCTGAATACTTTTACTAACATTTAAATAATGTTACAGTAGCTGTGCCGAGACCTGAAAGCTCTTCATTTCCTGTGTGGCCGATCGTTGGGCTGGTTTGTGGAATCGTACTCATTGTTCTCCTGCTCCTGTTGTATCGCTGCAGACAGTCCATGGGTGAGGCATGTTTCCTCTGATATTAAACACTCTACTTACTCTTTAGTTATTCACATGCACAGAGTATTTTACACTGATTCTACCTGAACTGAAGCTAAACTACGAGACAGACAGAATCCACAAATATCATTGTTCTTCTGTTCTATTGTAATAATACAAACATGATGACACCATTATGGGTCTGTGTGATGAAAATATCTTGTAGATGTGGTTGTGACTTATCCACACATCCAAAAAAAAATAAAAATACCAACTGATTTTTGTTAAAGTTGTCATATTTTTCAGTGTAATGGAAGTAAAATGATTAATCTGACCTTTGCTTGCTTTGTTCCTGTAGGTGATATTAGTCTTGAGGCTGAAGATGCAGAAAACGGTACAGTTTGCACCTTTTGATTAACATGGAGCACTTACAAATGCAACAGCAGGATGATTTCAGGAACTGGTTACAAGTGTTTGACATGAAACCCTGTCACTCAAAAATATGTTTATTTCACCTGCAGGTGAACGTCAGGATGTGACATATTCTTCTATTGAACTTAAAAACGTTGGAAAGAAGCGTTAGTACTCCAAATGCTTGTAATGTAAAAGATAAAAAAAGTTTTTGACCTGCAGTGCCTAAAATTTTTTTTTTTCCTCTTTTATAAATTCATCTTAACAGACAAACATCGTGAACCAGCAGAGACCTCTGTTTACTCTGATATAAAGACAAGACCTGCAGGTACAGTCATGCTCATAGTTTGTATTGTTTCATATACAGTAGGTGATTGTTGTTGTATGTTGTGTGTCAGTAGTTTCCAGTATCTTTCCATCTCACAGATATGACATAAAACTGATAAGTTTTTCTCTTATATTTGTACTCTCTGGTCATGGTGCTGCAGATTATGAAATACTGCAGCTTGTTTGTGGAAATTCCTCCTCCACCTTCTCCTTTTTGTCTTCCAAACATGAGGTGGTGCAATCAGAGATAATTAAAATGTGTCTATCTTTCATAATCTTTTCCCAAACATTCAAACAAGATGAGACAGTTCAAAAAATCCATCCATTCATCCATCAGCTGTGTATTATAGAGATGTGGCTTCTGTTTCAGACAATAGTCCCATGTATGCCCAGGTGAACATCAACACCAAAGAAAAAGCCAAGAAGAAGAAAGGTTAGTTAAGTGCACTATTGTCTTGGACACAGTGAAATGCTATTTGTTCAGTATTTGTAATGTAGGTGCTGTTTGTAATTACTTACATTTACATTATATCAGTAAAGTCTGTAAAAGCTTTAATACTCTGTAATGTAGCTAGTTTGAGCACTAGGGGCAGAATACTGTCATTTTACTCAGTGGACACATTAACCCTGACAATCCACCTCAGTTCAGTGCCTGTATCTTTGGCAGCTGTCTTGATTTAATCATCTCTCCATTTATAGGAAAATCAACTCCTGCAGCAACTGATGACTCAGTTTATTCTGAAGTGAAAAACCCAGGAACAGCTTTTGGTAAAAATGCTGCCAAGTCATTTGAATATAGTGTTGATTGATAAGTTATAACTCAGCTTTACATCTTGTCTTTTTTCTTCTTGCTGTTTTCTTCCAGGTTTGTGAAGAGAGCTGTATCAACAAAACTGATTCATGGTTGACAGCATTTTCTGAAACCATTGTGGGCACCTCTGCTTTCCAAAGATCAGACATGCTCTCGATTTTGTACCGTTACTTTGTTAATAGATGATGTAAAAGAATGGATTTAATCTTCTGTTTTAGCCCAAAGCACAAGACTACTGAGGTGTAGTCACATTTCACATTTATGCATGATGTTGTTCTTTTAAATTTTTTTTATAGTTTTTTTGTCATTTATTTGTAAAACTTTAGTAGGATACTTTGAATACAGGCTGTTACAAAGAGAGCAACAATTAACAGTTTGATGCATTATGTTCCAGCTCCAGTACCCAGGTTATTGTGCAGCTTTACAGTTATTTTTATGGTGCTAGATGGTAGATGTTAGATTTCAGCAGCAAACAGAAGTAGATGAAATCTTTGGCTTGTGTTGTCATTAGTGTAGTTGTCAAATGATCTTGATAACACAACGGGAAAACAACATGAGATGGTTTCTTTTACAGTTTTCCCCATTTGTTGTACCACCATGAAGCAAAAACAAAGGAATCTCAAATTTCATATGATGGTCCATGCTTGTAAAATGTAGCTGTGAAAACAGTCAAGATGTATTTTGATCTTTTATCTAAAGGATATGATGCTTTATCGCTCATTTATATCTGGGTTTTTTAGCTTTTTTTTCAGACCAATAAAGACACGGACACATCTTGCTGCCAAAGAAGAAGCAGTGACAATGTTTTAAACAACAACACATTCACGTGTACTCAGTTTTTGCAGTATTTAAGCAGCTGCTGTATGTATCATTGCTGTCCAGACATCACAGATGCAGTGTTCTGTATGTTTGACATCATCTGAGTGTAATCCAGCTGTTATCAATAAAATAACACCAAGATGACTGAATAGTTTTCTCAGTATTTTTTCAGAAATGTTGTTACAATTTGCAATATGTAACATGAAATGAAGAAAGGAAAAGCAGCAAGGTGCTCCCACCCTCTTTCAGTATCAAGTAATAATACATTTTACTTCTCCTGCGGGGTTTATTTCATCAGTCTTTCTGAAAAGCTAAAACAGGTTCCTGTGGTGGTTTTTAGGTGTATTTCAAATGAAATATATATCGACCACAGCACTGGACAGTGCAGTTTGAACACATCATCTGGACAGTTCATGAACAATTCTTATGATGTTATTTAACTTCAGCTCTTCTCACACTCGCTGCTGTGCATGAGACTATTTCTGTTTCTCTCACACATTCACTTCCTGAAGGTGAAGTTGTGACCACAGTTGTGACCAGAGCTTCACCGTAAAGTGGAGAGAGTCTGTGGTGGAGTAACTGAAAATGTAACTTTATGATTTCAGCTGAAGAATGAAGTTATTTTCAGGTAAAAGTTTCACTGTTGGCTGAGGACTGTGGATTACCAACACTTGCTGTACTGCATTGATAATCTCTTCCTTTAAACCTGTGTGCTGCAGATAGGGAGGACATTTATAAATTCAAGAAGAACATGTTCATTTTATACATTTTCTAATTTTACAGTAGCATTACAAATACTTTGCGAGGCCACAGCAGTGTACAGTACGACAGGAAGGAAATGGAAATGCTTGTCTCCATCCAGTTAAAATTTGATTCATCAAAAGCGTATTACTGTACAAGATACACACAAAATGTTTCCATTTCCATAATTGCTGTTCTATGATTCCAGCCATCACATCTTCATCTTATAATTTCTTCTTGCACATTTGAGAGTTAAAAAGTCAAGACATCAAACATAAACAGGGCTTCTTCATAAAACTAGTGGACAGACCATACACAGTTTTGAGAGGGTTGAAAGCTGCGAGCTGCTGCTGGTGGTCAAATGCTACGTGACAGTAACAGGAGAAGTGTGAACACGTGAAAGTATAACTGTGCTCAGATCTGGTCTGGTTGTGTCAGCTTTGTGTAAAAGGGAAGGAAGCACAGACAAGTTTAACTCAGAAGAAGAAGAAGAAGTTGGAAGAAGCGTCCGGAGCAACATTTAGATGAAATGTAACTTCTGTATCTCCTCAGTCCTGCTGCCGTTTCAAGCTCTCTCTTGACGCAGCAGAGGAGAATCTCAGAGTGACAGCGCTGGATGTGAGGATGGGACAGACCTCACCCTGTGTGCTCGGGCTCTTCTGTGAGTATTGACACGGATCAAGGAAAAGGTTGTGGTGAAGTGAGAAGAAGGGACGACCACAGGTTTCCCTGGAAGTTTGAACAGAGCAGACTTGGTATCATCATGATTGTTTTGTAAGAAGGATCTTTGTTGTTTCTTTTTTTTTTTAGCAGTGATTTGCTACAACATTAATATTACCCAACTATAGCTGCCATTGATGAAACCCCAGTTGTTTGTTATGGTTATTGTACATTAATCACTTCTGTTTTTCTGATAATGTCCTTTAGTGCTGTGCACACTCCCCTACTATGGACACGCTGAAGGTAATTTCACAGTATTCATTACTTTTCTTTATCAGTGTTTTCACTTAAGATGAATATTCACCCACTGCTTTACTTTAAACATGTTCTATTTCTTTTTCTTCTCTTTTGTCATGAATTCATCTTTTCAATCTATGTATCCACACAGATCACAGTAGGCTGTGAGTAGAATAGCTGTTATTTTCTGCTACTTACTGTGTAGTGTTGTATGAATGTTTGTGTTGTGTTATAGATGCTGTGCTGACCCTTCAGCCCGACCAGTCCACTTTTTTTCCTGGAGAGTCTGTGACCTTCATATGTGACACGAAGGAAGGAGAAAAAACTCACTGGGAATACACACTCACCAAGGATAATTGGCCATTTGTTCCATATAATGTCTATAAACTCTACACATGACCACGTCTCTGGACAGGCTACAGTGGTGAATACCAGTGCCTTCTTCGCCACAAGCTCTCATATGATGTGAAAACCAGTAACATCGTCTCTTTGACTGTATCTGGTAAGTCGATGTTTTATCACCATGAGAAAGTTTACCATGAATATTAGCACTTATTGATGAGCCCTGTTCATATGATTGCCCCAATTGTGTTGATATAAACAGTATAAATCTAAATGTATTTGTAATCATGTACTTTAAACATTTTAGAAAACCCTGAAATTATTACAGATAGAATAAAACAAGGCAAAAGTAAGTAGAAGTAACACGACAGAGCTCTCCACATCAGGAGTCTTACGTGTTTATTTGTGTCCGTCACTACAAAATTATGGAGGTGTTTTCCTTTGGAAACCAAAATCAGGACAGATGTGGAAGTGGTCTAACAACAGTGGGTGTCATTTTATTTGTAATTTTGGCTCTATAAATAAAATGAAGCTGACTTGAAGGTTGCTGTAACATTGTGCTGAGAACATTTCATCTTATGTCATTTTGAAGCCATTCCCATTTGAATCATTCACAGCATTCACATGTTTCTTACAACAGGAGAAGCACCTAAGGCCACACTGCTATCAGGCCCAACAAACATACCAGTAGGAGGCCGTGTTACACTGACCTGCTCTGTGGCCGGCTCTGCTGGTTGGACATATCACTGGTCCAGACGAACTCCAGGCTCTGATGAAACTCTGCCTGTGAGAGATGGTGATGAAAACAGAGTGATGAGTATCTCACAAGGAGGCACTTACTGGTGCAGAGGAGGGAGAGGAAATCCAGTCTTCTACACTCATGCAAGTGATGAGGTCACAATTCAGATAACTTGTGAGTTTAATGGTTTTATTTGTAGTAAAGTAAAATGACATGAATTCCTCATTACTGCTTTAAAGCTCTGTCGTTTTCTTTGTTGATTTTATATTTCTGCTGTGAACAGTTTCCAATAAGGTCAGTGTGACTCTGCAGACCAGCTGGCCTCACATTTTCAGTGGTGAGACGATCACTGTCAGGTGTGAGATCCAGGGAGGCGGAGACGCTGAGTGGGAGTATGAATGGAGAACATCCTGGTCAACCACACATCGGACAAATGATGATTACTGGAGTACCAGAGCTTCTGAGTCCCACGGTGAGGGCTACATGTGTAGGGGTAGACACAGAAGGGACCCGTATTCTTCGACAGAGTGGAGTAAAGGCCTCAAAGTAACAATATCACGTAAGTCATATATTTGTTATGCTTTCATCTACATGAGGGACAAACGGTGGTAGTCACTGCAGCTTCTGGAAAAATATCACTCTGAAGATCTGCAGGGAAGAACAGAGACAGTGATTGTTATTGTAGAGAACTTGTGGTGTGTAATATAGAGATTTCCTCCTATAGATGAAATGAAACCACAGAGAATGACTGCTAAACCACCCCCATTAAGAAGTCCACAGTTCACTGATTTTGTCTAATAACACAACTTCCCCAGTGTAAAAACATCTTACCACACAACAAGATGAGTCATTATTAGCAAATACTGTAGCTCATGTGTAATGTCATGTCTTTTTACATTTTAAAGTTGTCTGCACTGCAATATTATACAAAAAATAATAATTCATTAAAAATTATACACAATCTTATTTATATATAATATAAACACCTAATTGCACCGCTGAGGATCATTGAAGTTTTATCCTACCTTGACCATGTAGAAATTCAAGGATGATTATGTCAAATCATTTCATTAAGGGAAACAATAATTTGCTTCTTTTATCTTGTTTGTCACTGCATACAACTGTAAACTGTATTATTCAAGGATGTGAGGATAATGAATTAAATATTAAATATAAGAAACTAAATACACAAAAATGTACACACAAATTTAACACTGTGTTTATAAAGTCTTTTTGAATTGTCTTCTAGATAATATGAGAAATTCGCTAAGATATAATTATTTGCAGTTTATTTGCAGTTCAAATTCATTTAGTACTCACTTTATTCTTTATTATTTGTTACTTATTTCTATCTTTAAACTCAATGGCAGCTCAACCAAAGGCTCAGTTGAGTGCTGACAAACGAACAATACCAGCAGGGGGCAGAGTGACACTGACCTGCTCTGTGGACCCATCATCTGGTTGGAAATACGACTGGTACAGAGACAATAAACTCTCTGAACCTCTGAACACACATGATGCTGATTTCCACACAACTGGACAAATCAGTGTCTCACAGGGAGGAGTCTACAGCTGCAGAGGAGGAAGAGGAGACCCAGTTTACTCCACAGAGAAGAGTCAGGAAGTTAGGATTGACACCATTGGTGAGTTTGGAAATAAACACACAATGTAGAATAAATCTATTGTATATTCATTATGCATCATAAAGATGGATGGAAAAACAGTATATTTTAATAACTGAACTTTTTGGTGTTTTTATGTTCTTATTATAAATTCTTGACCATGAACAGGCCCAAACAGGGCTGTTGTGACTCTGCAGCCCGACTGGACTGAGATCTACAGAGGAGAGAGGATCAGTGTCAGCTGTGAGATCCAGGGAGGAGACACTGAGTGGACGTATGAATGGGAAACTACCAGCTCATTGAAACCTTCAAATCAACATGAATACAGGATTAGTTCTGCTTCATCGTCCCACAGTGGAGAGTACAGGTGTAGGGGCAGGATGAAAAGTGCTCGACATAATACAACAGAGTGGAGTGCTGCAGTCAACCTGACAGTGTATGACAGTAAGTCAGATCATTATCATTTAAACTGAAGATGTTAACAAGTTCAAATGTTTTTGTTAGTATATAATCAGATTGTATCTTAATGTTTGTTCATATTATATATTTGTTGATAATGTTCTAAGAGAAAAATGATTCCATGTCCAGAGACCAGACGTCATCACATGTTTTGATCCTGAGAAAATGACTTTCCAACAGATAAACCCCGGCCTGTCCTCACTGTGTCTCCATCATGGCTGAGTCCTGGAGCCTCAGTGACTCTGAAGTGTGAGGTTGAACATCCATCTGCAGGATGGAGGTTCTCCTGGTATAAGGCTGTTCCTGATGTATCACACACCTCCTACAGCTATGAGCTGCTCCCTGGTAGCAGCAGTGGGACTGAACAGGATTCCCAATGCATCATGGAAATCCCCCAGCAGTCTAGCTCTCTAGCAGCGTAACTAAGGGATGGTTCAGGACATACCTGAGACAGCCCTAACTATAAGCTTTATCAAAGAGGACAGTTTTAAGCCTGATCTTAAAGGTAGAGAGGGGGTCTGCCTCCTGAACCCACACTGGGAGCTGGTTCCACATTTTCTGTTACAAACGTTGACTAGTGCACCTTTAATAGTCCACATCTGAATTCAGGTGAGAAAGGCCAGAGATGGAGCTCAGAAATGACTAAGTAATGGTGCAGGTCATGATACCTCCTGCTAACAAGCTAACAATAGCAGGATTTATTTTTATTAGTTATTTCTTTATTATTTATTCACAGTAAGATGTAGACCAACAGTGAGCTCTTCTTCTTCATCTTTATTGTGGTTGCAGCGCACTGTATTTGAGTGAGTGATATTCTGTCATCCATCAATCTGTGTCTCCTGTGCTGCTCTTGCTGCTTCCTCGTTGTCCTGTCTACTTCCAGTATGTTGTTTTGTTACACACAGCACTGCCACCATGTGTCACAATACACAGTCTACAGTCACAATCAGCAGCAATGACCTCAGCTCCTTATTGAGTCACTGCTGGTCTCTGTAGCTTTTCTTCTGTCTTCATGCTGCAGTTTGAACTGTGAGTGCAGCTCAGAGACATTTGAAGATGTTTGTAAGATCAGACCTGCACCTGAATACAGCCATGTTACTTTTTCTTCAAGAAGAACAGGAAACAGCACAAAAGAAGAAAAGCTGTGATTTTAATGTCAGCAGCCAGAAATGTCTCCATATGTATGAAATAATGTAGTGGACCTTACTCCAGACTCCACCTCAAGCCAAACCACTTGTTTTATGTCATCAGTTGACAGCACACAGCTCTGCCTACAAAGGAATAATGTTGTTCAGGTTGAAAATCACCGACTGCAAACGACTTCACTTCTTCTTAGACTCCTGAGGCTTCTGAGGCGACTGTAGCAGCAGGCTACATGTGAAATGTCACAACCAGGCAAGGACTCTGGACGCAGGTGCAGGAAAGTTTCACAAAAAAAATCTTTATTTCTAAATCAAGCTCGAGCAAACAAAAAACACTCCTGAAAACTGGAGGGACAAAACTATGAGATCAATAAAAAAAAAAAAAAATCACTCAACGAGGAACTAGAAATAAAACCAAAAGGAACAAGGTACCGATTAGATTCGAGGCTGTGGAAGGCTAGATAGGTCGTATACAGACGTCGACATAAACGACACACTGGCAACAGACAAGGGGAGACGCAGACTCTTAAACACATGGTAACAGGGGACAGGTGGAAACAATCAAACAATCAAACCAAGACACACGAGGGAGGGCAAGTGACCTGAAATGAGAGGAGAGTTACTCTTTCAAAATAAAACAGGAAATGACAAGACAAGACATGGAGACAGGACAAAAAAACCCAACATGACCTCACCGCGGTGTAACATGAAACTGCAAATATCTTTCATCCATTTCACCAGTTTTCAGCCCACAGGCCCCATTAAACACTGGAAGGTGACAATGATTCAGTGAGGAAGGTTTTCATTGTTTGAGTCTCAGTCATCAGTGATCTTGTAGAAAATGTCAGCTCTGAAATGATGAATGTTATTGATGCTGTTTCCTCGACGAAGGCAAAGGTAAGAAAAAAGAACATGGAGAAATGTTAGTCTGCGAAGAAATTTTAAAAATAGATTTAAAAAGCTGAGCGCAGGTGATGGAAAACACATATCCAGATGTATTATGACATAAAGAGAGACTTTTGAACTTTCAAGTTTTAACTGATGAATGCAAGACAGTCCTTCTCTGACAGCAGGGGTGCACCCTGGACAGGACGCCAGCCTGTCACAGGACTGACATATAGACACAAACAACCATTCACACTCACATTCACAGCTACGAGCAATTTAGAGTCACCAATCAACCTAATGTGCACGTCTTTGGACTGTGGGAGTATCGGAGGGAACCCACACAGACACAGAAAGGCCCCAGGCCTGGAGTTCAAACCCAGAACCTTCTTGCTGTGAGGCAACAGCACTAACCACTGCACCACCGTGCCGCCCCTTCTCCAACATCACTGTCAAAAACAATAATAATGCATGTGCCTGTTGACAGGCTGACACACTCTCCTGTGTCAGCAGCCCATGAAACATGACATTAAAACAAAATCATTCTAGAGTCACCCAGACTGTTCATTCAGCTACAGGCTCATCTGCACCATCTCTTCACAGGAAACAATGACCAACAGTTTTATTTGGAGCTGCAGCACTGAAAATGAGGAAATAGTCTTTAGTTTAATGTGTTCTGTCAGTCAGATGACGTGTTTCACACATAGTGGGTTATACATATACCACACAGAGGCCAGAGGGAGTGTTCAAGATGAAGAACAGTGTGGGAACAAACTCAACTTTCTGGCTCTAACTGAACCTGTTGTCTTCTGATGATGTTTCAGACTGAGAGATAAATACTGAACGTGCACATCTTAACCTCACCACCAGTCACTGTATTAAAGAAATTGCTGTTATCTGTTGATGTGCATTACACTTGACTTAATTACTACCACTGTGCACATCCTGTATAGTATATGACACTTCTTCTCTTCTACTTACAAACACAATATGTGTGGTGTGAATGTGCTGCTGACTCTCATTCTTCCTATTATGCCAACACATCTTCATGTGTGAGGAAGAACTTGTCTGTCACCCCAGCTGATAAGACTTCATTCTTGTTAGGCTCTAGTTGTCAAGTCATTTAATACCAACAGGAGCGAAACAGATGCAGTGGTTTATTTTAGTGTTTGGTTTATTGGACAGTTTTTCCTCATTGTGCTGTCAGTTTCTGAAGATGTGCAACAACAAACTGTCTTTTTCATGTTGTGGCTGATGGGTGAATATTATCTCTGCAACTGTTATTGCTGCACAGTTGTAATTCAAAGCTTCATCATAAAATGAGCAGGTAGATCACACAGTTCCAGCAAATAAGAAACGTTTTGATCACGTTTTATATCAGTTACACTGTGGAGAGTATGAAGCACACACATACAGGACGTACTGCACATTCCTACACACTACAGTCACACATATACATACTCTAGATACACACAACATACACCTCATGGGCCAGACACAAACCTTTGCACAAAGACAGACGGATATACTATATTTAAGTATTGGCAGGAAGTGTAAACCTGTCAAAGTGCCCTGTGGTCAAAGACATATCTGAGTTTTGTGTGAAACGGAAGGAAGAACAAAGAGGCCGAACTCAGAGGGAGGAGTTGAGAAAAAACTCATATTATATTTGTATGGAACGTAACTTCTTCTTCGTCTTTTGCATCGATCTTCTCTCTTTGTCTTTGTGCTGTTGTTATTAATACGAAGTGGAATCATTTCCCAGCAGCAGAGCGACAGGGTCAGAGCTGGATGTGAAGATGGGGAACACTTTGCTCTGTGTACTGTCATTATTCTGTGAGTACATCAGTCATTTTCCAATTCTGTGACTTTCAGAGGCAGAGTCATGATTTTATCATCAAGGTAGTTTTGGAGGCAGATCTTGGATCAGAGTGGTGGACTAAATACACAAATCCACCAGTTATATATCATTTTATATATTTGAGTTTAAAGAGTTTTGTGTGTTTCCTGCCTCGTTAGCGATTTACAGAATATCATGTCAGAAATGTGTTGATAATCAGGAGCTGCCTCTGTTGAAACTCCAGCTGGTTGTTAAATGTTTATCATGATTTTGACTGTTTGTCAGATGGATCATGTCTGATGAGGTTTCAATCTTTATTTTAGTGCTGAACACACTCTTCTATGGAAAGACTGAAGGTAACCAGTTGTTTTTCTTTCCTGTTGTTTCTCACTTATAAAATATTGTCTTTCATATCTGTCTCCTACTTATTATCAACGATATCATGTTTAATCACATCCTCTTAGTGCTGATATATTATCATGTATGAAGCATTTTATTTTAATAATATAATGATATCATTAAACTAGACTAGATCAGTGTCTAACAGTGTGAAATTGCGTATTCTTCAGAGCAGTTGATGTTGGTGTTTGTGTTTTCTGTGTAGTGCTGTATGCATGTTGTGCTCTTCATGTATGGAGACCAAATGTTGTGCTGACCCTCAGGCCAGAGTCTGTTCCCTTCATACCAGGGACGTCACTAGGATTGAAAGACAGGGGGGGCTTAGCCCCCATGGTTGTAGGTGGGAATGTGTGCAGCAAATACTTTTCCTCACACCTCAATAGGCTTCATGAATGAATTTATGATTAGTTGCGGAGCATTTATCTTCCAAATGTGACTGAAGACAGTCGACCAATACATTGAATAGAAGGTAACATAATGATGTGGTGCGTTGCTTAATTAGTTTAGTCTCTGGTAGTTTAGTTCAAGGTCCAAGTGAAATTTGACACAGTACAAATGAAGTATGATTGAATCTTTCTTCTGCTTCACAACTCTGCCAACTGTTGATGGAAAGTTAACGTTGCTTAACAGAGAAGCGATGACATGCAGCTTCCCCCTGGGTCCCTCTGCCCGCCTGTCTGCCTAGTACAGCAGGGGAAACAACCACAAGGACCATTTTAATCAAATAATGACAACTTGTGTTATTATTTATTTCAACTCATAGTCTTGCTTCTTTACGTTAAGTGTATGCCTGCACTGTTTACTTTTTATTTTTAATCCAAATTATTATTATTGCTATAATTATTGTTGGGGGGGGGGGGGGGGGGGGTCAGCCCTAATGATGTCCATGCTTCATACAGCTGGGTTTAGTTTTCATGCGTTCATCTGGTGATTTTAATGGGGCAGGGCAGTGAGCCACCAGAGGGCACTGATGAGTCTCCACCACAGGTACAGTCAGTCCCAACAGTCCTGTGAGCAGCACAGATCATCTCACTGAACTTAGGTTATTAGCATGTGTGCTGACTGCCACAGTGTCTTCTTGGCATCACCTGCAGGAGAGAGTCAAGTTAGAAAGTGAAAAGTTCACAACAGAAATGCTCTTTTCAAAATAGTTGTTCAGCCTGGTTGGGATCTGGTGACAGCGACGGCCTTAACATGTGATTCACAATGTTTTCATTTGAATGAAACCATTCAATAATTATCAGTAGAAAAAGTGATAAACACCTTTGTTTTTCACTGGATTTAATGCGTTTAGTTGTTTTCTTACTGTGTGTTTTTGTCAACAGTTTCCAATCAGGTCACTGTGACTCTACAACCAAACTGGCCTCTGATATACAGAGGAGAGAAGATCACTGTCAGATGTGAGATCCAGGGAGGTGGAGGCACTGAGTGGACGTATGAATGGAGAACAACCAGCTCACACACACCTCCATCACACAGTGAATACAGGATCAGCAGAGCTGCTGAGTCTGACACAGGAGACTACAGGTGTAGGGGTAGAAGTGGTTATTCCTTCACAGGGTGGAGTGATGTCTTCAGACTGACTGTATCACGTAAGTTGGATTTTCATTTATTCTGAAAGTGTCATTTTAATGTTTTCATTGATTTGAATTAAACAGGAAACATTTTCCCTGTAACAATAATGACGTCTCTTATGAGCAGCTGAGTAACAAACTGTGGTTGTTTTTATAGTGAGAGCGAGTAAGTGAAGTGGAGCCATGATTCAGTGGACTGTTGAAGTGTAATGACTGACAGAGAGATGCTCAGGAAGAACAGAGAACTATGTGGTTTCTTCCATGAAGTGAAGAACAAATCACAGTGAATCTGAGCTGAGCTCAGCAACAGGAGCTCAGCAGCTGTATCACTTCTTCTTGTCTGGGAACCAGGCCACTGATCTCTGCACTAATGAAACATGAACAGTACCTAGTTAGTTAGTTAGATATGGTAACTGCTGTGTTTCCTAAATCAGTTATCAACCAATGAGAGTCATGTGCTGTTCGTCACTTTCATGTGATGGTAATAGATTTTTTATTCCAGTTATTTATTTGTTTCTTTTGGTCCAATCTGAACAGCTGATAAACCCAAGGCCACTGTGACACCATCCTCAACAACAACCATACCAGCAGGGGGCAGCGTGACACTGACCTGCTCTGTGGACGACTCTGATGACTGGAGATACGACTGGTTCAGACGTGTCCCACACGCTTCACTACCTGATCCAGTAAGAGCTGTTGAACCAGGCAGAGATCTGGTTGTCTCAGAGGGAGGTCTGTACCTCTGCAGAGGAAGGAGAGGAGACCCAGAGATCCTCACAGAGAAAAGTAATGACGTCCTCATTCTGAAAACTGGTGAGTTTAGTCATTTAATATTCATTGTTGTGTTCAAATCTGTTGTCAGTAGTTTAAAAAAGAGTCATTTGGTGTCAAGAGGGAAACAGGAGAATTTTAATGGATAAATGAAAATAGAGCAGCAGCTCTTAATCCTGAGGATGGAAAAACACAACATGTCAGTCTCTCTGCATGTTGTGTTAACATGAAATTTCCTTGGTTCTTGAACACAACACAGCCCCATGATTGAGCTGAGTTTCCTCCAGCTGGTGTGTGTCTGTGTGTGTGTGTGTGTGTGTGTGTGTGTGTGTGTGTGTTTATAAAATGTTTTCAGTTTCTCTTTCATGAATCCATTTTGATAAACTTGAGAAAGTTTTGTTGTTCATGAAAGAGTTGTTTTCTGATCTGATCCTTTTGTTGGGTTGAATTTGTTTTAGAAACACTTTGCTTGATGTTTTTTCATGTTTTAGTTTTTCACCTGTTTGTGTTGTAGTTGTTGAATAATTTTTGTATTTTTATCGGTAGAAATCTTACTACAAACCTCTGTGTTTGATTTTATCCTATACTTAGTTGTTTAACTTTGTTGTTTTCTTACTGTGTGTTTTTATCAACAGTTTCCAATAAGGTCACTGTGACTCTACAACCAAACTGGCCTCTGATATACAGAGGAGAGGAGATCACTGTCAGATGTGAGATCCAGGGAGGTGGAGACACTGAGTGGACGTATGAATGGAGAACACCCAGCTCACACACACCTCCATCACACAGTGAATACAGGATCAGCAGTGTTACTGAGTCTGACACAGGAGACTACAGGTGTAGGGGTAGAAGTGGTTATTCCTTCACAGGGTGGAGTGAGATCATCAGACTGACTGTATCACGTGAGTTGGATTTTCTTTCATTCATTATGAAAATGTCATGTTTCTTCATGTTTACATTGATCTAAACAGGACAAGTTTAAACATTGATCATCTCATCACTGATCCAGTCCTCTCCAGTTGGATCAGTAATAAACTGTGTTTTCAGTGGAACACAGTCACTATCTTTCATTTGCTGGTAAAATCTAAATGACTAAGTGGATGTTCAGTGTGATCATTTGAATAAATTCTGGTAAAAGTTTTGTGTAATGTTAACAGTTCTTTACTTTTCAAGAACGTAATATAATTAAACAAAATCACTTTCCTGAAGAAAATCACATTGTAATTATTGATTTACTTTGTTTTTTGCTCTGATCTCAACAGGAAGTGAACCCACAGCCACTCTGACAGCAGACAGGACAGTGATACCAGCAGGGGGCAGAGTGACACTGATCTGCTCTGTGGACGGCTCTTATGGCTGGAAATACTCCTGGTTCAGACGAACCTCTGAGTTTTCTCAGGTTGTTTTAATAAAACATGGTGCATCAGACCACACAGTCAGCAGCTCAGAAGGAGGCATCTACACGTGCAGAGGAGGGAGAGGAGAACCAGAGCTCTTCACACAAGAAAGCAATAAAGTCACTGTTGAGGAAACTGGTGAGTTTAGTTATTTGTTGTGGAGTAAAACAACATTCACTCTTTAAATCTGTTCTTCTGTTCATCAGTAGTGTAACAAAGAGACGTTTTGATACCAACAGCAAAAAAGAACCAACACAATGATCATGTGTCAGTAGCTCCTACTGTTGTGATGAAGGTGAGAACAGAGCGTTAATCCCTCTTCATGTTGAGCTCAGATTCAAGACGAGACTGGAAGAAGCTTCCTGCCTCTCACTGTATTTATATCATCTAGAAGAGTTTGTCTGCTTGTTACTGTGTTTGTAAATGTTTTGTCATCCTTCAGTCCATCACTGCAAATATGAGTGTTAGCAAAGAAAAGCTAAGTCAGACAACTCATGGAGAAAACACACTGATTTGTGCAGTAGAATATCAATAAAAAGCCAGAAATAACTGTCCAAAGTAAACACTGAAACATCCAACTACAAACCTACTTAAACAGTCATTGAACATCTTCTCAGAAGCTGAAGTTGTTTCCATGACGTTGAGGAGTTTGATGTGTGTTGATGTTCAGTCTGACAAACAGTTTTGACCTGTGACACATCAGGTTATCTGATGCAGCTCAGCAAACAGATGGTATTTATTCTCTGTTGTTTTCTAACACCTCCACCTGCTCCTGATGACGCTTTTAAAGTCAAACAAAGAGGTGACAAAGGAGAAACTGTTCTCTTATATGTTCTAGATACAAAATCACTGCCATTCACCTTTATTCATCTTGAACTTACTTTACAGAGAACGATCAGACTGTTGTAGAAAATAAGTGAAGCCAAACAGCCTGTTGTGTTTGCTGTGTGTCAGTGTCAGTGTAAAGAGCACCAGTCTGATGGAGAACTGCTGTCACTGTCTGTATGCTGAGTTTCAGCTGCTGCTCTCAGGCTGTTGGATCTGACAGACTGAAAAACATGAAAACCAAGTCCTTTGAGCTCTTTAGAAAGTGCTGCTTTTAATGCACAGTTGTTGTTTTCTTGCTGATGATTTTGTTGCTTTAAGTTGTTTTCTTTGAAAAACACTGTTTGATATGTTTTCATCTGTAAAAATCAGCAAATATTATGAGATGTGAATTTATTTTTCTATCAACAGCCTAAGCGTGTATTTTTTATGTGAACAGTTTCCAATAAGGTCACTGTGACCCTGCAACCAAACTGGCCTCTGATATACAGAGGAGAGAAGATCAGTGTCAGATGTGAGATCCAGGGAGGTGGAGACACTGAGTGGACGTATGAATGGAGAACACCCAGCTCACACACACCTCCATCACACAGTGAATACAGGATCAGCAGTGTTACTCTGTCTCACAGTGGAAGCTACAGGTGTAGGGGTAGAAAAGACTTGTTTTCCTCAACAGAGTGGAGTGATGTCATCAGACTGACTTTATCACGTGAGTTGAACGTCTTTCATTCATACAAAAATGTTATGTTTTACAATCTTTAAAATCTGTTCCATCTAAGTACAACAACAAAAACACATCTGACCTCTCTCCAGCTACTCAGTAGAAAGTTGATTTTTTTTTTTAGTATAGTCACAAAAGACCTGGAAAAGAGCTTTTTTTCTGGAACATCAGAGTAACGTCTTATGTACTATACAGTTCCAACACATGGAAAATAAAATGTAGTAAAAATGCTGAATCTCAGCCTCCTCACCTATATTTGGTTGTTAAGGAGTCCACAGCTTCCTCTGACAAATATTACAACAGATATATCATCTAATATATTTATTTTCTTCATTAACCTCTAGAGGTTTCAGGTTTTGAAAACTTCATGGAAAGAGTTTGGTCTCATTAACACCTGCTACAATATGTCTTCATTTTGTTGGAGGCTGATCTGCTACATTCACAGTGTTTCAGTCATTTGGTGATTATTGACTTTTCCTCTCAGATTCCTCTCAAGGTTTTATCTGTGATCTGCAGCACAGACCACAGAGTTTAATAAAATGGTGGATGGAGGCTTGTGTTAGTTTGTGTCAGTTTCTGTTTCATATATTATGATGAAGAGTTGGAAAATTTTGAAATATTCATTTCCAACCCAGTTGTCCTGACTGGTTCAGAGTCACGTAACATGAAGGACAAGGAAAAGCTACAGTTTCCAGTCCTTTTTCTGTTGGGCACATTTTTTTTCAATCTCCATCTCCACAACTGTTTCTATATGAACCATAGGAAATACACACCATGAAAGTGAAGGTGACATGTCTGTGTCACCGGCTCGTTTTGTGATTTATTTTGATGCAAAATTTGCAGAATAAATGTGTGAATGTTCAAAGACTTTAATGTGGACAAAGGGCTGGATGTGAGTTGGGTTAAATTAGTTTCACAGAAAATCAGTCTGATCAGAGTTTATGAAACAAGGTAATAAAGTGAAAATATTTTTCTGGAACAAATCCTATTAAACCACTGACTGGTTTTGTTTTTCTCTGTAAACTGAACAGCAGATAAACCCCGGGCCTCACTGAGAGCAGACACCACAGTCATACCAGCAGGGGGCAGAGTGACACTGACCTGCTCTGTGGACCCATCATCTGGTTGGAAATACGACTGGTACAGAGACAATAAACTCTCTGAACCTCTGAACACACATGATGCTGATTTCCACACAACTGGACAAATCAGTGTCTCAGAGGGAGGAGTCTACAGCTGCAGAGGAGGAAGAGGAGACCCAGTTTACTACACAGAGAAGAGTCAGGAAGTTAGGATTGACACCATTGGTGAGTTTGGAAATAAACACACAATGTAGAATAAATCTATTGTATATTCATGATGCATCATTAAGATGGATGGAAAAACATTATATCTGATGTTAATTAAACCTTTTGGTGTTTTTATGTTCTTATTATAAATTCTTGACCATGAACAGGCCCAAACAGGGCTGTTGTGACTCTGCAGCCCGACTGGACTGAGATCTACAGAGGAGAGAGGATCAGTGTCAGCTGTGAGATCCAGGGAGGAGACACTGAGTGGACGTATGAATGGGAAACTACCAGCTCATTGAAACCTTCAAATCAACATGAATACAGGATTAGTTCTGCTTCATTGTCCCACAGTGGAGAGTACAGGTGTAGGGGCAGGATGAAAAGTGCTCGACATAATACAACAAAGTGGAGTGCTGCAGTCAACCTGACAGTGTATGACAGTAAGTCAGATCATTATCATTTAAACTGAAAATATAAACAAGTTAAAATGTTTTTGTTAGTATATCATCAGATTGTATCTTAATGTTTGTTCATATTATGTATTTGTTGATAATGTTCTGAGAGAAAAATGATTCCATGTCCAGAGACCAGACGTCATAACATGTTTTGATCCTGAGAAAATGACTTTCCAACAGATAAACCCCGGCCTGTCCTCACTGTGTCTCCATCATGGCTGAGTCCTGGAGCCTCAGTGACTCTGAAGTGTGAGGTTGAACATCCATCTGCAGGATGGAGGTTCTCCTGGTATAAGGCTGTTCCTGATGTATCACACACCTCCTACAGCTATGAGCTGCTCCCTGGTAGCAGCAATGGGACTGAACAGGATTCCTACATCGTCCATGGTCAGACACACACAGCAGGATATGTGTGTGAGGCTGGAAGAGGAGACCCAGTGTTTTACACTGAGATCAGTGAACCAAAGTTTGTCTGGTCTGGAGGTGAGTTTGTTGTTTCTTTGGTTTTTTTAAGCCAAGAAGCAAATGTTCAGTCATGACCTGAATTCATCCATGTTTTTGTCTGTGAGCAACTTTTCTTAAAAACAAATGTTGGTAAACAAACTGATTTTTACGTTCATGGTCCCCAGTGGAAGAAATGTATTGACTGTGAACTGGGTTGAGTATCCTTCTCTACTTGTTTCCTTCTGTCCTTCCGTTATCCTTCTTCAGTTAATCTGAAAGCATTAAAACCAACAAACAAACATGGAGATACAAGGTTTCCACCTCTCACTGAAGTGTAGCTCCACTCTTCTCAATGGGTACTTTTATTTTGGAAACTTCCTGTTTATAGACAGGACAGCTATAGCTGCAGTCTTCACTCAGTGGTGAGACAGGTGCACAGACCAGATAAACAAACAGCTGTGAAGCTGAGACGACTCAAACAAGACAAACAAGAGGAAAAGACTTTAGTACAGAGACAAGAAGCATCTTTTAATATGAGATAAACACCTCTGTGTGTTTGAAAGGTAAAAGTAGACAGTAGAAAAACATCCATCAGCAGTATAATTCATTTCTCTGCTGTGTCTCCATTTGCTCTGTTTGTTCCAAACTCTCATAGTTTCACCAAAACACTGCGTCTTGTTCCAGTGTTGGTGCTACTGATGTTTTTAATCCTCAACAAACCAAAGATCAACACAGGAACATTTACACTGAGATCTCTTTCATTTTAATATCTCTGTCTGGTTTGACTCTTTTCTATGTGTTGTTTTCCAGATGTTCATCCATCAGCGTCTCTCACAGTGAGTCCTGACAGAGTGCAGCACTTCATCTCTGAGGATATCTCACTGAGCTGTGAGGGAAACTCTACTGAGTGGAGAGTGAGGAGGTTTCCTGAGGGCGGCTCCCTGTCCTGTTCTGACTGGAGGAGAATGACTGGATCCAGATGTGACATGTTCTCATCACAGCGTAGTGATGCAGTGTACTGGTGTGAGTCTGGATCAGGAGAGTTCAGCAACACAGTCAACATCACTCTACATGGTACGTTTTATTACATTTTCTTTGTGTTTCATTTTTTCTGGTATTTGAAGTATTTTCAACGTCTCATGTGATTTAATTCATCATATCTTAGAACTGAGTTGTTAACATATACAGAGACTTTCTGAGAGTTTGATCCATGACTCTGCTACATGGTCTGTTCAGTAACTGTCTGTGACCAAACAGACAAAATAACTTCCTCTATGTTCTGTAGATTTAACATCAATAGTTTCATATTTAAATAAAATGAAATGTCAGTGTCAGTGTATCTGTAAATTGTTTTTCTCTTGATTATCACATTAAAAAATGCCATCAAATAACATCACAAGTCCTCTGCAAAGTAATAAAATGAAGTTGGGTGCTGGTCAAATGAGGCAGTAATGAAGCATCAGAAATAAAAAATCTCTCCTCTTCCCCTTGTAAAAGTTGGGATTTAATACAGTTTGACTCTTTTTACAGATGCAGTTATTTTCGTGATAAGTACAAAAAATCTAGTTTATTGATGGTCAATGAACTTTATATTGACTTCTCACCTGTGGCAGCAACTAAACATCACATCATCATCATCACAGTCTCAGCTTTTCTCTTTTTCTGTTTCCAAAGAGGAAACAGTCACATGTTGCCCCGAATCATGACGAGGGTTTGGTTTAGTGTCGTTGTTGTATGTTCACAGGGGAGATGAAGAAAACAAGTACTGTGTAATTTATAGATCAATGTAAAAAGCTGTTGTTTATTTGGCAACAGTGATCTGTGAGACACATCCAGCAGGTTGTAAGAGAACGAGATCAAATGTCAGGTCTTATGATGATCCTGTAAAATAAATCAGAACTGCATCAGAATAAAAACAGATGTGTAATCTATTCTCATCATTACATGTCAGCTGGTTGTAAAGGTCTGCAGCAGCTGATCTCTGACTGCAGCTTCACATTCTGACTGTTTTACAGATGATTATCATGATGGTGTTATCCTGGTGAGCCCCGTCCGTCCTGTGACTGAGGGAGAGTCTGTTACTCTTGGCTGCAGATTCAGGACAGAAAAAAATCTTTCCAGTGTGTTTTTCTACCATAATGACAAACTGATCCAAAGTGATACCAGGACGGAGCTGAATATCTCTGCAGTGTCAAAGTCAGATGAAGGTTTCTACAAGTGTCAGTCCTCAGGAGAAGTGTCACCACAGAGTTGGATGTCAGTTAAAGGTGAGTGGGATTCAAATATTTTAGGCTTTTTTGTTTTTGTGAACTGTGTTGATAGTGTATATTTATGTGTATGTTCTGTATATGTTGGATGTTTTTGTATTTTTTCAATTTTCTGACTAGTTTAACACTTTAATAATGTTACAGTAGCTGTGTCGAGACATGAAAGCTCTTCATTTCCTGTGTGGCTGATCGTTGGGCTGGTTTGTGGAATCGTACTCATTGTTCTCCTGCTCCTGTTGTATCGCTGCAGACAGTCCATGGGTGAGGCATGTTTCCTCTGATATTAAACACTTTACTTACTCTTTAATGATTCACATACACAGATGCGACAAAATCATCTAAAATGAAATGTGTTTTGATCACATGCACGAAAGTTCAGAGTATTTTACACTGATTCTACCTGAACTGAAGCTAAACTACGAGACAGACAGAATCCACAAATATCATTGTTCTTCTGTTCTATTGTAATAATACAAACATGATGACACCATTATGGGTCTGTGTGATGAAAATATCTTGTAGATGTGGTTGTGACTTATCCACACATCCAAAAAAAAAAAATTAACAAATAAAAATACAGGATTAAGTAAGTTATCATATTTTTTCAGTGTAATGGAAGTAAAATGATTAATCTGACCTTTGCTTGCTTTGTTGCTGTAGGTGATATTAGTCTTGATGCTGAAGATGCAGAAAACGGTACAGTTTGCACCTTTTGATTAACATGGAGCACTTACAAATGCAACAGCAGGATGATTTCAGGGACTGGTTACAAGTGTTTGATATGAAACCCTCTAACTCAAAAATATGTTTATCTCACCTGCAGGTGAACCTCAGGATGTGACATATTCTTCTATTGAACTGAAAAACATTGGAAAGAAGCGTTAGTACTCCAAATATTTGTAATGTGAAAGATAAAAAAAGTTTTTGACCTGCAGTGCCTAAAAACATCTTTTTTTTTCCTCTTTTATAAATTTATTTTAACAGACAAACATCGTGAACCAGCAGAGACCTCTGCTTACTCTGACATAAAGAAAAGACCTGCAGGTACAGTCATGCTCATAGTTTGTATTGTTTCATATACAGTAGGTGATTGTTGTTGTATGTTGTGTGTCATTAGTTTCCAGTATCTTTCCATCTCACAGATATGACATAAAACTGATAAGTTTTTCTCTTATATTTTTACTCTCTGGTCATGGTGCTGCAGATTATGAAATACTGTAGCTTGTTTGTGGAAATTCCTCCTCCACCTTCTCCTTTTTGTCTTCCAAACATGAGGTGGTGCAATCAGAGATAATTAAAATGTATCTTTCACAATCTTTTCCCAAACAATCCATCCATTCATCCATCAGCTGTGTATTATAGAGATGTGGCTTCTGTTTCAGACAATCGTCCCTTGTATGCCCAGGTGAACATCAACACCAAAGAAAAAGCCAAGAAGAAGAAAGGTAAGTTAAGTGCAGTATTGTCTTGGACACAGTGAAATGCTATTTGTTCAGTATTTGTAAGGTAGGTGCTGTTTGTAATTACTGTATTTTTTAGTCATGTAAGCTTATTTGACATTTTGTATGTATGCTGAACAGCAGTTTACTTACATTTACATTATATCAGTAAAGTCTGTAAAAGCTTTAATACTCTGTAATGTAGCTAGTTTGAGCACTAGGGGCAGAATACTGTCATTTTACTCAGTGGACACATTAACCCTGACAATCCACCTCAGTTCAGTGCCTGTATCTTTGGCAACTGTCTTGATTTAATCATCTCTCCATTTATAGGAAAATCAGCTCCTGCAGCAACTGATGACTCAGTTTATTCTGAAGTGAAAAACCCAGGAACAGCTTTTGGTAAAAATGCTGCCAAGTCATTTGAATATTGTGTTGATTGATAAGTTATAACTCAGCTTTACATCTTGTCTTTTTTCTTCTTGCTGTTTTCTTCCAGGTCTGTGAAGAGAGCTGTATCAACAAAACTGATTCATGGTTGACAGCATTTTCTGAAACCATTGTGGGCACCTCTGCTTTCCAAAGATCAGACATGCTCTCGATTTTGTACCGTTACTTTGTTGATCGATGATGTAAAAGAATGGATTTAATGTTCAGTTTTAGCCCAAAGCACAAGACTACTGAGGTGTAGCCACATTTCACATTTATGCATGATGTTGTTTTACAGTTATTTTGTCATTTATTTGTAAAACTTTAGTAGGATACTTTGAATACAGGCTGTTACAAAGAGAGCAACAATTAACAGTTTGATGCATTATGTTCCAGCTCCAGTACCCAGGTTATTGTGCAGCTTTACAGTTATTTTTATGGTGCTAGATGGTAGATGTTAGATTTCAGCAGCAAACAAACATAAGTAGATGAAATCTTTGGCTTGTGTTGTCATTAGTGTAGTTGTCAAATGATCTTGATAAAACAACGGGAAAACAACATGAGATGGTTTCTTTTACAGTTTTCCCCATTTGTTGTACCACCATGAAGCAAAAACAAAGGAATCTCAAATTTCATATGATGGTGCCATGCTTGTAAAATGTAGCTGTGAAAACAGTCAAGATGTATTTTGATCTTTTATCTAAAGGATATGATGCTTTATCGCTCATTTACATCTGGGTTTTTTAGCTTTTTTTTCAGACCAATAAAGACACGGACACATCTTGCTGCCAAAGAAGAAGCAGTGACAAAGTTTTAAACAACAATACATTCACGTGTACTCAGTTTTTGCAGTATTTAAGCAGCTGCTATGTGTATCATTGCTGTCCAGACATCAGAGATGCAGTGTTCTGTATGTTTGACATCATCTGAGTGTGATCCAGCTGTTGTCAATAAAATAACACCAAGATGACTGAATAGTTTTCTCAGTATTTTTTCTGAAATGTTGTTACAATTTGCAATATGTGACATGAAATGAAGAAAGGAAAAGCAGCAAGGTGGTCCCACCCTCTTTAAGTATCAAGTAATAATACATTTTACTTCTCCTGCGGGGTTTATTTCATCAGTCGCTCTGAAAAGCTAAAACAGGTTCCTGTGGTGGTTTTTAGGTGTATTTCAAATGAAATATATATCGACCACAGCACTGGACAGTGCAGTTTGAACACATCATCTGGACAGTTCATGAACAATTCTTATGATGTTATTTAACTTCAGCTCTTCTCACACTCGCTGCTGTGCATGAGACTATTTCTGTTTCTCTCACACATTCACTTCCTGAAGGTGAAGTTGTGACCACAGTTGTGACCAGAACTTCACCGTAAAGTGGAGAGAGTCTGTGGTGGAGTAACTGAAAATGTAACTTTATGATTTCAGCTAAAGAATGAAGTTATTTTCAGGTAAAGGTTTCACTGTTGGCTGAGGACTGTGGATTACCAACACTTGCTGTACTGCATTGATAATCTCTTCCTTTAAACCTGTGTGCTGCAGATAGGGAGGACATTTATAAATTCAAGAAGAACATGTTCATTTTATACATTTTCTAATTTTACAGTAGCATTACAAATACTTTGCGAGGCCACAGCAGTGTACAGTACGACAGGAAGGAAATGGAAATGCCTGTCTCCATCCAGTTAAAATTTGATTCATCAAAAGCGTATTACTGTACAAGATACACACAAAATGTTTCCATTTCCATAATTGCTGTTCTATGATTCCAGCCATCACATCTTCATCTTATCATTTCTTCTTGCACATTTGAGAGTTAAAAAGACAAGACATCAAACATAAACAGGGCTTCTTCATAAAACTAGTGGACAGACCATACACAGTTTTGAGAGGGTTGAAAGCTGCGAGCTGCTGCTGGTGGTCAAATGTGAGGTGACAGTAACAGGAGAAGTGTGAACACGTGAAAGTATAACTGTGCTCAGATCTGGTCTGGTTGTGTCAGCTTTGTGTAAAAGGGAAGGAAGCACAGACAAGTTTAACTCAGAAGAAGAAGAAGAAGTTGGAAGAAGCGTCCGGAGCAACATTTAGATGAAATGTAACTTCTGTATCTCCTCAGTCCTGCTGCCGTTTCAAGCTCTCTCTTGACGCAGCAGAGGAGAATCTCAGAGTGACAGCGCTGGATGTGAGGATGGGACAGACCTCACCCTGTGTGCTCGGGCTCCTCTGTGAGTATTGACACGGATCAAGGAAAAGGTTGTGGTGAAGTGAGAAGAAGGGACGACCACAGGTTTCCCTGGAAGTTTGAACAGAGCAGACTTGGTATCATCATGATTGTTTTGTAAGAAGGATCTTTGTTGTTTCTTTTTTTTTAGCAGTGATTTGCTACAACATTAATATTACCCAACTATAGCTTCCATTGATGAAACCCCAGTTGTTTGTTATGGTTATTGTACATTAATCACTTCTGTTTTTCTGATAATGTCCTTTAGTGCAGTGGACACTCCCCTACTATGGACACGCTGAAGGTAATTTCTGTAACATAGCTACACTAACTCTTTAGTTTGTTTTTATTTTGGTTCCATGTCACTAACTCTCCTGTCATTTCAGACCCTGCCTTCCGTCCCGGCCTTACAATCTACTCATTTCCCTCACCTGGTTTTCCCCGCCCATCTCCTCCTCACCTGCAGTCCATTTGCTCATTAGTCCCTCTGTGTATATATACCAGTCCATTTTCATTTGTCCCCTGCCAGATTGTCTTGTGTTCTTTGTTGCCAAGCTTTCCAGCGTTTTCTTAGTACTGCCTTCCTGTTCTGACCCAGTTTTGCCTGTTTTCTCGGATTACGATTACCTGCCTGCTCCCTGTCGGATTTGTTTGCCTAAATCTGATCTCCTGGTTTTGACTTTGCCTGTTTTCTGGTACTAGTAAAGTGATCATCCCCTGCTACTCGTCTGTCTCTTTGTCGTGCTTCTGGGTTCTCCTTTGTCGGCTCCATTGACTGTGACAATTTCACAGTATTCATTACTTTTCTTTATCAGTGTTTTCACTTAAGATGAATATTCACCCACTGCTTTACTTTAAACGTGTTCTATTTCTTTTTCTTCTCTTTTGTCATGAATTCATCTTTTCAATCTATGTATCCACTCAGATCACAGTAGACTGTGAGTAGAATAGCTGCTATTTTCTGCTACTTACTGTGTAGTGTTGTATGAATGTTTGTGTTGTGTTATAGATGCTGTGCTGACCCTTCAGCCCGACCAGTCCACTTTTTTTCCTGGAGAATCTGTGACCTTCATATGTGACACGAAGGAAGGAGAAGAAACTCACTGGGAATACGCACTCACCAAGGATAAATGGCCATTTGTTCCATATAATGTCTATAAACTCTACACATTACCACGTCTCTCGACAGGCTACAGTGGTGAATACCAGTGCCTTCTTCGCCACAAGCTCTCATATGATGTGAAAACCAGTAACATCGTCTCTTTGACTGTATCTGGTAAGTCGACGTTTTATCACCATGAGAAAGTTTACCATGAATATTAGCACTTATTTATGAGCCCTGTTCATATGATTGCCCCAATTGTGTTGATATAAACAGTATAAATCTAAATGTATTTGTAATCATGTACTTTAAACATTTTAGAAAACCCTGAAATTATTACAGATAGAATAAAACAAGGCTAAAGTAAGTAGAAGTAACACGACAGAGCTCTCCACATCAGGAGTCTTACGTGTTTATTTGTGTCCGTCACTACAAAATTATGGAGGTGTTTTCCTTTGGAAACCAAAATCAGGACAGATGTGGAAGTGGTCTAACAACAGTGGGTGTCATTTTATTTGTAATTTTGGCTCTATAAATAAAATGAAGCTGACTTGAAGGTTGCTGTAACATTGTGCTGAGAACATTTCATCTTATGTCATTTTGAAGCCATTCCCATTTGAATCATTCACATGTTTCTTACAACAGGAGAAGCACCTAAGGCCACACTGCTATCAGGCCCAACAAACATACCAGTAGGAGGCCGTGTTACACTGACCTGCTCTGTGGCCGGCTCTGCTGGTTGGACATATCACTGGTCCAGACGAACTCCAGGCTCTGATGAGACTCTGCCTGTGAGAGATGGTGATGAAAACAGAGTGATGAGTATCTCACAAGGAGGCACTTACTGGTGCAGAGGAGGGAGAGGAAATCCAGTCTTCTACACTCATGCAAGTGATGGGGTCACAATTCAGATAACTTGTGAGTTTAATGGTTTTATTTGTAGTAAAGTAAAATGACATGAATTCCTCATTACTGCTTTAAAGCTCTGTCGTTTCCTTTGTTGATTTTATATTTCTGCTGTGAACAGTTTCCAATAAGGTCAGTGTGACTCTGCAGACCAGCTGGCCTCACATTTTCAGTGGTGAGACGATCACTGTCAGGTGTGAGATCCAGGGAGGCGGAGACGCTGAGTGGGAGTATGAATGGAGAACATCCTGGTCAACCACACATCGGACAAATGATGATAACTGGAGTACCAGTGCTTCTGAGTCCCACGGTGAGGGCTACATGTGTAGGGGTAGACACAGAAGGGACCCGTATTCTTCGACAGAGTGGAGTAAAGGCCTCAAAGTAACAGTATCACGTAAGTCATATATTTGTTATGCTTTCATCTACATGAGGGACAAACGGTGGTAGTCACTGCAGCCTCTGGAAAAATATCACTCTGAAGATCTGCAGGGAAGAACAGAGACAGTGATTTTTATTGTAGAGAACTTGTGGTGTGTAATATAGAGATTTCCTCCTATAGATGAGATGAAACCACAGAGAATGACTGCTAAACCACCCCCATTAAGAAGTCCACAGTTCACTGATTTTGTCTAATAACACAACTTCCCCAGTGTAAAAACATCTTACCACGCAACAAGATGAGTCATTATTAGCAAATACTGTAGCTCATGTGTAATGTCATGTCTTTTTACATTTTAAAGTTGTCTGCACTGCAATATTATACAAAAAATAATAATTCATTCAAAATTATACGCAATCTTATTTATATATAATATATACACCTAATTGCACCGCTGAGGATCATTGAAGTTTTATCCTACCTTGACCATGTAGAAATTCAAGGATGATTATGTCAAATCATTTTATTAAGGGAAACAATAATTTGCTTCTTTTATCTTGTTTGTCAGTGCATACAACTGTAAACTGTATTATTTAAGGATGTGAGGATAATGAATTAAATATTAAATATAAGAAACTAAATACACAAAAATGTACACACAAATTTAGCACTGTGTTTATAAAGTCTTTTTGAATTGTCTTCTAGATAATATGAGAAATTTGCCATGATATAATTGTTTGCAGTTTATTTGCAGTTCAAATTCATTTAGTACTCACTTTATTCTTTATTATTTGTTACTTATTTCTATCTTTAAACTCAGTGGCAGCTAAACCAAAGGCTCAGTTGAGTGCTGACAAACGAACAATACCAGCAGGGGGCAGAGTGACACTGACCTGCTCTGTGGACCCATCATCTGGTTGGAAATACGACTGGTACAGAGACAATAAACTCTCTGAACCTCTGAACACACATGATGCTGATTTCCACACAACTGGACAAATCAGTGTCTCACAGGGAGGAGTCTACAGCTGCAGAGGAGGAAGAGGAGACCCAGTTTACTACACAGAGAAGAGTCAGGAAGTTAGGATTGACACCATTGGTGAGTTTGGAAATAAACACACAATGTAGAATAAATCTATTGTATATTCATTATGCATCACTAAGATGGATGGAAAAACAGTATATCTGATGCTAATTGAACTTATTATAAATTCTTGACCATGAACAGTCCCAAACAGGGCTGTTGTGACTCTGCAGCCCGACTGGACTGAGATCTACAGAGGAGAGAGGATCAGTGTCAGCTGTGAGATCCAGGGAGGAGACACTGAGTGGACGTATGAATGGGAAACTACCAGCTCATTGAAACCTTCAAATCAACATGAATACAGGATTAGTTCTGCTTCATCGTCCCACAGTGGAGAGTACAGGTGTAGGGGCAGGATGAAAAGAGCTCGACATAATACAACAGAGTGGAGTGCTGCAGTCAACCTGACAGTGTATGACAGTAAGTCAGATCATTATCATTTAAAATGAAAATATTAACAAGTTCAAATGTTTTTGTTAGTTTATAATCAGATTATATCTTAATGTTTGTTCATATTATGTATTTGTTGATAATGTTCTGAGAGAAAAATGATTCCATGTCCAGAGACCAGACGTCATAACATGTTTTGATCCTGAGAAAATGACTTTCCAACAGATAAACCCCGGCCTGTCCTCACTGTGTCTCCATCATGGCTGAGTCCTGGAGCCTCAGTGACTCTGAAGTGTGAGGTTGAACATCCATCTGCAGGATGGAGGTTCTCCTGGTATAAGGCTGTTCCTGATGTATCACACACCTCCTACAGATATGAGCTGCTCCCTGGTAGCAGCAGTGGGACTGAACAGGATTTCCAATGCATCATGGGAATCCCCCAGCAGTCTAGCTCTCTAGCAGCGTAACTAAGGGATGGTTCAGGACATACCTGAGACAGCCCTAACTATAAGCTTTATCAAAGAGGACAGTTTTAAGCCTGATCTTAAAGGTAGAGAGGGGGTCTGCCTCCTGAACCCACACTGGGAGCTGGTTCCACAGTTTCTGTTACAAATGTTGACTAGTGCACCTTTAATAGTCCACATCTGAATTCAGGTGAGAAAGGCCAGAGATGGAGCTCAGAAATGACTAAGTAATGGTGCAGGTCATGATATCTCCTGCTAACAAGCTAACAATAGCAGGATTTATTTTTATTAGTTATTTCTTTATTATTTATTCACAGTAAGATGTAGACCAACAGTGAGTTCTTCTTCATCATCTTTATTGCGGTTGCAGCACACTGTATTTGAGTGAGTGATATTCTGTCATCCATCAGTCTGTGTCTCTTGTGCTGCTCTTGCTGCTTCCTCGTTGTCCTGTCTACTTCCAGTATGTTGTTTTGTTACACACAGCACTGCCACCATGTGTCACAATACACAGTCTACAGTCACAATCAGCAGCAATGACCTCAGCTCCTTATTGAGTCACTGCTGGTCTCTGTAGCTTTTCTTCTGTCTTCATGCTGCAGTTTGAACTGTGAGTGCAGCTCAAAGACATTTGAAGACGTTTGTAAGATCAGACCTGCACCTGAATACAGCCATGTTACTTTTTCTTCAAGAAGAGCAGGAAACAGCACAAAAGAAGAAAAGCTGTGATTTTAATGTCAGCAGCCAGAAATGTCTCCATGTGTATGAAATAATGTAGTGGACCTTACTCCAGACTCTACCTCAAGCCAAACCACTTGTTTTATGTCATCAGTTGACAGCACACAGCTCTGCCTACAAAGGAATAATGTTGTTTAGGTTGAAAATCACAGACTGTAAATGACTTGAAGTTTAATTCTGTAACTACAGTGAAAAGGTCAGTGTGACCTGATGACTCAGTTGAGGTGGCATGTAAAGGAGGTGGAGGTGTTAAAGGGAAGCTGAATGTTATTCTTGTGCTGATGAGCAGTGGTTGGGCTCACTTCTTCTTAGACTCCTGAGGCTTCTGAGGCGACTGTAGCAGCAGGCTACATGTGAAATGTCACAACCAGGCAAGGACTCTGGACGCAGGTGCAGGAAAGTTTCACAAAAAAAATCTTTATTTCTAAATCAAGCTCGAGCAAACAAAAAACACTCCTGAAAACTGGAGGGACAAAACTATGAGATCAATAACAAAAAAAATCACTCAACAAGGAACTAGAAATAAAACCAAAAGGAACAAGGTACCGATTAGATTCGAGGCTGTGGAAGGCGAGATAGGTCGTATACAGACGTCGACATAAACGACACACTGGCAACAGACAAGGGGAGACGCAGACTCTTAAACACATGGTAACAGGGGACAGGTGGAAACAATCAAACAATCAAACCAAGACACACGAGGGAGGGCAAGTGACCTGAAATGAGAGGAGAGTTACTCTTTCAAAATAAAACAGGAAATGACAAGACAAGACATGGAGACAGGACAAAAAAACCCAACATGACCTCACCGCGGTGTAACATGAAACTGCAAATATCTTTCATCCATTTCACCAGTTTTCAGCCCACAGGCCCCATTAAACACTGGAAGGTGACAATGACTCAGTGAGGAAGGTTTTCATTGTTTGAGTCTCAGTCATCAGTGATCTTGTAGAAAATGTCAGCTCTGAAATGATGAATGTTATTGATGCTGTTTCCTCGACGAAGGCAAAGGTAAGAAAAAAGAACATGGAGAAATGTTAGTCTGCGAAGAAATTTAAAAATAGTTTCAAAAAGCTGAGCGCAGGTGATGGAAAACAAATATCCAGATGTATTATGACATAAAGAGAGACTTTTGAACTTTCAATTTTTAACTGATGAATGCAAGACAGTCCTTCTCTGACAGCAGGGGTGCACCCTGGACAGGACGCCAGTCTATCACAGGACTGACATATAGACACAAACAACCATTCACAGCTACGAGCAATTTAGAGTCACCAATCAACCTAATGTGCACGTCTTTGGACTGTGGGAGTATCGGAGGGAACCCACACAGACACAGAAAGGCCCCAGGCCTGGAGTTCAAACCCAGAACCTTCTTGCTGTGAGGCAACAGCACTAACCACTGCACCACCGTGCCGCCCCTTCTCCAACATCACTGTCAAAAACAATAATAATGCATGTGTCTGTTGACAGGCTGACACACTCTCCTGTGTCAGCAGCCCATGAAACATGACATTAAAACAAAATCATTCTAGAGTCACCCAGACTGTTCATTCAGCTACAGGCTCATCTGCACCATCTCTTCACAGGAAACAATGACCATCTAGCTGTCAGCCAGATGACGTGTTTCACACATAGTGGGTTATACATATACCACACAGAGGCAAGAGGGAGTGTTCAAGGTGAAGAACAGTGTGGGAACAAACTCAACTTTCTGGCTCTAACTGAACCTGTTGTCTTCTGATGATGTTTCAGACTGAGAGATAAATACTGAACGTGCACATCTTAACCTCATCACCAATCACTGTCTTAGAGAAATTGCTGTTATCTGTTGATGTGCATTACACTTGACTTAATTACTACCACTGTGCACGTCCTGTATAGTATATGACACTTCTTCTCTTCTACTTACAAACACAATATGTGTGGTGTGAATGTGCTGCTGACTCTAATTCTTCCTATTATGCCAACACATCTTCATGTGTGAGGAAGAACTTGTCTGTCACCCCAGCTGATAAGACTTCATTCTTGTTAGGCTCTAGTTGTCAAGTCATTTTATACCAACAGGAGCGAAACAGATGCAGTGGTTTATTTTAGCGTTTGGTTTATTTGACAGTTTTTCCTCATTGTGCTGTCAGGTTCTGAAGATGTGCAACAACAAACTGTGTTTTTCATGTTGTGGCTGATGGGTGAATATTATCTCTGCAGCTGTTATTGCTGCACAGTTGTAATTCAAGGCTTCATCATAAAATGAGCAGGTAGATCACACAGTTCCAGCAAATAAGAAACGTTTTGATCACGTTTTATATCAGTTACACTGTGGAGAGTATGAAGCACACACATACAGGACGTACTGCACATTCCTACACACTACAGTCACACATATACATACTCTAGATACACACAACATACACCTCATGGACCAGACACAAACCTTTGCACAAAGACAGACTGATATACTATATTTAAGTATTGGCAGGAAGTGTAAACATGTCAAAGTGCCCTGTGGTCAAAGACATATTTGAGTTTTGTGTGAAACGGAAAGAAGAACAAAGAGGCCGAACTCAGAAGGAGGAGTTGAGAAAAGTTCTCATCTTATATTTGTATGGAACGTAACTTCTTCTTCGTCTTTTGCATCGATCTTCTCTCTTTGTCTTTGTGCTGTTGTTATTAATACGAAGTGGAATCATTTCCCAGCAGCAGAGCGACAGGGTCAGAGCTGGATGTGAAGATGGGGAACACTTTGCTCTGTGTACTGTCATTATTCTGTGAGTACATCAGTCATTTTCCAATTCTGTGACTTTCAGAGGCAGAATCATGATTTTATCATCGTGGTAGTTTTGGAGGCAGATCTTGGATCAGAGTGGTGGACTAAATACACAAATCAACCAGTTATATGCCATTTTATATATTTGAGTTTAAAGAGTTTTGTGTGTTTCCTTCCTCGTTAGCGATTTACAGAATATCATGTCAGAAATGTGTTGATAATCAGGAGCTGCCTCTGTTGAAACTCCAGCTGGTTGTTAAATGTTTATCATGATTTTGACTGTTTGTCAGATGGATCATGTCTGATGAGGTTTCAATCTTTATTTTAGTGCTGAACACACTCTTCTATGGAAAGACTGAAGGTAACCAGTTGTTTTTCTTTCCTGTTGTTTCTCACTTATAAAATATTGTCTTTAATATCTGTCTCCTACTTATTATCAACGATATCATGTTTAATCACATCCTCTTAGTGTTGATATATTATCATGTATGAAATATTTTATTTTAATAATATAATGATATCATTAAACTAGACTAGATCAGTGTCTAACAGTGTGAAATTGCATATTTTTCCGAGCAGTTGATGTTGGTGTTTATGTTTTCTGTGTAGTGCTGTATGCATGTTGTGGTGTTCATGTATGGAGACCAAATGTTGTGCTGACCCTCAGGCCAGAGTCTGTTCCCTTCATACCAGGGACGTCACTAGGACTGAAAGACAGGGGGGGCTTAGCCCCCATGGTTGTAGGTGGGAATGTGTGCAGCAAATACTTTTCCTCACACCTCAATAGGCTTCATGAATGAATTTACGATTAGTTGTGGAGCATTTATCTTCCAAATGTGACTGAAGACAGTCGACCAATACATTGAATAGAAGGTAACATAATGATGTGGTGCGTTGCTTAATTAGTTTAGTTGCTGGTAGTTTAGTTCAAGGTCCAAGTGAAATTTGACAACACAGTACAAATGAAGTATGAATGAATCTTTCTTCTGCTTCACAACTCTGCCAACTGTTGATGGAAAGTTAACGTTGCTTAACAGAGAAGCGATGACATGCAGCTTCCCCCTGGGTCCCTCTGCCCGCCTGTCTGCCTAGTACAGCAGGGGAAACAACCACAAGGACCATTTTAATCAAATAATGACAACTTGTGTTATTATTTATTTCAACTCATAGTCTTGCTTCTTTATGTTAAGTGCATGCCTGCACTGTTTTGTTATTTTAAAAAAAGCCCATGCTTCGTACAGCTGGGTTTAGTTTTCATGCGTTCATCTGGTGATTTTAATGGGGCAGGGCAGTGAGCCACCAGAGGGCACTGATGAGTCTCCACCACAGGTACAGTCAGTCCCAACAGTCCTGTGAGCAGCACAGATCATCTCACTGAACTTAGGTTATTAGCATGTGTGCTGACTGCCACAGTGTCTTCTTGGTATCACCTGCAGGAGTGAGTCAAGTTAGAAAGTGAAACGTTCACAATAGAAACGCTCTTTTCAAAATAGTTGTTCAGCCTGGTTGTGATCTGGTGACAGCGACGGCTTTAACATGTGATTCACAATGTTTTCATTTGAATGAAAACATTCAATAATTATCAGTAGAAAAAGTGATAAACACCTTTGTTTTTCACTGGATTTAATGTGTTTAGTTGTTTTCTTACTGTGTGTTTTTGTCAACAGTTTCCAATAAGTTAGTTAGATATGGTAACTGCTGTGTTTCCTAAATCAGTCATCAACCAATGAGAGTCATGTGCTGTTTGTCACTTTCATGTGATGGTAATAGATTTTTTATTCCAGTCATTTATTTGTTTCTTTTGGTCCAATCTGAACAGCTGATAAACCCAAGGCCACTGTGACACCATCCTCAACAACAACCATACCAGCAGGGGGCAGAGTGACACTGACCTGCTCTGTGGACGACTCTGATGACTGGAGATACGACTGGTTCAGACGTGTCCCACACTATTCACTAGCTGATCCAGTAAGAGCTGTTGAACCAGGCAGAGATCTGGTTGTCTCAGAGGGAGGTCTGTACCTCTGCAGAGGAAGGAGAGGAGACCCAGAGATCCTCACAGAGAAAAGTAATGAAGTCCTCATTCTGAAAACTGGTGAGTTTAGTGAGTTTAGGGAAACAGGAGAATTTTAATGGATAAATGAAAATAGAGCAGCAGCTCTTCATCCTGAGGATGGAAAAACACAACATGTCAGTCTCTCTACAGGTTGTGTTAACATGAAATTGTCTCGTTTCTTGAACACAACACAGCCCCATGTTTGAGCTGAGTTTCCTCCAGCTGGTGTGTGTGTGTGTCTGTGTGTGTTGTGTGTGTGTGTGTGTGTGTGTGTGTGTGTTTGATTTGTATAATGATAATAAAATGTAAAAAAAAAATGTATCTTCCATGAATCCATTTTGATAAACTTGATAAAGTTTTGTTGTTCATGAAATAGTTGTTTTCTGATCTGATCCTTTTGTTGGTTTGAAATTTTTTTAGAAACACTTTGCTTGATGTTTTTTCATGTTTTAGTTTTTCACCTGTTTGTGTTGTAGTTGTTGAATAATTTTTGTATTTTTATCAGTAGAAATCTTACTACAAACCTCTGTGTTTGAGTTTATCTTATACATATCTTATATCTTAAAAGCCACAGTTTCCATTCCTTTTTCTGTTGGGCACATTTTTTTTCAATCTCCATCTCCACAACTGTTTCTATATGAACCATAGAAAATACACACCATGAAAATGAAGGTGACATGTCTGTGTCACCAGCTCATTTTGTGATTTATTTTGATGCAAAATTTGCAGAATAAATGTGTGAATGTTCAAAGACTTTAATGTGGACAAAGGGCTGGATGTGAGTTGGGTTAAATTAGTTTCACAGAAAATCAGTCTGATCAGAGTTTATGAAACAAGGTAATAAAGTGAAAATATTTTTCTGGAACAAATCCCATTTAACCACTGACTTGTTTTGTTTTTCACTGTAAACTGAACAGCAGATAAACCCCGGGCCTCACTGACAGCAGACACCACAGTCATACCAGCAGGGGGCAGAGTGACACTGACCTGCTCTGTGGACCCATCATCTGGTTGGAAATACGACTGGTACAGAGACAATAAACTCTCTGAACCTCTGAACACACATGATGCTGATTTCCACACAACTGGACAAATCAGTGTCTCACAGGGAGGAGTCTACAGCTGCAGAGGAGGAAGAGGAGACCCAGTTTACTACACAGAGAAGAGTCAGGAAGTTAGGATTGACGCCATTGGTGAGTTTGGAAATAAACACACAATGTAGAATAAATCTATTGTATATTCATGATGCATCATTAAGATGGATGGAAAAACATTATATCTGATGTTAATTGAACTTATTATAAATTCTTGACCATGAACAGTCCCAAACAGGGCTGTTGTGACTCTGCAGCCCGACTGGACTGAGATCTACAGAGGAGAGAGGATCAGTGTCAGCTGTGAGATCCAGGGAGGAGACACTGAGTGGACGTATGAATGGAAAACTACCAGCTCATTGAAACCTTCAAATCAACATGAATACAGGATTAGTTCTGCTTCATCGTCCCACAGTGGAGAGTACAGGTGTAGGGGCAGGATGAAAAGTGCTCGACATAATACAACAAAGTGGAGTGCTGCAGTCAACCTGACAGTGTATGACAGTAAGTCAGATCATTATCATTTAAACTGAAGATATAAACAAGTTAAAATGTTTTTGTTAGTATATAATCAGATTGTATCTTAAAGTTTGTTCATATTATGTATTTGTTGATAATGTTCTGAGAGAAAAATGATTCCATGTCCAGAGACCAGACGTCATAACATGTTTTGATCCTGAGAAAATGACTTTCCAACAGATAAACCCCGGCCTGTCCTCACTGTGTCTCCATCATGGCTGAGTCCTGGAGCCTCAGTGACTCTGAAGTGTGAGGTTGAACATCCATCTGCAGGATGGAGGTTCTCCTGGTATAAGGCTGTTCCTGATGTATCACACACCTCCTACAGCTATGAACTGCTCCCTGGTAGCAGCAGTGGGACTGAACAGGATTCCTACATCGTCCATGGTCAGACACACACAGCAGGATATGTGTGTGAGGCTGGAAGAGGAGACCCAGTGTTTTACACTGAGATCAGTGAACCAAAGTTTGTCTGGTCTGGAGGTGAGTTTGTTGTTTCTTTGGTTTTTTACGTCTTCTTTGTATTTTTTTTTGTCTGTGAGCAACATTTCCTAAAAACAAATGTTGGTAAACAAACTGATTTTTACGTTCATGGTCCCCAGTGGAAGAAATGTATTGATTTTGTTTTTTCCACCAAGACCAACTTTATGTTTTTCAATCTACTGAAAAAGCAAATGTTGATATTAGATGATTTTAAATACTGAAGTTGGTTGAATATCTTTCTCTCCTTGTTTCCTTTTGTCCTTAATCCTCAACAAACCAAAGATCAACACAGGAACATTTACACTGAGATCTCTTTCATTTTAATATCTCTGTCTGGTTTGACTCTTTTCTATGTGTTGTTTTCCAGATGTTCATCCATCAGTGTCTCTCACAGTGAGTCCTGACAGAGTGCAGCACTTCATCTCTGAGGATATCTCACTGAGCTGTGAGGGAAACTCTCCTGAGTGGAGAGTGAGGAGGTTTCCTGAGGGCGGCTCCCTGTCCTGTTCTGACTGGAGGAGAATGACTGGATCCAGATGTGACATGTTCTCATCACAGCGTAGTGATGCAGTGTACTGGTGTGAGTCTGGATCAGGAGAGTTCAGCAACACAGTCAACATCACTCTACATGGTACGTTTTATTACATTTTCTTTGTGTTTCATTTTTTCTGGTATTTGAAGTATTTTCAACGTCTCATGTGATTTAATTCATCATATCTTAGAACTGAGTTGTTGACATATACAGAGACTTTCTGAGAGTTTGATCCATGACTCTGCTACATGGTCTGTTCAGTGACTGTCTGTGACCAAACAGACAAAATAACTTCCTCTATGTTCTGTAGATTTAACATCAATAGTTTCATATTAAAAGAAAATGAAATGTCAGTGTTCAGTCAGTCTTCTTCACAATTTAGCAGCATAATAATCTTGGTGGCAGGTTTCACTTCACTGACTTCATCCTCAAATTGCATCCAAACTTTGGTCCCAGTAAATATCTTTTCCTTCCAAAGTACTTTGTCAAATAATGTTTCTGTAACAAATCACAATAAACGCTCAAGATTTGTATCTGTAAATTGTTATTCTCTCAATTATCACATGAAAAAATGCCATCAAATAACATCACAAGTCCTCTGCAAAGTAATAAAATGAAGTTGGGTTCTGGTCAAATGAGGCAGTAATGAAGCATCAGAAATGAAGAAATGGCACAAAAAAACTTTCTTCTCCTTCTCTTGTAAAAGTTGGGATTTAATACAGTTTGACTGTTTTTATAGATGCAGTTATTTTAGTGATGATTACAAAAAATCCAGTTTATTGATGGTCAATGAACTTTATATTGACTTCTCACCTGTGGCAGCAACTAAACATCACATCATCATCATCACAGTCTCAGCTTTTCTCTTATTCTGTTTCCAAAGAGAAAACAGTCACATGTTGCCCCGAATCATGACGAGGGTTTGGTTTAGTGTCGTTGTTGTATGTTCACAGGGGAGATGAAGAAAACAAGTACTGTGTAATTTATAGATCAATGTGAAAAGCTGTTGTTTATTTGGCAACAGTGATCTGTGAGACACATCCAGCAGGTTGTAAGAGAACGAGATCAAATGTCAGGTCTTATGATGATCCTGTAAAATAAATCAGAACTGCATCAGAATAAAAACAGATGTGTAATCTATTCTCATCATTACATGTCAGCTGGTTGTAAAGGTCTGCAGCAGCTGATCTCTGACTGCAGCTTCACATTCTGACTGTTTTACAGATGATTATCATGATGGTGTTATCCTGGTGAGCCCCGTCCGTCCTGTGACTGAGGGAGAGTCTGTTACTCTTGGCTGCAGATTCAGGACAGAAAAAAAACTTTCCAGTGTGTTTTTCTACCATAATGACAAACTGATCCAAAGTGATACCAGGACGGAGCTGAAAATCTCTGCAGTGTCAAAGTCAGATGAAGGTTTCTACAAGTGTCAGTCCTCAGGAGAAGTGTCACCACAGAGTTGGATGTCAGTTAAAGGTGAGTGGGATTCAAATATTTGATGCTTTTTGGTTTTGTGAACAAAGTCACACTGTCAACATATAGCATATTTATGTGTATGTATTGTGAATGTGAATTGGGTTGTGTATTGCTTCAGTGTTTTATCTTTACTAAGACTTAGTAAAGTGACAAAGTCATCTGCGTCTTATTTATCTGAATGGATTTTGTAAATTCTGCAAAGGAAAGTCCAATATAAATATGTTTCTAAATACTTTTACTAACTTCAATAATATTCAGTATTTATTATAGCTGTGTCAGGACCAGAAAGTTCTTCATTTCCTGTGTTTCTGATCGTTGGGCTGGTTTGTGGAATAGTATTGATTATTGTCCTGATGCTGTGTGGCTGCAGAAAGTCAACAGGTGAGTCACTGATTATTAAAAATCTGTGATCAGTTCTGACGTCATGTCATGGAGCAGTGGTTCACTTTTCAATACAAATCCTACTGTGCTTTTTACAGGTCCATGTGTTCACAGGTTTGTACAACACACTCTCTTCTCTCATATTTCACAATAAAACTTTCCTGCTAATACACAATTACATGACATGTTTCAGGCTCACTCAGACTCACAGAGGGAATCAGGGCTCTGCTACAGACCAAAAAGTCAACCATGATGAAAATCAGCAGCAAGTATATTCCTCTCTTCTCCACGGTCAGTGTAATAGACTCTATAGAGACTATATCCTCTTAACTTAATTGCACCATAGAAACTCTGGCTGGGGTGCACATTAAAACACCTGGATCCAAGAGCTATTTAACCATTTATTGAGTTAGGGAGGTTGATGGATGAACTGATGGTGGATGGTTTTCTGTACAAACAAACAAAATTCAATACACTGTCATGCGTACCACAACAAAATAATACCAAAAAGGTACTGAAGGCATTTTACATGATTAATGCAAACAAAGGGGCCTGACAGGACACACCCAGTCCTTAAGTAACCTCCCCCTAGCCCACCCCCTCTCCTGCTCTTTGATAGGTGAGTCGCTCCACCCACCCAGTCTCACAGAATTGTGGTGTCAGTTTTTCATTGTAGCTTTAAACGCTTTCACAACTACTTCAAACTACTTCAAAGTTTCTATTCGATAGAGACCAGGAAACATTTAGATCCATTTGCATCCAGTTCTCCAAGACTGTCCTCATTCCTTCTGCTGCTGGAGTTAAACCAAACCTCAGTAATTTAACATGTGACTTCAGGAAGTTCTTCAGTTCAAATGACTGTCACAGACATGAGGTGACTGATGTGACTTTGTTTTGATTTTCACTGACCTGTAGGTGACGTCTGCGTCTATGAATCAATCAGAGGATCTGAAAACACTGGAGAAGGTTCAGTACTTTTACTTTTACTAATGTTGAGCTGATGGAAGCTGCAGTATATAATTATATAGGAGTGATTAATATTTAACTTAGTGAAAACATCATTTTTCAGGTCAACCAGACAGTAATGTCACTAATGTCACATCTCCTGTTGAAGTGTATACAACAATGAAATCCTGTCATGTGATCATTTTAACAGGTCAGTGTGATGGTGCAGAGGAGAGCTCTGACTATATTAATGTGAATCCAGATTCAGCCACAGGTACAAACATTAACATCAGTTATTTATCTTGTTTTATCTTTTTTTCTTCAAATGTTCATTCAAAAAAACTCTTTAATCAAACTTTCATTCTTTTCAATTTTGGCATTTTGTTTAACTGACTTAAAAAAGCTATCAGACACTAACAGCAGCATTGGTGCAGCTGTCTTTATTACATCATGATTTACCTTGTTTTATCTTTTTCTCTTGAAATTTACTTTAAACTAAAAAAACAAACAAACAAACATTTTTTTTCCAATCGTGACCTTCATTTTTTTTCTATTATGACCTTTTATTTTCTTGATGTAAAAACACTATGAGACACTATGTGTAATCGAGGACATTCTTAAGGGGAAGCTTTAATGCAGCTATCTTGAGTTTATATTTTCTCTTCAACATGTCTCTCACATCTAAATCATTCCTGTAATGTCCAGTTTTCATTTTTTATTCATTGTATTGTTTGAAATTATTTTCCTGATTCCACATAGAAATTGTAATATTTTTCTGAATATATCACGTTTGCTTTCAATGATATAAAATGATATTTTATATAATGTCAGATAGGATGTCTCAGTTTTCAAGCCATTTATTGTGATTTTGTTCCAGGTCCATAAAAAGATGAACATCATCAACAAAACAAGAGCTACATGGATGACAACATAAACGCACATTTTGTGCAGCTGAGCAGCCATCTACATAAAAAAACACATGATAAATGTTACTGGGCATTTCTCTGGAGATGAACAATATTAATAGATTCACTTGTTATCCTGCAAAAATATGAATATTTTCACAAACAAGTTTATTTTCACAAACTGAGCATCTTAATGTGATTGTTATATCATGACAAATTCTATTTATATTATATTTTATATTAACGTAATGTATTTTACTTTACACTGTATCTTTTTTATGTCTGTCTGTTTTTAATAAGTTTTTTTTTTGTATGTTGTTTTCCTGCTAAAAGCAGTGGGTTTGTAAATAAATATAATAAAGTGAAGTGAACATTCATGGTTGGATTATCAATTCAATTCAATTCAATTCAATTTTATTTGTATATCACCAAATCATGATATACATTATCTCAAGGCACTTTGCAGGGTAAGGCCGAGACCTTTCTTTGTTATAGAGAAAAACCCAACAGTTCCCACAAAGAGCAGCACTTGGCGACAGGGGGGAGGAAAAACTCCCTTTTAACATGAAGAAACCTCCAACAGAACCGGGCTCAGGGTGGGCGGCCGTCTGCCTCGACCGGCTGGGTTTAGGAGGAGAAAGAGGGGGTGGGGGGAAGAGAGATGTATAGGTAATGGTGTTATCAATAATAATGATAGAAAACAGTGGTAAATAGTAATGATGAGTAGTGGTAGATCTGGATCCTGCTGCTCCAGAGGCAGAGAGACCTGCAGAATGAGGACAGAGAGAGGGAGAGAGAGGAGAAGCACAAACTATGGGAGAGAAAAAAATACAAAGTCAATGGCATTAAGTTGTCGAGAGAGAGAGAGAGAGAGAGAGAGAGAGGGAAAGAGAAAGCGAGAGAGTCCAATGCATCATGGGAATCCCCCAGCAGTCTAGCTCTGTAGCAGTGTAACTAAGGGATGGTTCAGGACATACCTGAGACAGCCCTAACTGTAAGCTTTATCAAAGAGGACAGTTTTAAGCCTGATCTTAAAGGTAGAGAGGGGGTCTGCCTCCTGAACCCACACTGGGAGCTGGTTCCACATTTTCTGTTACAAATGTTGACTAGTGCACCTTTAATAGTCCACATCTGAATTCAGGTGAGAAAGGCCAGAGATGGAGCTCAGAAATGACTAAGTAATGGTGCAGGTCACGATACCTCCTGCTAACAATAGCAGGATTTATTTTTATTAGTTATTTTTTTATCATTTATTCACAGTAAGATGTAGACCAACAGTGAGCTCTTCTTCTTCATCTTTATTGTGGTTGCAGCACACTGTATTTGAGTGAGTGATATTCTGTCATCCATCAATCTGTGTCTCTTGTGCTGCTCTTGCTGCTTCCTCGTTGTCCTGTCTACTTCCAGTATGTTGTTTTGTTACACACAGCACTGCCACCATGTGTCACAATACACAGTCTACAGTCACAATCAGCAGCAATGACCTCAGCTCCTTATTGAGTCACTGCTGGTCTTATATAATTTATTTATAATTAGCTTTTCTTCTGTCTTCATGCTGCAGTTTGAACTGTGAGTGCAGCTCAAAGACATTTGAAGATGTTTGTAAGATCAGACCTGCACCTGAATACAGCCATGTTACTTTTTCTTCAAGAAGAACAGGAAACAGCACAAAAGAAGAAAAGCTGTGATTTTAATGTCAGCAGCCAGAAATGTCTCCATGTGTATGAAATAATGTAGTGGACCTTACTCCAGACTCTACCTCAAGCCAAACGACTTGTTTTATGTCATCAGTTGACAGCACACAGCTCTGCCTACAAAGGAATAATGTTGTTTAGGTTGAAAATCACAGACTGTAAATGACTTCAAGTTTAATTCTGTAACTACAGTGAAAAGGTCAGTGTGACCTGATGACTCAGTTGAGGTGGCATGTAAAGGAGGTGGAGGTGTTAAAGGGAAGCTGAATGTTATTCTTGTGCTGATGAGCAGTGGTTGGGCTCACTTCTTCTTAGACTCTAGTTGCTAATAAATATTTATAACACAGTGGAGTTCAGACACATGGGTGGTTATTTTCAATGTTTGATTATTTCCCTTCATGCATCTTATTTCTGAAGCGACTGTAGCAGCAGGCTACATGTGAAACTGCAAATATCTTTCATCCATTTCACCAGTTTTCAGCCCACAGGCCCCATTAAACACTGGAAGGTGAAAATGATTCAGTGAGGAAGGTTTTCATTGTTTGAGTCTCAGTCATCAGTGATCTTGTAGAAAATGTCAGCTCTGAAACGATCGTTATTGATGCTGTTTGGCCGATGAAGGCAAAGGTAAGAAAAAAGAACATGGAGAAATGTTAGTCTGCTAAGAAATTTTAAAAAAGATTTTAAAAGCTGAGCGCAGGTGATGGAAAACACATATCCAGATGTATTATGACATAAAGAGAGACTTTTGAACTTTCAATTTTTAACTGATGAATGCAAGACAGTCCTTCTCTGACAGCAGGGGTGCACCCTGGACAGGACGCCAGCCTGTCACAGGACTGACATATAGACACAAACAACCATTCACGCTCACATTCACAGCTATGAGCAATTTAGAGTCACCAATGAACCTAATGTGCACGTCTTTGGACTGTGGGAGTATCAGAGGGAACCCACACAGACACAGAAAGGCCCCAGGCCTGGAGTTCAAACCCAGAACCTTCTTGCTGTGAGGCAACAGCACCAACCACTGCACCACCGTGCCGCCCCTTCTCCAACATCACTGTCAAAAACAATAATAATGCATGTGCCTGTTGACAGGCTGACACACTCTCCTGTGTCAGCAGCCCATGAAACATGACATTAAAACAAAATCATTCTAGAGTCACCCAGACTGTTCATTCAGCTACAGGCTCATCTGTACCATCTCTTCACAGGAAACAAGACCAACAGTTTTATTTGGAGCTGCAGCACAGAAAATGAGGAAATAGTCTTTGGTTTAATGTGTGCTGTCAGCCAGATGACGTGTTTCACACCTAGTGGGTTATACATATACCACACAGAGGCCAGAGGGAGTGTTCAAGGTGAAGAACAGTGTGGGAACTTCATGTCAAATTTCCACAAACTCAACTTTCTGGCTCTAACTGAACCTGTTGTCTTCTGATGATGTTTCAGACTGAGAGATAAATACTGAACGTGCACATCTTAACCTCACCACCAGTCACTGTATTAAAGAAATTGCTGTTATCTGTTGATGTGCATTACACTTGACTTAATTACGACCACTGTGCACATCCTGTATAGTATATGACACTTCTTCTCTTCTACTTACAAACACAATATGTGTGGTGTGAATGTGCTGCTGACTCTAATTCTTCCTATTATGCCAACACATCTTCATGTGTGAGGAAGAACTTGTCTGTCACCCCAGCTGATAAGACTTCATTCTTGTTAGGCTCTAGTTGTCAAGTCATTTTATACCAACAGGAGCGAAACAGATGCAGTGGTTTATTTTAGTGTTTGGTTTATTTGACAGTTTTTCCTCATTGTGCTGTCAGTTTCTGAAGATGTGCAACAACAAACTGTGTTTTTCATGTTGTGGCTGATGGGTGAATATTATCTCTGCAGCTGTTATTGCTGCACAGTTGTAATTCAAGGCTTCATCATAAAATGAGCAGGTAGATCACACAGTTCCAGCAAAGAAGAAACGTTTTGACCACGTTTTATATCAGTTACACTGTGGAGAGTATGAAGCACACACATACAGGACGTACTGCACATTCCTACACACTACAGTCACACATATACGTACTCTAGATACACACAACATACACCTCATGGGCCAGACACAAACCTTTGCACAAAGACAGACGGATACACTATATTTAAGTATTGGCAGGAAGTGTAAACCTGTCAAAGTGCCCTGTGGTCAAAGACATATCTGAGTTTTGTGTGAAACGGAAGGAAGAAAAAAGAGGCCGAACTCAGAAGGAGGAGTTGAGAAAAGTTCTCATCTTATATTTGTATGGAACGTAACTTCTTCTTCGTCTTTTGCATCGATCTTCTCTCTTTGTCTTTGTGCTGTTGTTATTAATACGAAGTGGAATCATTTCCCAGCAGCAGAGCGACAGGGTCAGAGCTGGATGTGAAGATGGGGAACACTTTGCTCTGTGTACTGTCATTATTCTGTGAGTACATCAGTCATTTTCCAATTCTGTGACTTTCAGAGGCAGAATCATGATTTTATCATCGTGGTAGTTTTGGAGGCAGATCTTGGATCAGAGTGGTGGACTAAATACACAAATCGACCAGTTATATATCATTTTATATATTTGAGTTGAAAGAGTTTTGTGTGTTTCCTGCCTCGTTAGCGATTTACAGAATATCATGTCAGAAATGTGTTGATAATCAGGAGCTGCCTCTGTTGAAACTCCAGCTGGTTGTTAAATGTTTATCATGAGTTTGACTGTTTGTCAGATGGATCATGTCTGATGAGGTTTCAATCTTTATTTTAGTGCTGAACACACTCTTCTATGGAAAGACTGAAGGTAACCAGTTGTTTTTCTTTCCTGTTTTTTCTCACTTATAAAATATTGTCTTTAATATCTGTCTCCTACTTATTATCAACAATATCATTTTTAATCACATCCTCTTAGTGCTGATATATTATCATGTATGAAGCATTTTATTTTAATAATATAATGATATCATTAAACTAGACTAGATCAGTGTCTAACAGTGTGAAATTGCATATTCTTCAGAGCAGTTGATGTTGGTGTTTATGTTTTCTGTGTAGTGCTGTATGCATGTTGTGGTGTTCATGTATGGAGACCAAATGTTGTGCTGACCCTCAGGCCAGAGTCTGTTCCCTTCATACCAGGGACGTCACTAGGACTGAAAGACAGGGGGGGGCTTAGCCCCCATGGTTGTAGGTGGGAATGTGTGCAGCAAATACTTTTCCTCACACCTCAATAGGCTTCATGAATGAATTTATGATTAGTTGTAGAGCATTTATCTTCCAAATGTGACTGAAGACAGTCGACCAGTACATTGAATAGAAGGTAACATAATGATGTGGTGTGTTGCTTAATTAGTTTAGTTGCTGGTAGTTTAGTTCAAGGTCCTAGTGAAATTTGACAACACAGTACAAATGAAGTATGAATGAATCTTTCTTCTGCTTCACAACTCTGCCAACTGTTGATGGAAAGTTAACGTTGCTTAACAGAGAAGCGATGACATGCAGCTTCCCCCTGGGTCCCTCTGCCCGCCTGTCTGCCTAGTACAGCAGGGGAAACAACCACAAGGACCATTTTAATCAAATAATGACAACTTGTGTTATTATTTATTTCAACTCATAGTCTTGCTTCTTTATGTTAAGTGCATGCCTGCACTGTTTTGTTATTTACAAAAAGCCCATGCTTCATACAGCTGGGTTTAGTTTTCATTTGTTCATCTGGTGATTTTAATGGGGCAGGGCAGTGAGCCACCAGAGGGCACTGATGAGTCTCCACCACAGGTACAGTCAGTCCCAACAGTCCTGTGAGCAGCACAGATCATCTCACTGAACTTAGGTTATTAGCATGTGTGCTGACTGCCACAGTGTCTTCTTGGCATCACCTGCAGGAGAGAGTCAAGTTAGAAAGTGAAAAGTTCACAACAGAAATGCTCTTTTCAAAATAGTTGTTCAGCCTGGTTGGGATCTGGTGACAGCGACGGCCTTAACATATGATTCACAATGTTTTCATTTGAATGAAACCATTCAATAATTATCAGTCGAAAAAGTGATAAACACCTTTGTTTTTCACTGGATTTAATGTGTTAAGTTGTTTTCTTACTGTGTGTTTTTGTCAACAGTTTCCAATAAGGTCACTGTGACCCTGCAACCAAACTGGCCTCTGATATACAGAGGAGAGACGATCACTGTCAGATGTGAGATCCAGGGAGGTGGAGACACTGAGTGGACGTATGAATGGAGAACACCCAGCTCACACACACCTCCATCACACAGTGAATACAGGATCAGCAGAGCCACTGACACAGGAGACTACAGGTGTAGGGGTAGAAGTGGTTATTCCTTCACACAGTGGAGTGATGTCATCAGACTGACTGTATCATGTAAGTTGGATTTTCATTTATTCTGAAAGTATCATTTTAATGTTTTCATTGATTTGAATTAAACAGGAAACATTTTCCCTGTAACAATAATGACGTCTCTTATGAGCAGCTGAGTAACAAACTGTGGTTGTTTTTATAGTGAGAGCAGAGTAAGTGAAGTGGAGCCATGATTCAGTGGACTGTTGAAGTGTAATGACTGACAGAGAGATGCTCAGGAAGAACAGAGAACTATGTGGTTTCTTCCATGAAGTGAAGAACAAATCACAGTGAATCTGAGCTGAGCTCAGCAACAGGAGCTCAGCAGCTGTATCACTTCTTCTTGTCTGGGAACCAGGCCACTGATCTCTGCACTAATGAAACATGAACAGTACCTAGTTAGTTAGTTAGATATGGTAACTGCTGTGTTTCCTAAATCAGTTATCAACCAATGAGAGTCATGTGCTGTTTGTCACTTTCATGTGATGGTAATAGATTTTTTTATTCCAGTCATTTATTTGTTTCTTTTGGTCCAATCTGAACAGCTGATCAACCCAAGGCCACTGTGACACCATCCTCAACAACAACCATACCAGCAGGGGGCAGAGTGACACTGACCTGCTCTGTGGACGACTCTGATGACTGGAGATACGACTGGTTCAGACGTGTCTCACACTCTTCAGCAGCTGATCCAGTAAGATCTGTTGAACCAGGCAGAGATCTGGTTGTCTCAGAGGGAGGTCTGTACCTCTGCAGAGGAAGGAGAGGAGACCCAGAGATCCTCACAGAGAAAAGTAATGAAGTCCTCATTCTGAAAACTGGTGAGTTTAGTCATTTAATATTCATTGTTCTGTTCAAATCTGTTGTCAGTAGTTTAAAAAAGAGTCATTTGGTGTCAAGAGGGAAACAGGAGAATTTTAATGGATAAATGAAAATAGAGCAGCAGCTCTTAATCCTGAGGATGGAAAAACACAACATGTTAGTCTCTCTGCAGGTTGTGTGATCATGAAATTGTCTCGGTTCTTGAACACAACACAGCCCCATGATTGAGCTGAGTTTCCTCCAGCTGGTGTGTGTGTGTGTGTCTGTGTGTGTGTTTGATTTGTATAATGATAATAAAATGTAAAAAAAAAATGTATCTTTCATGAATCCATTTTGATAAACTTGATAAAGTTCGATCTGATACTTTTGTTGGTTTAAATTTTTTTCAGAAACACTTTGTTTGATGTTTTTTCATGTTTTAGTTTTTCACCTGTTTGTGTTGTTGTTGTTGAATCATTTTTGTATTTTTATCAGTAGAAATCTTACTACAAACCTCTGTGTTTGATTTGATCTTATACTTAGTTGTTAAACTTAGTTGTTTTCTTACTGTATGTTTTTATCAACAGTTTCCAATCAGGTCACTGTGACCCTGCAACCAAACTGGCCTCTGATATACAGAGGAGAGAAGATCACTGTCAGATGTGAGATCCAGGGAGGTGGAGACACTGAGTGGACGTATGAATGGAGAACACCCAGCTCACACACACCTCCATCACACAGTGAATACAGGATCAGCAGAGCTACTGAGTCTGACACAGGAGACTACAGGTGTAGGGGTAGAAGTGGTTATTCCTTCACACAGTGGAGTGATGTCATCAGATTGACTGTATCACGTGAGTTGGATTTTCTTTCATTCATACAAAAATGTTGCGTTTTACATTTTTTATAATCTGTTTCAGTTAAATACAACAACACAAACACCTCTGACATTATTGTAGCTCTCTCCAGCTACTCAGGAGAAAATTGATATTTTTTTATTGTAGTAACAAAAGATCTGGAAAAGAGCTTTTTCTGTAACATCAGAGTAACTTTGTATGTACTATACAGTTCCAACACATGGAAAATAAAATGCAGCATCACCTCAAAAAGTAAAGTGTTTTTTCCCACTGTGGCCTGTGCACATGTACACATGCTGAGGACATGACAGCAAAGAGTTATTCACTCAGTTGTTTTTAGCAAACACTACAGCTGCCCTGGTGTCTAATATATCTTATATTTCCTTCATTCATCTCTAGAGGTTTCAGGTTTTGAAAACTTTAAGGAAAGAGTTTGGTCTCATGAGCAACACCTGCTACAATATGATGAGCAGGACACACCACAGAATTTAGCAACAAACGGTGGATTGTGGCTTGTGTTAGTTTCTGTCAGAACTTTTCACTTTTTACAGCTACAAGTCGGCAGAAATGTTCATTTCCAGCACAGTTGTCCCGACTGGTTCAGAGTTTTGTAACACAGGGATAAAGAGTGTGAACCACTGTTTTCTCCTCAGAGAATTTCTGCCTTCAGTTTTCATGGGTCCTTTTTGAGTCGGATTCAGTTTTCAAAATTTGATTTGATTTTTAAATTCCACTGTACAACTATGGAACAGTTTTCTATGTGAACCATATTAAATACAAATGAAGCTGAGGAGGACATATTTCAAACAATGTGTCAGAGGTTCTTTGTGTAATTAATTTTGATGGTAGCAGCTGCAAAATTAATTGGTGAATGTTAAAATACGTCAATGTGGACAAAGGGCTGGATGTGAGTTGGCTGAAATCAGTTTCTCAGAAAACACCTGTAATAACTTTCAGTGTAAAAGTCTGATCACAGTTTATGAAACAAGGTAATAAAATTAAATATTTTTTTCTGGAACAAATCCTATTTAACCACTGACTGGTTTTGTTTTTCACTGTAAACTGAACAGCAGATAAACCCCGGGCCTCACTGACAGCAGACACCACAGTCATACCGCAGGGAGATCACTTCTTCTTGTCTGGGAACCAGGCCACTGATCTCTGCACTAATGAAACATGAACAGTACCTAGTTAGTTAGTTAGATATGGTAACTGCTGTGTTTCCTAAATCAGTTATCAACCAATGAGAGTCATGTGCTGTTTGTCACTTTCATGTGATGGTAATAGATTTTTTATTCCAGTTATTTATTTGTTTCTTTTGGTCCAATCTGAACAGCTGATAAACCCAAGGCCACTGTGACACCATCCTCAACAACAACCATACCAGCAGGGGGCAGAGTGACACTGACCTGCTCTGTGGACGACTCTGATGACTGGAGATACGACTGGTTCAGACGTGTCTCACGCTCTTCAGTAGCTGATCCAGTAAGAGCTGTTGAACCAGGCAGAGATCTGGTTGTCTCAGAGGGAGGTCTGTACCTCTGCAGAGGAAGGAGAGGACAACCAGTGATCCTCACAGAGAAAAGTAATGACGTCCTCATTCTGAAAACTGGTGAGTTTAGTCATTTAATATTCATTGTTCTGTTCAAATCTGGTGTCAGTAGTTTAAAAAAGAGTCATTTGGTGTCAAGAGGGAAACAGGAGAATTTTAATGGATAAATGAAAATAGAGCAGCAGCTCTTAATCCTGAGGATGGAAAAACACAACATGTCAGTCTCTCTGCAGGTTGTGTGAACATGAAATTGTCTTGGTTCTTGAACACAACACAGCCCCATGATTGAGCTGAGTTTCCTCCAGCTGGTGTGCGTCTGTGTGTGTGTGTTTGATTTGTATAATTATTATAAAATGTAAAAAAAAAAAAAATTATCTTTCATGAATCCATTTTCATAAACTTGAGAAAGTTTTGTTGCTCATGAAAGAGTTGTTTTCTGATCTGATCATTTTGTTGGGTTGAATTTGTTTTAGAAACACTTTGCTTGATGTGTTTTCATATTTTAGTTTTTCACCTGTTTGTGTTGTAGTTGTTAATTAATTTTTGTATTTTTATCAGTAGAAATCTTACTACAAACCTCTGTGTTTGATTTTATGTTATACTTAGTTGTTTAACTTTGTTGTTTTCTTACTGTGTGTTTTTATCAACAGTTTCCAATCAGGTCACTGTGACTCTACAACCAAACTGGCCTCTGATATACAGAGGAGAGAAGATCACTGTCAGATGTGAGATCCAGGGAGGTGGAGACACTGAGTGGACGTATGAATGGGGAACAACCAGCTCACACACACCTCCATCACACAGTGAATACAGGATCAGCAGAGCTGCTGAGTCTGACACAGGAGACTACAGGTGTAGGGGTAGAAGTGGTTATTCCTTCACACAGTGGAGTGATGTCATAAGATTGACAGTATCACGTGAGTTGAACGTCTTTCATTCATACAAAAATGTTGCGTTTTACATTTTTTATAATCTGTTCCATGTAAATACAACAACACAAACACCTCTGACATTATTGTAGCTCTCTCCAGCTACTCAGGAGAAAATTGATAGTTTTTTATTGTAGTTACAAAAGACCTGGAAAAGAGCTTTTTCTGTAACATCAGAGTGACTTCGTATGTACTATACAGTTCCAACACATGGAAAATAAAATGCAGCATCACCTCAAAAAGTAAAGTGTTTTTTTCCCACTGTGGCCTGTGCACATGTACACATGCTGAGGACATGACAGCAAAGAGTTATTCACTCAGTTGTTTTTAGCAAACACTACAGCTGCCGTGGTGTCTAATATATCTTCTATTTCCTTCATTCATCTCTAGAGGTTTCAGGTTTTGAAAACTTTAAGGAAAGAGTTTGGTCTCATGAGCAACACCTGCTACAATATGATGAGCAGGACACACCACAGAATTTAGTAACAAACGGTGGATTGTGGCTTGTGTTAGTTTCTGTCAGAACTTTTCACTTTTTACAGCTACAAGTCGGCAGAAATGTTCATTTCCAGCACAGTTGTCCCGACTGGTTCAGAGTTTTGTAACACAGGGATAAAGAGTGTGAACCACTGTTTTCTCCTCAGAGAATTTCTGCCTTGTGTGCAGTTGTTGTCCAGTTCAGCTCTGTTGTGTTTTGTGTGCAGGCGTCACAGTGGGATAGTTTTCATGGGTCCTTTTTGAGTCGGATTCAGTTTTCAAAATTTGATTTGATTTTTAAATTCCACTGTACAACTATGGAACAGTTTTCTATGTGAACCATATTAAATACAAATGAAGCTGAGGAGGACATATTTCAAACAATGTGTCAGAGGTTCTTTGTGTAATTAATTTTGATGGTAGCAGCTGCAAAATTAATTGGTGAATGTTAAAATACATCAATGTGGACAAAGGGCTGGATGTGAGTTGGCTGAAATCAGTTTCTCAGAAAACACCTGTAATAACTTTCAGTGTAAAAGTCTGATCACAGTTTATGAAACAAGGTAATAAAATAAAATGTGTTTTTCTGGAACAAATCCTATTTAACCATTGACTGGTTTTGTTTTTCACTGTAAACTGAACAGCAGATAAACCCCGGGCCTCACTGACAGCAGACACCACAGTCATACCAGCAGGGGGCAGAGTGACACTGACCTGCTCTGTGGACCCATCATCTGGTTGGAAATACGACTGGTACAGAGACAATAAACTCTCTGAACCTCTGAACACACATGATGCTGATTTCCACACAACTGGACAAATCAGTGTCTCACAGGGAGGAGTCTACAGCTGCAGAGGAGGAAGAGGAGACCCAGTTTACTACACAGAGAAGAGTCAGGAAGTTAGGATTGGTGAGTTTGGAAATAAACACACAACGTAGAATAAATCTATTGTATATTCATGATGCATCATTAAGATGGACGGAAAAACATTATATCTGATGTTAATTAAACCTTTTGGTGTTTTTATGTTCTTATTTATAAATTCTTGACCATGAACAGCCCCAAACAGGGCTGTTGTGACTCTGCAGCCCGACTGGACTGAGATCTACAGAGGAGAGAGGATCAGTGTCAGCTGTGAGATCCAGGGAGGAGACACTGAGTGGACGTATGAATGGGAAACTACCAGCTCATTGAAACCTTCAAATCAACATGAACACAGGATTAGTTCTGCTTCATCGTCCCACAGTGGAGAGTACAGGTGTAGGGGCAGGATGAAAAGTGCTCGACGTAATACAACAGAGTGGAGTGCTGCAGTCAACCTGACAGTGTATGACAGTAAGTCAGATCATTATCATTTAAACTGAAGATGTTAACAAGTTCAAATGTTTTTGTTAGTATATAATCAGATTGTATCTTAATGTTTGTTCATTTTATGTATTTGTTGATAATGTTCTGAGAGAAAAATGATTCCATGTCCAGAGACCAGACGTCATCACATGTTTTGATCCTGAGAAAATGACTTTCCAACAGATAAACCCCGGCCTGTCCTCACTGTGTCTCCATCATGGCTGAGTCCTGGAGCCTCAGTGACTCTGAAGTGTGAGGTTGAACATCCATCTGCAGGATGGAGGTTCTCCTGGTATAAGGCTGTTCCTGATGTATCACACACCTCCTACAGCTATGAGCTGCTCCCTGGTAGCAGCAGTGGGACTGAACAGGATTCCTACATCGTCCATGGTCAGACACACACAGCAGGATATGTGTGTGAGGCTGGAAGAGGAGACCCAGTGTTTTACACTGAGATCAGTGAACCACAGTTTGTCTGGTCTGGAGGTGAGTTTGTTGTTTCTTTGTTTTTTTAAGCCAAGAAGCAAATGTTCAGTCATGACCTGAATTCATCCATGTTTTTGTCTGTGAGCAACTTTTCTTAAAAACAAATGTTGGTAAACAAACTGACTTTTACGTTCATGGTCCCCAGTGGAAGAAATGTATTGATTTAGTTTTTTTCCATCAAGACCAACTTTAAGTTTTTCAACCTGCTGAACAAAGAAAATTTTGATATTAGATGATTTTAAATACTGAAGTTGGTTGAATATCTTTCTCTCCTTGTTTCCTTTTTTCCTTAATCCTAAACAAACCAAAGATCAACACAGGAACATTTACACTGAGATCTCTTTCATTTTAATATCTCTGTCTGGTTTGACTCTTTTCTATGTGTTGTTTTCCAGATGTTCATCCATCAGCGTCTCTCACAGTGAGTCCTGACAGAGTGCAGCACTTCATCTCTGAGGATATCTCACTGAGCTGTGAGGGAAACTCTACTGAGTGGAGAGTGAGGAGGTTTCCTGAGGGTGGCTCCCTGTCCTGTTCTGACTGGAGGAGAATGACTGGATCCAGATGTGACATGTTCTCATCACAGCGTAGTGATGCAGTGTACTGGTGTGAGTCTGGATCAGGAGAGTTCAGCAACACAGTCAACATCACTCAACATGGTACGTTTTATTACATTTTCTTTGTGTTTCATTTTTTCTGGTATTTGAAGTATTTTCAACGTCTCATGTGATTTAATTCATCATATCTTAGAACTGAGTTGTTGACATATACAGAGACTTTCTGAGAGTTTGATCCATGACTCTGCTACATGGTCTGTTCAGTGACTGTCTGTGACCAAACAGACAAAATAACTTCCTCTATGTTCTGTAGATTTAACATCAATAGTTTCATATTAAAAGAAAATGAAATGTCAGTGTTCAGTCAGTCTTCTTCACAATTTAGCAGCATAATAATCTTGGTGGCAGGTTTCACTTCACTTACTTCATCCTCAAATTGCATCCAAACTTTGGTCCCAGTAAATATCTTTTCCTTCCAAAGTACTTTGTCAAAAATAATGTTTCTGTAACAAATCACAATAAACGCTCAAGATTTGTATCTGTAAATTGTTATTCTCTCGATTATCACATGAAAAAATGCCATCAAACAACATCACAAGTCCTCTGCAAAGTAATAAAATAAAGTTGGGTTCTGGTCAAATGAGGCTGTAATGAAGCATCAAAAATGAACTTTTCTTGTAAAAGTTGGGATTTAATACAGTTTGACTGTTTTTACAGATGCAGTTATTTTCGTGATAAGTACAAAAAATGTAGTTTATTGATGGGCAATGAACTTTATATTGACTTCTCACCTGTGGCAGCAACTAAACATCACATCATCATCATCACAGTCTCAGCTTTTCTCTTATTCTGTTTCCAAAGAGAAAACAGTCACATGTTGCCCCGAATCATGACGAGGGTTTGGTTTAGTGTCGTTGTTGTATGTTCACAGGGGAGATGAAGAAAACAAGTACTGTGTAATTTATAGATCAATGTAAAAAGCTGTTGTTTATTTGGCAACAGTGATCTGTGAGACACATCCAGCAGGTTGTAAGAGAACGAGATCAAATGTCTTATGATGATCCTGTAAAATAAATCAGAACTGCATCAGAATAAAAACAGATGTGTAATCTATTCTCATCATTACATGTCAGCTGGTTGTAAAGGTCTGCAGCAGCTGATCTCTGACTGCAGCTTCACATTCTGACTGTTTTACAGATGATTATCATGATGGTGTTATCCTGGTGAGCCCCGTCCGTCCTGTGACTGAGGGAGAGTCTGTTACTCTTGGCTGCAGATTCAGGACAGAAAAAAATCTTTCCAGTGTGTTTTTCTACCATAATGACAAACTGATCCAAAGTGATACCAGGACGGAGCTGAATATCTCTGCAGTGTCAAAATCAGATGAAGGTTTCTACAAGTGTCAGTCCTCAGGAGAAGTGTCACCACAGAGTTGGATGTCAGTTAAAGGTGAGTGGGATTCAAATATTTTAGGCTTTTTTTGTTTTTTGAACAAAGAAACACTGTGAACATATTATATATTTATATGGACATGTTGTAGATTTTGGTGTGTTTTAGAGTTTTGTCTTTACTTACATCTCATTTATTTGAATGTATTTTTTTAAATCCAGTTAAGACAAGTCCAATATAAATACATTGCTTCATACTATAATTAATTTCAATAAAATTTCATATTTACAGCAGCGGTGTCAGGACCAGAAAGTTCTTCATTTCCTGTGTTGCTGATCGTTGGGCTGGTTTGTGGAATAGTATTGATTATTGTCCCGCTGCTGTGTGGCTGCAGAAAGTCAACAGGTGAGACATTGATTATTAAAAATCTGTGACCAGTTCTGACATCATGTCATGGAGCAGTGGTTCACTTTTCAATACAAATCCTACTGTGCTTTTTACAGGTCCATGTGTTCACAGGTTTGTACAACACACTCTCTTCTCTCCTCTGCAACTTAAAAGCAGCTCTACACTTTACATCTTTATATTTTTTTACTTCTAAATTTTCCTGCTAATTGCTATTAATATACATTTTTAAACTCCGTGTTTCAGGCTCACTCAGACTCACAGAGGGAATCAGGGCTCTGCTACAGACCAAATAGTCAAACATGATGAAAATCAACAGCAAGTATATTCCTCTCTTCTCCACGGTCAGTTTTTCATCTCACTTCAAACACTTTCACAACTGTTTCTTACTCAGTTTCTATTTGATAGAGACCAGGAAATATTTCGATCCATTTGCATCTGGTTCTCCAAGACTGTCCTCATTCCTTCTGCTGCTGGAGTTAAACCAAACCTCAGTAATTTAACAAGTTACTTCAGGAAGTTCTTTAGTTCAAATGACTGTCACAGACATGAGGTGACTGATGTGACTTTGTTTTGATTTTCACTGACCTGTAGGTGACGTCTGTGTCTACGAATCAATCAGAGGATCTGAAAACACTGGAGAAGGTTCAGTATTTTTACTTTTACTAATGTTGAGCTGATGGAAGCTGCAGTCCTGAGAGCTGGGGAAAAAAAAAAAATTTCACATAAATTAAGTGTTGGGGTGGTAAAAAAAACACATTGCAAAGATTGTTTTGTTTTTACTAAATTTTATTAGCATTTTACAACATGTGCCCTGTAATGCACAACAGGATTTCATTGATCTTGAGCATGAGGTCCAACTCATTGACTTTTTACTGGCTATTGGCCAGTAGGCCTCGGCTAAGGACGAACTGAATATGTTGGGTTTGCCAATTCACAAATACCATTGTTTTACTGTTGCACCCAGGCATTCTGCATCTGGAAGGACTTGGACTGTTGACCATTTCAGGCAAGTGGATCGCACCATATTTTCTTATTCTCTCATCTGGGTGCTGCTTCTTTTTCTTGACTGTTGGAGAGAATTCTTCATCACTTGAGTCACTCTCGTCTTGTTGACATCCCTGTCCCTGGGTTATCAGTTCCTCAGCCAAGAGGAGTTTGAACTCCAGGTACTGGGAGGTGTCCTTTGCAGGTCTTTGCAAGGCCTGGCTGTGTTGTCGGTCCTGAAGCTACAAGTTGGTAATGGCTAAATCAGTGATGTGAAGCATGGTGCGAACAGTCCACTTCTTGGCTCGGTTGGACATTCTGTTGAAGCTGAGCATGCGATCGCACATGTCAACCCCTCCCATGTTGCTGTTATATTCTGCAACCACTGCAGGTCCTGGGACTTCGACTTGCCTCTTTTGTTTCTTTGACCATCTGGTGCAGGTATCCTGGGGCTCAATCCCATGGGCGGTTGATGCCATGACAACAGGCTTGTTGTCCATCCACTTGGTGACTGCTATTTCATCAGGTCTCCGTACGATCATTTCTGATGACCCTCTTGGTTTTGTGTTCAGGATCTTGTCAGCAGTGAAGTGGCACCCTTTTGGGATTCGATTCTTTTGAATTGTTCCTATAGCAGGCAGGCCCCTTTCCTGAAGAGCGTCCAGGAGACTGATGGTGGTAAAATACCGGTCAAAGTAGACCAGTGTTCCTCTGGGAACCGTCAGGACTGCATTTCCATCTATCCCCATCTGTTGGACTTGAGTGAAGGTGTTCTTTCCCATGTAGGTTTCAAAGTCCAGCACTAAGCCACCTGGACTTGCAAGAACAAACACCTTTAATCCTGTTGGATTTGGCTTCCCAGGCACAAGCTGATGAACTGGACACCGGCTGATAAATGGAGCAGTCTGTTCATCAATACAGACCTTTGCTGGCCTAGGTAGGTTGAGGCAACCTTGGAGGACTCTCTTCAGATCTGGTCTGACTTTCCAAAGGGGATCCTTTTTCTTGTCCTCTTCTGCCACTTCCAGATCATTGACCACTTTCAGCAAAGATCTGATCTTGTACAAATGATGACGTGTCATGGAGTCACCCATAATTGGAACTCTTGTTTTGGCAGCCCAATACATTTTGATTCTCAGATATCCAAGGCTTGCCGTGTACACTGAGATTCCCATGAAGGCCTTGATTTCTTCTGGTGTTGTGCTTAAGCCAAAGCCTGAATCCTGAAGAAGGAGAGGTCCTGAATTAGATCCTCATGAATGTGCTGCTGAAAATACTGCTGTGGGCTCCAATTACTCCAGGTTATAGGGGTACCATCATCTGTAATTCTGTGTTCTTCCAACACAGGCATGAACCTAAGAGAAAGAAAAGGCACAATTTAGCAGAATTAATGTGTAAATTTTTAAATTTACAACGCCTTTACACAATAGCAATAAGTCCGTACATGTATCAAATCAATTTCCTGGAAGACATCTCTGGAGGTTATCTTTCCTTTTTTGCTCTAATTAAAAACCCAAAATCCCTACATGTTGGCTTTGGCCCATAGAGGACAACGGCACACATCAGCTGGGCCTGTGTTTTGGTCATCTTCGGTTGGCCCTGCGTCTTGGTCATTTTCATCTGATTCCTCATCTGGGCTCTCACCCTCTCCTGTCTTGCTGCATGGACTCTCATCTTCTGATAAATCTATGTCTGAATCTCCCTCAGTGATTCTGAAAAGAATTCTCTCTTCCTCTGTCAAAGAGCTGTCTACTAAAAGAAAGAGAAATAATTACAAAGTACAAAGTCCTGATGTGCACTACAGTGTACATTAAATTAATCAATGATTTTTCCTATCAAACTAAGTAAGCTCAGCTATGAAAACTCATTCAAATTACTCCTTAGATGTTTACTTACCAAAAACAAACAAAATATAACATTCAAAAACATGTTAAATAAAAATGATATGCTTACCTTTCTTTCTTCCATAAAATGTGCTTGTGCTTATGCTAGCCATTTAAAAAAAGACAGGAAATGGAAAGTTGGCAAGGCCACACCCCCACACATGGGACATCATTTTAAAGTTACAGTTCCTCTCTAAGAAACATCAGGACTTAGTAAAGTGGTATGTATGAGAGTTATGTGCAAAATTTGAATGTGCACTGCAGTGCACAAAAATAAATTACTGAGTCTCAGGAGGATATAATTATATAGGAGTGAGACATCTGCGTCTATGAATCAGTCAGAGGATCTGAAAACACTGGAAAAGGTTCAGTACTTTTACTTTTACTAATGTTAAGCTGATAGAAGCTGCAGTATATAATTATGTAGGAGTGATTAATATTAAAGTCAGTGAAAACATTATTTCCTCAGGTCAACCAGACAGTAATGTCACTAATGTCACATCTCCTGTTGAGATTTATACAAAAATGAAATCCTGTCATGTGATCATTTTAACAGGTCAGTGTGATGGTGCAGAGGAGAGCTCTGACTATATTAATGTGAATCCAGATTCAGCCACAGGTACAAACATTAACATCAGTTATTTATCTTATTTTATCTTTTTTCTTCAAATGTTCCACATAGAAATTGTAATATTTTTCTGAATGTATCACGTTTGCTTTCAATGATATAAATGATGTTTTCATATAATGTCAGATAGGATGTCTCAGTTTTCCAGCTGTTTATTGTGATTTTGTTTCAGGTCCATAAAAAGATGATCATCAACAAAACAAGAGCGACATGGATAACAACATAAAAGAACACATGTTTTGTGCAGCTGAGCAGCCATCTACATAAAATAAACATGATATAAATTTTACTGGGCATTTCTCTGGAGATGCACAATATTAATAGATTCACTTGTTATCCTACAAAAATATGAATATTTAATATTTCCTCAAACTGAGCATCTCAACGACATTGTTGTGTAATGATAAATCCTATTTCTACTATATTTTATATATTTATATGTCTTTGTCTGTTTTTATATGCTTTTGGGGTTTTTTTGTATGTTGTTTTCTTACTAAAAGCAGTGGGTTTGTAAATAAATATAATAAAATGAAATGAACAATCATGGTTGGATTGTCAATTCAATTCAATTCCATTCAGTTGTATTTGTATATCACCAAATCATATACAATATACGTTATCTCAAGGCACTTTACAGGGTAAGGTCAAGACCTTTCTTTGTTATAGAGAAAAACCCAACAGTTCCCACAAAGAGCAGCACTTGGCGACAGGGGGGAGGAAAAACTCCCTTTTAACAGGAAGAAACCTCCAACAGAACCGGGCTCAGGGTGGGCGGCCGTCTGCCTCGACCGGTTGGGTTTAGGAGGAGAAAGAGGGGGTGAGGGGAAGAGAGATGTATAGGTAATGGTGTTATCAATAATAATGAGAGATAACAGTGGTAAATAGTAATGATGAGTAGTGGTAGATCTGGATCCTGCTGCTCCAGAGGCAGAGAGACCTGCAGAATGAGGACAGAGAGAGGGAGAGAGAGAAGAAGAACAAACTATGGGAGAGAAAAAAAATACAAAGATAATGGCATTAAATAGTCGAGAGAGAGAGAGAGACAGAGAGCCCAGTGCATCATGGGAATCCCCCAGCAGTCTAGCTCTATAGCAGCATAACTAAGGGATGGGTCAGGACATACCCGAGCCAGTCCTAACTATAAGCTTTATCAAAGAGGACAGTTTTAAGCCTGATCTTAAAGGTAGAGAGGGGGTCTGCCTCCCGAACCCACACTGGGAGCTGGTTCCACAGGAGAGGAGCCTGATAGCTGAAGGCTCTGCCCCCCATTCTGCTCTTACAAACTCTGGGAACCACAAGTAGACCTGCATTTAGAGAGTGAAGTGTCCTATTGGGAAAATAGGGAACTATCAGCTCTTTAAGGTACGATGGTGCCTGACCATGAATGGCTTTGTATGTGAGGAGGAGGATTTAAAATTCTATCCTGGATTTTACAGGGAGCCAATGCAGAGAAGCTAACACAGGAGAGATGTGATCTCGTTTCCTAGTTCCTGTCTTTTGTGATGATAGAAGAGTCATTATTAACATGAACAAACTGGAGTCTAATCTGACAAATATGACTTAAACCAGCTTAGTGCGGTTCCTTTAATGCCGACCATATGCTCTAGTCTCTGTAATAAAATCTTATGATCGATGGTGTCAAATGCAGCACTAAGATCTAGGAGGACAAGTATAGAGACAAATCCATCTTCTGAGTTTATGAGGAGATCATTGGTAACCTTAACCAGAGCTGTTTCTGTGCTATGATGGACTCTAAAACCTGACTGAAAATCTTCAAACAAACCATTCCTGTGCAAATAATCACATAACTGGTTTGCAACAACCTTCTCAAGCATTTTGGAAAAAAAGGGGAGGTTGGATATAGGTCTATAATTGGCCAAAACATCTGGATCGAGAGTAGGCTTTTTAAGTAAAGGTTTAATTACTGCAACTTTAAAAGCCTGCGGTACATAACCAGTTGATAAAGATAAGTTCATCAGACTTGATATCGAGGTGGCGATTAAAGGAAAAACTTCTAGAAGACAAGTCCATGGTTTAGATGAAGAAACTGTTGAAGTGAGCTCAGAGAGATCTACAGGAGAGAAACAGTCAAAATATAAGCCAGTTACAGTGGACTCTGAGGCTGCTGAACTGGACAGTACATCTGAGCCGGCTGTGGGGAGGAGATGGTGATTTTTTTCTCTAACAGAGACAATTTTACTTGTAAAGAAGCTCATGAAGTCATTACAACTGAGGGCTAAAGGTGTAGATGGATCAACAGAGCTGTAGCTGTCTGTCAGCCTGGCTACAGTGCTGAACAGAAACCTGGGATTGTTCTTGTTTTCTTCTATCAATGATGAATAATAAGATGTTCTGGCTTTACAGAGACTTTATACGCCAATAGGCTGTCTTTCCAAGCCTTTAGAGATTCTTCCAGGTTAGTAGAACACCACCTTCTTTCTAGCTTCCTTGAATTTTGCTTGAAAGCTTGTGTTTCTGAGTTGTACCATGGAGCTAGTCTTCTCTGACTCACTACCTTCTTCCTCAGAGGGCCTACAGTATCTAGTGTTGCACGCAGCAAGGCTACAGTACTGTCAACAAGATGATCAACCTGTGTGGATGTGGAGTTAAGAGAGCTGTCCCCAACTGCACTGATACATGGCAGTGGGCTAAGTACTGATGGGATTCTTTCTTTAAATTTGCTAATGGTATTGTCAGAGAGACACTACTGCTGTCATGGATTTTTTTCCCAAATGCTGTGTAGTCCATGACCGAAAACTCAAATGTTCCTCTCTCTGTCCTCATTCTGCAGGTCTCTCTGCCTCTGAAGCAGCAGGATCCAGATCCACCACTACTCATCATTACTATTTACCACTGTAATCTGTCATTATTATTGATAACACCATTACCTACACATCTCTCTTCCCCCCACCCCCTCTTTCTCCTCCTAAACCCAGCCGGTCGAGGCAGACGGCCGCCCACCCTGAGCCCGGTTCTGTTGGAGGTTTCTTGCTGTTAAAAGGGAGTTTTTCCTCCCCCCTGTCGCCAAGTGCTGCTCTTTGTGGGAACTGTTGGGTTTTTCTCTATAACAAAGAAAGTTCTCGGCCTTACCCTGTAAAGTGCCTTGAGATAATGTATATCATGATTTGGTGATATACAAATAAAATTGAACTGAATTGAATTGAATTGAATTGATAATCCAACCATGAATGTTCACTTCACTTTATCATATTTATTTACTAACCCACTGCTTTTAGTAGGAAAACAACATTAAAAACGTATAAAAAACAGACAAAGACATAAAAAAGATACAGTGTAAATGAAAATACATTACATGACTATAAAATATGATATAAATACAATTTATCATTATACAACAATCACATTAAGATGCTTTGTTTGTGAAAATAAACTTGCTTGAGAAAATATTCATATTTTTGTAGGATAAAAAGTGAATCTATTAATATTGTTAATCTCCAGAGAAATGCCCAGTAACATTTATCATGTGTTTTTTTATGTAGATGGCTGCTCAGCTGCACAAAATGTGTGTCTTTTTTGTGTCGCTCTTGTTTTGTTGATGATGATCATCTTTTTATGGACCTGGAACAAAATCACAATAAATGGTTTAAAAATCGAAAAATCTGACATTATATAAAACATTATTTATATAATTGAAAGCAAACATGATATATTCAGAAAAATATTACAATTTCTATGTGGAATCAGGAAAATAATTTCAAACAATACAATGAATAAAAAATGAAAACTGAACCTTACAGGAATGATTTAGATGTGAGAGACATGTTGAAGAGAAAATATAAACTCAAGATAGCTGCATTAAAGCTTCCCCTTAAGAATGTCCTCGATTACACATAGTGTCTCATAGTGTTTTTACATCAAATGAAGGTCACAATTGGAAAAAGATTTTTTTGTTTGTTTGTTTTATTTCAAGTAAATTTCAAGAGAAAAGGATAAAACAAGGCAAATCATGATCTAATCAAGCCAGCTGCACAAATGTTTCTGTTAGTGTCTGATAGCTTTTTTAAGTCAGTTAAACAAAATGCCATAATTGAAAAGAATGAAAGTTTGATTAAATTTTTTTTTTAAATGAACATTTGAAGAAAAAAGATAAAACAAGATAAATAACTGATGTTAATGTTTGTACCTGTGGCTGAATCTGGATTCACATTAATATAGTCAGAGCTCTCCTCTGCACCATCACACTGACCTGTTAAAATGATCACATGACAGGATTTCATTGTTGTATAAACTTCAACAGGAGATGTGACATTAGTGACATTTCTGTCTGGTTGACCTGAAATTATGTTTTCACTGACTTTAATATTAATCATTTCTATATAATTATATACTGCAGCTTCCATCAGCTCAACATCAGTAAAAGTAAAAGTACTGAACCTTCTCCAGTGTTTTCAGATCCTGTGATTGATTCATAGACGCAGACGTCACCTACAGGTCAGTGAAAATCAAAACAAAGTCACATCAGTCACCTCATGTCTGTGACAGTCATTTGAACTGAAGAACTTCCTGAAGTCACATGTTAAATTACTGAGGTTTGGTTTAACTCCAGCAGCAGAAGGAATGAGGACAGTCTTGGAGAACTGGATGCAAATGGATCTAAATATTTCCTGGTCTCTATCGAATGGAAACTGAGTTAGAAACAGTTGTGAAAGTGTTTGAAGTGAGATGAAAAACTGACCGTGGAGAAGAGAGGAATATACTTGCTGTTGATTTTCATCATGGTTGACTGTTTGGTCTGTAGCAGAGCCCTGATTCCCTCTGTGAGTCTGAGTGGGCCTGAAACATGGAGTTTAAAAATGTATATTAATAGTAATTAGCAGGAAAGTTTAAAAGTAAAAAATTATAAAGATGTAAAGTGTAGAGCTGCTTTTAAGTTGCAGAGGAGAGAAGAGAGCGTGTTGTTCAAACCTGTGAACACATGGACCTGTAAAAAGCACAGTAGGATTTGTATTGAAAAGTGAACCACTGCTCCATGACATGACGTCAGAACTGATCACGGATTTTTAATAATCAGTGACTCACCTGTTGACTTTCTGCAGCCACACAGCAGCAGGACAATAATCAATACTATTCCAGAAACCAGCCTAACGGTCAGCAACACAGGAAATGAAGAACTTTCTGGTCTTTGCACAGCTGTTGTAACATTATTTAAATGTTAGTTAAACTATTCAGAAACTTGAAAAAATACAAAAACATCTACAGAACATACACATAAATATACACTGTCAACACACAGCTCACAAAAACCAAAAAGCATAAAATATTTGAATCCCACTCACCTTTAACTGACATCCAACTCTGTGGTGACACTTTTCCTGAGGACTGACACTTGTAGAAACCTTCATCTGACTTTGACACTGCAGAGATATTCAGCTCCGTCCTGGTATCACTTTGGATCAGTTTGTCATTATGGTAGAAAAACACACTGGAAAGATTTTTTTCTGTCCTGAATCTGCAGCCAAGAATAACAGACTCTCCCTCAGTCACAGGACGGACGGGGCTCACCAGGATAACACCATCATGATAATCATCTGTAAAACAGTCAGAATGTGAAGCTTCAGTCAGAGATCAGCTGCTGCAGACCTTTACAACCAGCTGACATGTAATGATGAGAATAGATTACACATCTGTTTTTATTCTGATGCAGTTCTGATTTATTTTACAGGATCATCATAAGACATTTGATCTCGTTCTCTTACAACCTGCTGGATGTGTCTCACAGATCACTGTTGCCAAATAAACAACAGCTTTTTACATTGATCTATAAATTACACAGTACTTGTTTTCTTCATCTCCCCTGTGAACATACAACAACGACACTAAACCAAACCCTCGTCATGATTCGGGGCAACATGTGACTGTTTTCTCTTTGGAAACAGAATAAGAGAAAAGCTGAGACTGTGATGATCTTGTTGTGATGTTTAGTTGCAGGTATAGTTAACTAGCTCGAGTGAGAATGGGAACATATTTAATATGTGCCCATCAATAAACTATATTTTTTTAAATCATCACTTTTTTTGTGCCATTTCTTCATTTTAGGTGCTTCCTTCCTGCCTGCATTGACCAGACCTGACTTCATTTTATTACTTTGCAGAGGACTTTATGTGACAGCACTTTTTCATATGATACAGTGCATCCGGAAAGTATTCACAGCGCTTCACTTTTTCCACATTTGTTTTGTTACAGCCTTATTCCAAAATTGATTAAATTATTTTTTTACCTCAAATTTCTACACACAATACCCCATAATTACAAAGTGAAAAAAGTTTGCTTGAAATTCTTGCAAATATATTAAAAATAAAAAAAATCACATGCACATAAGTATTCACAGCCTTTGCCATGACACTCAAAATTAAGCTCAGGTGCATCCTGTTTTCACTGATCATCCTTCAGATGTTTCTACAACTTGATTGGAGTCCACCTGTGGTAAATTCAGTTGATTGGACATGATTTGGAAAGGCACACACATGTTGATATAAGGTCCCATAGTTGACAGTGCATGTCAGAGCACAAACCAAGCCATGAAGTCCAAGGAATTGTCTGTAGACCTCTGAGACAGGATTGTATGGAGGCACAGATCTGGGGAAGGGCACAGAAAAATTTCTGCAGCACTGAAGGTCCCAATGAGCACAGTGGCCTCCATCATCCGTAAATAGAAGAAGTTTGGAACAACCGGGACTCTTCCCAGAGCTGCCCGGCCAATCTGAGCGATCAGGGCAAAAGAGCTTTATTCAGGGAGGTGACCAAGAACCTGATGGTCACTCTGACAGTGCTCCAGCGTTGCTCTGTGGAGAGAGGAGAACCTTCCAGAAGGACGATCATTTCTGCAGCACTCCACCAATCAGGCCTGTATGGTAGAGTGGCCAGACGGAAGCCACTCCTCAGTAAAAGGCACATGACAGCCCGCCTGGAGTTTGACAAAAGGAACCTGAAGGACTCCCAGACCATGAGAAACAAAATTCTCTGGTCGATTGAACACCTCTGGAGAGATCTGAAAACGGCTGTGCACCGACGCTCCCCATCCAACCTGATGGAGGTTGAGAGGTTCTGCAAAGAAGAATGGGAGAAACTGCCCAAAAATAGGCGTGCCAAGCTTGTAGCATCATACTCAAAAAGACTTGAAGCTGTAATTGCTGCCAAAGGTGCTTCAACAAAGTATTGAGCAAGGGCTGTGAATACTTATCTACATGTTATATTTTTGTTTTTTATTTTTAACAAATTTGCAAAAGTTTCAAGCAAACATTTTTCACTTTGTCATTATGGGGTATTGTGTGTAGAATTTTGTGGTAAAAAAATAATTAAATCCATTTTGGAATAAGGCTGTAACATAACAAAATGTGGAAAAAGTGAAGCGCTGTGAATACTTTCCGGATGCACTGTAATCAAGGGAAAAACAATTTACTGATACAAACCTTGAGTGTTGTCAAGCAAAATTTGAGTACTTTCGTAAGGAAGAAGATGTTTTTTGTGACAAAAGTTTGGACATAATTTGTTAAGTGAAGTGAGACTTGCCACCATGATTATTATGCTGCTATGCTATGCTTTTGATGAAGACTGACTGAACATTGATACTAATTAAATCAGGAACTATTTACATTACATCTACATGTCATAAAGGAAGTTTATTTTGTCACATACAATTACTGAACAGACCATGTGGCACAGTAATGGACCAAACTCTCAGAAAGTCACTGTACACTCACCGGCCACTTCATTAGGTACACCTGCTCAACTGCTCATTAATGCAAATATCTAATCTGCCAATCACATGGCAGTAACTCAATGCATTTAGGCATGTAGACATGGACACGACGACCTGCTGAACTTCAAACTGAGGTGATTTGCATACATACCTTGGTTGTAACAAGTGGTTATTTGAGTTACTGTTTCCTTCCTATCAGCTCAAAGCAGCCTGGCCATTCTTCTCTGACCTCTGGCATCAACAAGGCATTTTCACCCAGAGAACTGCCGCTCACTGGATATTTTCTCTTTTTCTAACCATCCTCTGTAAACCCTAGAGATGGTTGTGCAGGAAAATCCCAGTAGATCAGCAGTTTCCTAAATACTCCGGTCTCAACGTCTGGCACCAGCAACCGTACCACGTTCAAAGTCACTTAACTCACCTCAGTTTGAAGTTCAGCAGGTCGTCTTGTCCATCTCTACATGCCTAAATGCATTGAGTTACTGCCATGTGATTGGCTGATTAAATATTTGCATTAACATACAGTTGAACAGGTGTACCTAATAAAGTAGCCGGTGAGTGTATATGTCAACAACTCAGTTCTAAGATATGATGAATTAAATCACATGATACGATGAAAATACTTCAAATACTAGAGAAAATAACATAAAAGCTAATTGCATGAAAACATACCATGTAGAGTGATGTTGACTGTGTTGCTGAACTCTCCTGATCCAGACTCACACCAGTACACTGCATCACTACGCTGTGATGAGAACATGTCACATCTGGATCCAGTCATTCTCCTCCAGTCAGAACAGGACAGGGAGTCACCCTCAGGAAACCTCCTCACTCTCCACTCAGTAGAGTTTCCCTCACAGCTCAGTGAGATATCCTCAGAGATGAAGTGCTGCACTCTGTCAGGACTCACTGTGAGAGACGCTGATGGATGAACATCTGGAAAACAACACATAGAAAAGAGTCAAACCAGACAGAGATATTAAAATGAAAGAGATCTCAGTGTAAATGTTCCTGTGTTGATCTTTGTTTGTTGAGGATTAAGGACAAAAGGAAACAAGGAGAACAAGACATTCAACCAACTACAGTATTTAAAATCATCTAATATCAAAATTTGCTTTGTTCAGTAGGTTGAAAACCTTTAAGTCGGTCTTGATGGAAAAAAACTAAATCAATACATTTCTTCCACTGGGGACCATGAACGTAAAAATCAGTTTGTTTACCTACATTTGTTTTTAAGAAATGTTGCTCACAGACAAAAACATGGATGAATTTAGGTCATGACTGAACATTTACTTCTTGCCTTTAAAAAAACAAAGAAACAACAAACTCACCTCCAGACCAGACAAACTGTGGTTCACTGATCTCAGTGTAAAACACTGGGTCTCCTCTTCCAGCCTCACACACATATCCTGCTGTGTGTGTCTGACCATGGACGATGTAGGAATCCTGTTCAGTCCCACTGCTGCTACCAGGGAGCAGCTCATAGCTGTAGGAGGTGTGTGATACATCAGGAACAGCCTTATACCAGGAGAACCTCCATCCTGCAGATGGATGTTCAACCTCACACTTCAGAGTCACTGAGGCTCCAGGACTCAGCCATGATGGAGACACAGTGAGGACAGGCCGGGGTTTATCTGTTGGAAAGTCATTTTCTCAGGATCAAAACATGTTATGACGTCTGGTCTCTGGACATGGAATCATTTTTCTCTCAGAACATTATCAACAAATATATAATATGAACAAACATTAAGATACAATCTGATTATATCCAAATAAAAACATAATTTATTGACTTGTTTGTATTTTCAGTTTAAATGATAAAGATCTGACTTACTGTCATACACTGTCAGGTTGACTGCAGCACTCCACTCTGTTGTATTACATCGAGCACTTTTCATCCTGCCCCTACACCTGTACTCTCCACTGTGGGACGATGAAGCAGAACTAATCCTGTATTCATGTTGATTTGAAGCTTTCAATGAGCTGGTAGTTTCCCATTCATACGTCCACTCAGTGTCTCCTCCCTGGATCTCACAGCTGACACTGATCCTCTCTCCTCTGTAGATCTCAGTCCAGTCGGGCTGCAGAGTCACAACAGCCCTGTTTGGGCCTGTTCATGTTCAAGAATTTATGAAAACACCAAAAGGTTCAATTAACATCAGATATAATATTTTTTCATCCATCTTAATGATGCATCATGAATATACAATAGATTTATTCTACATTGTGTGTTTATTTCCATACTCACCAATGGCGTCAATCCTAACTTCCTGACTCTTCTCTGTGTAGTAAACTGGGTCTCCTCTTCCTCCTCTGCACCTGTAGACTCCTCCCTGTGAGACACTGATTTGTCCAGTTGTGTGGAAATCAGCATCATGTGTGTTCAGAGGTTCAGAGAGTTTATTGTCTCTGTACCAGTCGTATTTCCAACCAGATGATGGGTCCACAGAGCAGGTCAGTGTCACTCTGCCCCCTGCTGGTATGACTGTGGTGTCTGCTGTCAGTGAGGCCCGGGGTTTATCTGCTGTTCAGTTTACAGAGAAAAACAAAACAAGTCAGTGGTTAACTGAAAGTTATTACAGGTGTTTTCTGAGAAACTGATTTCAGCCAACTCACATCCAGCCCTTTGTCCACACTAAAGTCTTTTAACATTATTTTGCAGCTGCAATCAAAACAAGATGAAGATTCAAAAAAATGTACCCAACATTAAAAGGACCCAGAAGAAGCTGAGATTCAGCAATTTCACTGCATTTTATTTTTTCATGTGTTGGAACTGTATAGTACATAAGAAGTTACTCTGATGTTACAGAAAAAGCTCTTTTCCAGGTCTTTTGTTACTACACTAAAAAACTATAATCAATTTTCTCCTGAGTAGCTGGAGAGAGCTACAATAATGTCAGAGGCGTTTGTGCTGTTGTTTAGATGAAAACAGATTTCAAAAATTGTAAAATGTTACATTTTTGTATGAATGAAAGACGTTCAACTTACATGATACAGTCAGTCTGATGACATCACTCCACTCTGTTGAGGAAAACAAGTCTTTTCTACCCCTACACCTGTAGCTTCCACTGTGAGACAGAGTAACACTGCTGATCCAGTATTCACCGTGTGATGGAGGTGTGTGTGAGCTGGGTGTTCTCCATTCATACGTCCACTCAGTGTCTCCACCTCCCTGGATCTCACATCTGACAGTGATCTTCTCTCCTCTGTATATCAGAGGCCTGTTTGGTTGCAGGGTCACAGTGACCTTATTGGAAACTGTTCACATAAATAATACCCAGTTAGGATTCTGATAGAAACATAAATTCAACAGGAAAATCTCATGATTTTTGTTGAATTTTACAGAAAAACAACTTAAAGCAGCAAATTAAGAGGTCAAAGGACTTGGTTTTCATGTTTTTCAATCTGTCAGATACAACAATTTCAAATCTAAACTGACGGAGGACAAAACTTCTTGTTTAAAACATGTGATGGACTGAAGGATGACAAAACATTTACAAACACAGTAACAAGCAGACAAACTCTTCTAGATGATATAAATACAGTGAGAGGCAGGAAGCTTCTTCCAGTCTCGTCTTGAATCTGAGCTCAACATGAAGAGGGATTAACGCTCTGTTCTCACCTTCATCACAACAGTAGGAGCTACTGACACATGATCATTGTGTTGGTTCTTTTCTGCTGTTGGTATCAAAACGTCTCTTTGTTACACTACTGATGAACAGAAGAACAGATTTAAAGAGTGAATGTTGTTTTACTCCACAACAAATAACTAAACTCACCAGTTTCCTTCACGGTGACTTTATTTCTTTCTTGTGTGAAGAGCTCTGGTTCTCCTCTCCCTCCTCTGCACGTGTAGATGCCTCCTTGTGTTATGACTGTTTCTGGTTCGTCTGTTTCTCCTACAGTCTCAGCTTTAGAAGAGTCAGAGGTTCGTCTGAACCAGGAGTATTTCCAGCCATCAGAGCCGTCCACAGAGCAGGTCAGTGTCACTCTGCCCCCTGCTGGTATCACTGTCCTGTCTGCTGTCAGAGTGGCCGTGGGTTTACTTCCTGTTGACATCAGAGCAAAAAACAAAGTAAATCAATAATTACAATGTGATTTTCTTCAGGAAGGTGATTGTGTTTAATTATATTACATTCTTGAAAAGTAAAGGATTTGTAACATTGCAGAAAACTTTTATCAGAATTTATTCAAATGATCACACTGAACATCCACTTAGTCATTTAGATTTTACCAGCAAACAAAAGATAGTGACTGTGTTCCACTGAAAACACAGTTTATTACTGATCCAACTGGAGAGGACTGGATCAGTGATGAGATGATCAATGTTTAAACTTGTCCTGTTTAGATCAATGAAAACATGAAGAAACATGACATTTTCATAATGAATGAAAGAAAATCCAACTCACGTGATACTTTCAATATCATGACCTCACTCCACTGTGTTAAGTTATAACCACTTCTACCCCTACACCAGTAGTGTCCTGTGTCAGACTCAGCAGCTCTGCTGATTCTGTATTCACTGTGTGATGGAGGTGTGTGTGAGCTGGGTGTTCTCCATTCATACGTCCACTCAGTGCCTCCACCTCCCTGGATCTCACATCTGACAGTGATCTTCTCTCCTCTGTACATCAGAGGCCAGTTTGGTTGTAGAGTCACAGTGACCTTATTGGAAACTGTTGACAAAAACACACAGTAAGAAAACAACAAAGTTAAACAATAAAGAATAAAATCAAATGAAACACAGAGGTTTGTATCACTATTTCTACTGAACAACTACAACAGAAACAGGTGAAAAACAAAAACTTGAAAACACATCAAGCAAAATTTTTCTAAAAAAAACTTCGAACCAACAAAAGGATCAGATCAGAAAACAACTATTTCATCAATAACAAAACTTTATAGTTTATCGAAATTGATTCATGAAAGATACATTTTTTTTCTTAACATTTTATAATCATTATACAAATCAAACACACACACACACACACACACACACACACACACCAGCTGGAGGAAACTCAGCTCAATCATGGGGCTGTGTTGTGTTCAAGAACCAAGACAATTTCATGTTCACACAACCTGTAGAGAGACTAACATGTTGTGTTTTTCCATCCTCAGGATGAAGAGCTGCTGCTCTATTTTCATTTATCCATTAAAATTCTCCTGTTTCCCTCTTGACACCAAATGACTCTTTTTTAAACTACTGACAACAGATTTGAACAGAACAGTGAATATTAAATGACTAAACTCACCAGTTTTCAGAATGAGGACTTCATTACTTTTCTCTGTGAGGATCTCTGGGTCTCCTCTCCTTCCTCTGCAGCGGTACAGACCTCTCTCTGAGACAACCAGATCTCTGCCTGGTTCAACAGCTCTTACTGGATCACCTACTGAAGAGTGTGAGACACGTCTGAACCAGTCGTATCTCCAGTCATCAGAGTCGTCCACAGAGCAGGTCAGTGTCACTCTGCCCCCTGCTGGTATGGTTGTTGTTGAGGATGGTGTCACAGTGGCCTTGGGTTTATCAGCTGTTCAGATTGGACCAAAAGAAACAAATTAATGACTGGAATAAAAAAATCTATTACCATCACATGAAAGTGACAAACAGCACATGACTCTCATTGGTTGATAACTGATTTAGGAAACACAGCAGTTACCATATCTAACTAACTAACTAGGTACTGTTCATGTTTCATTAGTGCAGAGATCAGTGGCCTGGTTCCCAGACAAGAAGAAGTGATACAGCTGCTGAGCTCCTGTTGCTGAGCTCAGCTCAGATTCACTGTGATTTGTTCTTCACTTCATGGAAGAAACCACATAGTTCTCTGTTCTTCCTGAGCATCTCTCTGTCAGTCATTACACTTCAACAGTCCACTGAATCATGGCTCCACTTCACTTACTCTGCTCTCACTATAAAAACAACCACAAGTTGTTACTCAGCTGCTCATAAGAGAAATGAAAAGATTGTGAATCACATGTTAAGGCCGTCGCTGTCACTAGATCCCAACCAGGCTGAACAACTATTTTGAAAAGAGCATTTCTGTTGTGAACTTTTCACTTTCTAACTTGACTCACTCCTGCAGGTGATGCCAAGAAGACACTGTGGCAGTCAGCACACATGCTAATAACCTAAGTTCAGTGAGATGATCTGTGCTGCTCACAGGACTGTTGGGACTGACTGTACCTGTGGTGGAGACTCATCAGTGCCCTCTGGTGGCTCACTGCCCTGCCCCATTAAAATCACCAGATGAACGCATGAAAACTAAACCATCTGTATGAAGGGAACAGACTCTGGCCTGAGGGTCAGCACAACATTTGGTCTCCATACATGAACACCACAACATGCATACAGCACTACACAGAAAACATAAACACCAACATCAACTGCTCTGAAGAATATGCAGTTTCACACTGTTAGACACTGATCTAGTCTAGTTTAATGATATCATTATATTATTAAAATAAAATGCTTCATACATGGTAATATATCAGCACTAAGAGGATGTGATTAAAATGATATTGTTGATAATAAGTAGGAGAGAGATATTAAAGACAATATTTTATAAGTGAGAAACAACAGGAAAGAAAAACAACTGGTTACCTTCAGTCTTTCCATAGAAGAGTGTGTTCAGCACTAAAATAAAGATTGAAACCTCATCAGACATGATCCATCTGACAAACAGTCAAACTCATGATAAACATTTAACAACCAGCTGGAGTTTCAACAGAGGCAGCTCCTGATTATCAACACATTTCTGACATGATATTCTGTAAATCGCTAACGAGGCAGGAAACACACAAAACTCTTTAAACTAAATATATAAAATGATAAATAACTGGTCGATTTGTGTATTTAGTCCACCACTCTGATCCAAGATCTGCCTCCAAAACTACCATGATGATAAAATCATGATTCTGCGTCTGAAAGTCACAGAATTGGAAAATGACTGATGTACTCACAGAATAATGACAGTACACAGAGCAAAGTGTTCCCCATCTTCACATCCAGCTCTGACCCTGTCGCTCTGCTTCTGGGAAATGATTCCACTTTGTATTAATAACAACAGCACAAAGACAAAGAGAGAAGATCGATGCAAAAGACGAAGAAGAAGTTACATTCCATACAAATATAAGATGAGAACTTTTCTCAACTCCTCCTTCTGAGTTTAGCCTCTTTGTTCTTCCTTCCGTTTCACACAAAACTCAGATATGTCTTTGACCACAGGGCACTTTGACAGGTTTACACTTCCTGCTAATACTTAAATATAGTATATCAGTCTGTCTTTGTGCAAAGGTTTGTGTCTGGCCCATGAGGTGTATGTTGTGTGTATCTAGAGTATGTATATGTGTGACTGTAGTGTGTAGGAATGTGCAGTACGTCCTGTATGTGTGTGCTTCATACTCTCCACAGTGTAACTGATATAAAACGTGGTCAAAACGTTTCTTATTTGCTGGAACTGTGTGATCTACCTGCTCATTTTATGATGAAGCCTTGAATTACAACTGTGCAGCAATAACAGTTGCAGAGATAATATTCACCCATCAGCCACAACATGAACACCTGTCTGATAGTGTGTAGGTCCCCCTCCTGCTGCCTAAACAGCTCCGTCCCATCGAGGTACGGACTCCACAAGACCCCTGAAGGTGTTCTGTGGTGTCAGGCACCGAGACATCGGCCGGCTCACCTACAAGAGAAGGTGACTCATTTAGTACTTAGTACCTACACCAAGGTCTCCTACTGCACTGAAGCTTTTGTGATGCTGTTCTTCACTTGTGAGTCACTTTGAATAAAAGCATCTGACAATCAAGTAAATATAATGTAGGACTGACTGCTGGTGTCACAGCTGGTGTGATCCCGTCAGAAAATGGTCTTAAATTAATCATTTGGTAAATTATTAATCAATGACTTGTTGTAGGTTCTCATCTAAACAGAAGCTAAGTATCAAGACTAAAGTACCACTGCATCTGTTTTGCTCCTGTTGGTATAAAATGACTTAACAACTAGAGCCTAACAAGAATGAAGTCTTATCAGCTTGGATGACAGACAAGTTCTTCCTCACACATGAAGATGTGCAGCTCTGATAGAAATAATTAGACAGTGTCAGCATCACATTCACACCACACATATTGTTTGCGAGTAGAAGAGAAGTGTCACATACTATACAGGATGTGCACAGTGGTGGTAACTAAGTCAAGTGTAATGCACATCAACAGATAACAGCAACATTTCTCATCGTTCTTTTTTCTGACCTTTGCCTTTTCTGCAAGATCACTGATGACTGAGACTCAAACTTGATTAAACATATTAACAGTTTCACATGTAGCTGCAGTAGCCTCAGAAATAAGATGCACGAAGGGAAACTTAGACTGAATAATTAACACAATGAAAAGAACCATCGATGTGTCTTGACACCGTGTTTTAAATATTTCTTGGCAGTCAGAGCCTGAGACGACGTCAGCCTCACCACTGCGTATCAGCACGAGAAATATACACAGCCTCACAGCTTCCCTTTAACACGTCCACCTCCTTTACAAGCCATGGTAACGGGGTCATCAGGTCACACTGACCTTTTCACTGTAGTTACAGAATTACATTTTAACTCATTTACAGTCGGTGATTTTCAACCTAAACAATATAAAAATATTGAACAAATATTATTCACAACTATACAACAACCACATGACGTCACAGTTTTTAAAACACATTTCTGCAAAGTTGCCACATGTATGTTTATCTTGTAAGATCATATGTGCATCCATAATATGTAATCCTCCCCCTTGTAAAATAAGATTCCTTATCAGAACTTGACATGTGGATATGTTTATACTGTCAAGTCTTCACAGGCATAGAAATCATCTTCATCATCATCATCATCATCATGATAAGTTAGTGAAGGTCTTCTCTGCTGGATTTGTTGTTTGTGAATAACGTCTTTAAAAGTCCACTTGTCCTGTGCCATCTAACCTACACAATTATTGCAACAAGAATATACCTGTGTATAAATACAACAGCAAATCATCTCAGCACTTTCACCATTCTTTCATATGATTTCCTACAAAAGTCTACAAAACACTGTATCTAATAGTCCACATCTGAATTTAGGTGAGAAAGGCCAGAGATGGAGCTCAGAAATGACTAAGTAATGGTGCAGGTCATGATACCTCCTGCTAACAAGCTAAAAATAGCAGGATTTATTTTTATTAGTTATTTCTTTTTTTATTTTTTATTCATTCTTATAAAGAAGTAGACCAACAGTGAGCTCTTCATCTTTATTGTGGTTGCAGCGCACTGTATTTGAGTGAGTGATATTCTGTCATCCATCAATCTGTGTCTCTTGTGCTGCTCTTGCTGCTTCCTCGTTGTCCTGTCTACTTCCAGTATGTTGTTTTGTTACACACAGCACTGCCACCATGTGTCACAATACACAGTCTACAGTCACAATCAGCAGCAATGACCTCAGCTCCTTATTGAGTCACTGCTGGTCTCTGTAGCTTTTCTTCTGTCTTCATGCTGCAGTTTGAACTGTGAGTGCAGCTCAAAGACATTTGAAGACGTTTGTAAGATCAGACCTGCACCTGAATACAGCCATGTTACTTTTTCTTCAAGAAGAACAGGAAACAGCACAAAAGAAGAAAAGCTGTGATTTTAATGTCAGCAGCCAGAAATGTCTCCATGTGTATGAAATAATGTAGTGGACCTTACTCCAGACTCCACCTCAAGCCAAACCACTTGTTTTATGTCATCAGTTGACAGCACACAGCTCTGCCTACAAAGGAATAATGTTGTTTAGGTTGAAAATCACCGACTGCAAACGACTTGAAGTTTAATTCTGTAACTGCAGTGAAAAGGTCAGTGTGACCTGATGACTCAGTTGAGGTGGCATGTAAAGGAGGTGGAGGTGTTAAAGGGAAGCTGGATGTTATTCTTGTGCTGATGAGCAGCGGTTGGGCTCACTTCTTCTTAGACTCTAGTTGCTAATAAATATTTATAACACAATGGAGTTCAGACACATAGGTGGTTATTTTCAATGTTTGATTATTTCCCTTCATGCATCTTATTTCTGAGGCTACTGTAGCAGCAGGCTACATGTGAAACTGCAAATATCTTTCATCCATTTCACCAGTTTTCAGCCCACAGGCCCCATTAAACACTGGAAGGTGACAATGATTCAGTGAGGAAGGTTTTCATTGTTTGAGTCTCAGTCATCAGTGATCTTGTAGAAAATGTCAGCTCTGAAATGATGAATGTTATTGATGCTGTTTCCTCGACGAAGGCAAAGGTAAGAAAAAAGAACATGGAGAAATGTTAGTCTGCTAAGAAATTTTAAAAATAGATTTAAAAAGCTGAGCGCAGGTGATGGAAAACAAATATCCAGACATATTATGACATAAAGAGAGACTTTTGAACTTTCAATTTTGAGCTCATAAATACAAGACAGTCCTTCTCTGACATCCATCCATCTGTTTCCTATACCTCTTATCCACACAGTGTCGCAGGGGGCTGGAGCCAATCCCAGCTGACACTGGGGGAGGGCGGGGTACACCCTGGATAAGACGCCAGTCTGTCACAGGACCGACATATAGAGACAAACAACCATTCACACTCACATTCACAGCTACGAGCAGTTTAGATTCACCAATGAACCTAATGTGCATGTCTTTGGACTGTGGGAGTATCGGAGGGAACCCACACAGACACAGAAAGGCCCCAGGCCTGGAGTTCAAACCCAGAACCTTCTTGCTGTGAGGCAACAGCACTAACCACTGCACCACCATGCCGCCCCTTCTCCAACATCACTGTCAAAAACAATAATAATGCATGTGCCTGTTGACAGGCTGACACACTCTCCTGTGTCAGCAGCCCATGAAACATGACATTAAAACAAAATCATTCTAGAGTCACCCAGACTGTTCATTCAGCTACAGGCTCATCTGCACCATCTCTTCACAGGAAACAATGAACAACAGTTTTATTTGGAGCTGCAGCACTGAAAGTGAGGAAATAGTCTTTAGTTTAATGTGTGCTGTCAGCCAGGTGGGAACTTCATGTCAAATTTCCACAAACTCAACTTTCTGGCTCTAACTGAACCTGTTGTCTTCTGATGATGTTTCAGACTGAGAGATAAATACTGAACGTGCACATCTTAACCTCACCACCAGTCACTGGATTAAAGAAATTGCTGTTATCTGTTGATGTGCATTACACTTGACTTAATTACTAACCACTGTGCACATCCTGTATAGTATATGACACTTCTTCTCTTCTACTTACAAACACAATATGTGTGGTGTGAATGTGCTGCTGACTCTAATTCTTCCTATGATGCCAACACATCTTCATGTGTGAGGAAGAACTTGTCTGTCACCCCAGCTGATAAGACTTCATTCTTGTTAGGCTCTAGTTGTCAAGTCATTTTATACCAACAGGAGCAAAACAGATGCAGTGGTTCATTTTAGCGTTTGGTTTATTTGACAGTTTTTCCTCATTGTGCTGTCAGTTTCTGAAGATGTGCAACAACAAACTGTGTTTTTCATGTTGTGGCTGATGGGTGAATATTATCTCTGCAACTGTTATTGCTGCACAGTTGTAATTCAAGGCTTCATCATAAAATGAGCAGGTAGATCACACAGTTCCAGCAAAGAAGAAACGTTTTGACCACGTTTTATATCAGTTACACTGTGGAGAGTATGAAGCACACACATACAGGACGTACTGCACATTCCTACACACTACAGTCACACATATACATACTCTAGATACACACAACATACACCTCATGGGCCAGACACAAACCTTTGCACAAAGACAGACGGATATACTATATTTAAGTATTGGCAGGAAGTGTAAACATGTCAAAGTGCCCTGTGGTCAAAGACATATCTGAGTTTTGTGTGAAACGGAAGGAAGAAAAAAGAGGCCGAACTCAGAAGGAGGAGTTGAGAAAAGTTCTCATCTTATATTTGTATGGAACGTAACTTCTTCTTCGTCTTTTGCATCGATCTTCTCTCTTTGTCTTTGTGCTGTTGTTATTAATACAAAGTGGAATCATTTCCCAGCAGCAGAGCGACAGGGTCAGAGCTGGATGTGAAGATGGGGAACACTTTGCTCTGTGTACTGTCATTATTCTGTGAGTACATCAGTCATTTTCCAATTCTGTGACTTTCAGACGCAGAATCATGATTTTATCATCGTGGTAGTTTTGGAGGCAGATCTTGGATCAGAGTGGTGGACTAAATACACAAATCGACCAGTTATATATCATTTTATATATTTAGTTTAAAGAGTTTTGTGTGTTTCCTGCCTCGTTAGCGATTTACAGAATATCATGTCAGAAATGTGTTGATAATCAGGAGCTGCCTCTGTTGAAACTCCAGCTGGTTGTTAAATGTTTATCATGATTTTGACTGTTTGTCAGATGGATCATGTCTGATGAGGTTTCAATCTTTATTTTAGTGCTGAACACACTCTTCTATGGAAAGACTGAAGGTAACCAGTTGTTTTTCTTTCCTGTTGTTTCTCACTTATAAAATATTGTCTTTAATATCTGTCTCCTACTTATTATCAATGATATCATTTTAATCACATCCTCTTAGTGCTGATATATTATCATGTATGAAGCATTTTATTTTAATAATATAATGATATCATTAAACTAGACTAGATCAGTGTCTAACAGTGTGAAATTGCATATTCTTCAGAGCAGTTGATGTTGGTGTTTATGTTTTCTGTGTAGTGCTGTATGCATGTTGTGGTGTTCATGTATGGAGACCAAATGTGGTGCTGACCCTCAGGCCAGAGTCTGTTCCCTTCATACCAGGGACGTCACTAGGACTGAAAGACAGGGGGGGCTTAGCCCCCATGGTTGTAGGTGGGAATGTGTGCAGCAAATACTTTTCCTCACACCTCAATAGGCTTCATGAATGAATGTATTATTAGTTGTGGAGCATTTATCTTCCAAATGTGACTGAAGACAGTCGACCAATACATTGAATAGAAGGTAACATAATGATGTGGTGCGTTGCTTAATTAGTTTAGTTGCTGGTAGTTTAGTTCAAGGTCCGAGTGAAATTTGCCAACACAGTACAAATGAAGTATGAATGAATCTTTCTTCTGCTTCACAACTCTGCCAACTGTTGATGGAAAGTTAATGTTGCTTAACAGAGAAGTGATGACATGCAGCTTCCCCCTGGGTCCCTCTGCCCGCCTGTCTGCCTAGTACAGCAGGGGAAACAACCACAAGGACCTTTTTAATCAAATAATGACAACTTCTGTTATTATTTATTTCTATTATTTCTATTATTATTATTATTATTACTATAGTTATTGTTGGGGGGGCTTAGGAACATTTTAGGGGGGGCTTCAGACCTTATGATGTCCATGCTTCATACAGCTGGGTTTAGTTTTCATGCGTTCATCTGGTGATTTTAATGGGGCAGGGCAGTGAGCCACCAGAGGGCACTGATGAGTCTCCACCTCAGGTACAGTCAGTCCCAACAGTCCTGTGAGCAGCACAGATCATCTCACTGAACTTAGGTTATTAGCATGTGTGCTGACTGCCACAGTGTCTTCTTGGCATCACCTGCAGGAGTGAGTCAAGTTAGACAGTGAAAAGTTCACAACAGAAACGCTCTTTTCAAAATAGTTGTTCAGCCTGGTTGGGATCTGGTGACAGCGACGGCCTTAACATGTGATTCACAATGTTTTCATCTGAATGAAACCATTCAGTGAGCTCCTGTGTCCTGTGTGAAATCATCTGTATCTTGTTAACTTCAAAAACATTTCATTCCATCACAATGTCTGTCGAAATAATTTGTGGTTTGTCGTCAGTGTGTTGTACTTTGGTGTGATTTCATAAACTTGTGGAACCAAAGAGACTAAATTGGGTGAAATCAGACACTTCACAAACAATTATTTATGACTGAGACAATGATGGTTTCCAGTATGATGTGAAAAACATGAATTTAAACCAGTTGAGCAGCTTTTAGAGTTTTTATCAAATAGATCTCAGAGGTTGAGTCAGTGTTGTCAGTGAAGAGTTTCCTTCAACTGGCTGCTGCCAAACTTTGTCCTTAATCCCTGTTTGTATTCACGTTTCTGGTGAATGAAAAACTTCCAGCTCAGTTCAAGTCTTTTTTTTAGAAACACATTGTGTGATATGTTTCCATGCTTTTGTTTTTCCACCTGCTTTTGTTGCCACGACTGTTGAATCATGTTTGTGTTGTTTATTAAACCTTGCTACTAATTTAAACTGTTGCTGGAGGACAATAAAAATAATGATCAGTAGAAAAAGTGCTACACACCTTTGTTTTTCACTGAGTTTTATACTTGTAGTTGTTTTCTTACTGTGTGTTTTTGTCAACAGTTTCCAATAAGGTCACTGTGACCCTGCAACCAAACTGGCCTCTGATATACAGAGGAGAGAAGATCACTGTCAGATGTGAGATCCAGGGAGGTGGAGGCACTGAGTGGACGTATCAATGGAGAACACCCAGCTCATTCACACAATGGACTAACACTGATTACTGGAGTATCAGTGCTTCTCAGTCCCTCAGTGGGGACTACATCTACATGTGTAGGGGTAAACAAAGAAGGTATCCCTATTCTTTGACAGAGTGGAGTCAAGGCGTCACAGTTACAGTATCAGGTAAGACATATCTGTTGTGCTTTCATCTACTGGGGCGTCCACATACATGAGGGACCAACTGTGGTTATCAGCATACTGCAGTTTCTGGAAAAATATCATTCACAGGGAAGAACAGAGACGATCATTTCTATTGTAGAGAACTTGTAGAGTGTCATATACAGATTCATACAGAGTATTCATTCACTCTGAAAATGTCATGTTTCTTCATGTTTTCATTGATAAGCTAAACAGGACACTTGTAAACATTTATCTGTCGAACAAATGATCCATTTCTCTCCAGGTAGTTTAGTAATCAACTATTTTTTTTCAATGGACAGAATTATGAAAACAGAGACACTATTCACTGTTCTGTAGTTTTGTAGTAAAACAGTTACAGTTTTTTTATTTGCTGGTAAAATCTAAATGACTGAGTGGATGTACAGTGTGGTCATTTTGATAAATTCTGTTAAAAGTTATCTACAATACTACAAGTCTTTTACCTTTCAAGGATGTAATGTAACAAAATCACTTCCCTGAGATAAATCACATTCATATTATTTACTTTTTTTGTTTGTTTTTGCCCTGATCTCAACAGGAAGTAAACCCACGGCCACTCTGACAGCAGACAGGACAGTGATACCAGCAGGGGGCAGAGTGACACTGACCTGCTCTGTGGACGACTCTGATGGCTGGAAATACTCCTGGTTCAGACGAACATCTGAGTTTTCTCAGGCTGTTTTAATAAAACATGGTGCATCAGACCACACAGTGAGCAGCTCAGAAGGAGGCATCTACACGTGCAGAGGAGGGAGAGGAGAACCAGAGCTCTTCACACAAGAAAGCAATAAAGTCACCGTTGAGGAAACTGGTGAGTTTAGTTATTTGTTGTGGAGTAAAACAACATTCACTCTTTAAATCTGTTCTTCTGTTCATCAGTAGTGTAACAAAGAGACGTTTTGATACCAACAGCAAAAAAGAACCAACACAATGATCATGTGTCAGTAGCTCCTACTGTTGTGATGAAGGTGAGAACAGAGCGTTAATCCCTCTTCATGTTGAGCTCAGATTCAAGACGAGACTGGAAGAAGCTTCCTGCCTCTCACTGTATTTATATCATCTAGAAGAGTTTGTCTGCTTGTTACTGTGTTTGTAAATGTTTTGTCATCCTTCAGTCCATCACTGCAAATATGAGTGTTAGCAAAGAAAAGCTAAGTCAGACAACTCATGGAGAAAACACACTGATTTGTGCAGTAGAATATCAATAACAAGACAGAAATAACTGTCCAAAGTAAACACTGAAACATCCAACTACAAACCTACTTAAACAGTCATTGAACATCTTGTCAGAAGCTGAAGTTGTTTCCATGACGTTGAGGAGTTTGATGTGTGTTGATGTTGAGTCTGACAAACAGTTTGACCTGTGACACATCAGGTTATCTGATGCAGCTCAGCAAACAGATGGTATTTATTCTCTGTTGTTTTCTAACACCTCCACCTGCTCCTGATGACGCTTTTAAAGTCAAACAAAGAGGTGACAAAGGAGATACTGTTCTCTTATATGTTCTAGATACAAAATCACTGCCATTCACCTTTATTCATCTTGAACTTACTTTACAGAGAACGATCAGACTGTTGTAGAAAATAAGTGAAGCCAAACAGCCTGTTGTGTTTGCTGTGTGTCAGTGTCAGTGTAAAGAGCAGCAGTCTGATGGAGAACTGCTGTCACTGTCTGTATGCTGAGTTTCAGCTGCTCCTCTCAGGCTGTTGGATCTGACAGAGTGAAAAACATGGAAACCAAGTCCTTTGACCTCTTTAGAAAGTTCTGCTCTTAATGCACAGTTGTTGTTTTCTTGCTGAGGATTTTGTTGCTTTAGGTTGTTTTCTTTGAAAACACTGTTCGACATGTTTTCATCTGTGTGTAACTTTAACTGATGTTGTTGCTCGTGGCTGTTGAGTTCTTTAATCTGTCAACAGATGATTCTTATTAGAAATAGCAGCAAAAATCATTTTCCATCATGAGATTTTCCAGTTGAATTTATGTTTCCATCAGAATCCTAACTGTGTATTTTTTATGTGAACAGTTTCCAATCAGGTCACTGTGACCCTGCAACCAAACTGGCCTCTGATATACAGAGGAGAGAAGATCAGTGTCAGATGTGAGATCCAGGGAGGTGGAGACACTGAGTGGACGTATGAATGGAGAACACCCAGCTCACACACACCTCCATCACACAGTGAATACAGGATCAGCAGTGTTACTCTGTCTCACAGTGGACGCTACAGGTGTAGGGGTAGAAAAGACTTGTTTTCCTCAACAGAGTGGAGTGATGTCATCAGACTGACTGTATCATGTAAGTCGAACGTCTTTCATTCATACAAAAATGTTACGTGTTACAATTTTTAAAATCTGTTCCATCTAAATACAACAACAAAAACACATCTGACCTCTCTCCAGCTACTCAGTAAAAAGTTGATTTTTTTTTTAGTGTAGTAACAAAAGACCTGGAAAAGAGCTTTTTTTCTGGAACATCAGAGTAACTTCTTATGTACTATACAGTTCCAACACATGAAAAATAAAATGTAGTAAAAAGGCTGAATCTCAGCTTCCTCACCTATATTTGGTTGTTAAGGAGTCCACAGCTTCCTCTGACAAATATTACAACAGATATATCATCTAATATATTTATTTTCTTCATTAACCTCTAGAGGTTTCAGGTTTTGAAAACTTCATGGAAAGAGTTTGGTCTCATTAACACCTGCTACAATATGTCTTCATTTTGTTGGAGGCTGATCTGCTACATTCACAGTGTTTCAGTCATTTGGTGATTATTGACTTTTCCTCTCAGATTCCTCTCAAGGTTTTATCTGTGATCTGCAGCACAGACCACAGAGTTGAATAAAATGGTGGATGGAGGCTTGTGTTAGTTTGTGTCAGTTTCTGTTTCATATATTATGATGAAGAGTTGGAAAATTTTGAAATGTTCATTTCCAACCCAGTTGTCCTGACTGGTTCAGAGTCACGTAACATGAAGGACAAGGAAAAGCCACAGTTTCCAGTCCTTTTTCTGTTGGACACATTTTTTTTCAATCTCCATCCAATCTCCAACAACTGTTTCTATATGAACCATAGAAAATACACACCATGAAAGTGAAGGTGACATTTCTGTGTCACCGGCTCGTTTTGTGATTTATTTTGATGCAAAATTTACAGAATAAATGTGTGAATGTTCAAAGACTTATAAATATTTTTCTGGAACAAATCCTATTTAACCACTGACTTGTTTTGTTTTTCCCTGTAAACTGAACAGCAGATAAACCCCGGGCCTCACTGACAGCAGACACCACAGTCATACCAGCAGGGGGCAGAGTGACACTGACCTGCTCTGTGGACCCATCACCTGGTTGGAAATACGACTGGTACAGAGACAATAAACTCTCTGAACCTCTGAACACACATGATGCTGATTTCCACACAACTGGACAAATCAGTGTCTCACAGGGAGGAGTCTACAGCTGCAGAGGAGGAAGAGGAGACCCAGTTTACTACACAGAGAAGAGTCAGGAAGTTAGGATTGGTGAGTTTGGAAATAAACACACAATATAGAATAAATCTATTGTATATTCATGATGCATCATTAAGATGGATGGAAAAACATTATATCTGATGTTAATTGAACCTTTTGGTTTTTTTTATGTTCTTATTATAAATTCTTGACCATGAACAGTCCCAAACAGGGCTGTTGTGACTCTGCAGCCCGACTGGACTGAGATCTACAGAGGAGAGAGGATCAGTGTCAGCTGTGAGATCCAGGGAGGAGACACTGAGTGGACGTATGAATGGGAAACTACCAGCTCATTGAAACCTTCAAATCAACATGAATACAGGATTAGTTCTGCTTCATCGTCCCACAGTGGAGAGTACAGGTGTAGGGGCAGGATGAAAAGTGCTCGACGTAATATAACAGAGTGGAGTGCTGCAGTCAACCTGACAGTGTATGACAGTAAGTCAGATCATTATCATTTAAACTGAAGATGTTAACAAGTTCAAATGTTTTTGTTAGTATATAATCAGATTGTATCTTAATGTTTGTTCATATTATGTATTTGTTGATAATGTTCTGAGAGAAAAATGATTCCATGTCCAGAGACCAGACGTCATAACATGTTTTGATCCTGAGAAAATGACTTTCCAACAGATAAACCCCGGCCTGTCCTCACTGTGTCTCCATCATGGCTGAGTCCTGGAGCCTCAGTGACTCTGAAGTGTGAGGTTGAACATCCATCTGCAGGATGGAGGTTCTCCTGGTATAAGGCTGTTCCTGATGTATCACACACCTCCTACAGCTATGAGCTGCTCCCTGGTAGCAGCAGTGGGACTGAACAGGATTCCTACATCGTCCATGGTCAGACACACACAGCAGGATATGTGTGTGAGGCTGGAAGAGGAGACCCAGTGTTTTACACTGAGATCAGTGAACCAAAGTTTGTCTGGTCTGGAGGTGAGTTTGTTGTTTCTTTGGTTTTTTTAAGACAAGAAGCAAATGTTCAGTCATGACCTAAATTCATCCATGTTTTTGTCTGTGAGCAACTTTTCTTCAAAACAAATGTTGGTAAACAAACTGATTTTTACGTTCATGGTCCCCAGTGGAAGAAATGTATTGACTGTGAACTGGGTTGAGTATCCTTCTCTCCTTGTTTCCTTCTGTCCTTCCCTTATCCTTCTTCAGTTAATCTGAAAGCATTAAAACCAACAAACAAACATGGAGATACAAGGTTTCCACCTCTCACTGAAGTGTAGCTCCACTCTTCTCAATGGGTACTTTTATTTTGGAAACTTCCTGTTTATAGACAGGACAGCTATAGCTGCAGTCTTCACTCAGTGGTGAGACAGGTGCACAGACCAGATAAACAAACAGCTGTGAAGCTGAGACGACTCAAACAAGACAAATAAGAGGAAAAGACTTTAGTACAGAGACAAGAAGCATCTTTTAATATGAAATCAACACCTCTGTGTGTTTGAAAGGTAAAAGTAGACAGTAGAAAAACATCCATCAGCAGCATAATTCATTTCTCTGCTGTGTCTCCATTTGCTCTGTTTGTTCCAAACTCTCATAGTTTCACCAAAACACTGCGTCTTGTTCCAGTGTTGCTGCTACTGATGTTTTTAATCCTCAACAAACAAAGATCAACACAGGAACATTTACACTGAGATCTCTTTCATTTTAATATCTCTGTCTGGTTTGACTCTTTTCTATGTGTTGTTTTCCAGATGTTCATCCATCAGCGTCTCTCACAGTGAGTCCTGACAGAGTGCAGCACTTCATCTCTGAGGATATCTCACTGAGCTGTGAGGGAAACTCTACTGAGTGGAGAGTGAGGAGGTTTCCTGAGGGCGGCTCCCTGTCCTGTTCTGACTGGAGGAGAATGACTGGATCCAGATGTAACATGTTCTCATCACAGCGTAGTGATGCAGTGTACTGGTGTGAGTCTGGATCAGGAGAGTTCAGCAACACAGTCAACATCACTCTACATGGTACGTTTTATTACATTTTCTTTGTGTTTCATTTTTTCTGGTATTTGAAGTATTTTCAACGTCTCATGTGATTTAATTCATCATATCTTAGAACTGAGTTGTTGACATATACAGAGACTTTCTGAGAGTTTGGTCCATGACTCTGCTACATGGTCTGTTCAGTGACTGTCTGTGACAAAACAGACAAAATAACTTCCTCTATGTTCTGCAGATTTAACGTAAATAGGTTATTTTGTCAGTGTTCAGTCAGTTTTCATTACAATTTAGCAGCATAATAACCTTGGTCTCTCTTCACTTTCTTCACTTCTTACATTTCTTTGCAAAATAATTTATATGAGTGAAAACTTTGGCCACAGCAAATATCTTCTTCTCTTCAAAGTATTTTGTCTAATTTAGTTTTGGTAACAAGCAAAAGAATCAGTATTACTGTTTTAAAGTGCTTTTCCTCAGATTTTCATATAAAACATTGAAGTCAAATAAAAAAATTATATTCTATTAACAAAAAAGAAAAAAATAAATAAATAAACACCTCCAAAAAGTAAATACATATATAAAAAGTAGGTCGTAAGTGAACGAGATCAAATGTCAGGTCTTATGATGATCCTGTAAAATAAATCAGAACTGCATCAGAATAAAAACAGATGTGTAATCTATTCTCATCATTACATGTCAGCTGGTTGTAAAGGTCTGCAGCAGCTGATCTCTGACTGAAGCTTCACATTCTGACTGTTTTACAGATGATTATCATGATGGTGTTATCCTGGTGAGCCCCGTCCGTCCTGTGACTGAGGGAGAGTCTGTTACTCTTGGCTGCAGATTCAGGACAGAAAAAAATCTTTCCAGTGTGTTTTTCTACCATAATGACAAACTGATCCAAAGTGATACCAGGACGGAGCTGAATATCTCTGCAGTGTCAAAGTCAGATGAAGGTTTCTACAAGTGTCAGTCCTCAGGAGAAGTGTCACCACAGAGTTGGATGTCAGTTAAAGGTGAGTGGGATTCAAATATTTTAGGCTTTGTTTTTTTGAACAAAGAAACACTGTCAACATATTATATATTTATATGGACATGTTGTAGATTTTGGTGTGTTTTAGAGTTTTGTCTTTACTTACATCTCATTTATTTGAATGGATTTTTTAATTCAGTTAAGACAAGTCCAATATAAATACATTGCTTCATACTATAATTAATTTCAATAAAATTTCATATTTACAGCAGCGGTGTCAGGACCAGAAAGTTCTTCATTTCCTGTGTTTCTGATCGTTGGGCTGGTTTCTGGAATAGTATTGATTATTGTCCTGCTGCTGTGTGGCTGCAGAAAGTCAACAGGTGAGACATTGATTATTAAAAATCTGTGATCAGTTCTGACGTCATGTCATGGAGCAGTGGTTCACTTTTCAATACAAATCCTACTGTGCTTTTTACAGGTCCATGTGTTCACAGGTTTGAACAACACGCTCGCTTCTCTCCTCTGCAACTTAAAAGCAGCTCTACACTTTACATCTTTATCATTTTTTACTTTTAAACTTTCCTGCTAATTACTATTAATATACATTTTTTAAACTCCGTGTTTCAGGCTCACTCAGACTCACAGAGGGAATCAGGGCTCTGCTACAGACCAAACAGTCAGCCATTATGAAAATCAACAGCAAGTATATTCCTCTCTTCTCCACGGTCAGTTTTTCATCTCACTTCAAACACTTTCACAACTGTTTCTAACTCAGTTTCTATTCGATAGAGACCAGGAAATATTTAGATCCATTTGCATCCAGTTCTCCAAGACTGTCCTCATTCCTTCTGCTGCTGGAGTTAAACCAAACCTCAGTAATTTAACATGTGACTTCAGGAAGTTCTTCAGTTCAAATGACTGTCACAGACATGAGGTGACTGATGTGACTTTGTTTTGATTTTCACTGACCTGTAGGTGACGTCTGCGTCTATGAATCAGTCAGAGGATCTGAAAACACTGGAGAAGGTTCAGCACTTTTACTTTTACTAATGTTGAGCTGATGGAAGCTGCAGTATATAATTATATAGGAGTGATTAATATTTAAGTTAGTGAAAACATTAATTTTTCAGGTCAACCAGACAGTAATGTCACTAATGTCACATCTCCTGTTGAAGTTTATACAACAATGAAATCCTGTCATGTGATCATTTTAACAGGTCAGTGTGATGGTGCAGAGGAGAGCTCTGACTATATTAATGTGAATCCAGATTCAGCCACAGGTACAAACATTAACATCAGTTATTTATCTTGTTTTATCATCATTTAATTCAAATGTACTTTTTACAAAAAAGTTTTGTAAACTTCACCATCAGACAGTATGTGTAATGGAGGACATTCTTAAAGGGAAGCTTTGATGTAGTTATCTCAGTTTATTTATTAACAAGTCTCTCACATCTAAATCCTTTCTTTAACGTCCAGTTTTCATTTTTTTTTTATTGTATTATTTGAAATTATTTTCCTGATTCCACATAGAAATTGTAATATTTTTCTCAATGTATCATGTTTGTTTTCAATGATATAAATGATGTTTCATATCATGTCAGATAGGATGTCTCAGTTTTCCAGCTGTTTATTGTGATTTTGTTCCAGGTCCATAAAAAGATGAACATCATCAACAAAACAAGAGAGACGTGGATGACAACATAAAAAAACAGACATTTTGTGCAGCTGAACAGCAGATTATGTTTTTTAAAAAGCTTGATATAAATTCATGGACTTTTGGCATTTTGCTTATTAATGCATATCAAATGTATATTGTTTCTCTGTGGTTATATTTCCCCCTGTTGTTGAGTATGTTCATCATGTGGTGCTGATTTAAACATCAGTTTTAAGTTCAATCAGAGTTAAGTAATAACAGAAAAAAATACTCACTATCTTACAGATAACTTATAAAACTTATAAGTTATAACTTATAAAATGACACGTAATTCTTGTCAGTATCAAAAATGATATACTGAAGGTTACTCACTTTTCCCTGAGTCTCACATGTCCCCACCTGATGAAAAGTGACTGTTAGTCCCTGAGTCCTGCTCATCATCATGTAGGAGTAAAAAGAGCAGCAGGCAGAGACCTCCAGTCACTGCAAGGTCACACTGAGAATGACAGGATTTTACAGTGTTGGTCACCTGTTAACCAGCATAAATGTACTTTACTGTACATGTCAGGCAATGATAAGGAATTTTTTTGTATAACTGTATTTGTCATTTGGACAAAGTGCAGATGAACATTAGAAATAGATTCACTTGTTATCCTACAAAAATATGAACAAGACAAGCATCAGAGTTGTGACAACTTTGTAGAAGTTTATATTTACAAACTGAGCCACTTTATGTGATTGTTGTATAATCCATCCATCCATCCATCCATTTTCTTAACCGCTTATCTGAACCGGGTCACAGGTTGTTATAATATATATAATGATAAATTCTATTTATATGATATTTAATGTAATATATTTTACATTGTACTGTATTGTTTTTCTTTCTTCTTTATCTCATTTTTCCTACTAAAAGCAGTGGGTTTGTAAATAAATATAATAAAGTCAAGTGAACAATCATGGTTGGATTTTCTCTTACAAACGTTGACTAGTGCACCTGTCGTGTTCACCTCCCGCCCCTTACTTTAGTGTTCCCGGTCAAAATTGACCGGTCTGTTTTAACTGCTCTTAAATTAGCACAAAAACCATTTTTCAACACAAAATTTTTATTCAACATTCTTTAGCTGTGAACAATGTCTGAAAGTAGTGTTTAACATGAATTTATAGAATTAGACATAAAATAACTGCAGTGAAAATACAAATAGGCACTGAACATGTAATGTAAAAAATAAATGGAAAACCAAAGACCAAAATCAACATGAAGTCGTGTGTGTGAATTCATGCACATGAGTGGCATGTGACACTCAGGTCAGAGTGGGCCTTGCAAACATAGGCATCACATTTGCAGCATCTCAGGCTTGTTTTGTTGTCTCTAGGGGCACAGAGCTCACAGCGCTTCCTTTTCTGCCCATGTCCTTGTTGGGGGAGAGCAGCCAGGGCAGCGGCTGGGGCTGGGGCTTGCACACTCCTAACCCGACTGGCAGAGGCTGGTGTGCGGGGAATGTGCTGGCGCCGTTGAATAAGAGGAGTCACCAAAGCTTTCCCCAGCTCCGCTAGGAAAAGTCTCCTCTTGAAACTCTTCCCCTGATTCCAGGTTGGGTGGATGGCTGTCCACACCACATATGCGTTGAAAGCAGACACATCAAGGATGTTGTGGAACAGTGCCACAGGCCAGCGGGCTGTCATTCGCTTGCAGGTGTATGTACCAGTAAGATGCAATAAAAGGAACGATAAATAAGAGATTGGGAACAATATTGAATCTGTCGTACACAAAATGCTATGATTCACATAAATAAGAATAAAATAAAATGCATGATGGATGAAACTTTACATTACCTTATCAAGGTAGCCTCCTTTGTTCTTGTTGTAGTCCTGGGTCATAAGGGGCTTCCTGTCCTCTGTGGTGCTGACAGCGGCATTTTTGTGTAGCGTGCTCATCAGGATGACATTTCTATTCTTCTTGGGAACATATGACACAAGAGTGTGTGTGTCAGTCAAAGCAAATTTTGATGAGAGTGCCTCTCTTCCTCTGGTCGATACCAGTGCAGGGGGAAGTTCAGGCTTGTTCTTCCTCACTGTCCCTACCATGGTGAGCTTTCTTTTCAGCAGCTCCTGACCAAGAGCATATGATGTGAAGAAGTTGTCACATGTGATATTATGCCCTTGGAGACCGGCTGTCATGTCCAGCACAACACACATGCCCTGGTTTTTTTCGGCCCTTCCAGTACTGGGTTTCCCCATGTTTACCTGCATATTCCAGGCATAGCTGCTCCTGGCGTCACATGCTGCCCAGATCTTTATTCCATATTTCCCGGGTTTGCTTGGAATGTACACCTTGAAGGAACAGCGACCTCTGACAGGAACCAGGCGCTCATCAACTATCACCTCAGGGCCTGGATTGTACATAAGTGATAGGCGCTCCACCCACGTGTCCCAAATGTTCCTGATGGCAGCCAGTTTGTCATTTCGCCAGCGGACGGGTTGTGTATCTCTGTTATCAAATCCAATAATTCTTGAAAGGACATGAAACTGTTGTAAGGACATAGTTGCCCGGAATATAGGCCTGCCAGACTCTGCATCCCACAGACTTTTTGTAGCCTCATTGTTTGAGCGATATACTCCTGCGAAAATCAACAGACCTATGTAGGCTTGGAGGTCTACCAGGTCGATTTCTCTCCAGGTGTCCCCAAACACACGCTTCCCCTCCAGGTTTGTCATCTCCAGTATAATTCCCTCAATGGACTCTGGTAAAAAGAGATGGAAGCTGGACTTGATGTCATCCACATGAGATGTCACATACCGTGTTGGCCCTGGCGTCAACTTTATGATGTTTTCCACTCTCGCTCTTCTTCCTCTGTCCTGGGGGGATGAAGACCAGAGCAAGTGTCCACTCTTGGACTGGAATGTCTCCTCAGGTGCCTGTTCTTCAGGTGCCTCTCCCTCTCCATCTGTTGACTGGTCAGTCTCCTCAAAGTCTGGATCAAAATCTGTGTTGTCTTCCACTTCCGAGACATCCTCCTCTATCTCTGGTTCAATTTCAGTGCCCTCTTCATCATGTCCAAAAACCTGGACCAGAACCTCTTTGACAGAGAACCGCTTGGTCAGTCGCCTACTCATTGTGCTCAGAGTAAAAGGAGTGCAAGGCAAACATCAAGCTATATATATGGGGTCTGTGTGAAGATGATACATTGATTAGTCTGGAAGGTGTGGTTCACCTGGGAGGATCGGCACATAAGCGCGGGAAAGAGATGTGTACCCGCAAAAGACATTGTTCAGTCTGAAATGTGCGTGTGAGTGAGTGAGTGAGTGAGTGAGTTGGGGTGGTGTGTATGGGGATGTTTTCTGTCTGATGGATGAATATAGTCTGGATAACCATTCATTTCCTATGGCGGTCACTTTTGACCGGGAACACCACAGGTGTAACAAGGTTGATTAAAACACTCAAAATTCAATGAAAGAGGTGATCATCACTTTTATATGTTCAAGTGCATAGTGTGGAGGATATCATAAGGCCTTGAGGCAATCACATGTAAAACACAATATTTATGAGTTGTGATGTAGCTCAGCAGTGACTAACTTTATTGTGAAAGATGTTCTTTTATTTTGAAACTTTTGTCATTTCCATTGGTTGCTAAAGTCACATGGCAAGGTCAGGTCATATCGGCCATTTTACATGGTTAATGGAAATGTGCTCCAGAGCAGCATCCCTCCTGTTAATCCACCACCGTTGAGCCCTGGAGAAACTTTGTTTGTGAGTTTTATATTTGTACAATTCATTTTATGTAACTTCTTTCAAACAACAATGTAATGTTCATAAAAATGTTTTCTGTATTTTTATTTTTAGTTTCACAAGAGAGTGTCTGGCTATGTAAAGCTGCTGACAAAGACCAACAGTAAACGTCCTACTTCTACGTCTGAGTCATCCTTTCGCCTTCACGCCACACCAATTGTTTAGCTATCTGTTACTCAGTGCAGTCACGCACATGCAGTGGACAGAATAGTGAAAAAACAGCATCACAGCGGGCTCTACGCAGCTTTCACAGTGGGAAAAGCTCTCTGTTACCTTGCTTCATCAGATTTGTGCTCTTCATACCAAGTAAGTGGTGTACAACAAATTCAAGATGGACAAGGGAAACACAGAGGATCAGCAGAATGCTCCATCACAGCCAGCATCTGTTAAATCGCATGTGACCAGGTCGGGCGTTGCTTCATCTGCTAGTTCCAGCAAATCTTCAGCTAGTTTAGTAGCAGCTAAAGCACGTGCCAAGGCAGAGGCAGCGCGTGCTCGCTCCACTTTTGTTAAAAGAGAAACCGAGCTCATGGTTGAAAAGGCTCAGCTGAAAGTAGAGGAGGTGCGCATGGAGGCAGCTTTAACTGCATTGAGACAAGAAGGAGAGGTCGCAGCTGCAGAAGCTGAAGCAGAGATTTTGGAAGCAGCAGTGGCAGAAATGGACTCTAAAGCAGGCTCGCTGGTCATTGCAGGTATTCCATGTGACTCCAGAGAGAAAAGAACAAGCGACTATGTTGAGTGCCACTCCAGAGTGTGTTCTGGTCACCAGTCGTTACTTCATCCTGAAGGTAGGGCTGCACCTGATCAGCTTCATGGAGCTTCTCCAGCTCTGCCACTCCAAGATAGCATTCATCATGCCACTTACATGGTTGGGGATGGGCCGAATGTCACTCTTTCTTCCGTCAAGCACCACCCTAGGTACTCTGAAGCACATAGCATGAAGCAGTCAGCTGTTCGACATCCAATCGTGACGCAGTCACACAGTTCGTCTCCTATGAGGGGACCTCAAACACACACAACCCCACTCAAGATGCATGCGCCACAGCCATATGTGCCTGATCATACAGGTATGAATGATTTCGCTATTTATATGGCTCGACGTGAGCTTGTGACTTCTGGGATGATCAAGTTTGACGACAGACCAGACAACTACTGGGGATGGAAATCAACCTTCATGAACGCCATACATGGACTGAGACTTACCTGCAACGAAGAGCTCGACCTTCTAGCGAAGTGGTTGGGCCCTCAGTCATCAGAACAGGTCAGGAGAATCAGAGCTGTTAATGTCAGTGACCCTGAGGCTGGGCTCAGGATGGCCTGGATGCGTCTGGAAGAGTGCTATGGTTCTCCTAAAACGATTGAGAAGGCTCTTTTGGACAAGCTTGAGAGGTTCCCTAGGATTGGAAACAAAGACCCCCTGAAATTGAGAGAACTTGGCGATCTGCTAAAGGAGTTGGAGTCAGCGAAACTAGAAGGTTACTTACCTGGTCTTGCTTATTTGGACACATCTCGGGGTGTTAACCCAATCGTGGAGAAATTGCCGTATGCACTTCAGGAGAAGTAGATATCACAAGGTAGCTCGTACAAAATACAGAATCAAGTTCAGTTTCCGCCATTCTCATTCTTTGTGAACTTCGTCTCGAGAGAGGCTCAGATCCGCAATGATCCAAGTTTCACACTCAGCTCATCCAGCACTGCACCAGTGAAGACAGACAACCCTGTGAAGAGGTATGCTACATCTAGAGGCCAAGTTTCATCACACAAAACAGAGATTACGCCCATACCTACCACCAAATGTGTAGATACCCTCAGCAGCAACCTGGATGTCAACAGACAGTGTCCGATTCACAAGAAGCCTCATCCGCTCAAAAGATGCAGAGGCTTTCGAGCTATGCCAATAGAAGAACGCAAAGCATTTCTCAAGGAGTGTGGAGTTTGTTTCAGATGCTGTGCATCAACTGATCACATGGCTAAGGACTGCAAAACGATCATTGAATGCAAAGAGTGTGACAGCAATAAGCATGTGGCAGCATTACATCCAGGACCGGCTCCGTGGACCCCTAAAGAGCCAGACTCAGAGCATGGCGGGGAGCAAAAGCAAGAAGGGTCTCCTGACATAATCTCCAAATGCACAGAAGTGTGTGGCGAATCCAACACGTCTCGCTCTTGCTCAAAAATCTGTCTCATAAAGGTGCACTCAAAAGAGCAACCAAACAGATCAATCAAGGTCTATGCTGTACTCGATGACCAGAGTAACAGGTCTCTCGCTCGGTCTGAGTTCTTTGACTTGTTCAACCTTGTAGGTTCAGACTCTCCTTACACTCTTCGCACATGTGCTGGAGTCACAGAGATGTCAGGAAGAAGAGGAACTGGCTTCATCGCTCAGCCCATGGATGGAAGTCTCAGCGTGGCTCTTCCCACTCTCATAGAGTGCAACCATATGCCCGATGACAGGTCAGAGATACCTACTCCAGCGGCTGCAGAACACCACTCTCACCTCAAGCCTATTGCTCACCTGATCCCTGAGCTTGAACCCGATGCACAGATTCTCCTGCTCCTCGGCCGGGATATCTTACAGGTGCATAAGGTAAGAGACCAGTGTAATGGGCCAAACAACGCCCCTTATGCCCAGAAACTTGACCTTGGCTGGGTTGTAGTCGGAGAAGTCTGTTTAGGTGCAGCACACAGGCCTAAGGGAGCCAGCACATACCGGACTCATGTTTTTGAGAATGGACGCCACTCTCATTTCTTTGCATGTCCTAACCACCTGGTTTTGAAAGAAACATTCGCAGTGGGTCCAAGCAATAAACCTCTCAACTGTCAAAACCTGAGTCGCTTTCACTCCACTGACAGCCCAGTTCAGAACACTGGAGATCATTCACTGGGAAGCAAGATCTTCGAAAGAACAGAGGACGACAACAAGGTTGCTCCATCCATTGAGGACAGACGGTTTATTCAGTTGATGAATAGAGAGATGTTTATGAATGATGCTAACAGTTGGGTGGCTCCGCTTCCCTTTCGCACACCAAGGCCACGGCTCCCCAACAACAGAGAACAAGCTCTCTCCCGCTTCATCAACCTTTGCCGCACTTTTGAAAGGAAACCCGACATGAAGAGTCATTTTCTGGCTTTCATGCAGAAAATCATGGATCAAAATCACGCTGAATTAGCACCACCTCTGCATGATGGAGAAGAATGCTGGTACCTTCCCAGTTTTGGTGTGTATCACCCACGCAAGCCTGACCAAATCCGAGTCGTGTTCGACTCCAGCGCTTCACATCAAGGCATCTCACTTAACGATGTCCTGCTAACAGGTCCAGATTTAAATAACAGCTTGCTGGGAGTACTGATACGGTTTAGGCGCGAGCAGGTAGCCATCATGGCAGATATTGAACAAATGTTCCACAGTTTCATTGTCAGGGAGGATCATCGCAACTTCCTCAGATTCCTGTGGTTCAAAGACAACGATATCACCAAAGAAGTTGTGGAATATAGAATGAGAGTCCATGTGTTTGGCAATCGTCCTTCTCCGGCTGTTGCTATCTATGGGCTACGTCGAGCGGCTCTACATGGAGAAGACGAGTTTGGTGAAGACACAAAGCAGTTCATATACCGAGACTTTTACGTCGACGACGGACTCAAGTCACTGCCGTCTGCAAGTGCAGCCATTGATCTCCTGAAAGCAGCCCAAGATATGCTTGCCATCTCCAACCTGAGACTCCATAAAATATCATCAAACTGCCCAGCTGTTATGCAGGCATTTCCATCAACAGACCATGCAAAGGATTTGAGGGACCTCGATTTGGACACCTACTCACCTCCTGTGCAACGCAGTCTTGGATTAAGTTGGGACTTAGTCAAGGATGCCTTCACGTACCGTGTTGGGAACAGTGAAAAGCCATTCACACGCAGAGGAGTGCTTGCAACTATTAACAGCCTTTTCGATCCACTTGGTCTTGTTGCTCCTGTTATCATCCAAGGGAAGCACTTACTCCGACAGCTTACAAGTGATGTCAGCGACTGGGATGCTCCTCTCTCAGCGGACAAGGAGATGGAATGGATTGTTTGGAGAGACTCGCTGCAAAGTCTAGAACAGCTTGAAATCCCTAGAGCCTACACCCCTGCCTGCCTCGCCACTGCTCAACGTACAGAAGTCCACGTTTTTTCCGACGCTTCTGTTAAGGCCATTGCAGCAGTGGCATATCTCAAGGTGACAGATGGTGAAGGAAGGTGCCACGTAGGTTTCATCATAGGGAAAGCCAAGTTGGCTCCGACATCTGCCCATACTGTTCCCAGGCTTGAGTTAGGTGCTGCCGTCCTGGCAGTGGAGGTCGCTGAACTAGTTGTGAGTGAGCTGGACATCGACCCCAACAATCTTCAGTTCTACACTGACAGCAAGGTCGTGTTGGGATATATCTATAATGAAACCAGAAGGTTTTATGTGTATGTCAGCAACAGAGTGGAACGAATAAGGAAATCCACACGTCCAGAGCAGTGGCATTATGTCCCGACCACCCAGAACCCTGCAGATGTTGCCACCAGGTCAGTGTCTGCAGCTAAACTCTCAGACACCATCTGGTTCACAGGTCCGGGGCTTCTGACGCGTCCTGTAGAGACCAAGATCACTGAGGACGCCTATGACCTCGTAGAACCAGACTCAGATGTGGAGGTTCGATGCCACTCCATCACTGCTACTGAATCTGACAGAGGCCTCGGTTCGCATCGGTTTGAAAGATTTTCTACATGGCGATCTCTTCTCAGAGGTATGGCCTCTCTCATCCATGTTGTTCAGTCCTTTGGGCCAGAGAACACCAGTGCTAAACAAGAATGCAGTGGTTGGCATCATTGTCTCACACAGCTGATGCATTGGCACAAGCAAAAGCTGTCATCATTGGATGTGTGCAAAAAGAGGCATACAAAGCTGAAGTGTCTTGTTTGGTGAAAGGACAAGTTATTCCTAAACACAGCCCCCTGAGAAAGCTCAACCCTAGCCTTGATGAAAAACAACTCCTGCGGATAGGGGGTCGGCTCCAGCATGCTCCACTTGATATAGAGGAGAAACACCCGCTTGTCATTCCTGGCCGCAGCCATGTTGCTACTTTACTCATGACCCACTACCATGAAAGAGTCCAACATCAAGGTAGAGTCTTCACTGAGGGAGCAATCCGTACAGCCGGCATCTGGATCATGGGGGCAAAAAGATGCATCACTAAAATTCTACGCAAGTGTGTCACATGCAACAAACTTCGTGGCAAGCTAGCAGAACAACAGATGGCAGATCTACTATCAGATCGTCTCAGCATGGAACCCCCTTTTACAAACGTGGGCCTGGACGTGTTCAGCCCCTGGACCATCTCCACTCGTCGTACCCGAGGAGGGGCAGCGGACAGTAAAAGGTGGGCGGTACTCTTTACATGCCTTGGCATACGTGCTGTGCATATTGAGCTTATAGAGTCAATGGACACATCAAGCTTTATTAATGCTCTACGCCGCCTTTTTGCTGTCCGTGGTCCTGCAAAGGTGATTCGGCCCGACTGTGGCACAAACTTTAAAGGAGCCTGCAAAGAGCTGCAAATCCTCCTGCAAGATGAGAGTGACATATCAAAGTATCTCAGTGAGGAAGGATGTACATGGTTGTTTAACCCACCACACTCTTCCCACATGGGAGGAGTGTGGGAGAGAATGATCGGAGTTTCAAGACGGATCCTTGACTCTATGCTATCTCAGGTCAGCCCTTCACATCTCACACACGAAGTGCTTTCAACCCTCATGGCTGAGGTTTCGGCAATAATAAATGCAAGACCTCTCACACCCATCACGATGGATGCAGACTCACCTTGTCTTCTGACGCCAATGATGATAATGACGCAGAAAGTCTGCACCCCTCTTCCTCCACCAGGATCCTTCGAAAACGCAGTTCTTTATCGTCAACAGTGGAAACGCGTTCAGCACTTGGCAAATGCCTTCTGGGAAAGATGGAGGCGAGAATATCTCTCCACTCTCCAAACTCGAAGCAAGTGGCAGGATGCACATCCCAATGTCAAAGAGGGAGATCTGGTGCTACTCAGAGACACTCAGGTAAAAAGGAACCTTTGGCCGATGGCTCTCGTCACCAAGACTCACTCTGGCAGTGATGGAAAGGTCAGAAAGCTTGAGTTAAAGGTCACCAAAGGCGGGACTGTTAAGACCTTCTTCAGGCCAGTAACTGAAGTGGTTGTACTTATGTCTTCCTAAGCTTCTACCATGGATAGCTCCTTGGATTGTTTCTAATGTCTGGTAGACTTATTTAGTAATCAATAGTGGTATGGTGTTCAATACCAGACGGGGAGTGTGATGTAGCTCAGCAGTGACTAACTTTATTGTGAAAGATGTTCTTTTATTTTGAAACTTTTGTCATTTCCATTGGTTGCTAAAGTCACATGGCAAGGTCAGGTCATATCGGCCATTTTACATGGTTAATGGAAATGTGCTCCAGAGAAGCATCCCTCCTGTTAATCCACCACCGTTGAGCCCTGGAGAAACTTTGTTTGTGAGTTTTATATTTGTACAATTCATTTTATGTAACTTCTTTCAAACAACAATGTAATGTTCATAAAAATGTTTTCTGTATTTTTATTTTTAGTTTCACAAGAGAGTGTCTGGCTATGTAAAGCTGCTGACAAAGACCAACAGTAAACGTCCTACTTCTACGTCTGAGTCATCCTTTCGCCTTCACGCCACACCAATTGTTTAGCTATCTGTTACTCAGTGCAGTCACGCACATGCAGTGGACAGAATATGAGTGTTTTAAGTTGTAAATTGGTCAGATTTGACCCAAACACGACAGGAAGGTTTATAGTCCACATCTGAATTTAGGTGAGAAAGGCCAGAGATGGAGCTCAGAAATGACTAAGTAATGGTGCAGGTCACGATACCTCCTGCTAACAAGCTAACAATAGCAGGATTTATTTTTATTAGTTATTTCTTTATTATTTATTCACAGTAAGATGTAGACCAACAGTGAGCTCTTCTTCTTCATCTTTATTGTGGTTGCAGCACACTGTATTTGAGTGAGTGATATTCTGTCATCCATCAATCTGTGTCTCTTGTGCTGCTCTTGCTGCTTCCTCGTTGTCCTGTCTACTTCCAGTATGTTGTTTTGTTACACACAGCACTGCCACCATGTGTCACAATACACAGTCTACAGTCACAATCAGCAGCAATGACCTCAGCTCCTTATTGAGTCACTGCTGGTCTCTGTAGCTTTTCTTCTGTCTTCATGCTGCAGTTTGAACTGTGAGTGCAGCTCAAAGACATTTGAAGACGTTTGTAAGATCAGACCTGCACCTGAATACAGCCATGTTACTTTTTCTTCAAGAAGAACAGGAAACAGCACAAAAGAAGAAAAGCTGTGATTTTAATGTAAGCAGCCAGAAATGTCTCCATGTGTATGAAATAATGTAGTGGACCTTACTCCAGACTCCACCTCAAGCCAAACCACTTGTTTTATGTCATCAGTTGACAGCACACAGCTCTGCCTACAAAGGAATAATGTTGTTTAGGTTGAAAATCACCGACTGCAAATGACTTGAAGTTTAATTCTGTAACTACAGTGAAAAGGTCAGTGTGACCTGATGACTCAGTTGAGGTGGCATGTAAAGGAGGTGGAGGTGTTAAAGGGAAGCTGGATGTTATTCTTGTGCTGATGAGCAGTGGTTGGGCTCACTTCTTCTTAGACTCTAGTTGCTAATAAATATTTGTAACACAGTGGAGTTCAGACACATGGATGGTTATTTTCAATGTTTGATTATTTCCCTTCATGCATCTTATTTCTGAGGCTACTGTAGCAGCAGGCTACATGTGAAACTGCAAATATCTTTCATCCATTTCACCAGTTTTCAGCCCACAAAAATAGATTTAAAAAGCTGAGCGCAGGTGATGGAAAACAAATATCCAGATGTATTATGACATAAAGAGAGACTTTTGAACTTTCAAGTTTTAACTGATGAATGCAAGACAGTCCTTCTCTGACAGCAGGGGTGCACCCTGGACAGGACGCCAGCCTGTCACGGGACTGACATATAGACACAAACAACCATTCACGCTCACATTCACAGCTACGAGCAGTTTAGAGTCACCAATCAACCTAATGTGCACGTCTTTGGACTGTGGGAGTATCGGAGGGAACCCACACAGACACAGAAAGGCCCCAGGCCTGGAGTTCAAACCCAGAACCTTCTTGCTGTGAGGCAACAGCACTAACCACTGCACCACCGTGCCGCCCCTTCTCCAACATCACTGTCAAAAACAATAATAATGCATGTGCCTGTTGACAGGCTGACACACTCTCCTGTGTCAGCAGCCCATGAAACATGACATTAAAACAAAATCATTCTAGAGTCACCCAGACTGTTCATTCAGCTACAGGCTCATCTGCACCATCTCTTCACAGGAAACAACGACCAACAGTTTTATTTGGAGCTGCAGCACTGAAAATGAGGAAATAGTCTTTAGTTTAATGTGCTGTCAGTCAGATGACGTGTTTCACACCTAGTGGGTTATACATATACCACACAGAGGCCAGAGGGAGTGTTCAAGATGAAGAACAGTGTGGGAACGTCATGTCAAATTTCCACAAACTCAACTTTCTGGCTCTAACTGAACCTGTTGTCTTCTGATGATGTTTCAGACTGAGAGATAAATACTGAACGTGCACATCTTAACCTCACCACCAGTCACTGTATTAAAGAAATTGCTGTTATCTGTTGATGTGCATTACACTTGACTTAATGACTACCACTGTGCACGTCCTGTATAGTATATGACACTTCTTCTCTTCTACTTACAAACACAATATGTGTGGTGTGAATGTGCTGCTGACTCTAATTCTTCCTATTATGCCAACACATCTTCATGTGTGAGGAAGAACTTGTCTGTCACCCCAGCTGATAAGACTTCATTCTTGTTAGGCTCTAGTTGTCAAGTCATTTTATACCAACAGGAGCGAAACAGATGCAGTGGTTTATTTTAGTGTTTGGTTTATTTGACAGTTTTTCTTCATTGTGCTGTCAGTTTCTGAAGATGTGCAACAACAAACTGTCTTTTTCTTGTTGTGGCTGATGGGTGAATATTATCTCTGCAGCTGTTATTGCTGCACAGTTGTAATTCAAGGCTTCATCATAAAATGAGCAGGTAGATCACACAGTTCCAGCAAAGAAGAAACGTTTTGACCATGTTTCATATCAGTTACACTGTGGAGAGTATGAAGCACACACATACAGGACGTACTGCACATTCCTACACACTACAGTCACACATATACATACTCTAGATACACACAACATACACCTCATGGGCCAGACACAACCTTTGCACAAAGACAGACGGATATACTATATTTAAGTATTGGCAGGAAGTGTAAACCTGTCAAAGTGCCCTGTGGTCAAAGACATGTTGTTTGAGTTTTGTGTAAAACGGAAGGAAGAACAAAGAGGCCGAACTCAGAAGGAGGAGTTGAGAAAAGTTCTTATCTTATATTTGTATGGAACGTAACTTCTTCTTCGTCTTTTGCATCGATCTTCTCTCTTTGTCTTTGTGCTGTTGTTATTAATACAAAGTGGAATCATTTCCCAGCAGCAGAGCGACAGGGTCAGAGCTGGATGTGAAGATGGGGAACACTTTGCTCTGTGTACTGTCATTATTCTGTGAGTACATCAGTCATTTTCCAATTCTGTGACTTTCAGAGGCAGAATCATGATTTTATCATCGTGGTAGTTTTGGAGGCAGATCTTGGATCAGAGTGGTGGACTAAATACACAAATCAACCAGTTATATATCATTATATATATTTGAGTTTAAAGAGTTTTGTGTGTTTCCTGCCTCGTTAGTGATTTACAGAATATCATGTCAGAAATGTGTTGATAATCAGGAGCTGCCTCTGTTGAAACTCCAGCTGGTTGTTAAATGTTTATCATGAGTTTGACTGTTTGTCAGATGGATCATGTCTGATGAGGTTTCAATCTTTATTTTAGTGCTGAACACACTCTTCTATGGAAAGACTGAAGGTAACCAGTTGTTTTTCTTTCCTGTTGTTTCTCACTAATAAAATATTGTCTTTAATATCTGTCTCCTACTTATTATCAACGATATCATTTTGAATCACATCCTCTTAGTGCTGATATATTATCATGTATGAAGCATTTTATTTTAATAATATAATGATATCATTAAACTAGACTAGATCAGTGTCTAACAGTGTGAAACAGCATATTTTTCCGAGCAGTTGATGTTGGTGTTTATGTTTTCTGTGTAGTGCTGTATGCATGTTGTGGTGTTCATGTATGGAGACCAAATGTTGTGCTGACCCTCAGGCCAGAGTCTGTTCCCTTCATACCAGGGACGTCACTAGGATTGAAAGACAGGGGGGGCTTAGCCCCCATGGTTGTAGGTGGGAATGTGTGCAGCAAATACTTTTCCTCACACCTCAATAGGCTTCATGAATGAATGTATTATTAGTTGTGGAGCATTTATCTTCCAAATGTGACTGAAGACAGTCGACCAATACATTGAATAGAAGGTAACATAATGATGTGGTGCGTTGCTTAATTAGTTTAGTTGCTGGTAGTTTAGTTCAAGGTCCTAGTGAAATTTGACAACACAGTACAAATGAAGTATGAATGAATCTTTCTTCTGCTTCACAACTCTGCCAACTGTTGATGGAAATTTAACGTTGCTTAACAGAGAAGAGATGACATGCAGCTTCCCCCTGGGTCCCTCTGCCCGCCTGTCTGCCTAGTACAGCAGGGGAAACAACCACAAGGACCATTTTAATCAAATAATGACAACTTGTGTTATTATTTATTTCAACTCATAGTCTTGCTTCTTTATGTTAAGTGCATGCCTGCACTGTTTACTTTTTTTTTTTTTTAATCCAAATTATTATTATTGCTTTAATTATTGCTGGGGGGGCTTAGGAACATTTTGGGGGGGCTTCAGACCTAATGATGTCCATGCTTCATACAGCTGGGTTTAGTTTTCATGCGTTCATCTGGTGATTTTAATGGGGCAGGGCAGTGAGCCACCAGAGGGCACTGATGAGTCTCCACCACAGGTACAGTCAGTCCCAACAGTCCTGTGAGCAGCACAGATCATCTCACTGAACTTAGGTTATTAGCATGTGTGCTGACTGCCACAGTGTCTTCTTGGCATCATCTGCAGGAGAGAGTCAAGGTAGACAGTGAAAAGTTCACAACAGAAATGCTCTTTTCAAAATAGTTGTTCAGCCTGGTTGTGATCTGGTGACAGCGACGGCCTTAACATGTGATTCACAATGTTTTCATCTGAATGAAACCATTCAATAATTATCAGTAGAAAAAGTGCTAAACACCTTTGTATTTCACTGGATTTAATGCGTTTAGTTGTTTTCTTACTGTGTGTTATTGTCAACAGTTTCCAATAAGTTAGTTAGATATGGTAACTGCTGTGTTTCCTAAATCAGTTATCAACCAATGAGAGTCATGTGCTGTTTGTCACTTTCATGTGATGGTAATAGACTTTTTTTATTCCAGTCATTTATTTGTTTCTTTTGGTCCAATCTGAACAGCTGATCAACCCAAGGCCACTGTGACACCATCCTCAACAACAACCATACCAGCAGGGGGCAGAGTGACACTGACCTGCTCTGTGGACGACTCTGATGACTGGAGATACGACTGGTTCAGACGTGTCTCACACTCTTCAGTAGCTGATCCAGTAAGAGCTGTTGAACCACGCAGAGATCTGGTTGTCTCAGAGGGAGGTCTGTACCTCTGCAGAGGAAGGAGAGGAGACCCAGTGATCCTCACAGAGCCCAGTAATGAAGTCCTCATTCTGAAAACTGGTGAGTTTAGTCATTTAATATTCACTGTTCTGTTCAAATCTGTTGTCAGTAGTTTAAAAAAGAGTCATTTGGTGTCAAGAGGGAAACAGGAGAATTTTAATGGATAAATGAAAATAGAGCAGCAGCTCTTAATCCTGAGGATGGAAAAACACAACATGTCAGTCTCTCTGCAGGTTGTGTGAACATGAAATTGTCTTGGTTCTTGAACACAACACAGCCCCATGATTGAGCTGAGTTTCCTCCAGCTGGTGTGTGTCTGTGTGAGTGTACGTGTGTGTTGTGTGTGTGTGTGCGTGTGTGTGTGTGTGTTTATAAAATGTTTTCAGTTTCTCTTTCATGAATCCATTTTGATAAACTTGAGAAAGTTTTGTTGTTCATGAAATAGTTGTTTTCTGATCTGATCCTTTTGTTGGTTTGAATTTTTTTTAGAAACACTTTGTTTGATGTGTTTTCATGTTTTAGTTTTTCACCTGTTTGTGTTTTAGTTGAATAATTTTTGTATTTTTATCAGTAGAAATCTTACTACAAACCTCTGTGTTTGATTTTATCTTATACTTAGTTGTTTAACTTTGTTGTTTTCTTACTGTGTGTTTTTATCAACAGTTTCCAATAAGGTCACTGTGACTCTACAACCAAACTGGCCTCTGATATACAGAGGAGAGAAGATCACTGTCAGATGTGAGATCCAGGGAGGTGGAGACACTGAGTGGACGTATGAATGGAGAACACCCAGCTCACACACACCTCCATCACACAGTGAATACAGGATCAGCAGAGCTGCTGAGTCTGACACAGGAGACTACAGGTGTAGGGGTAGAAGTGGTTATTCCTTCACAGGGTGGAGTGATGTCATCAGACTGACTGTATCACGTGAGTTGGATTTTCTTTCATTCATTATGAAAATGTCATGTTTCTTCATGTTTTCACTGATCTAAACAGGACAAGTTTAAACATTGATCATCTCATCACTGATCCAGTCCTCTCCAGTTGGATCAGTAATAAACTGTGTTTTCAGTGGAACACAGTCACTATCTTTTATTTGCTGGTAAAATCTAAATGACTAAGTGGATGTTCAGTGTGATCATTTGAATAAATTCTGGTAAAAGTTTTGTGTAATGTTGACAGTTCTTTACTTTTATAGAACGTAATATAATTAAACAAAATCACTTTCCTGAAGAAAATCACATTGTAATTATTGATTTACTTTTTTTTTTGCTCTGATCTCAACAGGAAGTGAACCCACGGCCACTCTGACAGCAGACAGGACAGTGATACCAGCAGGGGGCAGAGTGACACTGACCTGCTCTGTGGACGGCTCTGATGGCTGGAAATACTCCTGGTTCAGACGAACCTCTGACTCTTCTAAAGCTGAGACTGTAGGAGAAACAGACGAACCAGAAACAGTCATAACACAAGGAGGCATCTACACGTGCAGAGGAGGGAGAGGAGAACCAGAGCTCTTCACACAAGAAAGCAATAAAGTCACCGTTGAGGAAACTGGTGAGTTTAGTTATTTGTTGTGGAGTAAAACAACATTCACTCTTTAAATCTGTTCTTCTGTTCATCAGTAGTGTAACAAAGAGACATTTTGATACCAACAGCAAAAAAGAACCAACACAATGATCATGTGTCAGTAGCTCCTACTGTTGTGATGAAGGTGAGAACAGAGCGTTAATCCCTCTTCATGTTGAGCTCAGATTCAAGACGAGACTGGAAGAAGCTTCCTGCCTCTCACTGTATTTATATCATCTAGAAGAGTTTGTCTGCTTGTTACTGTGTTTGTAAATGTTTTGTCATCCTTCAGTCCATCACTGCAAATATGAGTGTTAGCAAAGAAAAGCTAAGTCAGACAACTCATGGAGAAAACACATTGATTTGTGCAGTAGAATATCAATAACAAGACAGAAATAACTGTCCAAAGTAAACACTGAAACATCCAACTACAAACCTACTTAAACAGTCATTGAACATCTTGTCAGAAGCTGAAGTTGTTTCCATGACGTTGAGGAGTTTGATGTGTGTTGATGTTCAGTCTGACAAACAGTTTGACCTGTGACACATCAGGTTATCTGATGCAGCTCAGCAAACAGATGGTATTTATTCTCTGTTGTTTTCTAACACCTCCACCTGCTCCTGATGACGCTTTTAAAGTCAAACAAAGAGGTGACAAAGGAGATACTGTTCTCTTATATGTTCTAGATACAAAATCACTGCCATTCACCTTTATTCATCTTGAACTTACTTTACAGAGAACGATCAGACTGTTGTAGAAAATAAGTGAAGCCAAACAGCCTGTTGTGTTTGCTGTGTGTCAGTGTCAGTGTAAAGAGCAGCAGTCTGATGGAGAACTGCTGTCACTGTCTGTATGCTGAGTTTCAGCTGCTCCTCTCAGGCTGTTGGATCTGACAGAGTGAAAAACATGGAAACCAAGTCCTTTGAGCTCTTTAGAAAGTGCTGCTCTTAATGCACAGTTGTTGTTTTCTTGCTGAGGATTTTCTTGCTTTAAGTTGTTTCTTTGAGACACTGTTCGACATGTTTTCATCTGTGTGTAACTTTCACTGATGTTGTTGCTAGTGGCTGTTGAGTTCTTTAATCTGTCAACAGATGATTCTCATGAGAAATAGCAGCAAAAATCATTTTCCATCATCAGATTTTCCCTTTGAATTTATGTTTCTATCAGAATCCTAACTGTGTTTTTTTATGTGAACAGTTTCCAATAAGGTCACTGTGACCCTGCAACCAAACTGGCCTCTGATATACAGAGGAGAGAAGATCACTGTCAGATGTGAGATCCAGGGAGGTGGAGACACTGAGTGGACGTATGAATGGAGAACACCCAGCTCACACACACCTCCATCACACAGTGAATACAGGATCAGCAGTGTTACTCTGTCTCACAGTGGAAGCTACAGGTGTAGGGGTAGAAAAGACTTGTTTTCCTCAACAGAGTGGAGTGATGTCATCAGACTGACTGTATCACGTGAGTTGAACGTCTTTCATTCATACAAAAATGTTGCGTTTTACATATTTTATAATCTGTTCCATCTAAATACAACAACACAAACACCTCTGACATTATTGTAGCTCTCTCCAGCTACTCAGGAGAAAATTGATAGTTTTTTATTGTAGTAACAAAAGACCTGGAAAAGAGCTTTTTCTGTAACATCAGAGTAACTTCGTATGAACTATACAGTTCCAACACATGGAAAATAAAATGCAGCATCACCTCAAAAAGTAAAGTGTTTTTTTCCCACTGTGGCCTGTGCACATGCACACATGCTGAGGACATGACAGCAAAGAGTTATTCACTCAGTTGTTTTTAGCAAACACTACAGCTGCCCTGGTGTCTAATATATCTTCTATTTCCTTCATTCATCTCTAGAGGTTTCAGGTTTTGAAAACTTTAAGGAAAGAGTTTGGTCTCATGAGCAACACCTGCTACAATATGATGAGCAGGACACACCACAGAATTTAGTAACAAACGGTGGATTGTGGCTTGTGTTAGTTTCTGTCAGAACTTTTCACTTTTTACAGCTACAAGTCGGCAAAAATGTTCATTTCCAGCACAGTTGTCCCGACTGGTTCAGAGTTTTGTAACACAGGGATAAAGAGTGTGAACCACTGTTTTCTCCTCAGAGAATTTCTGCCTTGTGTGCAGTTGTTGTCCAGTTCAGCTCTGTTGTGTTTTGTGTGCAGGCGTCACAGTGGGATAGTTTTCATGGGTCCTTTTTGAGTCGGATTCAGTTTTCAAAATTTGATTTGATTTTTAAATTCCACTGTACAACTATGGAACACTTTTCTATGTGAACCATATTAAATACAAATGAAGCTGAGGAGGACATATTTCAAACAATGTGTCAGAGGTTCTTTGTGTAATTAATTTTGAGGATAGCAGCTGCAAAATTAATTGGTGAATGTTAAAATACGTCAATGTGGACAAAGGGCTGGATGTGAGTTGGCTGAAATCAGTTTCTCAGAAAACACCTGTAATAACTTTCAGTGTAAAAGTCTGATCACAGTTTATGAAACAAGGTAATAAAATTAAATGTTTTTTTCTGGAACAAATCCCATTTAACCACTGACTGGTTTTGTTTTTCACTGTAAACTGAACAGCAAATAAACCCCGGGCCTCACTGACAGCAGACACCACAGTCATACCAGCAGCTGTATCACTTCTTCTTGTCTGGGAACCAGGCCACTGATCTCTGCACTAATGAAACATGAACAGTACCTAGTTAGTTAGTTAGATATGGTAACTGCTGTGTTTCCTAAATCAGTTATCAACCAATGAGAGTCATGTGCTGTTTGTCACTTTCATGTGATGGTAATAGATTTTTTTATTCCAGTTATTTATTTGTTTCTTTTGGTCCAATCTGAACAGCTGATCAACCCAAGGCCACTGTGACACCATCCTCAACAACAACCATACCAGCAGGGGGCAGAGTGACACTGACCTGCTCTGTGGACGACTCTGATGACTGGAGATACGACTGGTTCAGACGTGTCTCACGCTCTTCAGCAGCTGATCCAGTAAGAGCTGTTGAACCAGGCAGAGATCTGGTTGTCTCAGAGGGAGGTCTGTACCTCTGCAGAGGAAGGAGAGGAGACCCAGAGATCCTCACAGAGAAAAGTAATGACGTCCTCATTCTGAAAACTGGTGAGTTTAGTCATTTAATATTCACTGTTCTGTTCAAATCTGTTGTCAGTAGTTTAAAAAAGAGTCATTTGGTGTCAAGAGGGAAACAGGAGAATTTTAATGGATGAATGAAAATAGAGCAGCAGCTCTTAATCCTGAGGATGGAAAAACACAACATGTCAGTCTCTCTGCAGGTTGTGTTAACATGAAATTGTCTTGGTTCTTGAACACAACACAGCCCCATGATTGAGCTGAGTTTCCTCCAGCTGGTGTGTGTGTGTGTGTGTGTTTGATTTGTATAATTATTATAAAATGTAAAAAAAAAAAAAAAAAAATTATCTTCCATGAATCCATTTTCATAAACTTGATAAAGTTTTGTTGTTCATGAAATAGTTGTTTTCTGATCTGAACCTTTTGTTGGGTTGAATTTGTTTTAGAAACACTTTGCTTGATGTGTTTTCATGTTTTAGTTTTTCACCTGTTTGTGTTGTAGTTGTTAAATAATTTTTGTATTTTTATCAGTAGAAATCTTACTACAAACCTCTGTGTTTGATTTTATCTTATACTTAGTTGTTTAACTTTGTTGTTTTCTTACTGTGTGTTTTTGTCAACAGTTTCCAATAAGGTCACTGTGACCCTGCAACCAAACTGGCCTCTGATATACAGAGGAGAGAAGATCACTGTCAGATGTGAGATCCAGGGAGGTGGAGACACTGAGTGGACGTATGAATGGAGAACACCCAGCTCACACACACCTCCATCACACAGTGAATACAGGATCAGCAGAGCTGCTGAGTCTGACACAGGAGACTACAGGTGTAGGGGTAGAAGTGGTTATTCCTTCACAGGGTGGAGTGATGTCATCAGACTGACTGTATCACGTGAGTTGAACGTCTTTCATTCATACAAAAATGTTGCGTTTTACATTTTTTATAATCTGTTCCATCTAAATACAACAACACAAACACCTCTGACATTATTGTAGCTCTCTCCAGCTACTCAGGAGAAAATTGATAGTTTTTTATTGTAGTAACAAAAGACCTGGAAAAGAGCTTTTTCTGTAACATCAGAGTAACTTCGTATGAACTATACAGTTCCAACACATGGAAAATAAAATGCAGCATCACCTCAAAAAGTAAAGTGTTTTTTTCCCACTGTGGCCTGTGCACATGCACACATGCTGAGGACATGACAGCAAAGAGTTATTCACTCAGTTGTTTTTAGCAAACACTACAGCTGCCCTGGTGTCTAATATATCTTATATTTCCTTCATTCATCTCTAGAGGTTTCAGGTTTTGAAAACTTTAAGGAAAGAGTTTGGTCTCATGAGCAACACCTGCTACAATATGATGAGCAGGACACACCACAGAATTTAGCAACAAACGGTGGATTGTGGCTTGTGTTAGTTTCTGTCAGAACTTTTCACTTTTTACAGCTACAAGTCGGCAGAAATGTTCATTTCCAGCACAGTTGTCCCGACTGGTTCAGAGTTTTGTAACACAGGGATAAAGAGTGTGAACCACTGTTTTCTCCTCAGAGAATTTCTGCCTTGTGTGCAGTTGTTGTCCAGTTCAGCTCTGTTGTGTTTTGTGTGCAGGCGTCACAGTGGGATAGTTTTCATGGGTCCTTTTTGAGTCGGATTCAGTTTTCAAAATTTGATTTGATTTTTAAATTCCACTGTACAACTATGGAACAGTTTTCTATGTGAACCATATTAAATACAAATGAAGCTGAGGAGGACATATTTCAAACAATGTGTCAGAGGTTCTTTGTGTAATTAATTTTGATGGTAGCAGCTGCAAAATTAATTGGTGAATGTTAAAATACGTCAATGTGGACAAAGGGCTGGATGTGAGTTGGCTGAAATCAGTTTCTCAGAAAACACCTGTAATAACTTTCAGTGTAAAAGTCTGATCAGAGTTAATAAAACAAGGTAATAAATAAAATGTATTTTTCTGGAACAAATCCCATTTAACCACTGACTTGTTTTGTTTTTTCACTGTAAACTGAACAGCAGATAAACCCCGGGCCTCACTGACAGCAGACACCACAGTCATACCAGCAGGGGGCAGAGTGACACTGACCTGCTCTGTGGACCCATCATCTGGTTGGAAATACGACTGGTACAGAGACAATAAACTCTCTGAACCTCTGAACACACATGATGCTGATTTCCACACAACTGGACAAATCAGTGTCTCACAGGGAGGAGTCTACAGCTGCAGAGGAGGAAGAGGAGACCCAGTTTACTACACAGAGAAGAGTCAGGAAGTTAGGATTGACACCATTGGTGAGTTTGGAAATAAACACACAATGTAGAATAAATCTATTGTATATTCATGATGCATCATTAAGATGGATGGAAAAACATTATATCTGATGTTAATTGAATCTTTTGGTGTTTTTATGTTCTTATTATAAATTCTTGACCATGAACAGCCCCAAACAGGGCTGTTGTGACTCTGCAGCCCGACTGGACTGAGATCTACAGAGGAGAGAGGATCAGTGTCAGCTGTGAGATCCAGGGAGGAGACACTGAGTGGACGTATGAATGGGAAACTACCAGCTCATTGAAACCTTCAAATCAACATGAATACAGGATTAGTTCTGCTTCATCGTCCCACAGTGGAGAGTACAGGTGTAGGGGCAGGATGAAAAGTGCTCGACGTAATACAACAGAGTGGAGTGCTGCAGTCAACCTGACAGTGTATGACAGTAAGTCAGATCATTATCATTTAAACTGAAGATGTTAACAAGTTAAAATGTTTTTGTTAGTTTATAATCAGATTATATCTTAATGTTTGTTCATATTATGTATTTGTTGATAATGTTCTGAGAGAAAAATGATTCCATGTCCAGAGACCAGACGTCATAACATGTTTTGATCCTGAGAAAATGACTTTCCAACAGATAAACCCCGGCCTGTCCTCACTGTGTCTCCATCATGGCTGAGTCCTGGAGCCTCAGTGACTCTGAAGTGTGAGGTTGAACATCCATCTGCAGGATGGAGGTTCTCCTGGTATAAGGCTGTTCCTGATGTATCACACACCTCCTACAGCTATGAGCTGCTCCCTGGTAGCAGCAGTGGGACTGAACAGGATTCCTACATCGTCCATGGTCAGACACACACAGCAGGATATGTGTGTGAGGCTGGAAGAGGAGACCCAGTGTTTTACACTGAGATCAGTGAACCAAAGTTTGTCTGGTCTGGAGGTGAGTTTGTTGTTTCTTTGGTTTTTATGTCTTCTTTGTATTTTTTTTGTTGTCTGTGAGCAACATTTCCTAAAAACAAATGTTGGTAAACAAACTGATTTTTACGTTCATGGTCCCCAGTGGAAGAAATGTATTGACTGTGAACTGGGTTGAGTATCCTTCTCTCCTTGTTTCCTTCTGTCCTTCCCTTATCCTTCTTCAGTTAATCTGAAAGCATTAAAATCAACAAACAAACATGGAGATACAAGGTTTCCACCTCTCACTGAAGTGTAGCTCCACTCTTCTCAATGGGTACTTTTATTTTGGAAACTTCCTGTTTATAGACAGGACAGCTATAGCTGCAGTCTTCACTCAGTGGTGAGACAGGTGCACAGACCAGATAAACAAACAGCTGTGAAGCTGAGACGACTCAAACAAGACAAATAAGAGGAAAAGACTTTAGTACAGAGACAAGAAGCATCTTTTAATATGAAATAAACACCTCTGTGTGTTTGAAAGGTAAAAGCAGACAGTAGAAAAACATCCATCAGCAGCATAATTCATTTCTCTGCTGTGTCTCCGTTTGCTCTGTTTGTTCCAAACTCTCATAGTTTCACCAAAACACTGCGTCTTGTTCCAGTGTTGGTGCTACTGATGTTTTTACTCCTCAACAAACCAAAGATCAACACAGGAACATTTACACTGAGATCTCTTTCATTTTAATATCTCTGTCTGGTTTGACTCTTTTCTATGTGTTGTTTTCCAGATGTTCATCCATCAGCGTCTCTCACAGTGAGTCCTGACAGAGTGCAGCACTTCATCTCTGAGGATATCTCACTGAGCTGTGAGGGAAACTCTACTGAGTGGAGAGTGAGGAGGTTTCCTGAGGGTGGCTCCCTGTCCTGTTCTGACTGGAGGAGAATGACTGGATCCAGATGTGACATGTTCTCATCACAGCGTAGTGATGCAGTGTACTGGTGTGAGTCTGGATCAGGAGAGTTCAGCAACACAGTCAACATCACTCTACATGGTACGTTTTATTACATTTTCTTTGTGTTTCATTTTTTCTAGTATTTGAAGTATTTTCAACGTCTCATGTGATTTAATTCATCATATCTTAGAACTGAGTTGTTGACATATACAGAGACTTTCTGAGAGTTTGATCCATGACTCTGCTACATGGTCTGTTCAGTAACTGTCTGTGACCAAACAGACAAAATAACTTCCTCTATGTTCTGTAGATTTAACGTCAATAGTTTCATATTAAAAGAAAATTAAATGTCAGAGTTCAGTCAGTCTTCTTCACAATTTAGCAGCATAATAATCTTGGTGGCAGGTTTCACTTCACTGACTTCATCCTCAAATTGCATCCAAACTTTGGTCCCAGTTAAAATCTTTTCCTTCCAAAATACTTTATCAAAAATAATGTTTCTGTAACAAATCACAATAAACGCTCAAGATTTGTATCTGTAAATTGTTTTTCTCTCAATTATCACATGAAAAAAATGCCATCAAACAACATCACAAGTCCTCTGCAAAGTAATAAAATGAAGTTGGGTTCTGGTCAAATGAGGCAGTAATGAAGCATCAGAAATGAAGAAATCACACAAAAAAAACTTTCTTCTCCTTCTCTTGTAAAAGTTTGGACTTAGCACAGTTTTTTTTCTTTTCTTTTTACAGATGCAGTTATTTTCGTGATAAATACAAAAAATCTAGTTTATTGATGGTCAATGAACTTTATATTGACTTCTCACCTGTGGCAGCAACTAAACATCACATCATCATCATCACAGTCTCAGCTTTTCTCTTATTCTGTTTCCAAAGAGAAAACAGTCACATGTTGCCCCGAATCATGACGAGGGTTTGGTTTAGTGTCGTTGTTGTATGTTCACAGGGGAGATGAAGAAAACAAGTACTGTGTAATTTATAGATCAATGTAAAAAGCTGTTGTTTATTTGGCAACAGTGATCTGTGAGACACATCCAGCAGGTTGTAAGAGAACGAGATCAAATGTCAGGTCTTATGATGATCCTGTAAAATAAATCAGAACTGCATCAGAATAAAAACAGATGTGTAATCTATTCTCATCATTACATGTCAGCTGGTTGTAAAGGTCTGCAGCAGCTGATCTCTGACTGAAGCTTCACATTCTGACTGTTTTACAGATGATTATCATGATGGTGTTATCCTGGTGAGCCCCGTCCGTCCTGTGACTGAGGGAGAGTCTGTTACTCTTGGCTGCAGATTCAGGACAGAAAAAAAACTTTCCAGTGTATTTTTCTACCATAATGACAAACTGATCCAAAGCGATACCAGGACGGAGCTGAAAATCTCTGCAGTGTCAAAGTCAGATGAAGGTTTCTACAAGTGTCAGTCCTCAGGAAAAGTGTCACCACAGAGTTGGATGTCAGTTAAAGGTGAGTGGGATTCAAATATTTTAGGCTTTTTTGTTTTGTGAACTGTGTTGACAGTGTATATGTATGTGTATGTTCTGTATATGTTGGATGTTTTTGTATTTTTTCAAGTTTCTGAATAGTTTTCCTAACATTTAAATAATGTTACAGTAGCTGTGTCGAGACATGAAAGCTCTTCATTTCCTGTGTGGCTGATCCTTGGGCTGGTTTGTGGAATCGTACTCATTGTTCTCCTGCTCCTGTTGTATCGCTGCAGACAGTCCAAGGGTGAGGCATGTTTCCTCTGATATGAAACACTTTACTTACTCTTTAATGATTCACATGCACAGATGTGACAAAATCATCTAAAATGAAATGTGTTTTGATCACATGCACGAAAGTTCAGAGTATTTTACACTGATTCTACCTGAACTGAAGCTAAACTACGAGACAGAATCCACAAATATCATTGTTCTTCTGTTCTATTGTAATAATACAAACATGATGACACCATTATGGGTCTGTGTGATGAAAATATCTTGTAGATGTGGTTGTGACTTATCCACATATCCAAAAAAAAAAAAAAAATTAACAAATAAAAATACCAACTGTGGATTTTTGTAAAAGTTGTCATATTTTTCAGTGTAATGGAAGTAAAATGATTAATCTGACCTTTACTTGCTTTGTTGCTGTAGGTGATATTAGTCTTGAGGCTGAAGATGCAGAAAACGGTACAGTTTGCACCTTTTGATTAACATGGAGCACTTACAAATGCAACAGCAGGATGATTTCAGGGACTGGTTACAAGTGTTTGATATGAAACCCTGTAACTCAAAAATATATTTATCTCACCTGCAGGTGAACCTCAGGATGTGACATATTCTTCTATTGAACTGAAAAACATTGGAAAGAAGCGTTAGTACTCCAAATGTTTGTAATGTAAAAGATAAAAAAAGTTTTTGACCTGCAGTGCCTAAATTTTTTTTTCCTCTTTTATAAATTCATCTTAACAGACAAACATCGTGAACCAGCAGAGACCTCTGTTTACTCTGATATAAAGACAAGACCTGCAGGTACAGTCATGCTCATAGTTTGTATTGTTTCATATACAGTAGGTGATTGTTGTTGTATGTTGTGTGTCAGTAGTTTCCAGTATCTTTCCATCTCACAGATATGACATAAAACTGATAAGTTTTTCTCTTATATTTTTACTCTCTGGTCATGATGCTGCAGATTATGAAACACTGCAGCTTGTTTGTGGAAATTCATCCATCAGCTGTGTATTATAGAGATGTGGCTTCTGTTTCAGACAATCGTCCCTTGTATGCCCAGGTGAACATCAATACCAAAGAAAAAGCCAAGAAGAAGAAAGGTTAGTTAAGTGCAGTATTGTCTTGGACACAGTGAAATGCTATTTGTTCAGTATTTGTAAAGTAGGTGCTGTTTGTAATTACTGTATTTTTTAGTCATGTAAGCTTATTTGACATCTTGTATGTATGCTGAACAGCAGTTTACTTACATTTACATTATATCAGTAAAGTCTGTAAAAGCTTTAATACTCTGTAATGTAGCTAGTTTGAGCACTAGGGGCAGAATACTGTCATTTTACTCAGTGGACACATTAACCCTGACAATCCACCTCAGTTCAGTGCCTGTATCTTTGGCAACTGTCTTGATTTAATCATCTCTCCATTTATAGGAAAATCAGCTCCTGCAGCAACTGATGACTCAGTTTATTCTGAAGTGAAAAACCCAGGAACAGCTTTTGGTAATAATGCTGCCAAGTCATTTGAATATAGTGTTGATTGATAAGTTATAACTCAGCTTTACATCTTGTCTTTTTTCTTCTTGCTGTTTTCTTCCAGGTCTGTGAAGAGAGCTGTATCAACAAAACTGATTCACGGTTGACAGCATTTTCTGAAACCATTGTGGGCACCTCTGCTTTCCAAAGATCAGACATGCTCTCGATTTTGTACCGTTACTTTGTTAATCAATGATGTAAAAGAATGGATTTAATGTTCTGTTTTAACCCAAAGCACAAGACTACTGAGGTGTAGCCACATTTCACATTAATTTCTTTTAATTTTTTTACAGTTATTTTGTCATTTATTTGTAAAACTTTAGTAGGATACTTTGAATACAGGCTGTTACAAAGAGAGCAACAATTAACAGTTTGATGCATTATGTTCCAGCTCCAGTACCCAGGTTATTGTGCAGCTTTACAGTTATTTTTATGGTGCTAGATGGTAGATGTTAGATTTCAGCAGCAAACAAACAGAAGTAGATGAAATGTTTGGCTTGTGTTGTCATTAGTGTAGTTGCCAAATGATCTTGATAACACAACGGGAAAACAACATGAGATGGTTTCTTTTAGAGTTTTTTCCCCATTTGTTGTACCACCATGAAGCAAAAACAAAGGAATCCCAAATTTCAGATATTTTTTACCCTTCAAAAGTTTGCAAGCCACAGGCCATAAAGTACGGAATATGGAAAATTGTTAAATGACGGAAAGCATCAGTTAAATCCATTATAATCTAATACAAACAGTTCATAATGTGGCTGCTTTATAAATGAGTCCTGGCATTTGGCCTCTGCTTTGGAGTAATATGACGTGACTCAGATTGGCCACTACAAGTTTAATGTCACTTTGACGCTGCTCAGATATGATGGTGCCATGCTTGTAAAATGTAGCTGTGAAAACAGTCAAGATGTATTTTGATCTTTTATCTAAAGGATATGATGCTTTATCGCTCATTTATATCTGGGTTTTTCAGCTTTTTTTTCAGACCAATAAAGACACGGACACATCTTGCTGCCAAAGAAGCAGCACTGATAAAGTTTTAAACAACAACACATTCATGTGTACTCAGTTTTTGCAGTATTTAAGCAGCTGCTGTGTGTATCATTGCTGTCCAGACATCAGAGATGCAGTGTTTTGTATGTTTGACATCATCTGAGTGTGATCCAGCTGTTATCAATAAAATAACACCAAGATGACTGAATAGTTTTCTCAGTATTTTTTCAGAAATGTTGTTACAATTTGCAATATGTGACATGAAATGAAGAAAGGAAAAGCAGCAAGGTGGTCCCACCCTCTTTAAGTATCAAGTAATAATACATTTTACTTCTCCTGCGGGGTTTATTTCATCAGTCTTTCTGAAAAGCTAAAACAGGTTCCTGTGGTGGTTTTTAGGTGTATTTCAAATGAAATATATATGGACCACAGCACTGGACAGTGCAGTTTGAACACATCATCTGGACAGTTCATGAACAATTCTTATTATGTTATTTGACTTCAGCTCTTCTCACACTCGCTGCTGTGCATGAGACTATTTCTGTTTCTCTCACACATTCACTTCCTGAAGGTGAAGTTGTGACCACAGTTGTGACCAGAACTTCACCGTAAAGTGGAGAGAGTCTGTGGTGGAGTAACTGAAAATGTAACTTTATGATTTCAGCTGAAGAATGAAGTTATTTTCAGGTAAAGGTTTCACTGTTGGGTGAGGACTGTGGATTACCAACACTTGCTGTACTGCATTGATAATCTCTTCCTTTAAACCTGTGTGCTGCAGATAGGGAAGACATTTATAAATTCAAGAAGAACATGTTCATTTTATACATTTTCTAATTTTACAGTAGCATTACAAATACTTTGCGAGGCCACAGCAGTGTACAGTACGACAGGAAGGAAATGGAAATGCCTGTCTCCATCCAGTTAAAATTTGATTCATCAAAAGCGTATTACTGTACAAGATACACACAAAATGTTTCCATTTCCATCATTGCTGTTCTATGATTCCAGCCATCACATCTTCATCTTATCATTTCTTCTTGCACATTTGAGAGTTAAAAAGACAAGACATCAAACATAAACAGGGCTTCTTCATAAAACTAGTGGACAGACCATACACAGTTTTGAGAGGGTTGAAAGCTGCGAGCTGCTGCTGGTGGTCAAATGCTACGTGACAGTAACAGGAGAAGTGTGAACATGGGAAAGTATAACTGTGCTCAGATCTGGTCTGGTTGTGTCAGCTTTGTGTGAAAGGGATGGAAGCACAGACAAGTTTAACTCAGAAGAAGAAGAAGAAGTTGGAAGAAACGTCCGGAGCAACATTTAGATGAAATGTAACTTCTGTATCTCCTCAGTCCTGCTGCCGTTTCAAGCTCTCTCTTGACGCAGCAGAGGAGAATCTCAGAGTGACAGAGCTGGATGTGAGGATGGGACAGACCTCACCCCGTGTGCTCGGGCTCTTCTGTGAGTATTGACACGGATCAAGGAAAAGGTTGTGGTGAAGTGAGAAGAAGGGACGACCACAGGTTTCCCTGGAAGCTTGAACAGAGCAGACTTGGTATCATCATGATTGTTTTGTAAGAAGGATCTTTGTTGTTTCTTTTTTTTTTAGCAGTGATTTGCTACAACATTAATATTACCCAACTATAGCTGCCATTGATGAAACCCCAGTTGTTTGTTATGGTTATTGTACATTAATCACTTCTGTTTTTCTGATAATGTCCTTTAGTGCTGTGGACACTCCCCTACTATGGACACGCTGAAGGTAATTTCACAGTATTCATTACTTTTCTTTATCAGTGTTTTCACTTAAGATGAATATTCACCCACTGCTTTACTTTAAACGTGTTCTATTTCTTTTTCTTCTCTTTTGTCATGAATTCATCTTTTCAATCTATGTATCCACACAGATCACAGTAGACTGTGAGGAGAATAGCTGCTATTTTCTGCTACTTACTGTGTAGTGTTGTATGAATGTTGTGTTATAGATGCTGTGCTGACCCTTCAGCCCGACCAGTCCACTTTTTTTCCTGGAGAATCTGTGACCTTCATATGTGACACGAAGGAAGGAGAAGAAACTCACTGGGAATACGCACTCACCAAGGATAAATGGCCATTTGTTCCATATAATGTCTATAAACTCTACACATGACCACGTCTCTGGACAGGCTACAGTGGTGAATACCAGTGCCTTCTTCGCCACAAGCTCTCATATGATGTGAAAACCAGTAACATCGTCTCTTTGACTGTATCTGGTAAGTCGACATTTTATCACCATGAGAAAGTTTACCATGAATATTAACACTTATTTATGAGCCCTGTTCATATGATTGCCCCAATTGTGTTGATATAAACAGTATAAATCTAAATGTATTTATAATCATGTACTTTAAACATTTTGGAAAACCCTGAAATTATTACAGATAGAATAAAACAAGGCTAAAGTAAGTAGAAGTAACACGACAGAGCTCTCCACATCAGGAGTCTTACGTGTTTATTTGTGTTTGTCACTACATAATTATGGAGGTGTTTTCCTTTGGAAACCAAAATCAGGACAGATGTGGAAGTGGTCTAACAACAGTGGGTGTCATTTTATTTGTAATTTTGGCTCTATAAATAAAATGAAGCTGACTTGAAGGTTGCTGTAACATTGTGCTGAGAACATTTCATCTTATGTCATTTTGAAGCCATTCCCATTTGAATCATTCACATCATTCACATGTTTCTTACAACAGGAGAAGCACCTAAGGCCACACTGCTATCAGGCCCAACAAACATACCAGTAGGAGGCCGTGTTACACTGACCTGCTCTGTGGCCGGCTCTGCTGGTTGGACATATCACTGGTCCAGACGAACTCCAGGCTCTGATGAAACTCTGCCTGTGAGAGATGGTGATGAAAACAGAGTGATGAGTATCTCACAAGGAGGCACTTACTGGTGCAGAGGAGGGAGAGGAAATCCAGTCTTCTACACTCATGCAAGTGATGGGGTCACAATTCAGATAACTTGTGAGTTTAATGGTTTTATTTGGAGTAAAGTAAAATGACATGAATTCCTCATTACTGCTTTAAAGCTCTGTTGTTTTCTTTGTTGATTTTATATTTCTGCTGTGAACAGTTTCCAATAAGGTCAGTGTGACTCTGCAGACCAGCTGGCCTCACATTTTCAGTGGTGAGACGATCACTGTCAGGTGTGAGATCCAGGGAGGCGGAGACGCTGAGTGGGAGTATGAATGGAGAACATCCTGGTCAACCACACATCGGACAAATGATGATTACTGGAGTACCAGAGCTTCTGAGTCCCACGGTGAGGGCTACATGTGTAGGGGTAGACACAGAAGGGACCCGTATTCTTCGACAGAGCGGAGTAAAGGCCTCAAAGTAACAGTATCACGTAAGTCATATATTTGTTATGCTTTCATCTACATGAAGGACAAACAGTGGTAGTCACTGCAGCTTCTGGAAAAATATCACTCTGAAGATCTGCAGGGAAGAACAGAGACAGTGATTTTTATTGTAGAGAACTTGTGGTGTGTAATATAGAGATTTCCTCCTATAGATGAAATGACACCACAGAGAATGACTGCTAAACCACCCCCATTAAGAAGTCCACAGTTCACTGATTTTGTCTAATAACACAACTTCCCATGTGTAAAACATCTTACCACACAACAAGATGAGTCATTATTAGCAAATACTGTAGCTCATGTGTAATGTCATGTCTTTTTACATTTTAAAGTTGTCTGCACTGCAATATTATACAAAAAATAATAATTCATTCAAAATTATACGCAATCTTATTTATATATAATATATACACCTAATTGCACCGCTGAGGATCATTTAAGTTTTATCCTACCTTGACCATGTAGAAATTCAAGGATGATTATGTCAAATCATTTTATTAAGGGAAACAATTTGCTTCTTTTGTCTTGTTTGTCAGTGCATACAAATGTAAACTGTATCATTTAAGGATGTGAGGATAATGAATTAAATATTAAATATAAGAAATTAAATACACAAAAATGTACACACAAATTTAACACTGTGTTTACAAAGTCTTTGTGAATTGTCTAATATGAGAAATTTGCCATGATATGATTATTTGCAGTTCAAAATCATTTAGTACTCACTTTATTCTTTATTATTTGTTACTTATTTCTATCTTTAAACTCAGTGGCAGCTAAACCAAAGGCTCAGTTGAGTGCTGACAAACGAAACATACCAGCAGGGGGCAGAGTGACACTGACCTGCTCTGTGGACCCATCACCTGGTTGGAAATACGACTGGTACAGAGACAATAAACTCTCTGAACCTCTGAACACACATGATGCTGATTTCCACACAACTGGACAAATCAGTGTCTCACAGGGAGGAGTCTACAGCTGCAGAGGAGGAAGAGGAGACCCAGTTTACTACACAGAGAAGAGTCAGGAAGTGAGGATTGACACCATTGGTGAGTTTGGAAATAAACACACAATGTAGAATAAATCTATTGTATATTCATGATGCATCATTAAGATGGATGGAAAAACAGTATATTTTAATAACTGAACTTTTTGGTGTTTTTATGTTCTTATTTATAAATTCTTGACCATGAACAGTCCCAAACAGGGCTGTTGTGACTCTTCAGCCCGACTGGACTGAGATCTACAGAGGAGAGAGGATCAGTGTCAGCTGTGAGATCCAGGGAGGAGACACTGAGTGGATGTATGAATGGGAAACTACCAGCTCATTGAAAGCTTCAAATCAACATGAATACAGGATTAGTTCTGCTTCATCGTCCCACAGTGGAGAGTACAGGTGTAGGGGCAGGATGAAAAGTGCTCGACGTAATACAACAGAGTGGAGTGCTGCAGTCAACCTGAGAGTGTATGACAGTAAGTCAGATCATTATCATTTAAACTGAAGATGTTAACAAGTTCAAATGTTTTTGTTAGTTTATAATCAGATTGTATCTTAATGTTTGTTTATATTATGTATTTGTTGATAATGTTCTGAGAGAAAAATGATTCCATGTCCAGAGACCAGACGTCATCACATGTTTTGATCCTGAGAAAATGACTTTCCAACAGATAAACCCCGGCCTGTCCTCACTGTGTCTCCATCATGGCTGAGTCCTGGAGCCTCAGTGACTCTGAAGTGTGAGGTTGAACATCCATCTGCAGGATGGAGGTTCTCCTGGTATAAGGCTGTTCCTGATGTATCACACACCTCCTACAGCTATGAGCTGCTCCCTGGTAGCAGCAGTGGGACTGAACAGGATTCCCAATGCATCATGGGAATCCCCCAGCAGTCTAGCTCTCTAGCAGCGTAACTAAGGGATGGTTCAGGACATACCTGAGACAGCCCTAACTATAAGCTTTATCAAAGAGGACAGTTTTAAGCCTGATCTTAAAGGTAGAGAGGGGGTCTGCCTCCTGAACCCACACTGGGAGCTGGTTCCACATTTTCTGTTACAAACGTTGACTAGTGCACCTTTAATAGTCCACATCTGAATTCAGGTGAGAAAGGCCAGAGATGGAGCTCAGAAATGACTAAGTAATGGTGCAGGTCATGATACCTCCTGCTAACAAGCTAACAATAGCAGGATTTATTTTTATTAGTTATTTCTTTATCATTTATTCACAGTAAGATGTAGACCAACAGTGAGTTCTTCTTCATCATCTTTATTGTGGTTGCAGCGCACTGTATTTGAGTGAGTGATATTCTGTCATCCATCAATCTGTGTCTCTTGTGCTGCTCTTGCTGCTTCCTCGTTGTCCTGTCTACTTCCAGTATGTTGTTTTGTTACACACAGCACTGCCACCATGTGTCACAATACACAGTCTACAGTCACAATCAGCAGCAATGACCTCAGCTCCTTATTGAGTCACTGCTGGTCTCTGTAGCTTTTCTTCTGTCTTCATGCTGCAGTTTGAACTGTGAGTGCAGCTCAAAGACATTTGAAGACGTTTGTAAGATCAGACCTGCACCTGAATACAGCCATGTTACTTTTTCTTCAAGAAGAACAGGAAACAGCACAAAAGAAGAAAAGCTGTGATTTTAATGTCAGCAGCCAGAAATGTCTCCATGTGTATGAAATAATGTAGTGGACCTTACTCCAGACTCCACCTCAAGCCAAACGACTTGTTTTATGTCATCAGTTGACAGCACACAGCTCTGCCTACAAAGGAATAATGTTGTTTAGGTTGAAAATCACCGACTGCAAATGACTTCACTTCTTCTTAGAGTCCTGAGGCTTCTGAGGCGACTGTAGCAGCAGGCTACATGTGAAATGTCACAACCAGGTAAGGACTCTGGACGCAGGTGCAGGAAAGTTTCACAAAAAAAAAAATCTTTATTTCTAAATCAAGCTCGAGCAAACAAAAAAAATCCTGAAAACTGGAGGGACAGAACTATGAGATCAATAACAAAAAAATCACTCAACGAGGAACTAGAAATAAAACCAAAAGGAACAAGGTACCGATTAGATTCGAGGCTGTGGAAGGCTAGATAGGTCGTATACAGACGTCGACATAAACGACACACTGGCAACAGACAAGGGGAGACGCAGACTCTTAAACACATGGTAACAGGGGACAGGTGGAAACAATCAAACAACCAAACCAAGACACACGAGGGAGGGCAAGTGACCTGAAATGAGAGGAGAGTTACTCTTTCAAAATAAAACAGGAAATGACAAGACAAGACATGGAGACAGGACAAAAAAACCCAACATGACCTCACCGCGGTGTGACATGAAACTGCAAATATCTTTCATCCATTTCACCAGTTTTCAGCCCACAGGCCCCATTAAACACTGGAAGGTGACAATGATTCAGTGAGGAAGGTTTTCATTGTTTGAGTCTCAGTCATCAGTGATCTTGTAGAAAATGTCAGCTCTGAAATGATGAATGTTATTGATGCTGTTTCCCCAACGAAGGCAAAGGTAAGAAAGAAGAACATGGAGAAATGTTAGTCTGCAAAGAAATTTTAAAAATAGATTTAAAAAGCTGAGCGCAGGTGATGGAAAACACATATCCAGATGTATTATGACATAAAGAGAGACTTTTGAACTTTCAATTTTAACTGATGAATGCAAGACAGTCCTTCTCTGACAGCAGGGGTGCACCCTGGACAGGACGCCAGTCTATCTGACATATAGACACAAACAACCATTCATGCTCACATTCACAGCTACAAGCAGTTTAGAGTCACCAATGAACCTAATGTGCACGTCTTTGGACTGTGGGAGTATCGGAGGGAACCCACACAGACACAGAAAGGCCCCAGGCCTGGAGTTCAAACCCAGAACCTTCTTGCTGTGAGGCAACAGCACCAACCACTGCACCACCGTGCTGCCCCTTCTCCAACATCACTGTCAAAAACAATAATAATGCATGTGCCTGTTGACAGGCTGACACACTCTCCTGTGTCAGCAGCCCATGAAACATGACATTAAAACAAAATCATTTGAGAGTCACCCAGACTGTTCATTCAGCTACAGGCTCATCTGCACCATCTCTTCACAGGAAACAACGACCAACTTTTATTTGGAGCTGCAGCACTGAAAGTGAGGAAATAGGCTTTAGTTTAATGTGTGCTGTCAGCCAGATGACGTGTTTCACACCTAGTGGGTTATACATATACCACGCAGAGGCAAGAGGGAGTGTTCGAGATGAAGAACAGTGTGGGAACTTCATGTCAAATTTCCACAAACTCAACTTTCTGGCTCTAACTGAACCTGTTGTCTTCTGATGATGTTTCAGACTGAGAGATAAATACTGAACGTGCACATCTTAACCTCACCACCAGTCACTGTATTAAAGAAATTGCTGTTATCTGTTGATGTGCATTACACTTGACTTAATGACTACCACTGTGCACATCCTGTATAGTATATGACACTTCTTCTCTTCTACTTACAAACACAACATGTGTGGTGTGAATGTGCTGCTGACTCTAATTCTTCCTATTAAGCCAACACATCTTCATGTGTGAGGAAGAACTTGTCTGTCACCCCAGCTGATAAGACTTCATTCTTGTTAGGCTCTAGTTGTCAAGTCATTTTATACCAACAGGAGCGAAACAGATGCAGTGGTTTATTTAAGTGTTTGGTTTATTTGACAGTTTTTCCTCATTGTGCTGTCAGTTTCTGAAGATGTGCAACAACAAACTGTCTTTTTCATGTTGTGGCTGATGGGTGAATATTATCTCTGCAGCTGTTATTGCTGCACAGTTGAAATTCAAGGCTTCATCATAAAATGAGCAGGTACATCACACAGTTCCAGCAAAGAAGAAACGTTTTGACCACGTTTTATATCAGTTACACTGTGGAGAGTATGAAGCACACACATACAGGACGTACTGCACATTCCTACACACTACAGTCACACATATACATACTCTAGATACACACAACATACACCTCATGGGCCAGACACAAACCTTTGCACAAAGACAGACGAATATACTATATTTAAGTATTGGCAGGAAGTGTAAACATGTCAAAGTGCCCTGTGGTCAAAGACATATCTGAGTTTTGTGTGAAACGGAAGGAAGAACAAAGAGGCTAAACTCAGAGGGAGGAGTTGAGAAAAAACTCATTTTATATTTGTGTGAAATATAACTTCTTCGTGTTTGGCATCGATCTACTCTCTTTGTCTTTGTGCTGTTGTTATTAATACAAAGTGGAATCATTTCCCAGCAGCAGAGCGACAGGGTCAGAGCTGGATGTGAAGATGGGGAACACTTTGCTCTGTGTTCTGTCATTATTCTGTGAGTACATCAGTCATTTTCCAATTCTGTGACTTTCAGAGGCAGAATCATGATTTTATCATCGTGGTAGTTTTGGAGGCAGATCTTGGATCAGAGTGGTGGACTAAATACACAAATCGACCAGTTATATGCCATTTTATATATTTGAGTTGAAAGAGTTTTGTGTGTTTCCTGCCTCGTTAGCGATTTACAGAATATCATGTCAGAAATGTGTTGATAATCAGGAGCTGCCTCTGTTGAAACTCCAGCTGGTTGTTAAATGTTTATCATGATTTTGACTGTTTGTCAGATGGATCATGTCTGATGAGGTTTCAATCTTTATTTTAGTGCTGAACACACTCTTCTATGGAAAGACTGAAGGTAACCAGTTGTTTTTCTTTCCTGTTGTTTCTCACTTATAAAATATTGTCTTTAATATCTGTCTCCTACTTATTATCAACGATATCATGTTTAATCACATCCTCTTAGTGATGATATATTATCATGTATGAAGCATTTTATTTTAATAATATAATGATATCATTAAACTAGACTAGATCAGTGTCTAACAGTGTGAAATTGCATATTTTTCCGAGCAGTTGATGTTGGTGTTTATGTTTTCTGTGTAGTGCTGTATGCATGTTGTGGTGTTCATGTATGGAGACCAAATGTTTTGCTGACCCTCAGGCCAGAGTCTGTTCCCTTCATACCAGGGACGTCACTAGGACTGAAAGACAGGGGGGGGCTTAGCCCCCATGGTTGTAGGTGGGAATGTGTGCAGCAAATACTTTTCCTGACACCTCAATAGGCTTCATGAATGAATTTATGATTCGTTGTGGAGCATTTATCTTCCAAATGTGACTGAAGACAGTCGACCAATACATTGAATAGAAGGTAACATAATGATGTGGTGCGTTGCTTAATTAGTTTAGTTGCTGGTAGTTTAGTTCAAGGTCCGAGTGAAATTTGACAACACAGTACAAATGAAGTATGAATGAATCTTTCTTCTGCTTCACAACTCTGCCAACTGTTGATGGAAAGTTAACGTTGCTTAACAGAGAAGCGATGACATGCAGCTTCCCCCTGGGTCCCTCTGCCCGCCTGTCTGCCTAGTACAGCAGGGGAAACAACCACAAGGACCATTTTAATCAAAAAATGACAACTTGTGTCATTATTTATTTCAACTCATAGTGTTGCTTCTTTATGTTAAGTGCATACCTGCACTGTTTTGTTATTTAAAAAAAAGCCCATGCTTCATGCAGATGGGTTTAGTTTTCATGCGTTCATCTGGTGATTTTAATGGGGCAGGGCAGTGAGCCACCAGAGGGCACTGATGAGTCTCCACCACAGGTACAGTCAGTCCCAACAGTCCTGTGAGCAGCACAGATCATCTCACTGAACTTAGGTTATTAGCATGTGTGCTGACTGCCACAGTGTCTTCTTGGCATCACCTGCAGGAGTGAGTCAAGTTAGAAAGTGAAAAGTTCACAACAGAAATGCTCTTTTCAAAATAGTTGTTCAGCCTGGTTGGGATCTGGTGACAGCGACGGCCTTAACACATGATTCACAATGTTTTCATCTGAATGAAACCATTCAGTGAGCTCCTGTGTCCTGTGTGAAATCACCTGTATCTTGTTAACTTCAAAAACATTTCATTCCATCACAATGTCTGTCGAAATAATTTGTGGTTTGTCGTCAGTGTGTTGTACTTTGGTGTGATTTCATAAACTTGTGGAACCAAAGAGACTAAATTGGGTGAAATCAGACACTTCACAAACAATTATTTATGACGGAGACAATGATGGTTTCCAGTATGATATGAAAAACATGAATTTAAACCAGTTGAGCAGCTTTTAGAGTTTTTATCAAATAGATCTCAGAGGTTGAGTCAGTGTTGTCAGTGAAGAGTTTCCTTCAACTGGCTGCTGCCAAACTTTGTCCTTAATCCCTGTTTGTATTCACGTTTCTGGTGAATGAAAAACTTCCAGCTCAGTTCAAGTCTTTTTTTTAGAAACACCTTGTGTGATATGTTTTCATGCTTTTGTTTTTCCACCTGCTTTTGTTGCCACGATTGTTGAATAATGTTTGTGTTGTTTATTAAACCTTGCTACTAATTTAAACTGTTGCTGGAGGACAATAATAATAATGATCAGTAGAAAAAGTGCTACACACCTTTGTTTTTCACTGGATTTTATACTTGTAGTTGTTTTCTTACTGTGTGTTTTTGTCAACAGTTTCCAATCAGGTCACTGTGACTCTACAACCAAACTGGCCTCTGATATACAGAGGAGAGACGATCACTGTCAGATGTGAGATCCAGGGAGGTGGAGGCACTGAGTGGGAGTATCAATGGAGAACACCCTGGGTGAACTCACAATGGACAAACGTTGATTACTTGAGCATCAGTGCTTCTCCGTCCCACAGTGGGGACTACATGTGTAGGGGTAGACTAAGAAGGGATCCCTATCCTTCAACAGAGTGGAGTCAAGGCGTCACAGTTACAGTATCAGGTAAGACATATCTGTTGTGCTTTCATCTACTGGGGCGTCCACATACATGAGGGACCAACTGTGGTTATCAGCATACTGCAGTTTCTGGAAAAATATCATTCACAGGGAAGAACAGAGACGATCATTTCTATTGTAGAGAACTTGTAGAGTGTCATATACAGATTCATACAGAGTATTCATTCACTCTGAAAATGTCATGTTTCTTCATGTTTTCATTGATAAGCTAAACAGGACAAGTGTAAACATTTATCCGTCCAACTAATGATCCATTTCTCTCCAGGTAGTTTAGTGATCAACTATTTTTTTTCAATGGACAGAATTAAGAAAACAGAGACACTATTCACTGTTCTGTAGTTTTGTTGTAAAACAGTTACAGTTTTTTTATTTGCTGGTAAAATCTAAATGACTGAGTGGATGTACAGTGTGGTCACTTTGATAAATTCTGTTAAAAGTTATCTACAATACTACAAGTCTTTTACCTTTCAAGGATGTAATGTAACAAAATCACTTTCCTGAGGTAAATCACATTCATAGTACTTACTTTTTTTGTTTGTTTTTGCCCTGATCTCAACAGGAAGTAAACCCACGGCCACTCTGAGAGCAGACAGGACAGTGATACCAGCAGGGGGCAGAGTGACACTGACCTGCTCTGTGTACGGCTCTGATGGCTGGAAATACTCCTGGTTCAGACGAACCTCTGAGTTTTCTCAGGCTGTTTTAATAAAACATGGTGCATCAGACCACACAGTCAGCATCTCAGAAGGAGGCATCTACACGTGCAGAGGAGGGAGAGGAGAACCAGAGCTCTTCACACAAGAAAGCTATACAGTCACCGTTGAGGAAACTGGTGAGTTTAGTTATTTGTTGTGGAGTAAAACAACATTCACTCTTTAAATCTGTTCTTCTGTTCATCAGTAGTGTAACAAAGAGACGTTTTGATACCAACAGCAAAAAAGAACCAACACAATGATCATGTGTCAGTAGCTCCTACTGTTGTGATGAAGGTGAGAACAGAGCGTTAATCCCTCTTCATGTTGAGCTCAGATTCAAGACGAGACTGGAAGAAGCTTCCTGCCTCTCACTGTATTTATATCATCTAGAAGAGTTTGTCTGCTTGTTACTGTATTTGTAAATGTTTTGTCATCCTTCAGTCCATCACTGCAAATATGAGTGTTAGCAAAGAAAAGCTAAGTCAGACAACTCATGGAGAAAACACACTGATTTGTGCAGTAGAATATCAATAACAAGACAGAAATAACTGTCCAAAGTAAACACTGAAACATCCAACTACAAACCTACTTAAACAGTCATTGAACATCTTCTCAGAAGCTGAAGTTGTTTCCATGACGTTGAGGAGTTTGATGTGTGTTGATGTTCAGTCTGACAAACAGTTTGACCTGTGACACATCAGGTTATCTGATGCAGCTCAGCAAACAGATGGTATTTATTCTCTGTTGTTTTCTAACACCTCCACCTGCTCCTGATGACGCGTTTAAAGTCAAACAAAGAGGTGACAAAGGAGATACTGTTCTCTTATATGTTCTAGATACAAAATCACTGCCATTCACCTTTATTCATCTTGAACTTACTTTACAGAGAACGATCAGACTGTTGTAGAAAATAAGTGAAGCCAAACAGCCTGTTGTGTTTGCTGTGTGTCAGTGTCAGTGTAAAGAGCAGCAGTCTGATGGAGAACTGCTGTCACTGTCTGTATGCTGAGTTTCAGCTGCTGCTCTCAGGCTGTTGGATCTGACAGAGTGAAAAACATGAAAACCATCATGGAAATAGCAGCAAAAATCATTTTCCATCATCAGATTTTCCTGTTGAATTTATGTTTCTATCAGAATCCTAACTGCGTATTTTTCTTATGTGAACAGTTTCCAATAAGGTCACTGTGACTCTACAACCAAACTGGCCTCTGATATACAGAGGAGAGAAGATCACTGTCAGATGTGAGATCCAGGGAGGTGGAGGCACTGAGTGGACGTATGAATGGAGAACACCCAGCTCACACACACCTCCATCACACAGTGAATACAGGATCAGCAGTGTTACTCTGTCTCACAGTGGAAGCTACAGGTGTAGGGGTAGAAAAGACTTGTTTTCCTCAACAGAGTGGAGTGATGTCATCAGACTGACTGTATCATGTAAGTTGAACGTCTGTCATTCATACAAAAATGTTACATGTTACAGTTTTTAAAATCTGTTCCATCTAAATACAACAACAAAAACACTTCTGACATTATTGTAGCTCTCTCCAGCTACTCAGTGGAAAATTGATTTTTTTTTTAGTGTAGTCACAAAAGACCTGGAAAAGAGCTTTTTTTCTGGAACATCAGAGTAACTTCTTATGTACTACACAGTTCCAACACATGAAAAATAAAATGTAGTAAAATTGCTGAATCTCAGCCTCCTCACCTATATTTGGTTGTTAAGGAATCCACAGCTTCCTCTGACAAATATTACAACAGATATATCATCTAATATATTTATTTTCTTCATTAACCTCTAGAGGTTTCAGGTTTTGAAAACTTCATGGAAAGAGTTTGGTCTCATTAACACCTGCTACAATATGTCTTCATTTTGTTGGAGGCTGATCTGCTACATTCACAGTGTTTCAGTCATTTGGTGATTATTGACTTTTCCTCTCAGATTCCTCTCAAGGTTTTATCTGTGATCTGCAGCACAGACCACAGAGTTTAATAAAATGGCGGATGGAGGTTTGTGTTAGTTTGTGTCAGTTTCTGTTTCATATATTATGATGAAGAGTTGGAAAATTTTGAAATATTCATTTCCAACCCAGTTGTCCTGACCGGTTCAGAGTCACGTAACATGAAGGACAAGGAAAAGCCACAGTTTCCAGTCCTTTTTCTGTTGGGCACATTTTTTTTCATTCTCCATCTCCACAACTGTTTCTATATGAACCATAGAAAATACACACCATGAAAGTGAAGGTGACGTGTCTGTGTCACCGGCTCGTTTTGTGATTTATTTTGATGCAAAATTTACAGAATAAATGTGTGAATGTTCAAAGACTTTAATGTGGACAAAGGGCTGGATGTGAGTTGGGTTAAATTAGTTTCACAGAAAATCAGTCTGATCAGAGTTTATGAAACAAGGTAATAAAGTGAAAATATTTTTCTGGGACAAATCCTATTTAACCACTGACTTGTTTTGTTTTTCACTGTAAACTGAACAGCAGATAAACCCCGGGCCTCACTGACAGCAGACAGGACAGTCATACCAGCAGGGGGCAGAGTGACACTGACCTGCTCTGTGGACCCATCATCTGGTTGGAAATACGACTGGTACAGAGACAATAAACTCTCTGAACCTCTGAACACACATGATGCTGATTTCCACACAACTGGACAAATCAGTGTCTCACAGGGAGGAGTCTACAGCTGCAGAGGAGGAAGAGGAGACCCAGTTTACTACACAGAGAAGAGTCAGGAAGTTGGGATTGACACCATTGGTGAGTTTGGAAATAAACACACAATGTAGAATAAATCTATTGTATATTCATGATGCATCATTAAGATGGATGGAAAAACATTATATCTGATGTTAATTGAATCTTTTGATGTTTTCTTGTTCTTATTATAAATTCTTGACCATGAACAGTCCCAAACAGGGCTGTTGTGACTCTGCAGCCCGACTGGACTGAGATCTACAGAGGAGAGAGGATCAGTGTCAGCTGTGAGATCCAGGGAGGAGACACTGAGTGGACGTATGAATGGGAAACTACCAGCTCATTGAAACCTTCAAATCAACATGAATACAGGATTAGTTCTGCTTCATCGTCCCACAGTGGAGAGTACAGGTGTAGGGGCAGGATGAAAAGTGCTCGACGTAATACAACAGAGTGGAGTGCTGCAGTCAACCTGACAGTGTATGACAGTAAGTCAGATCATTATCATTTAAACTGAAGATGTTAACAAGTTCAAATGTTTTTGTTAGTTTATAATCAGATTGTATCTTAATGTTTGTTCATATTATGTATTTGTTGATAATGTTCTGAGAGAAAAATGATTCCATGTCCAGAGACCAGACGTCATAACATGTTTTGATCCTGAGAAAATGACTTTCCAACAGATAAACCCCGGCCTGTCCTCACTGTGTCTCCATCATGGCTGAGTCCTGGAGCCTCAGTGACTCTGAAGTGTGAGGTTGAACATCCATCTGCAGGATGGAGGTTCTCCTGGTATAAGGCTGTTCCTGATGTATCACACACCTCCTACAGCTATGAGCTGCTCCCTGGTAGCAGCAATGGGACTGAACAGGATTCCTACATCGTCCATGGTCAGACACACACAGCAGGATATGTGTGTGAGGCTGGAAGAGGAGACCCAGTGTTTTACACTGAGATCAGTGAACCAAAGTTTGTCTGGTCTGGAGGTGAGTTTGTTGTTTCTTTGGTTTTTTTAAGACAAGAAGCAAATGTTCAGTCATGACCTGAATTCATCCATGTTTTTGTCTGTGAGCAACATTTCCTAAAAACAAATGTTGGTAAATAAACTGATTTTTACGTTCATGGTCCCCAGTGGAAGAAATGTATTGATTTCGTTTTTTTCCGTCAAGACCAACTTTACGTTTTTCAACCTACTGAAAAAAGAAAATGTTGATATTAGATGATTTTGGTTGGTTTAATACTTTCCATCCTTGTTTCCTTTTGTCCTTAATCCTCAACAAACCAAAGATCAACACAGGAACATTTACACTGAGATCTCTTTCATTTTAATATCTCTGTCTGGTTTGACTCTTCTCTATGTGTTGTTTTCCAGATGTTCATCCATCAGCATCTCTCACAGTGAGTCCTGACAGAGTGCAGCACTTCATCTCTGAGGATATCTCACTGAGCTGTGAGGGAAACTCTCCTGAGTGGAGAGTGAGGAGGTTTCCTGAGGGTGGCTCCCTGTCCTGTTCTGACTGGAGGAGAATGACTGGATCCAGATGTGACATGTTCTCATCACAGCGTAGTGATGCAGTGTACTGGTGTGAGTCTGGATCAGGAGAGTTCAGCAACACAGTCAACATCACTCTACATGGTACGTTTTATTACATTTTCTTTGTGTTTCATTTTTTCTGGTATTTGAAGTATTTTCAACGTCTCATGTGATTTAATTCATCATATCTTAGAACTGAGTTGTTGACATATACAGAGACTTTCTGAGAGTTTGATCCATGACTCTGCTACATGGTCTGTTCAGTGACTGTCTGTGACCAAACAGACAAAATAACTTCCTCTATGTTCTGTAGATTTAATGTAAATAGGTTTTCATCTAATGAAAATCAAATGTTGAAACTGTTGTTGTATTTTTATGAACAAATACTTACAATATACAATGTAGTTTATTTGGCAACAGTGATCTGTGAGACACATCCAGCAGGTTGTAAGTGAACGAGATCAAATGTCAGGTCTTATGATGATCCTGTAAAATAAATCAGAACTGCATCAGAATAAAAACAGATGTGTAATCTATTCTCATCATTACATGTCAGCTGGTTGTAAAGGTCTGCAGCAGCTGATCTCTGACTGAAGCTTCACATTCTGACTGTTTTACAGATGATTATCATGATGGTGTTATCCTGGTGAGCCCCGTCCGTCCTGTGACTGAGGGAGAGTCTGTTACTCTTGGCTGCAGATTCAGGACAGAAAAAAAACTTTCCAGTGTGTTTTTCTACCATAATGACAAACTGATCCAAAGTGATACCAGGACGGAGCTGAATATCTCTGCAGTGTCAAAGTCAGATGAAGGTTTCTACAAGTGTCAGTCCTCAGGAGAAGTGTCACCACAGAGTTGGATGTCAGTTAAAGGTGAGTGGGATTCAAATATTTTAGGATTTTTTGCTTTTGTGAACTGTGTTGACAGTGTATATTTCTGTGTAGTTTCTGTATATGTTGGATGTTTTTGTATTTTTTCAAGTTTCTGAATAGTTTTACTAACATTTAAATAATGTTACAGTAGCTGTGCCGAGACCTGGAAGCTCTTCATTTCCTGTGTGGCCGATCGTTGGGCTGGTTTGTGGAATCGTACTCATTGTTCTCCTGCTCCTGTTGTATCGCTGCAGACAGTCCAAGGGTGAGGCATGTTTCCTCTGATATTAAACACTTTACTTACTCTTTAATGATTCACATGCACAGATGTGACAAAATCATCTAAAATGAAATGTGTTTTGATCACATGCATGAAAGTTCAGAGTATTTAACACTGATTGTACCTGAACTGAAGCTAAACTACGAGACAGAATCCACAAATATCATTGTTCTTCTGTTCTATTGTAATAATACAAACATGATGACACCATTATGGGTCTGTGTGATGAAAATATCTTGTAGATGTGGTTGTGACTTATCCACACATCCAAAAAAAAATAAAAATACCAACTGTGGATTTTTGTTAAAGTTGTCATATTTTTTCAGTGTAATGGAAGTAAAATGATTAATCTGACCTTTGCTTGCTTTGTTGCTGTAGGTGATATTAGTCTTGAGGCTGAAGATGCAGAAAACGGTACAGTTTGCACCTTTTGATTAACATGGAGCACTTACAAATGCAACAGCAGGATGATTTCAGGGACTGGTTACAAGTGTTTGATATGAAACCCTGTCACTCAAAAATATGTTTATTTCACCTGCAGGTGAACCTCAGGATGTGACATATTCTTCTATTGAACTGAAAAACATTGGAAAGAAGCGTTAGTACTCCAAATATTTGTAATGTAAAAGAAAAAGTTTTTGACCTTCAGTGCCTAAAAACATAATTTTTTTTTCCTCTTTTATAAATTAATCTTAACAGACAAACATCGTGAACCAGCAGAGACCTCTGTTTACTCTGATATAAAGACAAGACCTGCAGGTACAGTCATGCTCATAGTTTGTATTGTTTCATATACAGTAGGTGATTGTTGTTGTATGTTGTGTGTCAGTAGTTTCCAGTATCTTTCCATCTCACAGATATGACATAAAACTGATAAGTTTTTCTCTTATATTTTTACTCTCTGGTCATGGTGCTGCAGATTATGAAATACTGTAGCTTGTTTGTGGAAATTCATCCATCAGCTGTGTATTATAGAGATGTGGCTTCTGTTTCAGACAATCGTCCCTTGTATGCCCAGGTGAACATCAACACCAAAGAAAAAGCCAAGAAGAAGAGAGGTTAGTTAAGTGCACTATTGTCTTGGACACAGTGAAATGCTATTTGTTCAGTATTTGTAAAGTAGGTGCTGTTTGTAATTACTGTATTTTTTAGTCATGTAAGTTTATTTGACATTTTGTATGTATGCTGAACAGCAGTTTACTTACATTTACATTATATCAGTAAAGTCTGTAAAAGCTTTAATACTCTGTTATGTAGCTAGTTTGAGCACTAGGGGCAGAATACTGTCATTTTACTCAGTGGACACATTAACCCTGACAATCCACCTCAGTTCAGTGCCTGTATCTTTGGCAACTGTCTTGATTTAATCATCTCTCCATTTATAGGAAAATCAGCTCCTGCAGCAACTGATGACTCAGTTTATTCTGAAGTGAAAAACCCAGGAGCAGCTTTTGGTAATAATGCTGCCAAGTCATTTGAATATTGTGTTGATTGATAAGTTATAACTCAGCTTTACATCTTGTCCTTTTTTTTTCTTGCTGTTTTCTTCCAGGTCTGTGAAGAGAGCTGTATCAACAAAACTGATTCATGGTTGACAGCATTTTCTGAAACCATTGTGGGCACCTCTGCTTTCCAAAGATCAGACATGCTCTCGATTTTGTACCGTTACTTTGTTAATCGATGATGTAAAAGAATGGATTTAATGTTCTGTTTTAACCCAAAGCACAAGACTACTGAGGTGTAGCCACATTTCACATTTATGCATGATGTTATTTTACAATTATTTTGTCATTTATTTGTAAAACTTTAGTAGGATACTTTGAATACAGGCTGTTACAAAGAGAGCAACAATTAACAGTTTGATGCATTATGTTCCAGCTCCAGTACCCAGGTTATTGTGCAGCTTATTACAGCTTATACAGTTATTTTTATGGTGCTAGATGGTAGATGTTAGATTTCAGCAGCAAACATAAGTAGATGAAATCTTTGGCTTGTGTTGTCATTAGTGTAGTTGCCAAATGATCTTGATAAAACAACGGGAAAACAACATGAGATGGTTTCTTTTAGAGTTTCCCCCATTTGTTGTACCACCATGAAGCAAAAATAAAGGAATCTCAAATTTCATATGATGATGCCATGCTTGTAAAATGTAGCTGTGAAAACAGTCAAGATGTATTTTGATCTTTTATCTAAAGGATATGATGCTTTATCGCTCATTTACATCTGGTTTTTTGAGTTTTTATTTTTGTATTGATTTAATTTCAGACCAATAAAGACACGGACACATCTTGCTGCCAAAGAAGAAGCATTGACAAAGTTTTAAACAACAACACATTCACGTGTACTCAGTTTTTGCAGTATTTAAGCAGCTGCTGTGTGTATCATTGCTGTCCAGACATCACAGATGCAGTGTTTTGTATGTTTGACATCATCTGAGTGTAATCCAGCTGTTGTCAATAAAATAACACCAAGATGACTGAATAGTTTTCTCAGTATTTTTTCAGAAATGTTGTTACAATTTGCAATATGTGACATGAAATGAAGAAAGGAAAAGCAGCAAGGTGGTCCCACCCTCTTTAAGTATCAAGTAATAATACATTTTACTTCTCCTGCGGGGTTTATTTCATCAGTCTTTCTGAAAAGCTAAAACAGGCTCCTGCGGTGGTTTTTAGGTGTATTTCAAATGAAATATATATCGACCACAGCACTGGACAGTGCAGTTTGAACACATCATCTGGACAGTTCATGAACAATTCTTATTATGTTATTTAACTTCAGCTCTTCTCACACTCGCTGCTGTGCATGAGACTATTTCTGTTTCTCTCACACATTCACTTCCTGTAGCTGAAGTTGTGACCACAGTTGTGACCAGAGCTTCACCGTAAAGTGGAGAGAGTCTGTGGTGGAGTAACTGAAAATGTATCTCTACAATACTTCAACCCAACTTTCTAGTGGACAGACCATACACAGTTTTGAGAGGGTTGAAAGCTGCGAGCTGCTGCTGGTGGTCAAATGCTACGTGACAGTAACAGGAGAAGTGTGAACACGTGAAAGTATAACTGTGCTCAGATCTGGTCTGGTTGTGTCAGCTTTGTGTAAAAGGGAAGGAAGCACAGACAAGTTTAACTCAGAAGAAGAAGAAGAAGTTGGAAGAAGCGTCCGGAGCAACATTTAGATGAAATGTAACTTCTGTATCTCCTCAGTCCTGCTGCCGTTTCAAGCTCTCTCTTGACGCAGCAGAGGAGAATCTCAGAGTGACAGAGCTGGATGTGAGGATGGGACAGACCTCACCCTGTGTGCTCGGGCTCTTCTGTGAGTATTGACACGGATCAAGGAAAAGGTTGTGGTGAAGTGAGAAGAAGGGACGACCACAGGTTTCCCTGGAAGTTTGAACAGAGCAGACTTGGTATCATCATGATTGTTTTGTAAGAAGGATCTTTGTTGTTTCTTTTTTTTTAGCAGTGATTTGCTACAACATTAATATTACCCAACTATAGCTGCCATTGATGAAACCCCAGTTGTTTGTTATGGTTATTGTACATTAATCACTTCTGTTTTTCTGATAATGTCCTTTAGTGCTGTGGACACTCCCCTACTATGGACACGCTGAAGGTAATTTCACAGTGTTCATTACTTTTCTTCATCAGTGTTTTCACTTAAGATGAATATTCACCCACTGCTTTACTTTAAACGTGTTCTATTTCTTTTTCTTCTCTTTTGTCATGAATTCATCTTTTCAATCTATGCATCCACACAGATCACAGTAGACTGTGAGTAGAATAGCTGCTATTTTCTGCTACTTACTGTGTAGTGTTGTATGAATGTTTGTGTTGTGTTATAGATGCTGTGCTGACCCTTCAGCCCGACCAGTCCACTTTTTTTCCGAGAGAATCTGTGACCTTCATATGTGACACGAAGGAAGGAGAAGAAACTCACTGGGAATACGCACTCACCAAGGATAAATGGCCATTTGTTCCATATAATGTCTATAAACTCTACACATTACCACGTCTCTGGACAGGCTACAGTGGTGAATACCAGTGCCTTCTTCGCCACAAGCTCTCATATGATGTGAAAACCAGTAACATCGTCTCTTTGACTGTATCTGGTAAGTCGATGTTTTATCACCATGAGAAAGTTTACCATGAATATTAGCACTTATTTATGAGCCCTGTTCATATGATTGCCCCAATTGTGTTGATATAAACAGTATAAATCTAAATGTATGTGTAATCATGTACTTTAAACATTTTAGAAAACCCTGAAATTATTACAGATAGAATAAAACAAGGCTAAAGTAAGTAGAAGTAACACGACAGAGCTCTTCACATCAGGAGTCTTACGTGTTTATCTGTGTCTGTCACTACAAAATTATGGAGGTGTTTTCCTTTGGAAACCAAAATCAGGACAGATGTGGAAGTGGTCTAACAACAGTGGGTGTCATTTTATTTGTAATTTTGGCTCTATAAATAAAATGAAGCTGACTTGAAGGTTGCTGTAATATTGTGCTGAGAACATTTCATCTTATGTCATTTTTAAGCCGTGTTACACTGACCTGCTCTGTGGCCGGCTCTGCTGGTTGGACATATCACTGGTCCAGACGAACTCCAGGCTCTGATGAAACTCTGCCTGTGAGAGATGGTGATGAAAACAGAGTGATGAGTATCTCACAAGGAGGCACTTACTGGTGCAGAGGAGGGAGAGGAAATCCAGTCTTCTACACTCATGCAAGTGATGGGGTCACAATTCAGATAACTTGTGAGTTTAATGGTTTTATTTGGAGTGAAGTAAAATGACATGAATTCCTCATCACTGCTTTAAAGCTCTGTCGTTTTCTTTGTTGATTTTATATTTCTGCTGTGAACAGTTTCCAATAAGGTCAGTGTGACTCTGCAGACCAGCTGGCCTCACATTTTCAGTGGTGAGACGATCACTGTCAGGTGTGAGATCCAGGGAGGCGGAGACGCTGAGTGGGAGTATGAATGGAGAACATCCTGGTCAACCACACATCGGACAAATGATGATTACTGGAGTACCAGAGCCTCTGAGTCCCACGGTGAGGGCTACATGTGTAGGGGTAGACACAGAAGGGACCCGTATTCTTCGACAGAGTGGAGTAAAGGCCTCAAAGTAACAATATCACGTAAGTCATATATTTGTTATGCTTTCATCTACATGAGGGACAAACGGTGGTAGTCACTGCAGCTTCTGGAAAAATATCACTCTGAAGATCTGCAGGGAAGAACAGAGACAGTGATTTTTATTGTAGAGAACTTGTGGTGTGTAATATAGAGATTTCCTCCTATAGATGAGATGAAACCACAGAGAATGACTGCTAAACCACCCCCATTAAGAAGTCCACAGTTCACTGATTTTGTCTAATAACACAACTTCCCCAGTGTAAAAACATCTTACCACACAACAAGATGAGTCATTATTAGCAAATACTGTAGCTCATGTGTAATGTCAAGTCTTTTTACATTTTAAAGTTGTCTGCACTGCAATATTATACAAAAAAATAATTCATTAAAAATTATACACAATTTTATTTATATATAATATAAACACCTAATTGCACTGCTGAGGATCATTGAAGTTTTATCCTACCTTGACCATGTAGAAATTCAAGGATGATTATGTCAAATCATTTCATTAAGGGAAACAATAATTTGCTTCTTTTATCTTGTTTGTCAATGCATACAACTGTAAACTGTATTATTTAAGGATGTGAGGATAATGAATTAAATATTAAATATAAGAAACTAAATACACAAAAATGTACACACAAATTTAACACTGTGTTTATAAAGTCTTTTTGAATTGTATTCTAGATAATATGAGAAATTCGCTAAGATATAATTATTTGCAGTTTATTTGCAGTTCAAATTCATTTAGTACTCACTTTATTCTTTGTTATTTGTTACTTATTTCTATCTTTAAACTCAATGGCAGCAAAACCAAAGGCTCAGTTGAGTGCTGACAAACGAAACATACCAGCAGGGGGCAGAGTGACACTGACCTGCTCTGTGGACCCATCATCTGGTTGGAAATACGACTGGTACAGAGACAATAAACTCTCTGAACCTCTGAACACACATGATGCTGATTTCCACACAACTGGACAAATCAGTGTCTCACAGGGAGGAGTCTACAGCTGCAGAGGAGGAAGAGGAGACCCAGTTTACTACACAGAGAAGAGTCAGGAAGTTAGGATTGACGCCATTGGTGAGTTTGGAAATAAACACACAATGTAGAATAAATCTAATGTATATTCATGATACAACGTTAAGATGGATGGAAAAATATTATATCTGATGGTAATTGAACCTTTTGGTGTTTTCTTGTTCTTATTATAAATTCTTGACCATGAACAGTCCCAAACAGGGCTGTTGTGACTCTGCAGCCCGACTGGACTGAGATCTACAGAGGAGAGAGGATCAGTGTCAGCTATGAGATCCAGGGAGGAGACACTGAGTGGACGTATGAATGGGAAACTACCAGCTCATTGAAACCTTCAAATCAACATGAATACAGGATTAGTTCTGCTTCATCGTCCCACAGTGGAGAGTACAGGTGTAGGGGCAGGATGAAAAGTGCTCGACGTAATACAACAGAGTGGAGTGCTGCAGTCAACCTGACAGTGTATGACAGTAAGTCAGATCATTATCATTTAAACTGAAGATGTTAACAAGTTCAAATGTTTTGGTTAGTATATAATCAGATTGTATCTTAATGTTTGTTCATATTATGTATTTGTTGATAATGTTCTGAGAGACAAATGATTCCATGTCCAGAGACCAGATGTCATAACATGTTTTGATCCTGAGAAAATGACTTTCCAACAGATAAACCCCGGCCTGTCCTCACTGTGTCTCCATCATGGCTGAGTCCTGGAGCCTCAGTGACTCTGAAGTGTGAGGTTGAACATCCATCTGCAGGATGGAGGTTCTCCTGGTATAAGGCTGTTCCTGATGTATCACACACCTCCTACAGCTATGAGCTGCTCCCTGGTAGCAGCAGTGGGACTGAACAGGATTCCCAATGCATCATGGAAATCCCCCAGCAGTCTAGCTCTCCAGCAGCGTAACTAAGGGATGGTTCAGGACATACCTGAGCCAGTCCTAACTATAAGCTTTATCAAAGAGGACAGTTTTAAGCCTGATCTTAAAGGTAGAGAGGGGGTCTGCCTCCTGAACCCACACTGGGAGCTGGTTCCACATTTTCTCTTACAAACGTTGACTAGTGCACCTTTAATAGTCCACATCTGAATTCAGGTGAGAAAGGCCAGAGATGGAGCTCAGAAATGACTAAGTAATGGTGCAGGTCATGATACCTCCTGCTAACAAGCTAACAATAGCAGGATTTATTTTTATTAGTTATTTCTTTATCATTTATTCACAGTAAGAAGTAGACCAACAGTGAGCTCTTCTTCTTCATCTTTATTGTGGTTGCAGCACACTGTATTTGAGTGAGTGATATTCTGTCATCCATCAATCTGTGTCTCTTGTGCTGCTCTTGCTGCTTCCTCGTTGTCCTGTCTACTTCCAGTATGTTGTTTTGTTACACACAGCACTGCCACCATGTGTCACAATACACAGTCTACAGTCACAATCAGCAGCAATGACCTCAGCTCCTTATTGAGTCACTGCTGGTCTCTGTAGCTTTTCTTCTGTCTTCATGCTGCAGTTTGAACTGTGAGTGCAGCTCAAAGACATTTGAAGACGTTTGTAAGATCAGACCTGCACCTGAATACAGCCATGTTACTTTTTCTTCAAGAAGAACAGGAAACAGCACAAAAGAAGAAAAGCTGTGATTTTAATGTCAGCAGCCAGAAATGTCTCCATGTGTATGAAATAATGTAGTGGACCTTACTCCAGACTCCACCTCAAGCCAAACCACTTGTTTTATGTCATCAGTTGACAGCACACAGCTCTGCCTACAAAGGAATAATGTTGTTTAGGTTGAAAATCACCGACTGCAAATGACTTCACTTCTTCTTAGAGTCCTGAGGCTTCTGAGGCGACTGTAGCAGCAGGCTACATGTGAAATGTCACAACCAGGCAAGGACTCTGGACGCAGGTGCAGGAAAGTTTCACAAAAAAAAAAAATCTTTATTTCTAAATCAAGCTCGAGCAAACAAAAAAAATCCTGAAAACTGGAGGGACAGAACTATGAGATCAATAACAAAAAAATCACTCAACGAGGAACTAGAAATAAAACCAAAAGGAACAAGGTACCAATTAGATTCGAGGCTGTGGAAGGCGAGATAGGTCGTATACAGACGTCGACATAAACGACACACTGGCAACAGACAAGGGGAGACGCAGACTCTTAAACACATGGTAACAGGGGACAGGTGGAAACAATCAAACAATCAAACCAAGACACACGAGGGAGGGCAAGTGACCTGAAATGAGAGGAGAGTTACTCTTTCAAAATAAAACAGGAAATGACAAGACAAGACATGGAGACAGGACAAAAAAACCCAACATGACCTCACCGCGGTGTGACATGAAACTGCAAATATCTTTCATCCATTTCACCAGTTTTCAGCCCACAGGCCCCATTAAACACTGGAAGGTGACAATGATTCAGTGAGGAAGGTTTTCATTGTTTGAGTCTCAGTCGTCAGTGATCTTGTAGAAAATGTCAGCTCTGAAATGATGAATGTTATTGATGCTGTTTCCTCGACGAAGGCAAAGGTAAGAAAAAAGAACATGGAGAAATGTTAGTCTGTGAAGAAATTTAAAAATAGATTTAAAAAGCTGAGCGCAGGTGATGGAAAACACATATCCAGATGTATTATGACATAAAGAGAGACTTTTGAACTTTCAAATTTTAACTGGTGAATGCAAGACAGTCCTTCTCTGACAGCAGGGGTGCACCCTGGATAGGACGCCAGTCTATCTGACATATAGACACAAACAACCATTCACGCTCACATTCACAGCTACGAGCAGTTTAGAGTCACCAATCAACCTAATGTGCACGTCTTTGGACTGTGGGAGTATCGGAGGGAACCCACACAGACACAGAAAGGCCCCAGGCCTGGAGTTCAAACCCAGAACCTTCTTGCTGTGAGGCAACAGCACCAACCACTGCACCACCGTGCCGCCCCTTCTCCAACATCACTGTCAAAAACAATAATAATGCATGTGCCTGTTGACAGGCTGACACACTCTCCTGTGTCAGCAGCCCATGAAACATGACATTAAAACAAAATCATTCTAGAGTCACCCAGACTGTTCATTCAGCTACAGGCTCATCTGTACCATCTCTTCACAGGAAACAACGACCAACAGTTTTATTTGGAGCTGCAGCACAGAAAATGAGGAAATAGTCTTTAGTTTAATGTGTTCTGTCAGTCAGATGACGTGTTTCACACCTAGTGGGTTATACATATACCACACAGAGGCCAGAGGGAGTGTTCAAGGTGAAGAACAGTGTGGGAACTTCATGTCAAATTTCCACAAACTCAACTTTCTGGCTCTAACTGAACCTGTTGTCTTCTGATGATGTTTCAGACTGAGAGATAAATACTGAACGTGCACATCTTAACCTCACCACCAGTCACTGTATTAAAGAAATTGCTGTTATCTGTTGATGTGCATTACACTTGACTTAATGACTACCACTGTGCACATCCTGTATAGTATATGACACTTCTTCTCTTCTACTTACAAACACAACATGTGTGGTGTGAATGTGCTGCTGACTCTAATTCTTCCTATTATGCCAACACATCTTCATGTGTGAGGAAGAACTTGTCTGTCACCCCAGCTGATAAGACTTCATTCTTGTTAGGCTCTAGTTGTCAAGTCATTTTATACCAACAGGAGCGAAACAGATGCAGTGGTTTATTTTAGTGTTTGGTTTATTTGACAGTTTTTCCTCATTGTGCTGTCAGTTTCTGAAGATGTGCAACAACAAACTGTCTTTTTCATGTTGTGGCTGATGGGTGAATATTATCTCTGCAGCTGTTATTGCTGCACAGTTGTAATTCAAGGCTTCATCATAAAATGAGCAGGTAGATCACACAGTTCCAGCAAAGAAGAAACGTTTTGACCACGTTTTATATCAGTTACACTGTGGAGAGTATGAAGCACACACATACAGGACGTACTGCACATTCCTACACACTACAGTCACACATATACATACTCTAGATACACACAACATACACCTCATGGGCCAGACACAACCTTTGTACAAAGACAGACGGATATACTATATTTAAGTATTGGCAGGAAGTGTAAACCTGTCAAAGTGCCCTGTGGTCAAAGACATATCTGAGTTTTGTGTGAAACGGAAAGAAGAACAAAGAGGCCGAACTCAGAGGGAGGAGTTGAGAAAAGTTCTCATCTTATATTTGTATGGAACATAACTTCTTCTTCGTCTTTTGCATCGATCTTCTCTCTTTGTCTTTGTGCTGTTGTTATTAATACGAAGTGGAATCATTTCCCAGCAGCAGAGCGACAGGGTCAGAGCTGGATGTGAAGATGGGGAACACTTTGCTCTGTGTTCTGTCATTATTCTGTGAGTACATCAGTCATTTTCCAATTCTGTGACTTTCAGAGGCAGAATCATGATTTTATCATCATGGTGGTTTTGGAGGCAGATCTTGGATCAGAGTGGTGGACTAAATACACAAATCCACCAGTTATATATCATTTTATATATTTGAGTTTAAAGAGTTTTGTGTGTTTCCTGCCTCGTTAGCGATTTACAGAATATCATGTCAGAAATGTGTTGATAATCAGCAGCTGCCTCTGTTGAAACTCCAGCTGGTTGTTAAATGTTTATCATGATTTTGACTGTTTGTCAGATGGATCATGTCTGATGAGGTTTCAATCTTTATTTTAGTGCTGAACACACTCTTCTATGGAAAGACTGAAGGTAACCAGTTGTTTTTCTTTCCTGTTGTTTCTCACTTATAAAATATTGTCTTTAATATCTGTCTCCTACTTATTATCAACGATATCATTTTTAATCACATCCTCTTAGTGCTGATATATTATCACATATGTAGCATTTTATTTTAATAATATAATGATATCATTAAACTAGACTAGATCAGTGCCTAACAGTGTGAAATTGCATATTTTTCAGAGCAGTTGATGTTGGTGTTTATGTTTTCTGTGTAGTGCTGTATGCATGTTGTGGTGTTCATGTATGGAGATCAAATGTTGTGCTGACCCTCAGGCCAGAGTCTGTTCCCTTCATACCAGGGACGTCACTAGGACTGAAAGACAGGGGGGGCTTAGCCCCCATGGTTGTAGGTGGGAATGTGTGCAGCAAATACTTTTCCTCACACCTCAATAGGCTTCATGAATGAATGTATTATTAGTTGTGGAGCATTTATCAGGACCTGTTATCGGGCTCACTCTCTCTTCTTTCCCTGCCTTCTTTGGAAGACCCCCTGCCTTTCCTCTCCTCAGTCTTCATGGTGTCTTTTTGTCGTCTTTTTATATATTTATATTTATGTTTTTAGATAATATCTAAAAATATATAGTTTCATAACTCAGTTCTTTCTTCTTGCATGGTGTCCTTCCAAATGTGACTGAAGACAGTCGACCAATACATTGAATAGAAGGTAACATAATGATGTGGTGCGTTGCTTAATTAGTTTAGTCTCTGGTAGTTTAGTTCAAGGTCCAAGTGAAATTTGACAACACAGTACAAATGAAGTATGAATCAATCTTTCTTCTGCTTCACAACTCTGCCAACTGTTCATGGAAAGTTAACGTTGCTTAACAGAGAAGCGATGACATGCAGCTTCCCCCTGGGTCCCTCTGCCCGCCTGTCTGCCTAGTACAGCAGGGGAAACAACCACAAGGACCATTTTAATCAAATAATGACAACTTGTGTTATTATTTATTTCAACTCATAGTCTTGCTTCTTTACGTTAAGTGCATGCCTGCACTGCTTTCTTATTTATTTTTTTTAGTCCAAATTATTATTATTGCTATAATTATTGTTGGGGGGGCTTAGGAACATTTTAGGGGGGCTTCAGCATCTAATGATATCCATGCTTCATACAGCTGGGTTTAGTTTTCATGCGTTCATCTGGTGATTTTAATGGGGCAGGGCAGTGAGCCACCAGAGGGCACTGATGAGTCTCCACCACAGGTACAGTCAGTCCCAACAGTCCTGTGAGCAGCACAGATCATCTCACTGAACTTAGGTTATTAGCATGTGTGCTGACTGCCACAGTGTCTTCTTGGCATCACCTGCAGGAGAGAGTCAAGTTAGAAAGTGAAAAGTTCTCAGCAGAAATGCTCTTTTCAAAATAGTTGTTCAGCCTGGTTGGGATCTGGTGACAGCGACGGCTTTAACATATGATTCACAATGTTTTCATTTGAGTGAAACCATTCAGTGAGCTCCTGTGTCCTGTGTGAAATCATCTGTATCTTGTTAACTTCAAAAACATTTAACTCCATCACAATGTCTGTCGAAATAATTTGTGGTTTGTCGTCAGTGTGTTGTACTTTGGTGTGATTTCATAAACTTGTGGAACCAAAGAGACTAAATTGGGTGAAATCAGACAACTTCACAAACAATTATTTATGACTGAGACAATGATGGTTTCCAGTATGATATGAAAAACATGAATTTAAACCAGTTGAGCAGCTTTTAGATTTTTATCAAATAGATCTCAGAGGTTGAGTCAGTGTTTCCTTCAACTGGCTGCTGCCAAACTTTGTCCTTAATCCCTGTTTGTATTCATGTTTCTGGTGAATGAAAAACTTCCAGCTCACACACACCTCCATCACACAGTGAATACAGGATCAGCAGAGCTACTGAGTCTGACACAGGAGACTACAGGTGTAGGGGTAGAAGTGATTATAAATTAACAGGGTGGAGTGATGTCATCAGACTGACTGTATCATGTAAGTTGGATTTTCATTTATTCTGAAAGTATCATTTTAATGTTTTCATTGATTTGAATTAAACAGGAAACATTTTCCCTGTAACAATAATGACGTCTCTTATGAGCAGCTGAGTAACAAACTGTGGTTGTTTTTATAGTGAGAGCAGAGTAAGTGAAGTGGAGCCATGATTCAGTGGACTGCTGAAGTGTAATGACTGACAGAGAGATGCTCAGGAAGAACAGAGAACTATGTGGTTTCTTCCATGAAGTGAAGAACAAATCACAGTGAATCTGAGCTGAGCTCAGCAACAGGAGCTCAGCAGCTGTATCACTTCTTCTTGTCTGGGAACCAGGCCACTGATCTCTGCACTAGTGAAACATGAACAGTACCTAGTTAGTTAGTTAGATATGGTAACTGCTGTGTTTCCTAAATCAGTTATCAACCAATGAGAGTCATGTGCAGTTTGTCACTTTCATGTGATGGTAATAGTTTTTTTATTCCAGTCATTTATTTGTTTCTTTTGGTCCAATCTGAACAGCTGATCAACCCAAGGCCACTGTGACACCATCCTCAACAACAACCATACCAGCAGGGGGCAGAGTGACACTGAGCTGCTCTGTGGACGACTCTGATGACTGGAGATACGACTGGTTCAGACGTGTCTCACACTCTTCAGGAGCTGATCCAGTAAGAGCTGTTGAACCAGGCAGAGATCTGGTTGTCTCAGAGGGAGGTCTGTACCTCTGCAGAGGAAGGAGAGGAGACCCAGAGATCCTCACAGAGAAAAGTAATGACGTCCTCATTCTGAAAACTGGTGAGTTTAGTCATTTAATATTCACTGTTCTGTTCAAATCTGTTGTCAGTAGTTTAAAAAAGAGTCATTTGGTGTCAAGAGGGAAACAGGAGAATTTTAATGGATAAATGAAAATAGAGCAGCAGCTCTTAATCCTGAGGATGGAAAAACACAACATGTTAGTCTCTCTGCAGGTTGTGTTAACATGAAATTGTCTCGGTTCTTGAACACAACACAGCCCCATGATTGAGCTGAGTTTCCTCCAGCTGGTGTGTGTCTGTGTGTGTGTGTTTGTGTGTATGTGTGTGTGTGTGTGTGTGTTTGTGTGTATGTGTGTGTGTGTGTGTGAGTTTGATTTGTATAATGATTATAAAATGTTTTTAGTTTCTATTTCTACTTGGTCTATTATTTAAACCTCTGTGTTTGATTTGATCTTATACTTAGTTGTTTAACTTTGTTGTTTTCTTACTGTGTGTTTTTGTCAACAGTTTCCAATAAGGTCACTGTGACTCTACAACCAAACTGGCCTCTGATATACAGAGGAGAGGAGATCACTGTCAGATGTGAGATCCAGGGAGGAGACACTGAGTGGACGTATGAATGGAGAACACCCAGCTCACACACACCTCCATCACACAGTGAATACAGGATCAGCAGTGTTACTCTGTCTCACAGTGGAAGCTACAGGTGTAGGGGTAGAAAAGACTTGTTTTCCTCAACAGAGTGGAGTGATGTCATCAGACTGACTGTATCATGTAAGTTGAACGTCTTTCATTCATACAAAAATGTTACATTTTACAATTTTTAAAATCTGTTCCATCTAAGTACAACAACAAAAACACATCTGACCTCTCTCCAGCTACTCAGTAGAAAGTTGATAGTTTTTTAGTGTAGTCACAAAAGACCTGGAAAAGAGCTTTTTTTCTGGAACATCAGAGTAACGTCTTATGTACTATACAGTTCCAACACATGAAAAATAAAATGTAGTAAAAATGCTGAATCTCAGCCTCCTCACCTATATTTGGTTGTTAAGGAGTCCACAGCTTCCTCTGACAAATATTACAACAGATATATCATCTAATATATTTATTTTCTTCATTAACCTCTAGAGGTTTCAGGTTTTGAAAACTTCATGGAAAGAGTTTGGTCTCATTAACACCTGCTACAATATGTCTTCATTTTGTTGGAGGCTGATCTGCTACATTCACAGTGTTTCAGTCATTTGGTGATTATTGACTTTTCCTCTCAGATTCCTCTCAAGGTTTTATCTGTGATCTGCAGCACAGACCACAGAGTTGAATAAAATGGTGGATGGAGGCTTGTGTTAGTTTGTGTCAGTTTCTGTTTCATATATTATGATGAAGAGTTGGAAGATTTTGAAATATTCATTTCCAACCCAGTTGTCCTGACCGGTTCAGAGTCACGTAACATGAAGGACAAGGAAAAGCCACAGTTTCCAGTCCTTTTTCTGTTGGGCACATTTTTTTTCAATCTCCATCTCCACAACTGTTTCTATATGAACCATAGAAAATACACACCATGAAAGTGAAGGTGACGTGTCTGTGTCACCGGCTCGTTTTGTGATTTATTTTGATGCAAAATTTGCAGAATAAATGTGTGAATGTTCAAAGACTTTAATGTGGACAAAGGGCTGGATGTGAGTTGGGTTAAATTAGTTTCACAGAAAATCAGTCTGATCAGAGTTTATGAAACAAGGTAATAAAGTGAAAATATTTTTCTAGAACAAATCCTATTAAACCACTGACTTGTTTTGTTTTTCACTGTAAACTGAACGGCAGATAAACCCCGGGCCTCACTGACAGCAGACACCACAGTCATACCAGCAGGGGGCAGAGTGACACTGACCTGCTCTGTGGACCCATCATCTGGTTGGAAATACGACTGGTACAGAGACAATAAACTCTCTGAACCTCTGAACACACATGATGCTGATTTCCACACAACTGGACAAATCAGTGTCTCACAGGGAGGAGTCTACAGCTGCAGAGGAGGAAGAGGAGACCCAGTTTACTACACAGAGAAGAGTCAGGAAGTTAGGATTGGTGAGTTTGGAAATAAACACACAATGTAGAATAAATCTATTGTATATTCATGATGCATCATTAAGATTGATGGAAAAACATTAAATCTGATGTTAATTGAAGTTATTATATATTCTTGACCATGAACAGTCCCAAACAGGGCTGTTTTTGTTAATATATAATCAGATTGTATCTTAATGTTTGTTCATTTTATGTATTTGTTGATAATGTTCTGAGAGAAAAATGATTCCATGTCCAGAGACCAGACGTCATAACATGTTTTGATCCTGAGAAAATGACTTTCCAACAGATAAACCCCGGCCTGTCCTCACTGTGTCTCCATCATGGCTGAGTCCTGGAGCCTCAGTGACTCTGAAGTGTGAGGTTGAACATCCATCTGCAGGATGGAGGTTCTCCTGGTATAAGGCTGTTCCTGATGTATCACACACCTCCTACAGCTATGAGCTGCTCCCTGGTAACAGCAGTGGGACTGAACAGGATTCCTACATCGTCCATGGTCAGACACACACAGCAGGATATGTGTGTAAGGCTGGAAGAGGAGACCCAGTGTTTTACACTGAGATCAGTGAACCAAAGTTTGTCTGGTCTGGAGGTGAGTTTGTTGTTTCTTTGGTTTTTTTAAGACAAGAAGCAAATGTTCAGTCATGACCTAAATTCATCCGTGTTTTCGTCTGTGAGCAACTTTTCTTAAAAACAAATGTTGGTAAACAAACTGATTTTAAAGTTCATGGTCCCCAGTGGAAGAAATGTATTGATTTAGTTTTTTTCCATCAAGATCAACTTTCAATTTTTCAAGCTACGCAACAAAGCAAATGTTGATATTAGATGATTTTAAATACTGAAGTTGGTTGATTATCTTTCTCTCCTTGTTTCCTTTTGTCCTTAATCCTCAACAAACAAAGATCAACACAGGAACATTTACACTCAGATCTCTTTCATTTTAATATCTCTGTCTGGTTTGACTCTTCTCTATGTGTTGTTTTCCAGATGTTCATCCATCAGCGTCTCTCACAGTGAGTCCTGACAGAGTGCAGCACTTCATCTCTGAGGATATCTCACTGAGCTGTGAGGGAAACTCTACTGAGTGGAGAGTGAGGAGGTTTCCTGAGGGTGGCTCCCTGTCCTGTTCTGACTGGAGGAGAATGACTGGATCCAGATGTGACATGTTCTCATCACAGCCTAGTGATGCAGTGTACTGGTGTGAGTCTGGATCAGGAGAGTTCAGCAACACAGTCAACATCACTCTACATGGTACGTTTTATTACATTTTCTTTGTGTTTCATTTTTTCTGGTATTTGAAGTATTTTCAACGTCTCATGTGATTTAATTCATCATATCTTAGAACTGAGTTGTTGACATATACAGAGACTTTCTGAGAGTTTGATCCATGACTCTGCTACATGGTCTGTTCAGTGACTGTCTGTGACCAAACAGAGAAAATAACTTCCTCTATGTTCTGTAGATTTAACATCAATAGTTTCATATTAAAAGAAAATGAAATGTCAGTGTCCAGTCAGTCTTCTTCACAATTTAGCAGCATAATAATCTTGGTGGCAGGTTTCACTTCACTTACTTCATCCTCAAATTGCATCCAAACTTTGGCCCCAGTAAATATCTTTTCCTTCCAAAGTACTTTGTCAAAAATAATGTTTCTGTAACAAATCACAATAAACGCTCAAGATTTGTATCTGTAAATTGTTATTCTCTTGATTATCACATGAAAAAATGTCATCAAACAACATCACAAGTCCTCTGCAAAGTAATAAAATGAAGTTGGGTTCTGGTCAAATGAGGCAGTAATGAAGCATCAGAAATAAAAAATCATTTCTCCTCCTTCTCTTGTAAAAGTTTGGATTTAGCACAGTTTTACTGTTTTTACAGATGCAGTTATTTTAGTGATAATTACAAAAAATCTAGTTTATTGATGGTCAATGAACTTTATATTGACTTCTCACCTCTGGCAGCAACTAAACATCACATCATCATCATCATCACAGTCTCAGCTTTTCTCTTCTTCTGTTTCCAAAGAGAAAACAGTCACATGTTGCCCCGAATCATGACGAGGGTTTGGTTTAGTGTCGTTGTTGTATGTTCACAGGGGAGATGAAGAAAACAAGTCCTGTGTAATTTATAGATCAATGTAAAAAGCTGTTGTTTATTTGGCAACAGTGATCTGTGAGACACATCCAGCAGGTTGTAAGAGAACGAGATCAAATGTCAGGTCTTATGATGATCCTGTAAAATAAATCAGAACTGCATCAGAATAAAAACAGATGTGTAATCTATTCTCATCATTACATGTCAGCTGGTTGTAAAGGTCTGCAGCAGCTGATCTCTGACTGCAGCTTCACATTCTGACTGTTTTACAGATGATTATCATGATGGTGTTATCCTGGTGAGCCCCGTCCGTCCTGTGACTGAGGGAGAGTCTGTTACTCTTGGCTGCAGATTCAGGACAGAAAAAAAACTTTCCAGTGTGTTTTTCTACCATAATGACAAACTGATCCAAAGTGATACCAGGACGGAGCTGAAAATCTCTGCAGTGTCAAAGTCAGATGAAGGTTTCTACAAGTGTCAGTCCTCAGGAGAAGTGTCACCACAGAGTTGGATGTCAGTTAAAGGTGAGTGGGATTCAAATATTTGATGCTTTTTGGTTTTGTGAACAAAGTCACACTGTCAACATATAGCATATTTATGTGTATGTATTGTGAATGTGAATTGGGTTGTGTATTGCTTCAGTGTTTTATCTTTACTAAGACTTAGTAAAGTGACAAAGTCATCTGCGTCTTATTTATCTGAATGGATTTTGTAAATTCTGCAAAGGAAAGTCCAATATAAATATGTTTCTAAATACTTTTACTAACTTCAATAATATTCAGTATTTATTATAGCTGTGTCAGGACCAGAAAGTTCTTCATTTCCTGTGTTTCTGATCGTTGGGCTGGTTTGTGGAATAGTATTGATTATTGTCCTGATGCTGTGTGGCTGCAGAAAGTCAACAGGTGAGTCACTGATTATTAAAAATCTGTGATCAGTTCTGACGTCATGTCATGGAGCAGTGGTTCACTTTTCAATACAAATCCTACTGTGCTTTTTACAGGTCCATGTGTTCACAGGTTTGTACAACACGCTCTCTTCTCTCATATTTCACAATAAAACTTTCCTGCTAATACACAATTACATGACATGTTTCAGGCTCACTCAGACTCACAGAGGGAATCAGGGCTCTGCTACAGACCAAAAAGTCAACCATGATGAAAATCAGCAGCAAGTATATTCCTCTCTTCTCCACGGTCAGTGTAATAGACTCTATAGAGACTATATCCTCTTAACTTAATTGCACCATAGAAACTCTGGCTGGGGTGCACATTAAAACACCTGGATCCAAGAGCTATTTAACCATTTATTGAGTTAGGGAGGTGGATGGATGAACTGATGGTGGATGGTTTTCTGTACAAACAAACAAAATTCAATACACTGTCATGCGTACCACAACAAAATAATACCAAAAAGGTACTGAAGGCATTTTACATGATTAATGCAAACAAAGGGGCCTGACAGGACACACCCAGTCCTTAAGTAACCTCCCCCTAGCCCACCCCCTCTCCTGCTCTTTGATAGGTGAGTCGCTCCACCCACCCAGTCTCACAGAATTGTGGTGTCAGTTTTTCATTGTAGCTTTAAACGCTTTCACAACTACTTCAAACTACTTCAAAGTTTCTATTCGATAGAGACCAGGAAACATTTAGATCCATTTGCATCCAGTTCTCCAAGACTGTCCTCATTCCTTCTGCTGCTGGAGTTAAACCAAACCTCAGTAATTTAACATGTGACTTCAGGAAGTTCTTCAGTTCAAATGACTGTCACAGACATGAGGTGACTGATGTGACTTTGTTTTGATTTTCACTGACCTGTAGGTGACGTCTGCGTCTATGAATCAATCAGAGGATCTGAAAACACTGGAGAAGGTTCAGTACTTTTACTTTTACTAATGTTGAGCTGATGGAAGCTGCAGTATATAATTATATAGGAGTGATTAATATTTAACTTAGTGAAAACATAATTTTTCAGGTCAACCAGACAGTAATGTCACTAATGTCACATCTCCTGTTGAAGTGTATACAACAATGAAATCCTGTCATGTGATCATTTTAACAGGTCAGTGTGATGGTGCAGAGGAGAGCTCTGACTATATTAATGTGAATCCAGATTCAGCCACAGGTACAAACATTAACATCAGTTATTTATCTTGTTTTATCTTTTTTTCTTCAAATGTTCATTCAAAAAAACTCTTTAATCAAACTTTCATTCTTTTCAATTTTGGCATTTTGTTTAACTGACTTAAAAAAGCTATCAGACACTAACAGCAGCATTGGTGCAGCTGTCTTTATTACATCATGATTTACCTTGTTTTATCTTTTTCTCTTGAAATTTACTTTAAACTAAAAAAACAAACAAACAAACATTTTTTTTCCAATCGTGACCTTCATTTTTTTTCTATTATGACCTTTTATTTTCTTGATGTAAAAACACTATGAGACACTATGTGTAATCGAGGACATTCTTAAGGGGAAGCATTGATGCAGCTATCTTGAGTTTCTATTTTCTCTTTAACATGTCTCTCACATCTAAATCATTCCTGTAAGGTCCAGTTTTCATTTTTTATTCATTGTATTGTTTGAAATTATTTTCCTGATTCCACATAGAAATTGTAATATTTTTCTGAATATATCACGTTTGCTTTCAATGATATAAAATGATATTTTATATAATGTCAGATAGGATGTCTCAGTTTTCAAGCCATTTATTGTGATTTTGTTCCAGGTCCATAAAAAGATGAACATCATCAACAAAACAAGAGCGACATGAATGACAACATAAACGCACATTTTGTGCAGCTGAGCAGCCATCTACATAAAAAAACACATGATAAATGTTACTGGGCATTTCTCTGGAGATGAACAATATTAATAGATTCACTTGTTATCCTAGAAAAATATGAATATTTTCACAAACAAGTTTATTTTCACAAACTGAGCATCTTAATGTGATTGTTATATCATGACAAATTCTATTTATATTATATTTTATATTAACGTAATGTATTTTACTTTACACTGTATCTTTTTTATGTCTGTCTGTTTTTAATAAGTTTTTTTTTGTATGTTGTTTTCCTGCTAAAAGCAGTGGGTTAGTAAATAAATATAATAAAGTGAAGTGAACATTCATGGTTGGATTATCAATTCAATTCAATTCCATTCAATTTTATTTGTATATCACCAAATCATGATATACATTATCTCAAGGCACTTTGCAGGGTAAGGCCGAGACCTTTCTTTGTTATAGAGAAAAACCCAACAGTTCCCACAAAGAGCAGCACTTGGCGACAGGGGGGAGGAAAAACTCCCTTTTAACAGGAAGAAACCTCCAACAGAACCGGGCTCAGGGTGGGCGGCCGTCTGCCTCGACCGGTTGGGTTTAGGAGGAGAAAGAGGGGGTGGGGGGAAGAGAGATGTATAGGTAATGGTGTTATCAATAATAATGATAGAAAACAGTGGTAAATAGTAATGATGAGTTGTGGTAGATCTGGATCCTGCTGCTTCAGAGGCAGAGAGACCTGCAGAATGAGGACAGAGAGAGGGAGAGAGAGGAGAAGCACAAACTATGGGAGAGAAAAAAATACAAAGTCAATGGCATTAAGTTGTCGAGAGAGAGAGAGAGAGAGAGAGAGGGAAAGAGAAAGCGAGAGAGTCCAATGCATCATGGGAATCCCCCAGCAGTCTAGCTCTGTAGCAGTGTAACTAAGCGATGGTTCAGGACATACCCGAGACAGCCCTAACTGTAAGCTTTATCAAAGAGGACAGTTTTAAGCCTGATCTTAAAGGTAGAGAGGGGGTCTGCCTCCTGAACCCACACTGGGAGCTGGTTCCACATTTTCTGTTACAAATGTTGACTAGTGCACCTTTAATAGTCCACATCTGAATTCAGGTGAGAAAGGCCAGAGATGGAGCTCAGAAATGACTAAGTAATGGTGCAGGTCATGATACCTCCTGCTAACAAGCTAACAATAGCAGGATTTATTTTTATTAGTTATTTCTTTATTATTTATTCACAGTAAGATGTAGACCAACAGTGAGCTCTTCTTCTTCATCTTTATTGTGGTCGCAGCACACTGTATTTGAGTGAGTGATATTCTGTCGTCCATCAATCTGTGTCTCTTGTGCTGCTCTTGCTGCTTCCTCGTTGTCCTGTCTACTTCCAGTATGTTGCTTTGTTACACACAGCACTGCCACCATGTGTCACAATACACAGTCTACAGTCACAATCAGCAGCAATGACCTCAGCTCCTTATTGAGTCACTGCTGGTCTCTGCAGCTTTTCTTCTGTCTTCATGCTGCAGTTTGAACTGTGAGTGCAGCTCAAAGACATTTGAAGACGTTTGTAAGATCAGACCTGCACCTGAATACAGCCATGTTACTTTTTCTTCAAGAAGAACAGGAAACAGCACAAAAGAAGAAAAGCTGTGGTTTTAATGTCAGCAGCCAGAAATGTCTCCATGTGTATGAAATAATGTAGTGGACCTTACTCCAGACTCCACCTCAAGCCAAACCACTTGTTTTATGTCATCAGTTGACAGCACACAGCTCTGCCTACAAAGGAATAATGTTGTTTAGGTTGAAAATCACCGACTGCAAATGACTTCACTTCTTCTTAGACTCCTGAGGCTTCTGAGGCGACTGTAGCAGCAGGCTACATGTGAAATGTCACAACCAGGCAAGGACTCTGGACGCAGGTGCAGGAAAGTTTCACAAAAAAAAAATCTTTATTTCTAAATCAAGCTCGAGCAAACAGAAAACACTCCTGAAAACTGGAGGGACAAAACTATGAGATCAATAACAAAAAAATCACTCAACAAGGAACTAGAAATAAAACCAAAAGGAACAAGGTACCGATTAGATTCGAGGCTGTGGAAGGCGAGATAGGTCGTATACAGACGTCGACAGAAACAACACACTGGCAACAGACAAGGGGAGACGCAGACTCTTAAACACATGGTAACAGGGGACAGGTGGAAACAATCAAACAATCAAACCAAGACACACGAGGGAGGGCAAGTGACCTGAAATGAGAGGAGAGTTACTCTTTCAAAATAAAACAGGAAATGACAAGACAAGACATGGAGACAGGACAAAAAAACCCAACATGACCTCACCGCGGTGTAACATGAAACTGCAAATATCTTTCATCCATTTCACCAGTTTTCAGCCCACAGGCCCCATTAAACACTGGAAGGTGACAATGATTCAGTGAGGAAGGTTTTCATTGTTTGAGTTTCAGTCATCAGTGATCTTGTAGAAAATGTCAGCTCTGAAATGATGAATGTTATTGATGCTGTTTCCTCGACGAAGGCAAAGGTAAGAAAAAAGAACATGGAGAAATGTTAGTCTGCGAAGACATTTTAAAAATAGATTTAAAAATCTGAGCGCAGGTGATGGAAAACAAATATCCAGATGTATTATGACATAAAGAGAGACTTTTGAACTTTCAATTTTTAACTGATGAATGCAAGACAGTCCTTCTCTGACAGCAGGGGTGCACCCTGGACAGGACGCCAGTCTGTCACAGGACTGACATATAGACACAAACAACCATTCACAGCTACGAGCAATTTAGAGTCACCAATGAACCTAATGTGCACGTCTTTGGACTGTGGGAGTATCGGAGGGAACCCACACAGACACAGAAAGGCCCCAGGCCTGGAGTTCAAACCCAGAACCTTCTTGCTGTGAGGCAACAGCACTAACCACTGCACCACCGTGCCGCCCCTTCTCCAACATCACTGTCAAAAACAATAATAATGCATGTGTCTGTTGACAGGCTGACACACTCTCCTGTGTCAGCAGCCCATGAAACATGACATTAAAACAAAATCATTCTAGAGTCACCCAGACTGTTCATTCAGCTACAGGCTCATCTGTACCATCTCTTCACAGGAAATAACGACCAACAGTTTTATTTGGAGCTGCAGCACTGAAAATGAGGAAATGGTCTTTAGTTTAATGTGTGCTGTCAGCCAGATGACGTGTTTCACACCTAGTGGGTTATACATATACCACACAGAGGCCAGAGGGAGTGTTCGAGATGAAGAACAGTGTGGGAACTTCATGTCAGATTTCCACAAACTCAACTTTCTGGCTCTAACTGAACCTGTTGTCTTCTGATGATGTTTCAGACTGAGAGATAAATACTGAATGTGCACATCTTAACCTCACCACCAGTCACTGGATTAAAGAAATTGCTGTTATCTGTTGATGTTCATTACACTTGACTTAATTACTACCACTGTGCACATCCTGTATAGTATATGACACTTCTTCTCTTCTACTTACAAACACAGTATGTGTGGTGTGAATGTGCTGCTGACTCTAATTCTTCCTATTATGCCAACACATCTTCATGTGTGAGGAAGAACTTGTCTGTCACCCCAGCTGATAAGACTTCATTCTTGTTAGGCTCTAGTTGTCAAGTCATTTTATACCAACAGGAGCGAAACAGATGCAGTGGTTTATTTTAGTGTTTGGTTTATTTGACTGTTTTTCCTCATTGTGCTGTCAGTTTCTGAAGATGTGCAACAACAAACTGTCTTTTTCATGTTGTGGCTGATGGGTGAATATTATCTCTGCAACTGTTATTGCTGCACAGTTGTAATTCAAGGCTTCATCATAAAATGAGCAGGTAGATCACACAGTTCCAGCAAAGAAGAAACGTTTTGACCACGTTTTATATCAGTTACACTGTGGAGAGTATGAAGCACACACATACAGGACGTACTGCACATTCCTACACACTACAGTCACATACATACTCTAGATACACACAACATACACCTCATGGGCCAGACAAACCTTTGCACAAAGACAGACGGATACACTATATTTAAGTATTGGCAGGAAGTGTAAACCTGTCAAAGTGCCCTGTGGTCAAAGACATATCTGAGTTTTGTGTGAAACGGAAGGAAGAACAAAGAGGCCGAACTCAGAGGGAGGAGTTGAGAAAAGTTCTCATCTTATATTTGTATGGAATGTAACTTCTTCTTCGTCTTTTGCATCGATCTTCTCTCTTTGTCTTTGTGCTGTTGTTATTAATACGAAGTGGAATCATTTCCCAGCAGCAGAGCGACAGGGTCAGAGCTGGATGTGAAGATGGGGAACGCTTTGCTCTGTGTACTGTCATTATTCTGTGAGTACATCAGTCATTTTCCAATTCTGTGACTTTCAGACGCAGAATCATGATTTTATCATCGTGGTAGTTTTGGAGGCAGATCTTGGATCAGAGTGGTGGACTAAATACACAAATTGACCAGTTATATATCATTTTATATATTTGAGTTTAAAGAGTTTTGTGTGTTTCCTGCCTCGTTAGCGATTTACAGAATATCATGTCAGAAATGTGTTGATAATCAGGAGCTGCCTCTGTTGAAACTCCAGCTGGTTGTTAAATGTTTATCATGATTTTGACTGTTTGTCAGATGGATCATGTCTGATGAGGTTTCAATCTTTATTTTAGTGCTGAACACACTCTTCTATGGAAAGACTGAAGGTAACCAGTTGTTTTTCTTTCCTGTTGTTTCTCACTTATAAAATATTGTCTTTAATATCTGTCTCTTACTTATTATCAATGATATCATTTTGAATCACATCCTCTTAGTGCTGATATATTATCATGTATGAAGCATTTTATTTTAATAATATAATGATATCATTAAACTAGAGGAGATCAGTGTCTAACAGTGTGAAATTGCATATTTTTCCGAGCAGTTGATGTTGGTGTTTATGTTTCCTGTGTAGTGCTGTATGCATGTTGTGGTGTTCATGTATGGAGACCAAATGTTGTGCTGACCCTCAGGCCAGAGTCTGTTCCCTTCATACCAGGGACGTCACTAGGATTGAAAGACAGGGGGGGCTTAGCCCCCATGGTTGTAGGTGGGAGTGTGTGCAGCAAATACTTTTCCTCACACCTCAATAGGCTTCATGAATGAATTTATGATTAGTTGTGGAGCATTTATCTTCCAAATGTGACTGAAGACAGTCGACCAATACATTGAATAGAAGGTAACATAATGATGTGGTGTGTTGCTTAATTAGTTTAGTTGCTGGTAGTTTAGTTCAAGGTTCGAGTGAAATTTGACAACACAGTACAAATGAAGTATGAATGAATCTTTCTTCTGCTTCACAACTCTGCCAACTGTTGATGGAAAGTTAACGTTGCTTGACAGAGAAGCGATGACATGCAGCTTCCCCCTGGGTCCCTCTGCCCGCCTGTCTGCCTAGTACAGCAGGGGAAACAACCACAAGGACCATTTTAATCAAATAATGACAACTTGTGTTATTATTTTTTTCAACTCATAGTTTTGCTTCTTTATGTTAAGTGCATGCCTGCACTGCTTTGTTATTTAAAAAAAAGTCCATGCTTCATACAGCTGGGTTTAGTTTTCATGCGTTCATCTGGTGATTTTAATGGGGCAGGGCAGTGAGCCACCAGAGGGCACTGATGAGTCTCCACCACAGGTACAGTCAGTCCCAACAGTCCTGTGAGCAGCACAGATCATCTCACTGAACTTAGGTTATTAGCATGTGTGCTGACTGCCACAGTGTCTTCTTGGCATCACCTGCAGGAGCGAGTCAAGTTAGAAAGTGAAAAGTTAACATGTGATTCACAGTGTTTTCATCTGAATGAAACCATTCAGTGAGCTCCTGTGTCTTGTGTGAAATGATCTGCATCTTGTTAACTTCAAAAACATTTCATTCCATCACAATGTCTGTCGAAATAATTTGTGGTTTGTCGTCAGTGTGTTGTACTTTGGTGTGATTTCATAAACTTGTGGAACCAAAGAGACTAAATTGGGTGAAATCAGACACTTCACAAACAATTATTTATGACTGAGACAATGATGGTTTCCAGTATGATATGAAAAACATGAATTTAAACCAGTTGAGCAGCTTTTAGAGTTTTTATCAAATAGATCTCAGAGGTTGAGTCAGTGTTGTCAGTGAAGAGTTTCCTTCAACTGGCTGCTGCCAAACTTTGTCCTTAATCCCTGTTTGTATTCACGTTTCTGGTGAATGAAAAACTTCCAGCTCAGTTCAAGTCTTTTTTTTAGAGACACATTGTGTGATATGTTTTCATGCTTTTGTTTTTCCACCTGCTTTTGTTGCCACGACTGTTGAATAATGTTTGTGTTGTTTATTAAACCTTGCTACAAAATTCAAATTGTCTCTAAAAGACAATAAAAATAATTATCAGTAGGAAAAGTGCTACACACCTTTGTGTTTTATACTTGTAGTTGTTTTCTAACTGTGTGTTTTTGTCAACAGTTTCCAATGAGGTCACTGTGACCCTGCAGCCCGACCAGTCCACTTATTTTTCTGGAGAGTCTGTGACCTTCATCTGTGACTTGAAGGAAGGAGAAGAAACTCACTGGGAATACGCACTCACCAAGGATAATCGGCCATTTTTTACATATAATGTCCATAAACGCTTCACATTACGTCTCTTGACAGGCCACAGTGGTGAATACCAGTGCCTTGTTCAGCACAAGCTCTCATATGATGTGAAAACCAGTAACATCTTCTCTTTAACTGTATCTGGTAAGTCGACGTTTTATCACCATGAGAAAGTTTACCATGAATATTAGCACTTATTTATGAGCCCTGCTCATATGATTGCCCCAATTGTGTTGATATAAACAGTATAAATCTAAATGTATTTGTAATCATGTACTTTATACATTCTAGAAAACCCTGAAACTTGAAACTTTGTTCAGGACCACTGTGTTTTTCCTGCTACTTTCCACACAGAGAATATGGTGGCAGCATTTTAAAAGCTCAACAGACAGTATAATCCAGAATTACTGTCCTATTTGCTGGAAAAAATAATAGCTATTATTAGATAATATAATAAAAAGGCAAACATGTATAGAAGTAACACGACAGAGCTCTCCACATCAGGAGTCTTATGTAATTATTGTCTGTCACTACAAAATTATGGAGCTGTTTTCCTTTGGAAACCAAAATCAGGACAGATGTGGAAGTGGTCTAACAACAGTGGGTGTCATTTTATTTGTAATTTTGGCCCTATAAATAAAATGAAGCTGACTTGAAGGTTGCTGTAACATTGTGCTGAGAACATTTCATCTTATGTCATTTTGAAACCATTACCATTTGAATCATTCACATGATTTTGTTTCTTACAACAGGAGAAGCACCTAAGGCCACACTGCTATCAGGCCCAACAAACATACCAGTAGGAGGCCGTGTTACACTGACCTGCTCTGTGGCCGGCTCTGCTGGTTGGACATATCACTGGTCCAGACGAACTCCAGGCTCTGATGAAACTCTGCCTGTGAGAGATGGTGATGAAAACAGAGTGATGAGTATCTCACAAGGAGGCACTTACTGGTGCAGAGGAGGGAGAGGAAATCCAGTCTTCTACGCTCATGCAAGTGATGAGGTCACAATTCAGATAACTTGTGAGTTTAATGGTTTTATTTGGAGTAAAGTAAAATGACATGAATTCCTCATTACTGCTTTAAAGCTCTGTCGTTTCCTTTGTTGATTTTATATTTCTGCTGTGAACAGTTTCCAATAAGGTCAGTGTGACTCTGCAGACCAGCTGGCCTCACATTTTCAGTGGTGAGACGATCACTGTCAGGTGTGAGATCCAGGGAGGCGGAGACGCTGAGTGGGAGTATGAATGGAGAACATCCTGGTCAACCACACATCGGACAAATGATGATTACTGGAGTACCAGAGCTTCTGAGTCCCACGGTGAGGGCTACATGTGTAGGGGTATACACAGAAGGGACCCGTATTCTTCGACAGAGTGGAGTAAAGGCCTCAAAGTAACAGTATCACGTAAGTCATATATTTGTTATGCTTTCATCTACATGAGGGACAAACGGTGGTAGTCACTGCAGCCTCTGGAAAAATATCACTCTGAAGATCTGCAGGGAAGAACAGAGACAGTGATTTTTATTGTAGAGAACTTCTGGTGTGTAATATAGAGATTTCCTCCTATAGATGAGATGAAACCACAGAGAATGACTGCTAAACCACCCCCATTAAGAAGTCCACAGTTCACTGATTTTGTCTAATAACACAACTTCCCCAGTGTAAAAACATCTTACCACACAACAAGATGAGTCATTATTAGCAAATACTGTAGCTCATGTGTAATGTCATGTCTTTTTACATTTTAAAGTTGTCAGCACTGCAATATTATACAAAAAATAATAATTCATTCAAAATTATACACAATTTTATTTATATATAATATATACACCTAATTGCACCGCTGAGGATCATTTAAGTTTTATCCTACCTTGACCATGTAGAAATTCAAGGATGATTATGTCAAATCATTTCATTAAGGGAAACAATAATTTGCTTAAATGTAAGAAATTAAATACATAAAAATGTACACACAAATTTAACACTGTGTTTACAAAGTCTTTTTGAATTGTCTTCTAGATAATATGAGAAATTTGCCATGATATAATTATTTGCAGTTTATTTGCAGTTCAAATTCATTTAGTACTCACTTTATTCTTTATTATTTGTTACTTATTTCTATCTTTAAACTCAATGGCAGCTAAACCAAAGGCTCAGTTGAGTGCTGACAAACGAACAATACCAGCAGGGGGCAGAGTGACACTGACCTGCTCTGTGGACCCATCATCTGGTTGGAAATACGACTGGTACAGAGACAATAAACTCTCTGAGCCTCTGAACACACATGATGCTGATTTCCACACAACTGGACAAATCAGTGTCTCACAGGGAGGAGTCTACAGCTGCAGAGGAGGAAGAGGAGACCCAGTTTACTACACAGAGAAGAGTCAGGAAGTTAGGATTGACACCATTGGTGAGTTTGGAAATAAACACACAATGTAGAATAAATCTATTGTATATTCATGATGCATCATTAAGATGGATGGAAAAACATTATATCTGATGTTAATTGAACGTTTTGGTGTTTTCATGTTCTTATTATAAATTCTTGACCATGAACAGTCCCAAACAGGGCTGTTGTGACTCTGCAACCAAACTGGCCTCTGATATACAGAGGAGAGAAGATCACTGTCAGATGTGAGATCCAGGGAGGTGGAGGCACTGAGTGGACGTATGAATGGAGAACACCCAGCTCACACACACCTCCATCACACAGTGAATACAGGATCAGCAGTGTTACTCTGTCTCACAGTGGAAGCTACAGGTGTAGGGGTAGAAAAGACTTGTTTTCCTCAACAGAGTGGAGTGATGTCATCAGACTGACTGTATCATGTAAGTTGAACGTCTTTCATTCATACAAAAATGTTATGTTTTACAATTTTTAAAATCTGTTCCATCTAAGTACAACAACAAAAACACATCTGACCTCTCTCCAGCTACTCAGTAGAAAGTTGATTTTTTTTTTTAGTGTAGTCACAAAAGACCTGGAAAAGAGCTTTTTTTCTGGAACATCAGAGTAACTTCTTATGTACTATACAGTTCCAACACATGAATAATAAAATGTAGTACAAATGCTGAATCTCAGCCTCCTCACCTATATTTGGTTGTTAAGGAGTCCACAGCTTCCTCTGACAAATATTACAACAGATATATCATCTAATATATTTATTTTCTTCATTAACCTCTAGAGGTTTCTGGTTTTGAAAACTTCATGGAAAGAGTTTGGTCTCATTAACACCTGCTACAATATGTCTTCATTTTGTTGGAGGCTGATCTGCTACATTCACAGTGTTTCAGTCATTTGGTGATTATTGACTTTTCCTCTCAGATTCCTCTCAAGGTTTTATCTGTGATCTGCAGCACAGACCACAGAGTTGAATAAAATGGTGGATGGAGGCTTGTGTTAGTTTGTGTCAGTTTCTGTTTCATATATTATGATGAAGAGTTGGAAGATTTTGAAATATTCATTTCCAACCCAGTTGTCCTGACCGGTTCAGAGTCACGTAACATGAAGGACAAGGAAAAGCCACAGTTTCCAGTCCTTTTTCTGTTGGACACATTTTTTTTCAATCTCCATCTCCACAACTGTTTCTATATGAACCATAGAAAATACACACCATGAAAGTGAAGGTGACATGTCTGTGTCACCGGCTCGTTTTGTGATTTATTTTGATACAAAATTTGCAGAATAAATGTGTGAATGTTCAAAGACTTTAATGTGGACAAAGGGCTGGATGTGAGTTGGGTTAAATTAGTTTCACAGACAATCAGTCTGATCAGAGTTGATGAAAAAGGTAATAAAGTGAAAATATTTTTCTGGAACAAATCCTATTTAACCACTGACTTGTTTTGTTTTTCTCTGTAAACTGAACAGCAGATAAACCCCGGGCCTCACTGACAGCAGACACCACAGTCATACCAGCAGGGGGCAGAGTGACACTGACCTGCTCTGTGGACCCATCATCTGGTTGGAAATACGACTGGTACAGAGACAATAAACTCTCTGAACCTCTGAACACACATGATGCTGATTTCCACACAACTGGACAAATCAGTGTCTCACAGGGAGGAGTCTACAGCTGCAGAGGAGGAAGAGGAGACCCAGTTTACTACACAGAGAAGAGTCAGGAAGTGAGGATTGACGCCATTGGTGAGTTTGGAAATAAACACACAATGTAGAATAAATCTATTGTATATTCATGATACAACGTTAAGATGGATGGAAAAACAGTATATCTGATGTTAATTGAACCTTTTGGTCTTTTCATGTTCTTATTATAAATTCTTGACCATGAACAGGCCCAAACAGGGCTGTTGTGACTCTGCAGCCCGACTGGACTGAGATCTACAGAGGAGAGAGGATCAGTGTCAGCTGTGAGATCCAGGGAGGAGACACTGAGTGGACGTATGAATGGGAAACTACCAGCTCATTGAAAGCTTCAAATCAACATGAATACAGGATTAGTTCTGCTTCATCGTCCCACAGTGGAGAGTACAGGTGTAGGGGCAGGATGAAAAGTGCTCGACGTAATACAACAGAGTGGAGTGCTGCAGTCAACCTGACAGTGTATGACAGTAAGTCAGATCATTATCATTTAAACTGAAGATGTTAACAAGTTCAAATGTTTTTGTTAGTTTATAATCAGATTATATCTTAATGTTTGTTCATATTATGTATTTGTTGATAATGTTCTGAGAGAAAAATGATTCCATGTCCAGAGACCAGACGTCATCACATGTTTTGATCCTGAGAAAATGACTTTCCAACAGATAAACCCCGGCCTGTCCTCACTGTGTCTCCATCATGGCTGAGTCCTGGAGCCTCAGTGACTCTGAAGTGTGAGGTTGAACATCCATCTGCAGGATGGAGGTTCTCCTGGTATAAGGCTGTTCCTGATGTATCACACACCTCCTACAGCTATGAGCTGCTCCCTGGTAGCAGCAGTGGGACTGAACAGGATTCCTACATCGTCCATGGTCAGACACACACAGCAGGATATGTGTGTGAGGCTGGAAGAGGAGACCCAGTGTTTTACACTGAGATCAGTGAACCAAAGTTTGTCTGGTCTGGAGGTGAGTTTGTTGTTTCTTTGGTTTTTTTAAGACAAGAAGCAAATGTTCAGTCATGACCTAAATTCATCCATGTTTTTGTCTGTGAGCAACTTTTCTTCAAAACAAATGTTGGTAAACAAACTGATTTTTACGTTCATGGTCCCCAGTGGAAGAAATGTATTGACTGTGAACTGGGTTGAGTATCCTTCTCTCCTTGTTTCCTTCTGTCCTTCCCTTATCCTTCTTCAGTTAATCTGAAAGCATTAAAACCAACAAACAAACATGGAGATACAAGGTTTCCACCTCTCACTGAAGTGTAGCTCCACTCTTCTCAATGGGTACTTTTATTTTGGAAACTTCCTGTTTATAGACAGGACAGCTATAGCTGCAGTCTTCACTCAGTGGTGAGACAGGTGCACAGACCAGATAAACAAACAGCTGTGAAGCTGAGACGACTCAAACAAGACAAACAAGAGGAAAAGACTTTAGTACAGAGACAAGAAGCATCTTTTAATATGAGATAAACACCTCTGTGTGTTTGAAAGGTAAAAGTAGACAGTAGAAAAACATCCATCAGCAGCATAATTCATTTCTCTGCTGTGTCTCCATTTGCTCTGTTTGTTCCAAACTCTCATAGTTTCACCAAAACACTGCATCTTGTTCCAGTGTTGCTGCTACTGATGTTTTAATCCTCAACAAACAAAGATCAACACAGGAACATTTACACTGAGATCTCTTTCATTTTAATATCTCTGTCTGGTTTGACTCTTTTCTATGTGTTGTTTTCCAGATGTTCATCCATCAGCGTCTCTCACAGTGAGTCCTGACAGAGTGCAGCACTTCATCTCTGAGGATATCTCACTGAGCTGTGAGGGAAACTCTACTGAGTGGAGAGTGAGGAGGTTTCCTGAGGGTGACTCCCTGTCCTGTTCTGACTGGAGGAGAATGACTGGATCCAGATGTGACATGTTCTCATCACAGCGTAGTGATGCAGTGTACTGGTGTGAGTCTGGATCAGGAGAGTTCAGCAACACAGTCAACATCACTCTACATGGTACGTTTTATTACATTTTCTTTGTGTTTCATTTTTTCTGGTATTTGAAGTATTTTCAACGTCTCATGTGATTTAATTCATCATATCTGAGAACTGAGTTGTTGACATATACAGAGACTTTCTGAGAGTTTGATCCATGACTCTGCTACATGGTCTGTTCAGTGACTGTCTGTGACCAAACAGACAAAATAACTTCCTCTATGTTCTGCAGATTTAACGTAAATAGGTTATTTTGTCAGTGTTCAGTCAGTTTTCTTTACAATTTAGCAGCATAATAACCTTGGTCTCTCTTCACTTTCTTCACTTCTTACATTTCTTTGCAAAATAATTTATATGAGTGAAAACTTTGGCCACAGCAAATATCTTCTTCTCTTCAAAGTATTTTGTCTAATTTAGTTTTGGTAACAAGCAAAAGAATCAGTATTACTGTTTTAAAGTGCTTTTCCTCAGATTTTCATATAAAACATTGAAGTCAAATAAAAAAATTATATTCTATTAACAAAAAAGAAAAAAATAAATAAATAAACACCTCCAAAAAGTAAATATATATATAAAAAGTAGGTTGTAAGAGAACGAGATCAAATGTCAGGTCTTATGATGATCCTGTAAAATAAATCAGAACTGCATCAGAATAAAAACAGATGTGTAATCTATTCTCATCATTACATGTCAGCTGGTTGTAAAGGTCTGCAGCAGCTGATCTCTGACTGCAGCTTCACATTCTGACTGTTTTACAGATGATTATCATGATGGTGTTATCCTGGTGAGCCCCGTCCGTCCTGTGACTGAGGGAGAGTCTGTTACTCTTGGCTGCAGATTCAGGACAGAAAAAAAACTTTCCAGTGTGTTTTTCTACCATAATGACAAACTGATCCAAAGTGATACCAGGACGGAGCTGAATATCTCTGCAGTGTCAAAGTCAGATGAAGGTTTCTACAAGTGTCAGTCCTCAGGAAAAGTGTCACCACAGAGTTGGATGTCAGTTAAAGGTGAGTGGGATTCAAATATTTTAGGCTTTTTCGTTTTGTTAATTGTGTTACTGTCTGACAGAGACACACTGTCAACATATAGTTTGTTTATGTGTATGTGGATGTTAATTGGTTTATGTATTGTTTTATCTTCACTAAGACTTGGAGTCACCTGCATCTCATTTATCTGAACAGATTGTGTCAATTCCAGTTCAAGAGAAGTACAATAAATACATTTCTTAATACTTTAATTCATGTCAATAAAATTTCATATTTACAGCAGCTGTGCAAAGACCAGAAAGTTCTTCATTTCCTGTGTTGCTGATCGTTAGGCTGGTTTGTGGAATAGTATTGATTATTGTCCTGCTGCTGTGTGGCTGCAGAAAGTCAACAGGTGAGACACTGATTATTAAAAATCTGTGATCAGTTCTGACGTCATGTCATGGAGCAGTGGTTCACTTTTCAATACAAATCCTACTGTGCTTTTTACAGGTCCATGTGTTCACAGGTTTGAACAACACACTCTCTTCTCTCCTCTGCAACTTAAAAGCAGCTCTACACTTTACATCTTTATCATTTTTTACTTTTAAACTTTCCTGCTAATTACTATTAATATACATTTTTAAACTCCATGTTTCAGGCTCACTCAGACTCACAGAGGGAATCAGGGCTCTGCTACAGACCAAACAGTCAACCATGATGAAAATCAGCAGCAAGTATATTCCTCTCTTCTCCACGGTCAGTTTTTCATCTCACTTCAAACACTTTCACAACTGTTTCTAACTCAGTTTCTATTCGATAGAGACCAGGAAATATTTGTAATCCATTTGCATCCAGTTCTCCAAGACTGTCCTCATTCCTTCTGCTGCTGGAGTTAAACCAAACCTCAGAAATTTAACATGTGACTTCAGGAAGTTCTTCAGTTCAAATGACTATCAGAGACATGAGGTGACTGATGTGACTTTGTTTTGCTTTTCACTGACCTGTAGGTGACGTCTGCGTCTATGAATCAGTCAGAGGATCTGAAAACACTGGAGAAGGTTCAGTATTTTTACTTTTACTAATGTCGAGCTGATGGAAGCTGCAGTATATAATTATATAGGAGTGATTGATATTAAAGTCAGTGAAAACATTATTTCTCAGGTCAACCAGACAGTAATGTCACTAATGTCACATCTGCTGTTGAAGTTTATACAACAATGAAATCCTGTCATGTGATCATTTTAACAGGTCAGTGTGATGGTGCAGGGGAGAGCTCTGACTATATTAATGTGAATCCAGATTCAGCCACAGGTACAAACATTAACATCAGTTATTTATCTTGTTTTATCATCATTTAATTCAAATGTACTTTTTACAAAAAAGTTTTGTAAACTTCACCATCAGACAGTCTGTGTAATGGAAGACATTCTTAAAGGGAAGCTTTGATGTAGTTATCTCAGTTTATTTATTAACATGTCTCTCACATCTAAATCCTTTCTTTAACGTCCACTTTTCATTTTTTAAATTGTATTATTTGAAATTATTTTCCTGATTCCATATAGAATTTTTTCTGAATATAACACGTTTGTTTTCAATGATATAAATGATGTTTTATATCATGTCAGATAGGATGTCTCAGTTTTCCAGCTGTTTATTGTGATTTTGTTCCAGGTCCATAAAAAGATTAACATCATCAACAAAACAAGAGAGACGTGGATGACAACATAAAAAAATCCCCACACATTTTGTGCAGCTGAACAGCAGATTATGTTTTTTAAAAAAGCTTGATATAAATTCATGGACTTTTGGCATTTTGCTTATTAATGCATATCAAATGTATATTGTTTCTCTGTGGTTATATTTCCCCCCTGTTGTTGAGTATGTTCATCATGTGGTGCTGATTTAAACATCAGTTTAAGTTCAATAAGAGTTAAGTAATAACAGAAAAAAATATTCACTATCTTACAGATAACTTATAAAATGACACGTAATTCTTGTCAGTATCAAAAATGATATACTGAAGGTTACTCACTTTTCCCTGAGTCTCACGTGTCCCCACCTGATGGTTTTGTATACAGTTTTGTATAACTGTATTTGTCATTTGGACAAAGTGCAGATGAACATTAGAAATAGATTCACTTGTTATCCTACAGAAATATGAACAAGACAAGCATCAGAGTTGTGACAACTTTGTAGAAGTTTATATTTACAAACTGAGCCACTTTGTGTGATTGTTGTATAATCCATCCATCCATCCGTCCATTTTCTTAACTGCTTATCTGAACCGGGTCACAGGTTGTTGTATAATAATAAATTCTATTTATATTATATTTAATGTAATATATTTTACATTATGCTGTGTCTTCTTTCTTTCTTCTTTATCTCATGTTTCCTACTAAAAGCAGTGGGTTTGTAAATAAATATAATAAAGTCAAGTGAACAATCATGGTTGGATTTTCTGTTACAAACGTTGACTAGTGCACCTTTAATAGTCCACATCTGAATTCAGGTGAGAAAGGCCAGAGATGGAGCTCAGAAATGACTATGTAATGGTGCAGGTCACGATATCTCCTGCTAACAAGCTAACAATAGCAGGATTTATTTTTATTAGTTATTTCTTTATTATTTATTCACAGTAAGATGTAGACCAACAGTGAGCTCTTCTTCTTCATCTTTATTGCGGTTGCAGCACACTGTATTTGAGTGAGTGATATTCTGTCATCCATCAGTCTGTGTCTCTTGTGCTGCTCTTGCTGCTTCCTCGTTGTCCTGTCTACTTCCAGTATGTTGCTTTGTTACACACAGCACTGCCACCATGTGTCACAATACACAGTCTACAGTCACAATCAGCAGCAATGACCTCAGCTCCTTATTGAGTCACTTAAAGAAGAACAGGAAACAGCACAAAAGAAGAAAAGCTGTGATTTTAATGTCAGCAGCCAGAAATGTCTCCATGTGTATGAAATAATGTAGTGGACCTTACTCCAGACTCCACCTCAAGCCAAACCACTTGTTTTATGTCATCAGTTGACAGCACACAGCTCTGCCTACAAAGGAATAATGTTGTTTAGGTTGAAAATCACCGACTGCAAATGACTTGAAGTTTAATTCTGTAACTACAGTGAAAAGGTCAGTGTGACCTGATGACTCAGTTGAGGTGGCATGTAAAGGAGGTGGAGGTGTTAAAGGGAAGCTGAATGTTATTCTTGTGCTGATGAGCAGTGGTTGGGCTCACTTCTTCTTAGAGTCCTGAGGCTTCTGAGGCGACTGTAGCAGCAGGCTACATGTGAAATGTCACAACCAGGCAAGGACTCTGGACGCAGGTGCAGGAAAGTTTCACAAAAAAAATCTTTATTTCTAAATCAAGCTCGAGCAAACAAAAAACACTCCTGAAAACTGGAGGGACAAAACGATGAGATCAATAACAAAAAAAATCACTCAACAAGGAACTAGAAATAAAACCAAAAGGAACAAGGTACCGATTAGATTCGAGGCTGTGGAAGGCGAGATAGGTCGTATACAGACGTCGACATAAACGAGACACTGGCAACAGACAAGGGGAGACGCAGACTCTTAAACACATGGTAACAGGGGACAGGTGGAAACAATCAAACAATCAAACCAAGACACACGAGGGAAGTGACCTGAATGAGAGGAGAGTTACTCTTTCAAAATAAAACAGGAAATGACAAGACAAGACATGGAGACAGGACAAAAAAACCCAACATGACCTCACTGCGGTGTGACATGAAACTGCAAATATCTTTCATCCATTTCACCAGTTTTCAGCCCACAGGCCCCATTAAACACTGGAAGGTGACAATGATTCAGTGAGGAAGGTTTTCATTGTTTGAGTCTCAGTCATCAGTGATCTTGTAGAAAATGTCAGCTCTGAAATGATGAATGTTATTGATGCTGTTTCCTCGACGAAGGCAAAGGTAAGAAAAAAGAACATGGAGAAATGTTAGTCTGTGAAGAAATTTTAAAAATAGTTTTAAAAAGCTGAGCGCAGGTGATGGAAAACACATATCCAGATGTATTATGACATAAAGAGAGACTTTTGAACTTTCAAATTTTAACTGATGAATGCAAGACAGTCCTTCTCTGACAGCAGGGGTGCACCCTGGACAGGGCGCCAGCCTGTCACGGGACTGACATATAGACACAAACAACCATTCACGCTCACATTCACAGCTACGAGCAATTTAGAGTCACCAATCAACCTAATGTGCACGTCTTTGGACTGTGGGAGCATCAGAGGGAACCCACACAGACACAGAAAGGCCCCAGGCCTGGAGTTCAAACCCAGAACCTTCTTGCTGTGAGGCAACAGCACTAACCACTGCACCACCTTCTCCAACATCACTGTCAAAAACAATAATAATGCATGTGCCTGTTGACAGGCTGACACACTCTCCTGTGTCAGCAGCCCATGAAACATGACATTAAAACAAAATCATTCTAGAGTCACCCAGACTGTTCATTCAGCTACAGGCTCATCTGCACCATCTCTTCACAGGAAACAATGACCAACAGTTTTATTTGGAGCTGCAGCACTGAAAATGAGGAAATAGTCTTTAGTTTAATGTGTGCTGTCAGCCAGATGACGTGTTTCACACCTAGTGGGTTATACATATACCACACAGAGGCCGGAGGGAGTGTTCAAGATGAAGAACAGTGTAGGAACTTCATGTCAGATTTCCACAAACTCAACTTTCTGTCTCTAACTGAACCTGTTGTCTTCTGATGATGTTTCAGACTGAGAGATAAATACTGAACGTGCACATCTTAACCTCACCACCAGTCACTGTATTAAAGAAATTGCTGTTATCTGTTGATGTGCATTACACTTGACTTAATTACTACCACTGTGCACGTCCTGTATAGTATATGACACTTCTTCTCTTCTACTTACAAACACAATATGTGTGGTGTGAATGTGCTGCTGACTCTAATTCTTCCTATTATGCCAACACATCTTCATGTGTGAGGAAGAACTTGTCTGTCACCCCAGCTGATAAGACTTCATTCTTGTTAGGCTCTAGTTGTCAAGTCATTTTATACCAACAGGAGCAAAACAGATGCAGTGGTTTATTTTAGTGTTTGGTTTATTTGACAGTTTTTCCTCATTGTGCTGTCAGTTTCTGAAGATGTGCAACAACAAACTGTCTTTTTCATGTTGTGGCTGATGGGTGAATATTATCTCTGCAGCTGTTATTGCTGCACAGTTGTAATTCAAGGCTTCATCATAAAATGAGCAGGTAGATCACACAGTTCCAGCAAATAAGAAACGTTTTGACCACGTTTTATATCAGTTACACTGTGGAGAGTATGAAGCACACACATACAGGACGTACTGCACATTCCTACACACTACAGTCACACATATACATACTCTAGATACACACAACATACACCTCATGGGCCAGACACAACCTTTGTACAAAGACAGTCGGATATACTATATTTAAGTATTGGCAGGAAGTGTAAACCTGTCAAAGTGCCCTGTGGTCAAAGACATGTTGTTTGTTTGAGTTTTGTGTGAAACGGAAGGAAGAACAAAGAGGCTAAACTCAGAAGGAGGAGTTGAGAAAAGTTCTCATCTTATATTTGTATGGAACGTAACTTCTTCTTCGTCTTTTGCATCGATCTTCTCTCTTTGTCTTTGTGCTGTTGTTATTAATACGAAGTGGAATCATTTCCCAGCAGCAGAGCGACAGGGTCAGAGCTGGATGTGAAGATGGGGAACACTTTGCTCTGTGTACTGTCATTATTCTGTGAGTACATCAGTCATTTTCCAATTCTGTGACTTTCAGAGGCAGAATCATGATTTTATCATCGTGGTAGTTTTGGAGGCAGATCTTGGATCAGAGTGGTGGACTAAATACACAAATCGACCAGTTATTTATCATTTTATATATTTGAGTTTAAAGAGTTTTGTGTGTTTCCTGCCTCGTTAGCGATTTACAGAATATCATGTCAGAAATGTGTTGATAATCAGGAGCTGCCTCTGTTGAAACTCCAGCTGGTTGTTAAACGTTTATCATGATTTTGACTGTTTGTCAGATGGATCATGTCTGATGAGGTTTCAATCTTTATTTTAGTGCTGAACACACTCTTCTATGGAAAGACTGAAGGTAACCAGTTGTTTTTCTTTCCTGTTGTTTCTCACTTATAAAATATTGTCTTTAATATCTGTCTCCTACTTATTATCAACAATATCATGTTTAATCACATCCTCTTAGTGCTGATATATTATCATGTATGAAGCATTTTATTTTAATAATATAATGATATCATTAAACTAGACTAGATCAGTGTCTAACAGTGTGAAATTGCATATTTTTCCGAGCAGTTGATGTTGGTGTTTGTGTTTTCTGTGTAGTGCTGTATGCATGTTGTGGTGTTCATGTATGGAGACCAAATGTTGTGCTGACCCTCAGGCCAGAGTCTGTTCCCTTCATACCAGGGACGTCACTAGGATTGAAAGACAGGGGGGGGCTTAGCCCCCATGGTTGTAGGTGGGAATGTGTGCAGCAAATACTTTTCCTCACACCTCAATAGGCTTCATGAATGAATTTATGATTAGTTGTGGAGCATTTATCTTCCAAATGTGACTGAAGACAGTCGACCAATACATTGAATAGAAGGTAACATAATGATGTGGTGCGTTGCTTCATTAGTTTAGTCTCTGGTAGTTTAGTTCAAGGTCCTAGTGAAATTTGACAACACAGTACAAATGAAGTATGAATGAATCTTTCTTCTGCTTCACAACTCTGCCAACTGTTGATGGAAAGTTAACGTTGCTTAACAGAGAAGCGATGACATGCAGCTTCCCCCTGGGTCCCTCTGCCCGGCTGTCTGCCTAGTACAGCAGGGGAAACAACCACAAGGACCATTTTAATCAAATAATGACAACTTGTGTTATTATTTATTTCAACTCATAGTCTTGCTTCTTTATGTTAAGTGCATGCCTGCACTGTTTTGTTATTTTAAAAAAGCCCATGCTTCATACAGCAGGGTTTAGTTTTCATGCGTTCATCTGGTGATTTTAATGGGGCAGGGCAGTGAGCCACCAGAGGGCACTGATGAGTCTCCACCACAGGTACAGTCAGTCCCAACAGTCCTGTGAGCAGCACAGATCATCTCACTGAACTTAGGTTATTAGCATGTGTGCTGACTGCCACAGTGTCTTCTTGGTATCACCTGCAGGAGTGAGTCAAGTTAGAAAGTGAAAAGTTCACAACAGAAATGCTCTTTTCAAAATAGTTGTTCAGCCTGGTTGGGATCTGGTGACAGCGACGGCCTTAACATGTGATTCACAATGTTTTCATTTGAGTGAAACCATTCAGTGAGCTCCTGTGTCCTGTGTGAAATCATCTGTATCTTGTTAACTTCAAAAACATTTCATTCCATCACAATGTCTGTCGAAATAATTTGTGGTTTATCGTCAGTGTGTTGTACTTTGGTGTGATTTCATAAACTTGTGGAACCAAAGAGACTAAATTGGGTGAAATCAGACAACTTCACAAACAATTATTTATGACTGAGACAATGATGGTTTCCAGTATGATATGAAAAACATGAATTTAAACCAGTTGAGCAGCTTTTAGAGTTTTTATCAAATAGATCTCAGAGGTTGAGTCAGTGTTGTCAGTGAAGAGTTTCCTTCAACTGGCTGCTGCCAAACTTTGTCCTTAATCCCTGTTTGTATTCACGTTTCTGGTGAATGAAAAACTTCCAGCTCAGTTCAAGTCTTTTTTTTAGAGACACATTGCGTGATATGTTTTCATGCTTTTGTTTTTCCACCTGCTTTTGTTGCCACGACTGTTGAATCATGTTTGTGTTGTTTATTAAACCTTGCTACAAATTTAAACTGTTGCTGGAGGACAATAAAAATAATGATCAGTAGAAAAAGTGCTACACACCTTTGTTTTTCACTGAGTTTTATACTTGTAGTTGTTTTCTTACTGTGTGTTTTTGTCAACAGTTTCCAATAAGGTCACTGTGACTCTACAACCAAACTGGCCTCTGATATACAGAGGAGAGAAGATCACTGTCAGATGTGAGATCCAGGGAGGTGGAGGCACTGAGTGGACGTATGAATGGAGAACACCCAGCTCACACACACAATGGACTAACACTGATTACTGGATTATCAGTGCTTCTCAGTCCCACAGTGGGGACTACATCTACATGTGTAGGGGTAAACAAAGAAGGTATCCCTATTCTTCAACAGAGTGGAGTCAAGGCGTCACAGTTACAGTATCAGGTAAGACATATCTGTTGTGCTTTCATCTACTGGGGCGTCCACATACATGAGGGACCAACTGTGGTTATCAGCATACTGCAGTTTCTGGAAAAATATCATTCACAGGGAAGAACAGAGACGATCATTTCTATTGTAGAGAACTTGTAGAGTGTCATATACAGATTCATACAGAGTATTCATTCACTCTGAAAATGTCATGTTTCTTCATGTTTTCATTGATAAGCTAAACAGGACAATTGTAAACATTTATCTGTCCAACAAATGATCCATTTCTCTCCAGGTAGTTTAGTAATCAACTATTTTTTTTCAATGGGCAGAATTATGAAAACAGAGACACTATTCACTGTTCTGTAGTTTTGTAGTAAAACAGTTACAGTTTTTTTATTTGCTGGTAAAATCTAAATGACTGAGTGGATGCACAGTGTGGTCACTTTGATAAATTCTGTTAAAAGTTATCTACAATACTACAAATCTTTTACCTTTCAAGGATGTAATGTAACAAAATCACTTTCCTGAGGTAAATCACATTCATAGTATTTACTTTTTTTGTTTGTTTTTGCCTGATCTCAACAGGAAGTAAACCCACGGCCACTCTGACAGTAGACAGGACAGTGATACCAGCAGGGGGCAGAGTGACACTGACCTGCTCTGTGGACGGCTCTGATGGCTGGAAATACTCCTGGTTCAGACGAACCTCTGAGTTTTCTCAGGCTGTTTTAATAAAACATGGTGCATCAGACCACACAGTCAGCATCTCAGAAGGAGGCATCTACACGTGCAGAGGAGGGAGAGGAGAACCAGAGCTCTTCACACAAGAAAGCTATACAGTCACCGTTGAGGAAACTGGTGAGTTTAGTTATTTGTTGTGGAGTAAAACAACATTCACTCTTTAAATCTGTTCTTCTGTTCATCAGTAGTGTAACAAAGAGACGTTTTGATACCAACAGCAAAAAAGAACCAACACAATGATCATGTGTCAGTAGCTCCTACTGTTGTGATGAAGGTGAGAACAGAGCGTTAATCCCTCTTCATGTTGAGCTCAGATTCAAGACGAGACTGGAAAAAGCTTCCTGCCTCTCACTGTATTTATATCATCTAGAAGAGTTCGTCTGCTTGTTACTGTGTTTGTAAATGTTTTGTCATCCTTCAGTCCATCACTGCAAATATGAGTGTTAGCAAAGAAAAGCTAAGTCAGACAACTCATGGAGAAAACACACTGATTTGTGCAGTAGAATATCAATAAAAAGACAGAAATAACTGTCCAAAGTAAACACTGAAACATCCAACTACAAACCTACTTAAACAGTCATTGAACATCTTCTCAGAAGCTGAAGTTGTTTCCATGACGTTGAGGAGTTTGATGTGTGTTGATGTTCAGTCTGACAAACAGTTTTGACCTGTGACACATCAGGTTATCTGATGCAGCTCAGCAAACAGATGGTATTTATTCTCTGTTGTTTTCTAACACCTCCACCTGCTCCTGATGACGCTTTTAAAGTCAAACAAAGAGGTGACAAAGGAGATACTGTTCTCTTATATGTTCTAGATACAAAATCACTGCCATTCACCTTTATTCATCTTGAACTTACTTTACAGAGAACGATCAGACTGTTGTAGAAAATAAGTGAAGCCAAACAGCCTGTTGTGTTTGCTGTGTGTCAGTGTCAGTGTAAAGAGCAGCAGTCTGATGGAGAACTGCTGTCACTGTCTGTATGCTGAGTTTCAGCTGCTCCTCTCAGGCTGTTGGATCTGACAGATTGAAAAACATGGAAACCAAGTCCTTTGACCTCTTTAGAAAGTGCTGCTCTTAATGCACAGTTGTTGTTTTCTTGCTGAGGATTTTCTTGCTTTAAGTTGTTTCTTTGAGACACTGTTCGACATGTTTTCATCTGTGTGTAACTTAAACTGATGTTGTTGCTCGTGACTGTTGAGTTCTTTAATCTGTCAACAGATGATTCTCATTAGAAATAGCAGCAAAAATCATTTTCCATCATCAGATTTTCCTGTTGAATTTATGTTTCTATCAGAATCCTAACTGTGTATTTTTTATGTGAACAGTTTCCAATAAGGTCACTGTGACCCTGCAACCAAACTGGCCTCTGATATACAGAGGAGAGAAGATCACTGTCAGATGTGAGATCCAGGGAGGTGGAGACACTGAGTGGACGTATGAATGGAGAACACCCAGCTCACACACACCTCCATCACACAGTGAATACAGGATCAGCAGTGTTACTCTGTCTCACAGTGGAAGCTACTGGTGTAGGGGTAGAAAAGACTTGTTTTCCTCAACAGAGTGGAGTGATGTCATCAGACTGACTGTATCATGTAAGTTGGACGTCTTTCATTCATACAAAAATGTTATGTTTTACAATTTTTATAATCTCTTCCATCTAAATACAACAACAAAAACACATCTGACATTATTGTAGCTCTCTCCAGCTACTCAGTAGAAAGTTTATTTTTTTTTAGTGTAGTAACAAAATACCTGGAAAAGAGCTTTTTTCTGGAACATCAGAGTAACTTCTTATGTACTATACAGTTCCAACACATGAAAAATAAAATGTTGTAAAAATGCTGAATCTCAGCTTCCTCACCTATATTTGGTTGTTAAGGAGTCCACAGCTTCCTCTGACAAATATTACAACAGATATATCATCTAATATATTTATTTTCTTCATTAATCTCTAGAGGTTTCTGGTTTTGAAAACTTCATGGAAAGAGTTTGGTCTCATTAACACCTGCTACAATATGTCTTCATTTTGTTGGAGGCTGATCTGCTACATTCACAGTGTTTCAGTCATTTGGTGATTATTGACTTTTCCTCTCAGATTCCTCTCAAGGTTTTATCTGTGATCTGCAGCACAGACCACAGAGTTTAATAAAATGGTGGATGGAGGCTTGTGTTAGTTTGTGTCAGTTTCTGTTTCATATATTATGATGAAGAGTTGGAAAATTTTGAAATATTCATTTCCAACCCAGTTGTCCTGACCGGTTCAGAGTCACGTAACATGAAGGACAAGGAAAAGCCACAGTTTCCAGTCCTTTTTCTGTTGGCCGAATTTTTTTTCAATCTCCATCTCCACAACTGTTTCTATATGAACCATAGAAAATACACACCATGAAAGTGAAGGTGACATGTCTGTGTCACCGGCTCGTTTTGTGATTTATTTTGATGCAAAATTTGCAGAATAAATGTGTGAATGTTCAAAGACTTTGATGTGGACAAAGGGCTGGATGTGAGTTGGGTTAAATTAGTTTCACAGAAAATCAGTCTGATCAGAGTTTATGAAACAAGGTAATAAAATAAAATGTCTTTTTCTGGAACAAATCCTATTTAACCACTGACTTGTTTTGTTTTTCTCTGTAAACTGAACAGCAGATAAACCCCGGGCCTCACTGACAGCAGACACCACAGTCATACCAGCAGGGGGCAGAGTGACACTGACCTGCTCTGTGGACCCATCATCTGGTTGGAAATACGACTGGTACAGAGACAATAAACTCTCTGAACCTCTGAACACACATGATGCTGATTTCCACACAACTGGACAAATCAGTGTCTCACAGGGAGGAGTCTACAGCTGCAGAGGAGGAAGAGGAGACCCAGTTTACTACACAGAGAAGAGTCAGGAAGTTAGGATTGACGCCATTGGTGAGTTTGGAAATAAACACACAATGTAGAATAAATCTATTGTATATATACAACGTTAAGATGGATGGAAAAACAGTATATCTTAATAACTGAATTTCATGTTTTCATGTTCTTATTATAAATTCTTGACCATGAACAGTCCCAAACAGGGCTGTTGTGACTCTGCAGCCCGACTGGACTGAGATCTACAGAGGAGAGAGGATCAGTGTCAGCTGTGAGATCCAGGGAGGAGACACTGAGTGGACGTATGAATGGGAAACTACCAGCTCATTGAAACCTTCAAATCAACATGAATACAGGATTAGTTCTGCTTCATCGTCCCACAGTGGAGAGTACAGGTGTCGGGGCAGGATGAAAAGTGCTCGACGTAATACAACAGAGTGGAGTGCTGCAGTCAACCTGACAGTGTATGACAGTAAGTCAGATCATTATCATTTAAACTGAAGATGTTAACAAGTTAAAATGTTTTTGTTCGTTTATAATCAGATTGTATCTTAATGTTTGTTCATATTATGTATTTGTTGATAATGTTCTGAGAGAAAAATGATTCCATGTCCAGAGACCAGACGTCATAACATGTTTTGATCCTGAGAAAATGACTTTCCAACAGATAAACCCCGGCCTGTCCTCACTGTGTCTCCATCATGGCTGAGTCCTGGAGCCTCAGTGACTCTGAAGTGTGAGGTTGAACATCCATCTGCAGGATGGAGGTTCTCCTGGTATAAGGCTGTTCCTGATGTATCACACACCTCCTACAGCTATGAGCTGCTCCCTGGTAGCAGCAGTGGGACTGAACAGGATTCCTACATCGTCCATGGTCAGACACACACAGCAGGATATGTGTGTGAGGCTGGAAGAGGAGACCCAGTGTTTTACACTGAGATCAGTGAACCAAAGTTTGTCTGGTCTGGAGGTGAGTTTGTTGTTTCTTTGGTTTTTATGTCTTCTTCGTATTTTTTTATTGTCTTTGAGCAACATTTTCTAAAAACAAATGTTGGTAAACAAACAGATTTTTACATTCATGGTCCCCAGTGGAAGAAATGTATTGACTGTGAACTGGGTTGAGTATCCTTCTCTCCTTGTTTCCTTCTGTCCTTCCCTTATCCTTCTTCAGTTAATCTGAAAGCATTAAAACCAACAAACATGGAGATACAAGGTTTTCCACCTCTCACTGAAGTGTAGCTCCATTCTTCTCAATGGGTACTTTTAATTTGAAAACTTCCTGTTTATAGACAGGACAGCTATAGCTGCAGTCTTCACTCAGTGGTGAGACAGGTGCACAGACCAGATAAACAAACAGCTGTGAAGCTGAGACGACTCAAACAAGACAAATAAGAGGAAAAGACTTTAGTACAGAGACAAGAAGCATCTTTTAATATGAAATAAACACCTCTGTGTGTTTGAAAGGTAAAAGTAGACAGTAGAAAAACATCCATCAGCAGCATAATTCATTTCTCTGCTGTGTCTCCATTTGCTCTGTTTGTTCCAAACTCTCATAGTTTCACCAAAACACTGCGTCTTGTTCCAGTGTTGGTGCTACTGATGTTTTTAATCCTCAACAAACAAAGATCAACACAGGAACATTTACACTGAGATCTCTTTCATTTTAATATCTCTGTCTGGTTTGACTCTTTTCTATGTGTTGTTTTCCAGATGTTCATCCATCAGCGTCTCTCACAGTGAGTCCTGACAGAGTGCAGCACTTCATCTCTGAGGATATCTCACTGAGCTGTGAGGGAAACTCTACTGAGTGGAGAGTGAGGAGGTTTCCTGAGGGTGGCTCCCTGTCCTGTTCTGACTGGAGGAGAATGACTGGATCCAGATGTGACATGTTCTCATCACAGCGTAGTGATGCAGTGTACTGGTGTGAGTCTGGATCAGGAGAGTTCAGCAACACAGTCAACATCACTCTACATGGTACGTTTTATTACATTTTCTTTGTGTTTCATTTTTTCTGGCATTTGAAGTATTTTCAACGTCTCATGTGATTTAATTCATCATATCTTAGAACTGAGTTGTTGACATATACAGAGACTTTCTGAAAGTTTGATCTATGACTCTGCTACATGGTCTGTTCAGTAACTGTCTGTGACCAAACAGACAAAATAACTTCCTCTATGTTCTGCAGATTTAACATCAATAGTTTCATATTAAAAGAAAATAAAATGTCAGTGTTCAGTCAGTCTTCTTCACAATTTAGCAGCATAATAATCTTGGTGGCAGGTTTCACTTCACTTACTTCATCCTCAAATTGCATCCAAACTTTGGTCCCAGTAAATATCTTTTCCTTCCAAAATACTTTGTCAAAAATAATGTTTCTGTAACAAATCAGAATAAACGCTCAAGATTTGTATCTGTAAATAGTTTTTCTCTCGATTATCACATGAAAAAATGCCATCAAACAACATCACAAGTCCTCTGCAAAGTAATAAAATGAAGTTGGGTTCTGGTCAAATGAGGCAGTAATGAAGCATCAGAAATGAAGAAATCACACAAAAAAACTTTCTTCTCCTTCTCTTGTAAAAGTTGGGATTTAATACAGTTTGACTGTTTTTATAGATGCAGTTATTTTAGTGATAATTACAAAAAATCCAGTTTATTGATGGTCAATGAACTTTATATTGACTTCTCACCTGTGGCAGCAACTAAACATCACATCATCATCATCACAGTCTCAGCTTTTCTCTTATTCTGTTTCCAAAGAGAAAACAGTCACATGTTGCCCCGAATCATGACGAGGGTTTGGTTTAGTGTCGTTGTTGTATGTTCACAGGGGAGATGAAGAAAACAAGTACTGTGTAATTTATAGATCAATGTAAAAAGCTGTTGTTTATTTGGCAACAGTGATCTGTGAGACACATCCAGCAGGTTGTAAGAGAACGAGATCAAATGTCAGGTCTTATGATGATCCTGTAAAATAAATCAGAACTGCATCAGAATAAAAACAGATGTGTAATCTATTCTCATCATTACATGTCAGCTGGTTGTAAAGGTCTGCAGCAGCTGATCTCTGACTGCAGCTTCACATTCTGACTGTTTTACAGATGATTATCATGATGGTGTTATCCTGGTGAGCCCCGTCCGTCCTGTGACTGAGGGAGAGTCTGTTACTCTTGGCTGCAGATTCAGGACAGAAAAAAATCTTTCCAGTGTGTTTTTCTACCATAATGACAAACTGATCCAAAGTGATACCAGGACGGAGCTGAATATCTCTGCAGTGTCAAAGTCAGATGAAGGTTTCTACAAGTGTCAGTCCTCAGGAGAAGTGTCACCACAGAGTTGGATGTCAGTTAAAGGTGAGTGGGATTCAAATATTTTAGGCTTTTTTGTTTTTGTGAACTGTGTTGATAGTGTATATTTATGTGTATGTTCTGTATATGTTGGATGTTTTTGTATTTTTTCAATTTTCTGACTAGTTTAACACTTTAATAATGTTACAGTAGCTGTGTCGAGACATGAAAGCTCTTCATTTCCTGTGTGGCTGATCGTTGGGCTGGTTTGTGGAATCGTACTCATTGTTCTCCTGCTCCTGTTGTATCGCTGCAGACAGTCCATGGGTGAGGCATGTTTCCTCTGATATTAAACACTTTACTTACTCTTTAATGATTCACATACACAGATGCGACAAAATCATCTAAAATGAAATGTGTTTTGATCACATGCACGAAAGTTCAGAGTATTTTACACTGATTCTACCTGAACTGAAGCTAAACTACGAGACAGACAGAATCCACAAATATCATTGTTCTTCTGTTCTATTGTAATAATACAAACATGATGACACCATTATGGGTCTGTGTGATGAAAATATCTTGTAGATGTGGTTGTGACTTATCCACACATCCAAAAAAAAAAAATTAACAAATAAAAATACAGGATTAAGTAAGTTATCATATTTTTTCAGTGTAATGGAAGTAAAATGATTAATCTGACCTTTGCTTGCTTTGTTGCTGTAGGTGATATTAGTCTTGATGCTGAAGATGCAGAAAACGGTACAGTTTGCACCTTTTGATTAACATGGAGCACTTACAAATGCAACAGCAGGATGATTTCAGGGACTGGTTACAAGTGTTTGATATGAAACCCTCTAACTCAAAAATATGTTTATCTCACCTGCAGGTGAACCTCAGGATGTGACATATTCTTCTATTGAACTGAAAAACATTGGAAAGAAGCGTTAGTACTCCAAATATTTGTAATGTGAAAGATAAAAAAAGTTTTTGACCTGCAGTGCCTAAAAACATCTTTTTTTTTCCTCTTTTATAAATTTATTTTAACAGACAAACATCGTGAACCAGCAGAGACCTCTGCTTACTCTGACATAAAGAAAAGACCTGCAGGTACAGTCATGCTCATAGTTTGTATTGTTTCATATACAGTAGGTGATTGTTGTTGTATGTTGTGTGTCATTAGTTTCCAGTATCTTTCCATCTCACAGATATGACATAAAACTGATAAGTTTTTCTCTTATATTTTTACTCTCTGGTCATGGTGCTGCAGATTATGAAATACTGTAGCTTGTTTGTGGAAATTCCTCCTCCACCTTCTCCTTTTTGTCTTCCAAACATGAGGTGGTGCAATCAGAGATAATTAAAATGTATCTTTCACAATCTTTTCCCAAACAATCCATCCATTCATCCATCAGCTGTGTATTATAGAGATGTGGCTTCTGTTTCAGACAATCGTCCCTTGTATGCCCAGGTGAACATCAACACCAAAGAAAAAGCCAAGAAGAAGAAAGGTAAGTTAAGTGCAGTATTGTCTTGGACACAGTGAAATGCTATTTGTTCAGTATTTGTAAGGTAGGTGCTGTTTGTAATTACTGTATTTTTTAGTCATGTAAGCTTATTTGACATTTTGTATGTATGCTGAACAGCAGTTTACTTACATTTACATTATATCAGTAAAGTCTGTAAAAGCTTTAATACTCTGTAATGTAGCTAGTTTGAGCACTAGGGGCAGAATACTGTCATTTTACTCAGTGGACACATTAACCCTGACAATCCACCTCAGTTCAGTGCCTGTATCTTTGGCAACTGTCTTGATTTAATCATCTCTCCATTTATAGGAAAATCAGCTCCTGCAGCAACTGATGACTCAGTTTATTCTGAAGTGAAAAACCCAGGAACAGCTTTTGGTAAAAATGCTGCCAAGTCATTTGAATATTGTGTTGATTGATAAGTTATAACTCAGCTTTACATCTTGTCTTTTTTCTTCTTGCTGTTTTCTTCCAGGTCTGTGAAGAGAGCTGTATCAACAAAACTGATTCATGGTTGACAGCATTTTCTGAAACCATTGTGGGCACCTCTGCTTTCCAAAGATCAGACATGCTCTCGATTTTGTACCGTTACTTTGTTGATCGATGATGTAAAAGAATGGATTTAATGTTCAGTTTTAGCCCAAAGCACAAGACTACTGAGGTGTAGCCACATTTCACATTTATGCATGATGTTGTTTTACAGTTATTTTGTCATTTATTTGTAAAACTTTAGTAGGATACTTTGAATACAGGCTGTTACAAAGAGAGCAACAATTAACAGTTTGATGCATTATGTTCCAGCTCCAGTACCCAGGTTATTGTGCAGCTTTACAGTTATTTTTATGGTGCTAGATGGTAGATGTTAGATTTCAGCAGCAAACAAACATAAGTAGATGAAATCTTTGGCTTGTGTTGTCATTAGTGTAGTTGTCAAATGATCTTGATAAAACAACGGGAAAACAACATGAGATGGTTTCTTTTACAGTTTTCCCCATTTGTTGTACCACCATGAAGCAAAAACAAAGGAATCTCAAATTTCATATGATGGTGCCATGCTTGTAAAATGTAGCTGTGAAAACAGTCAAGATGTATTTTGATCTTTTATCTAAAGGATATGATGCTTTATCGCTCATTTACATCTGGGTTTTTTAGCTTTTTTTTCAGACCAATAAAGACACGGACACATCTTGCTGCCAAAGAAGAAGCAGTGACAAAGTTTTAAACAACAATACATTCACGTGTACTCAGTTTTTGCAGTATTTAAGCAGCTGCTATGTGTATCATTGCTGTCCAGACATCAGAGATGCAGTGTTCTGTATGTTTGACATCATCTGAGTGTGATCCAGCTGTTGTCAATAAAATAACACCAAGATGACTGAATAGTTTTCTCAGTATTTTTTCTGAAATGTTGTTACAATTTGCAATATGTGACATGAAATGAAGAAAGGAAAAGCAGCAAGGTGGTCCCACCCTCTTTAAGTATCAAGTAATAATACATTTTACTTCTCCTGCGGGGTTTATTTCATCAGTCGCTCTGAAAAGCTAAAACAGGTTCCTGTGGTGGTTTTTAGGTGTATTTCAAATTAAATATATATCAACCACAGCACTGGACAGTGCAGTTTGAACACATCATCTGGACAGTTCATTAACAATTCTTATGATGTTATTTAACTTCAGCTCTTCTCACACTCGCTGCTGTGCATGAGACTATTTCTGTTTCTCTCACACATTCACTTCCTGAAGGTGAAGTTGTGACCACAGTTGTGACCAGAACTTCACCGTAAAGTGGAGAGAGTCTGTGGTGGAGTAACTGAAAATGTAACTTTATGATTTCAGCTAAAGAATGAAGTTATTTTCAGGTAAAGGTTTCACTGTTGGCTGAGGACTGTGGATTACCAACACTTGCTGTACTGCATTGATAATCTCTTCCTTTAAACCTGTGTGCTGCAGATAGGGAGGACATTTATAAATTCAAGAAGAACATGTTCATTTTATACATTTTCTAATTTTACAGTAGCATTACAAATACTTTGCGAGGCCACAGCAGTGTACAGTACGACAGGAAGGAAATGGAAATGCCTGTCTCCATCCAGTTAAAATTTGATTCATCAAAAGCGTATTACTGTACAAGATACACACAAAATGTTTCCATTTCCATAATTGCTGTTCTATGATTCCAGCCATCACATCTTCATCTTATCATTTCTTCTTGCACATTTGAGAGTTAAAAAGACAAGACATCAAACATAAACAGGGCTTCTTCATAAAACTAGTGGACAGACCATACACAGTTTTGAGAGGGTTGAAAGCTGCGAGCTGCTGCTGGTGGTCAAATGCTACGTGACAGTAACAGGAGAAGTGTGAACACGTGAAAGTATAACTGTGCTCAGATCTGGTCTGGTTGTGTCAGCTTTGTGTAAAAGGGAAGGAAGCACAGACAAGTTTAACTCAGAAGAAGAAGAAGAAGTTGGAAGAAGCGTCCGGAGCAACATTTAGATGAAATGTAACTTCTGTATCTCCTCAGTCCTGCTGCCGTTTCAAGCTCTCTCTTGACGCAGCAGAGGAGAATCTCAGAGTGACAGCGCTGGATGTGAGGATGGGACAGACCTCACCCTGTGTGCTCGGGCTCCTCTGTGAGTATTGACACGGATCAAGGAAAAGGTTGTGGTGAAGTGAGAAGAAGGGACGACCACAGGTTTCCCTGGAAGTTTGAACAGAGCAGACTTGGTATCATCATGATTGTTTTGTAAGAAGGATCTTTGTTGTTTCTTTTTTTTTAGCAGTGATTTGCTACAACATTAATATTACCCAACTATAGCTTCCATTGATGAAACCCCAGTTGTTTGTTATGGTTATTGTACATTAATCACTTCTGTTTTTCTGATAATGTCCTTTAGTGCAGTGGACACTCCCCTACTATGGACACGCTGAAGGTAATTTCTGTAACATAGCTACACTAACTCTTTAGTTTGTTTTTATTTTGGTTCCATGTCACTAACTCTCCTGTCATTTCAGACCCTGCCTTCCGTCCCGGCCTTACAATCTACTCATTTCCCTCACCTGGTTTTCCCCGCCCATCTCCTCCTCACCTGCAGTCCATTTGCTCATTAGTCCCTCTGTGTATATATACCAGTCCATTTTCATTTGTCCCCTGCCAGATTGTCTTGTGTTCTTTGTTGCCAAGCTTTCCAGCGTTTTCTTAGTACTGCCTTCCTGTTCTGACCCAGTTTTGCCTGTTTTCTCGGATTACGATTACCTGCCTGCTCCCTGTCGGATTTGTTTGCCTAAATCTGATCTCCTGGTTTTGACTTTGCCTGTTTTCTGGTACTAGTAAAGTGATCATCCCCTGCTACTCGTCTGTCTCTTTGTCGTGCTTCTGGGTTCTCCTTTGTCGGCTCCATTGACTGTGACAATTTCACAGTATTCATTACTTTTCTTTATCAGTGTTTTCACTTAAGATGAATATTCACCCACTGCTTTACTTTAAACGTGTTCTATTTCTTTTTCTTCTCTTTTGTCATGAATTCATCTTTTCAATCTATGTATCCACTCAGATCACAGTAGACTGTGAGTAGAATAGCTGCTATTTTCTGCTACTTACTGTGTAGTGTTGTATGAATGTTTGTGTTGTGTTATAGATGCTGTGCTGACCCTTCAGCCCGACCAGTCCACTTTTTTTCCTGGAGAATCTGTGACCTTCATATGTGACACGAAGGAAGGAGAAGAAACTCACTGGGAATACGCACTCACCAAGGATAAATGGCCATTTGTTCCATATAATGTCTATAAACTCTACACATTACCACGTCTCTGGACAGGCTACAGTGGTGAATACCAGTGCCTTCTTCGCCACAAGCTCTCATATGATGTGAAAACCAGTAACATCGTCTCTTTGACTGTATCTGGTAAGTCGACGTTTTATCACCATGAGAAAGTTTACCATGAATATTAGCACTTATTTATGAGCCCTGTTCATATGATTGCCCCAATTGTGTTGATATAAACAGTATAAATCTAAATGTATTTGTAATCATGTACTTTAAACATTTTAGAAAACCCTGAAATTATTACAGATAGAATAAAACAAGGCTAAAGTAAGTAGAAGTAACACGACAGAGCTCTCCACATCAGGAGTCTTACGTGTTTATTTGTGTCCGTCACTACAAAATTATGGAGGTGTTTTCCTTTGGAAACCAAAATCAGGACAGATGTGGAAGTGGTCTAACAACAGTGGGTGTCATTTTATTTGTAATTTTGGCTCTATAAATAAAATGAAGCTGACTTGAAGGTTGCTGTAACATTGTGCTGAGAACATTTCATCTTATGTCATTTTGAAGCCATTCCCATTTGAATCATTCACATGTTTCTTACAACAGGAGAAGCACCTAAGGCCACACTGCTATCAGGCCCAACAAACATACCAGTAGGAGGCCGTGTTACACTGACCTGCTCTGTGGCCGGCTCTGCTGGTTGGACATATCACTGGTCCAGACGAACTCCAGGCTCTGATGAGACTCTGCCTGTGAGAGATGGTGATGAAAACAGAGTGATGAGTATCTCACAAGGAGGCACTTACTGGTGCAGAGGAGGGAGAGGAAATCCAGTCTTCTACACTCATGCAAGTGATGGGGTCACAATTCAGATAACTTGTGAGTTTAATGGTTTTATTTGTAGTAAAGTAAAATGACATGAATTCCTCATTACTGCTTTAAAGCTCTGTCGTTTCCTTTGTTGATTTTATATTTCTGCTGTGAACAGTTTCCAATAAGGTCAGTGTGACTCTGCAGACCAGCTGGCCTCACATTTTCAGTGGTGAGACGATCACTGTCAGGTGTGAGATCCAGGGAGGCGGAGACGCTGAGTGGGAGTATGAATGGAGAACATCCTGGTCAACCACACATCGGACAAATGATGATAACTGGAGTACCAGAGCTTCTGAGTCCCACGGTGAGGGCTACATGTGTAGGGGTAGACACAGAAGGGACCCGTATTCTTCGACAGAGTGGAGTAAAGGCCTCAAAGTAACAGTATCACGTAAGTCATATATTTGTTATGCTTTCATCTACATGAGGGACAAACGGTGGTAGTCACTGCAGCTTCTGGAAAAATATCACTCTGAAGATCTGCAGGGAAGAACAGAGACAGTGATTTTTATTGTAGAGAACTTGTGGTGTGTAATATAGAGATTTCCTCCTATAGATGAGATGAAACCACAGAGAATGACTGCTAAACCACCCCCATTAAGAAGTCCACAGTTCACTGATTTTGTCTAATAACACAACTTCCCCAGTGTAAAAACATCTTACCACGCAACAAGATGAGTCATTATTAGCAAATACTGTAGCTCATGTGTAATGTCATGTCTTTTTACATTTTAAAGTTGTCTGCACTGCAATATTATACAAAAAATAATAATTCATTCAAAATTATACGCAATCTTATTTATATATAATATATACACCTAATTGCACCGCTGAGGATCATTTAAGTTTTATCCTACCTTGACCATGTAGAAATTCAAGGATGATTATGTCAAATCATTTTATTAAGGGAAACAATAATTTGCTTCTTTTATCTTGTTTGTCAGTGCATACAACTGTAAACTGTATTATTTAAGGATGTGAGGATAATGAATTAAATATTAAATATAAGAAACTAAATACACAAAAATGTACACACAAATTTAGCACTGTGTTTATAAAGTCTTTTTGAATTGTCTTCTAGATAATATGAGAAATTTGCCATGATATAATTGTTTGCAGTTTATTTGCAGTTCAAATTCATTTAGTACTCACTTTATTCTTTATTATTTGTTACTTATTTCTATCTTTAAACTCAGTGGCAGCTAAACCAAAGGCTCAGTTGAGTGCTGACAAACGAACAATACCAGCAGGGGGCAGAGTGACACTGACCTGCTCTGTGGACCCATCATCTGGTTGGAAATACGACTGGTACAGAGACAATAAACTCTCTGAACCTCTGAACACACATGATGCTGATTTCCACACAACTGGACAAATCAGTGTCTCACAGGGAGGAGTCTACAGCTGCAGAGGAGGAAGAGGAGACCCAGTTTACTACACAGAGAAGAGTCAGGAAGTTAGGATTGACACCATTGGTGAGTTTGGAAATAAACACACAATGTAGAATAAATCTATTGTATATTCATTATGCATCACTAAGATGGATGGAAAAACAGTATATCTGATGCTAATTGAACTTATTATAAATTCTTGACCATGAACAGTCCCAAACAGGGCTGTTGTGACTCTGCAGCCCGACTGGACTGAGATCTACAGAGGAGAGAGGATCAGTGTCAGCTGTGAGATCCAGGGAGGAGACACTGAGTGGACGTATGAATGGGAAACTACCAGCTCATTGAAACCTTCAAATCAACATGAATACAGGATTAGTTCTGCTTCATCGTCCCACAGTGGAGAGTACAGGTGTAGGGGCAGGATGAAAAGAGCTCGACATAATACAACAGAGTGGAGTGCTGCAGTCAACCTGACAGTGTATGACAGTAAGTCAGATCATTATCATTTAAAATGAAAATATTAACAAGTTCAAATGTTTTTGTTAGTTTATAATCAGATTATATCTTAATGTTTGTTCATATTATGTATTTGTTGATAATGTTCTGAGAGAAAAATGATTCCATGTCCAGAGACCAGACGTCATAACATGTTTTGATCCTGAGAAAATGACTTTCCAACAGATAAACCCCGGCCTGTCCTCACTGTGTCTCCATCATGGCTGAGTCCTGGAGCCTCAGTGACTCTGAAGTGTGAGGTTGAACATCCATCTGCAGGATGGAGGTTCTCCTGGTATAAGGCTGTTCCTGATGTATCACACACCTCCTACAGATATGAGCTGCTCCCTGGTAGCAGCAGTGGGACTGAACAGGATTTCCAATGCATCATGGGAATCCCCCAGCAGTCTAGCTCTCTAGCAGCGTAACTAAGGGATGGTTCAGGACATACCCGAGCCAGCCCTAACTATAAGCTTTATCAAAGAGGACAGTTTTAAGCCTGATCTTAAAGGTAGAGAGGGGGTCTGCCTCCTGAACCCACACTGGGAGCTGGTTCCACAGTTTCTGTTACAAATGTTGACTAGTGCACCTTTAATAGTCCACATCTGAATTCAGGTGAGAAAGGCCAGAGATGGAGCTCAGAAATGACTAAGTAATGGTGCAGGTCATGATATCTCCTGCTAACAAGCTAACAATAGCAGGATTTATTTTTATTAGTTATTTCTTTATTATTTATTCACAGTAAGATGTAGACCAACAGTGAGTTCTTCTTCATCATCTTTATTGCGGTTGCAGCACACTGTATTTGAGTGAGTGATATTCTGTCATCCATCAGTCTGTGTCTCTTGTGCTGCTCTTGCTGCTTCCTCGTTGTCCTGTCTACTTCCAGTATGTTGTTTTGTTACACACAGCACTGCCACCATGTGTCACAATACACAGTCTACAGTCACAATCAGCAGCAATGACCTCAGCTCCTTATTGAGTCACTGCTGGTCTCTGTAGCTTTTCTTCTGTCTTCATGCTGCAGTTTGAACTGTGAGTGCAGCTCAAAGACATTTGAAGACGTTTGTAAGATCAGACCTGCACCTGAATACAGCCATGTTACTTTTTCTTCAAGAAGAGCAGGAAACAGCACAAAAGAAGAAAAGCTGTGATTTTAATGTCAGCAGCCAGAAATGTCTCCATGTGTATGAAATAATGTAGTGGACCTTACTCCAGACTCTACCTCAAGCCAAACCACTTGTTTTATGTCATCAGTTGACAGCACACAGCTCTGCCTACAAAGGAATAATGTTGTTTAGGTTGAAAATCACAGACTGTAAATGACTTGAAGTTTAATTCTGTAACTACAGTGAAAAGGTCAGTGTGACCTGATGACTCAGTTGAGGTGGCATGTAAAGGAGGTGGAGGTGTTAAAGGGAAGCTGAATGTTATTCTTGTGCTGATGAGCAGTGGTTGGGCTCACTTCTTCTTAGACTCCTGAGGCTTCTGAGGCGACTGTAGCAGCAGGCTACATGTGAAATGTCACAACCAGGCAAGGACTCTGGACGCAGGTGCAGGAAAGTTTCACAAAAAAAATCTTTATTTCTAAATCAAGCTCGAGCAAACAAAAAACACTCCTGAAAACTGGAGGGACAAAACTATGAGATCAATAACAAAAAAAATCACTCAACAAGGAACTAGAAATAAAACCAAAAGGAACAAGGTACCGATTAGATTCGAGGCTGTGGAAGGCGAGATAGGTCGTATACAGACGTCGACATAAACGACACACTGGCAACAGACAAGGGGAGACGCAGACTCTTAAACACATGGTAACAGGGGACAGGTGGAAACAATCAAACAATCAAACCAAGACACACGAGGGAGGGCAAGTGACCTGAAATGAGAGGAGAGTTACTCTTTCAAAATAAAACAGGAAATGACAAGACAAGACATGGAGACAGGACAAAAAAACCCAACATGACCTCACCGCGGTGTAACATGAAACTGCAAATATCTTTCATCCATTTCACCAGTTTTCAGCCCACAGGCCCCATTAAACACTGGAAGGTGACAATGACTCAGTGAGGAAGGTTTTCATTGTTTGAGTCTCAGTCATCAGTGATCTTGTAGAAAATGTCAGCTCTGAAATGATGAATGTTATTGATGCTGTTTCCTCGACGAAGGCAAAGGTAAGAAAAAAGAACATGGAGAAATGTTAGTCTGCGAAGAAATTTAAAAATAGTTTCAAAAAGCTGAGCGCAGGTGATGGAAAACAAATATCCAGATGTATTATGACATAAAGAGAGACTTTTGAACTTTCAATTTTTAACTGATGAATGCAAGACAGTCCTTCTCTGACAGCAGGGGTGCACCCTGGACAGGACGCCAGTCTATCACAGGACTGACATATAGACACAAACAACCATTCACAGCTACGAGCAATTTAGAGTCACCAATCAACCTAATGTGCACGTCTTTGGACTGTGGGAGTATCGGAGGGAACCCACACAGACACAGAAAGGCCCCAGGCCTGGAGTTCAAACCCAGAACCTTCTTGCTGTGAGGCAACAGCACTAACCACTGCACCACCGTGCCGCCCCTTCTCCAACATCACTGTCAAAAACAATAATAATGCATGTGTCTGTTGACAGGCTGACACACTCTCCTGTGTCAGCAGCCCATGAAACATGACATTAAAACAAAATCATTCTAGAGTCACCCAGACTGTTCATTCAGCTACAGGCTCATCTGCACCATCTCTTCACAGGAAACAATGACCATCTAGCTGTCAGCCAGATGACGTGTTTCACACATAGTGGGTTATACATATACCACACAGAGGCCAGAGGGAGTGTTCAAGGTGAAGAACAGTGTGGGAACAAACTCAACTTTCTGGCTCTAACTGAACCTGTTGTCTTCTGATGATGTTTCAGACTGAGAGATAAATACTGAACGTGCACATCTTAACCTCATCACCAATCACTGTCTTAGAGAAATTGCTGTTATCTGTTGATGTGCATTACACTTGACTTAATTACTACCACTGTGCACGTCCTGTATAGTATATGACACTTCTTCTCTTCTACTTACCAACACAATATGTGTGGTGTGAATGTGCTGCTGACTCTAATTCTTCCTATTATGCCAACACATCTTCATGTGTGAGGAAGAACTTGTCTGTCACCCCAGCTGATAAGACTTCATTCTTGTTAGGCTCTAGTTGTCAAGTCATTTTATACCAACAGGAGCGAAACAGATGCAGTGGTTTATTTTAGCGTTTGGTTTATTTGACAGTTTTTCCTCATTGTGCTGTCAGGTTCTGAAGATGTGCAACAACAAACTGTGTTTTTCATGTTGTGGCTGATGGGTGAATATTATCTCTGCAGCTGTTATTGCTGCACAGTTGTAATTCAAGGCTTCATCATAAAATGAGCAGGTAGATCACACAGTTCCAGCAAATAAGAAACGTTTTGATCACGTTTTATATCAGTTACACTGTGGAGAGTATGAAGCACACACATACAGGACGTACTGCACATTCCTACACACTACAGTCACACATATACATACTCTAGATACACACAACATACACCTCATGGACCAGACACAAACCTTTGCACAAAGACAGACTGATATACTATATTTAAGTATTGGCAGGAAGTGTAAACATGTCAAAGTGCCCTGTGGTCAAAGACATATTTGAGTTTTGTGTGAAACGGAAAGAAGAACAAAGAGGCCGAACTCAGAAGGAGGAGTTGAGAAAAGTTCTCATCTTATATTTGTATGGAACGTAACTTCTTCTTCGTCTTTTGCATCGATCTTCTCTCTTTGTCTTTGTGCTGTTGTTATTAATACGAAGTGGAATCATTTCCCAGCAGCAGAGCGACAGGGTCAGAGCTGGATGTGAAGATGGGGAACACTTTGCTCTGTGTACTGTCATTATTCTGTGAGTACATCAGTCATTTTCCAATTCTGTGACTTTCAGAGGCAGAATCATGATTTTATCATCGTGGTAGTTTTGGAGGCAGATCTTGGATCAGAGTGGTGGACTAAATACACAAATCAACCAGTTATATGCCATTTTATATATTTGAGTTTAAAGAGTTTTGTGTGTTTCCTTCCTCGTTAGCGATTTACAGAATATCATGTCAGAAATGTGTTGATAATCAGGAGCTGCCTCTGTTGAAACTCCAGCTGGTTGTTAAATGTTTATCATGATTTTGACTGTTTGTCAGATGGATCATGTCTGATGAGGTTTCAATCTTTATTTTAGTGCTGAACACACTCTTCTATGGAAAGACTGAAGGTAACCAGTTGTTTTTCTTTCCTGTTGTTTCTCACTTATAAAATATTGTCTTTAATATCTGTCTCCTACTTATTATCAACGATATCATGTTTAATCACATCCTCTTAGTGTTGATATATTATCATGTATGAAATATTTTATTTTAATAATATAATGATATCATTAAACTAGACTAGATCAGTGTCTAACAGTGTGAAATTGCATATTTTTCCGAGCAGTTGATGTTGGTGTTTATGTTTTCTGTGTAGTGCTGTATGCATGTTGTGGTGTTCATGTATGGAGACCAAATGTTGTGCTGACCCTCAGGCCAGAGTCTGTTCCCTTCATACCAGGGACGTCACTAGGACTGAAAGACAGGGGGGGCTTAGCCCCCATGGTTGTAGGTGGGAATGTGTGCAGCAAATACTTTTCCTCACACCTCAATAGGCTTCATGAATGAATTTACGATTAGTTGTGGAGCATTTATCTTCCAAATGTGACTGAAGACAGTCGACCAATACATTGAATAGAAGGTAACATAATGATGTGGTGCGTTGCTTAATTAGTTTAGTTGCTGGTAGTTTAGTTCAAGGTCCAAGTGAAATTTGACAACACAGTACAAATGAAGTATGAATGAATCTTTCTTCTGCTTCACAACTCTGCCAACTGTTGATGGAAAGTTAACGTTGCTTAACAGAGAAGCGATGACATGCAGCTTCCCCCTGGGTCCCTCTGCCCGCCTGTCAGCCTAGTACAGCAGGGGAAACAACCACAAGGACCATTTTAATCAAATAATGACAACTTGTGTTATTATTTATTTCAACTCATAGTCTTGCTTCTTTATGTTAAGTGCATGCCTGCACTGTTTTGTTATTTTAAAAAAAGCCCATGCTTCGTACAGCTGGGTTTAGTTTTCATGCGTTCATCTGGTGATTTTAATGGGGCAGGGCAGTGAGCCACCAGAGGGCACTGATGAGTCTCCACCACAGGTACAGTCAGTCCCAACAGTCCTGTGAGCAGCACAGATCATCTCACTGAACTTAGGTTATTAGCATGTGTGCTGACTGCCACAGTGTCTTCTTGGTATCACCTGCAGGAGTGAGTCAAGTTAGAAAGTGAAACGTTCACAATAGAAACGCTCTTTTCAAAATAGTTGTTCAGCCTGGTTGTGATCTGGTGACAGCGACGGCTTTAACATGTGATTCACAATGTTTTCATTTGAATGAAAACATTCAATAATTATCAGTAGAAAAAGTGATAAACACCTTTGTTTTTCACTGGATTTAATGTGTTTAGTTGTTTTCTTACTGTGTGTTTTTGTCAACAGTTTCCAATAAGTTAGTTAGATATGGTAACTGCTGTGTTTCCTAAATCAGTCATCAACCAATGAGAGTCATGTGCTGTTTGTCACTTTCATGTGATGGTAATAGATTTTTTATTCCAGTCATTTATTTGTTTCTTTTGGTCCAATCTGAACAGCTGATAAACCCAAGGCCACTGTGACACCATCCTCAACAACAACCATACCAGCAGGGGGCAGAGTGACACTGACCTGCTCTGTGGACGACTCTGATGACTGGAGATACGACTGGTTCAGACGTGTCCCACACTATTCACTAGCTGATCCAGTAAGAGCTGTTGAACCAGGCAGAGATCTGGTTGTCTCAGAGGGAGGTCTGTACCTCTGCAGAGGAAGGAGAGGAGACCCAGAGATCCTCACAGAGAAAAGTAATGAAGTCCTCATTCTGAAAACTGGTGAGTTTAGTGAGTTTAGGGAAACAGGAGAATTTTAATGGATAAATGAAAATAGAGCAGCAGCTCTTCATCCTGAGGATGGAAAAACACAACATGTCAGTCTCTCTACAGGTTGTGTTAACATGAAATTGTCTCGTTTCTTGAACACAACACAGCCCCATGTTTGAGCTGAGTTTCCTCCAGCTGGTGTGTGTGTGTGTCTGTGTGTGTTGTGTGTGTGTGTGTGTGTGTGTGTGTGTGTTTGATTTGTATAATGATAATAAAATGTAAAAAAAAAATGTATCTTCCATGAATCCATTTTGATAAACTTGATAAAGTTTTGTTGTTCATGAAATAGTTGTTTTCTGATCTGATCCTTTTGTTGGTTTGAAATTTTTTTAGAAACACTTTGCTTGATGTTTTTTCATGTTTTAGTTTTTCACCTGTTTGTGTTGTAGTTGTTGAATAATTTTTGTATTTTTATCAGTAGAAATCTTACTACAAACCTCTGTGTTTGAGTTTATCTTATACATATCTTATATCTTAAAAGCCACAGTTTCCATTCCTTTTTCTGTTGGGCACATTTTTTTTCAATCTCCATCTCCACAACTGTTTCTATATGAACCATAGAAAATACACACCATGAAAATGAAGGTGACATGTCTGTGTCACCAGCTCATTTTGTGATTTATTTTGATGCAAAATTTGCAGAATAAATGTGTGAATGTTCAAAGACTTTAATGTGGACAAAGGGCTGGATGTGAGTTGGGTTAAATTAGTTTCACAGAAAATCAGTCTGATCAGAGTTTATGAAACAAGGTAATAAAGTGAAAATATTTTTCTGGAACAAATCCCATTTAACCACTGACTTGTTTTGTTTTTCACTGTAAACTGAACAGCAGATAAACCCCGGGCCTCACTGACAGCAGACACCACAGTCATACCAGCAGGGGGCAGAGTGACACTGACCTGCTCTGTGGACCCATCATCTGGTTGGAAATACGACTGGTACAGAGACAATAAACTCTCTGAACCTCTGAACACACATGATGCTGATTTCCACACAACTGGACAAATCAGTGTCTCACAGGGAGGAGTCTACAGCTGCAGAGGAGGAAGAGGAGACCCAGTTTACTACACAGAGAAGAGTCAGGAAGTTAGGATTGACGCCATTGGTGAGTTTGGAAATAAACACACAATGTAGAATAAATCTATTGTATATTCATGATGCATCATTAAGATGGATGGAAAAACATTATATCTGATGTTAATTGAACTTATTATAAATTCTTGACCATGAACAGTCCCAAACAGGGCTGTTGTGACTCTGCAGCCCGACTGGACTGAGATCTACAGAGGAGAGAGGATCAGTGTCAGCTGTGAGATCCAGGGAGGAGACACTGAGTGGACGTATGAATGGAAAACTACCAGCTCATTGAAACCTTCAAATCAACATGAATACAGGATTAGTTCTGCTTCATCGTCCCACAGTGGAGAGTACAGGTGTAGGGGCAGGATGAAAAGTGCTCGACATAATACAACAAAGTGGAGTGCTGCAGTCAACCTGACAGTGTATGACAGTAAGTCAGATCATTATCATTTAAACTGAAGATATAAACAAGTTAAAATGTTTTTGTTAGTATATAATCAGATTGTATCTTAAAGTTTGTTCATATTATGTATTTGTTGATAATGTTCTGAGAGAAAAATGATTCCATGTCCAGAGACCAGACGTCATAACATGTTTTGATCCTGAGAAAATGACTTTCCAACAGATAAACCCCGGCCTGTCCTCACTGTGTCTCCATCATGGCTGAGTCCTGGAGCCTCAGTGACTCTGAAGTGTGAGGTTGAACATCCATCTGCAGGATGGAGGTTCTCCTGGTATAAGGCTGTTCCTGATGTATCACACACCTCCTACAGCTATGAACTGCTCCCTGGTAGCAGCAGTGGGACTGAACAGGATTCCTACATCGTCCATGGTCAGACACACACAGCAGGATATGTGTGTGAGGCTGGAAGAGGAGACCCAGTGTTTTACACTGAGATCAGTGAACCAAAGTTTGTCTGGTCTGGAGGTGAGTTTGTTGTTTCTTTGGTTTTTTACGTCTTCTTTGTATTTTTTTTTGTCTGTGAGCAACATTTCCTAAAAACAAATGTTGGTAAACAAACTGATTTTTACGTTCATGGTCCCCAGTGGAAGAAATGTATTGATTTTGTTTTTTCCACCAAGACCAACTTTATGTTTTTCAATCTACTGAAAAAGAAAATGTTGATATTAGATGATTTTAAATACTGAAGTTGGTTGAATATCTTTCTCTCCTTGTTTCCTTTTGTCCTTAATCCTCAACAAACCAAAGATCAACACAGGAACATTTACACTGAGATCTCTTTCATTTTAATATCTCTGTCTGGTTTGACTCTTTTCTATGTGTTGTTTTCCAGATGTTCATCCATCAGCGTCTCTCACAGTGAGTCCTGACAGAGTGCAGCACTTCACCTCTGAGGATATCTCACTGAGCTGTGAGGGAAACTCTCCTGAGTGGAGAGTGAGGAGGTTTCCTGAGGGCGGCTCCCTGTCCTGTTCTGACTGGAGGAGAATGACTGGATTCAGATGTGACATGTTCTCATCACAGCGTAGTGATGCAGTGTACTGGTGTGAGTCTGGATCAGGAGAGTTCAGCAACACAGTCAACATCACTCTACATGGTACGTTTTATTACATTTTCTTTGTGTTTCATTTTTTCTGGTATTTGAAGTATTTTCAACGTCTCATGTGATTTAATTCATCATATCTTAGAACTGAGTTGTTGACATATACAGAGACTTTCTGAGAGTTTGATCCATGACTCTGCTACATGGTCTGTTCAGTGACTGTCTGTGACCAAACAGACAAAATAACTTCCTCTATGTTCTGTAGATTTAACATCAATAGTTTCATATTAAAAGAAAATGAAATGTCAGTGTTCAGTCAGTCTTCTTCACAATTTAGCAGCATAATAATCTTGGTGGCAGGTTTCACTTCACTGACTTCATCCTCAAATTGCATCCAAACTTTGGCCCCAGTAAATATCTTTTCCTTCCAAAGTACTTTGTCAAATAATGTTTCTGTAACAAATCACAATAAACGCTCAAGATTTGTATCTGTAAATTGTTATTCTCTCAATTATCACATGAAAAAATGCCATCAAATAACATCACAAGTCCTCTGCAAAGTAATAAAATGAAGTTGGGTTCTGGTCAAATGAGGCAGTAATGAAGCATCAGAAATGAAGAAATGGCACAAAAAAACTTTCTTCTCCTTCTCTTGTAAAAGTTGGGATTTAATACAGTTTGACTGTTTTTATAGATGCAGTTATTTTAGTGATGATTACAAAAAATCCAGTTTATTGATGGTCAATGAACTTTATATTGACTTCTCACCTGTGGCAGCAACTAAACATCACATCATCATCATCACAGTCTCAGCTTTTCTCTTATTCTGTTTCCAAAGAGAAAACAGTCACATGTTGCCCCGAATCATGACGAGGGTTTGGTTTAGTGTCGTTGTTGTATGTTCACAGGGGAGATGAAGAAAACAAGTACTGTGTAATTTATAGATCAATGTGAAAAGCTGTTGTTTATTTGGCAACAGTGATCTGTGAGACACATCCAGCAGGTTGTAAGAGAACGAGATCAAATGTCAGGTCTTATGATGATCCTGTAAAATAAATCAGAACTGCATCAGAATAAAAACAGATGTGTAATCTATTCTCATCATTACATGTCAGCTGGTTGTAAAGGTCTGCAGCAGCTGATCTCTGACTGCAGCTTCACATTCTGACTGTTTTACAGATGATTATCATGATGGTGTTATCCTGGTGAGCCCCGTCCGTCCTGTGACTGAGGGAGAGTCTGTTACTCTTGGCTGCAGATTCAGGACAGAAAAAAAACTTTCCAGTGTGTTTTTCTACCATAATGACAAACTGATCCAAAGTGATACCAGGACGGAGCTGAAAATCTCTGCAGTGTCAAAGTCAGATGAAGGTTTCTACAAGTGTCAGTCCTCAGGAGAAGTGTCACCACAGAGTTGGATGTCAGTTAAAGGTGAGTGGGATTCAAATATTTGATGCTTTTTGGTTTTGTGAACAAAGTCACACTGTCAACATATAGCATATTTATGTGTATGTATTGTGAATGTGAATTGGGTTGTGTATTGCTTCAGTGTTTTATCTTTACTAAGACTTAGTAAAGTGACAAAGTCATCTGCGTCTTATTTATCTGAATGGATTTTGTAAATTCTGCAAAGGAAAGTCCAATATAAATATGTTTCTAAATACTTTTACTAACTTCAATAATATTCAGTATTTATTATAGCTGTGTCAGGACCAGAAAGTTCTTCATTTCCTGTGTTTCTGATCGTTGGGCTGGTTTGTGGAATAGTATTGATTATTGTCCTGATGCTGTGTGGCTGCAGAAAGTCAACAGGTGAGTCACTGATTATTAAAAATCTGTGATCAGTTCTGACGTCATGTCATGGAGCAGTGGTTCACTTTTCAATACAAATCCTACTGTGCTTTTTACAGGTCCATGTGTTCACAGGTTTGTACAACACACTCTCTTCTCTCATATTTCACAATAAAACTTTCCTGCTAATACACAATTACATGACATGTTTCAGGCTCACTCAGACTCACAGAGGGAATCAGGGCTCTGCTACAGACCAAAAAGTCAACCATGATGAAAATCAGCAGCAAGTATATTCCTCTCTTCTCCACGGTCAGTGTAATAGACTCTATAGAGACTATATCCTCTTAACTTAATTGCACCATAGAAACTCTGGCTGGGGTGCACATTAAAACACCTGGATCCAAGAGCTATTTAACCATTTATTGAGTTAGGGAGGTTGATGGATGAACTGATGGTGGATGGTTTTCTGTACAAACAAACAAAATTCAATACACTGTCATGCGTACCACAACAAAATAATACCAAAAAGGTACTGAAGGCATTTTACATGATTAATGCAAACAAAGGGGCCTGACAGGACACACCCAGTCCTTAAGTAACCTCCCCCTAGCCCACCCCCTCTCCTGCTCTTTGATAGGTGAGTCGCTCCACCCACCCAGTCTCACAGAATTGTGGTGTCAGTTTTTCATTGTAGCTTTAAACGCTTTCACAACTACTTCAAACTACTTCAAAGTTTCTATTCGATAGAGACCAGGAAACATTTAGATCCATTTGCATCCAGTTCTCCAAGACTGTCCTCATTCCTTCTGCTGCTGGAGTTAAACCAAACCTCAGTAATTTAACATGTGACTTCAGGAAGTTCTTCAGTTCAAATGACTGTCACAGACATGAGGTGACTGATGTGACTTTGTTTTGATTTTCACTGACCTGTAGGTGACGTCTGCGTCTATGAATCAATCAGAGGATCTGAAAACACTGGAGAAGGTTCAGTACTTTTACTTTTACTAATGTTGAGCTGATGGAAGCTGCAGTATATAATTATATAGGAGTGATTAATATTTAACTTAGTGAAAACATCATTTTTCAGGTCAACCAGACAGTAATGTCACTAATGTCACATCTCCTGTTGAAGTGTATACAACAATGAAATCCTGTCATGTGATCATTTTAACAGGTCAGTGTGATGGTGCAGAGGAGAGCTCTGACTATATTAATGTGAATCCAGATTCAGCCACAGGTACAAACATTAACATCAGTTATTTATCTTGTTTTATCTTTTTTTCTTCAAATGTTCATTCAAAAAAACTCTTTAATCAAACTTTCATTCTTTTCAATTTTGGCATTTTGTTTAACTGACTTAAAAAAGCTATCAGACACTAACAGCAGCATTGGTGCAGCTGTCTTTATTACATCATGATTTACCTTGTTTTATCTTTTTCTCTTGAAATTTACTTTAAACTAAAAAAACAAACAAACAAACATTTTTTTTCCAATCGTGACCTTCATTTTTTTTCTATTATGACCTTTTATTTTCTTGATGTAAAAACACTATGAGACACTATGTGTAATCGAGGACATTCTGAAGGGGAAGCATTGATGCAGCTATCTTGAGTTTCTATTTTCTCTTTAACATGTCTCTCACATCTAAATCATTCCTGTAATGTCCAGTTTTCATTTTTTATTCATTGTATTGTTTGAAATTATTTTCCTGATTCCACATAGAAATTGTAATATTTTTCTGAATATATCACGTTTGCTTTCAATGATATAAAATGATATTTTATATAATGTCAGATAGGATGTCTCAGTTTTCAAGCCATTTATTGTGATTTTGTTCCAGGTCCATAAAAAGATGAACATCATCAACAAAACAAGAGCTACATGGATGACAACATAAACGCACATTTTGTGCAGCTGAGCAGCCATCTACATAAAAAAACACATGATAAATGTTACTGGGCATTTCTCTGGAGATGAACAATATTAATAGATTCACTTGTTATCCTGCAAAAATATGAATATTTTCACAAACAAGTTTATTTTCACAAACTGAGCATCTTAATGTGATTGTTATATCATGACAAATTCTATTTATATTATATTTTATATTAACGTAATGTATTTTACTTTACACTGTATCTTTTTTATGTCTGTCTGTTTTTAATAAGTTTTTTTTTTGTATGTTGTTTTCCTGCTAAAAGCAGTGGGTTTGTAAATAAATATAATAAAGTGAAGTGAACATTCATGGTTGGATTATCAATTCAATTCAATTCAATTCAATTTTATTTGTATATCACCAAATCATGATATACATTATCTCAAGGCACTTTGCAGGGTAAGGCCGAGACCTTTCTTTGTTATAGAGAAAAACCCAACAGTTCCCACAAAGAGCAGCACTTGGCGACAGGGGGGAGGAAAAACTCCCTTTTAACATGAAGAAACCTCCAACAGAACCGGGCTCAGGGTGGGCGGCCGTCTGCCTCGACCGGCTGGGTTTAGGAGGAGAAAGAGGGGGTGGGGGGAAGAGAGATGTATAGGTAATGGTGTTATCAATAATAATGATAGAAAACAGTGGTAAATAGTAATGATGAGTAGTGGTAGATCTGGATCCTGCTGCTCCAGAGGCAGAGAGACCTGCAGAATGAGGACAGAGAGAGGGAGAGAGAGGAGAAGCACAAACTATGGGAGAGAAAAAAATACAAAGTCAATGGCATTAAGTTGTCGAGAGAGAGAGAGAGAGAGAGAGAGAGAGGGAAAGAGAAAGCGAGAGAGTCCAATGCATCATGGGAATCCCCCAGCAGTCTAGCTCTGTAGCAGTGTAACTAAGGGATGGTTCAGGACATACCTGAGACAGCCCTAACTGTAAGCTTTATCAAAGAGGACAGTTTTAAGCCTGATCTTAAAGGTAGAGAGGGGGTCTGCCTCCTGAACCCACACTGGGAGCTGGTTCCACATTTTCTGTTACAAATGTTGACTAGTGCACCTTTAATAGTCCACATCTGAATTCAGGTGAGAAAGGCCAGAGATGGAGCTCAGAAATGACTAAGTAATGGTGCAGGTCACGATACCTCCTGCTAACAATAGCAGGATTTATTTTTATTAGTTATTTTTTTATCATTTATTCACAGTAAGATGTAGACCAACAGTGAGCTCTTCTTCTTCATCTTTATTGTGGTTGCAGCACACTGTATTTGAGTGAGTGATATTCTGTCATCCATCAATCTGTGTCTCTTGTGCTGCTCTTGCTGCTTCCTCGTTGTCCTGTCTACTTCCAGTATGTTGTTTTGTTACACACAGCACTGCCACCATGTGTCACAATACACAGTCTACAGTCACAATCAGCAGCAATGACCTCAGCTCCTTATTGAGTCACTGCTGGTCTTATATAATTTATTTATAATTAGCTTTTCTTCTGTCTTCATGCTGCAGTTTGAACTGTGAGTGCAGCTCAAAGACATTTGAAGATGTTTGTAAGATCAGACCTGCACCTGAATACAGCCATGTTACTTTTTCTTCAAGAAGAACAGGAAACAGCACAAAAGAAGAAAAGCTGTGATTTTAATGTCAGCAGCCAGAAATGTCTCCATGTGTATGAAATAATGTAGTGGACCTTACTCCAGACTCTACCTCAAGCCAAACGACTTGTTTTATGTCATCAGTTGACAGCACACAGCTCTGCCTACAAAGGAATAATGTTGTTTAGGTTGAAAATCACAGACTGTAAATGACTTCAAGTTTAATTCTGTAACTACAGTGAAAAGGTCAGTGTGACCTGATGACTCAGTTGAGGTGGCATGTAAAGGAGGTGGAGGTGTTAAAGGGAAGCTGAATGTTATTCTTGTGCTGATGAGCAGTGGTTGGGCTCACTTCTTCTTAGACTCTAGTTGCTAATAAATATTTATAACACAGTGGAGTTCAGACACATGGGTGGTTATTTTCAATGTTTGATTATTTCCCTTCATGCATCTTATTTCTGAAGCGACTGTAGCAGCAGGCTACATGTGAAACTGCAAATATCTTTCATCCATTTCACCAGTTTTCAGCCCACAGGCCCCATTAAACACTGGAAGGTGAAAATGATTCAGTGAGGAAGGTTTTCATTGTTTGAGTCTCAGTCATCAGTGATCTTGTAGAAAATGTCAGCTCTGAAACGATCGTTATTGATGCTGTTTGGCCGATGAAGGCAAAGGTAAGAAAAAAGAACATGGAGAAATGTTAGTCTGCTAAGAAATTTTAAAAAAGATTTTAAAAGCTGAGCGCAGGTGATGGAAAACACATATCCAGATGTATTATGACATAAAGAGAGACTTTTGAACTTTCAATTTTTAACTGATGAATGCAAGACAGTCCTTCTCTGACAGCAGGGGTGCACCCTGGACAGGACGCCAGCCTGTCACAGGACTGACATATAGACACAAACAACCATTCACGCTCACATTCACAGCTATGAGCAATTTAGAGTCACCAATGAACCTAATGTGCACGTCTTTGGACTGTGGGAGTATCAGAGGGAACCCACACAGACACAGAAAGGCCCCAGGCCTGGAGTTCAAACCCAGAACCTTCTTGCTGTGAGGCAACAGCACCAACCACTGCACCACCGTGCCGCCCCTTCTCCAACATCACTGTCAAAAACAATAATAATGCATGTGCCTGTTGACAGGCTGACACACTCTCCTGTGTCAGCAGCCCATGAAACATGACATTAAAACAAAATCATTCTAGAGTCACCCAGACTGTTCATTCAGCTACAGGCTCATCTGTACCATCTCTTCACAGGAAACAAGACCAACAGTTTTATTTGGAGCTGCAGCACAGAAAATGAGGAAATAGTCTTTGGTTTAATGTGTGCTGTCAGCCAGATGACGTGTTTCACACCTAGTGGGTTATACATATACCACACAGAGGCCAGAGGGAGTGTTCAAGGTGAAGAACAGTGTGGGAACTTCATGTCAAATTTCCACAAACTCAACTTTCTGGCTCTAACTGAACCTGTTGTCTTCTGATGATGTTTCAGACTGAGAGATAAATACTGAACGTGCACATCTTAACCTCACCACCAGTCACTGTATTAAAGAAATTGCTGTTATCTGTTGATGTGCATTACACTTGACTTAATTACGACCACTGTGCACATCCTGTATAGTATATGACACTTCTTCTCTTCTACTTACAAACACAATATGTGTGGTGTGAATGTGCTGCTGACTCTAATTCTTCCTATTATGCCAACACATCTTCATGTGTGAGGAAGAACTTGTCTGTCACCCCAGCTGATAAGACTTCATTCTTGTTAGGCTCTAGTTGTCAAGTCATTTTATACCAACAGGAGCGAAACAGATGCAGTGGTTTATTTTAGTGTTTGGTTTATTTGACAGTTTTTCCTCATTGTGCTGTCAGTTTCTGAAGATGTGCAACAACAAACTGTGTTTTTCATGTTGTGGCTGATGGGTGAATATTATCTCTGCAGCTGTTATTGCTGCACAGTTGTAATTCAAGGCTTCATCATAAAATGAGCAGGTAGATCACACAGTTCCAGCAAAGAAGAAACGTTTTGACCACGTTTTATATCAGTTACACTGTGGAGAGTATGAAGCACACACATACAGGACGTACTGCACATTCCTACACACTACAGTCACACATATACGTACTCTAGATACACACAACATACACCTCATGGGCCAGACACAAACCTTTGCACAAAGACAGACGGATACACTATATTTAAGTATTGGCAGGAAGTGTAAACCTGTCAAAGTGCCCTGTGGTCAAAGACATATCTGAGTTTTGTGTGAAACGGAAGGAAGAAAAAAGAGGCCGAACTCAGAAGGAGGAGTTGAGAAAAGTTCTCATCTTATATTTGTATGGAACGTAACTTCTTCTTCGTCTTTTGCATCGATCTTCTCTCTTTGTCTTTGTGCTGTTGTTATTAATACGAAGTGGAATCATTTCCCAGCAGCAGAGCGACAGGGTCAGAGCTGGATGTGAAGATGGGGAACACTTTGCTCTGTGTACTGTCATTATTCTGTGAGTACATCAGTCATTTTCCAATTCTGTGACTTTCAGAGGCAGAATCATGATTTTATCATCAAGGTAGTTTTGGAGGCAGATCTTGGATCAGAGTGGTGGACTAAATACACAAATCAACCAGTTATATATCATTTTATATATTTGAGTTGAAAGAGTTTTGTGTGTTTCCTGCCTCATGAGCGATTTACAGAATATCATGTCAGAAATGTGTTGATAATCAGGAGCTGCCTCTGTTGAAACTCCAGCTGGTTGTTAAATGTTTATCATGATTTTGACTGTTTGTCAGATGGATCATGTCTGATGAGGTTTCAATCTTTATTTTAGTGCTGAACACACTCTTCTATGGAAAGACTGAAGGTAACCAGTTGTTTTTCTTTCCTGTTGTTTCTCACTTATAAAATATTGTCTTTAATATCTGTCTCCTACTTATTTTCAACGATATCATTTTTAATCACATCCTCTTAGTGCTGATATATTATCACATATGAAGCATTTTATTTTAATAATATAATGATATCATTAAACTAGACTAGATCAGTGTCTAACAGTGTGAAATTGCATATTCTTCAGAGCAGTTGATGTTGGTGTTTGTGTTTTCTGTGTAGTGCTGTATGCATGTTGTGCTCTTCATGTATGGAGACCAAATGTTGTGCTGACCCTCAGGCCAGAGTCTGTTCCCTTCATACCAGGGACGTCACTAGGACTGAAAGACAGGGGGGGCTTAGCCCCCATGGTTGTAGGTGGGAATGTGTGCAGCAAATACTTTTCCTCACACCTCAATAGGCTTCATGAATGAATTTATGATTAGTTGCGGAGCATTTATCTTCCAAATGTGACTGAAGACAGTCGACCAATACATTGAATAGAAGGTAACATAATGATGTGGTGCGTTGCTTAATTAGTTTAGTCTCTGGTAGTTTAGTTCAAGGTCCAAGTGAAATTTGACACAGTACAAATGAAGTATGAATGAATCTTTCTTCTGCTTCACAACTCTGCCAACTGTTGATGGAAAGTTAACGTTGCTTAACAGAGAAGCGATGACATGCAGCTTCCCCCTGGGTCCCTCTGCCCGCCTGTCTGCCTAGTACAGCAGGGGAAACAACCACAAGGACCATTTTAATCAAATAATGACAACTTGTGTTATTATTTATTTCAACTCATAGTCTTGCTTCTTTACGTTAAGTGTATGCCTGCACTGTTTACTTTTTATTTTTAATCCAAATTATTATTATTGCTATAATTATTGTTGGGGGGGCTTAGGAACATTTTGGGGGGGGGGGGGTCAGCCCTAATGATGTCCATGCTTCATACAGCTGGGTTTAGTTTTCATGTGTTCATCTGGTGATTTTAATGGGGCAGGGCAGTGAGCCACCAGAGGGCACTGATGAGTCTCCACCACAGGTACAGTCAGTCCCAACAGTCCTGTGAGCAGCACAGATCATCTCACTGAACTTAGGTTATTAGCATGTGTGCTGACTGCCACAGTGTCTTCTTGGCATCACCTGCAGGAGTGAGTCAAGTTAGAAAGTGAAAAGTTCACAACAGAAATGCTCTTTTCAAAATAGTTGTTCAGCCTGGTTGGGATCTGGTGACAGCGACGGCCTTAACATGTGATTCACAATGTTTTCATTTGAATGAAACCATTCAATAATTATCAGTAGAAAAAGTGATAAACACCTTTGTTTTTCACTGGATTTAATGCGTTTAGTTGTTTTCTTACTGTGTGTTTTTGTCAACAGTTTCCAATCAGGTCACTGTGACCCTGCAACCAAACTGGCCTTTGATATACAGAGGAGAGAAGATCACTGTCAGATGTGAGATCCAGGGAGGTGGAGGCACTGAGTGGACGTATGAATGGGGAACAACCAGCTCACACACACCTCCATCACACAGTGAATACAGGATCAGCAGAGCTGCTGAGTCTGACACAGGAGACTACAGGTGTAGGGGTAGAAGTGGTTATTCCTTCACACAGTGGAGTGATGTCATCAGACTGACTGTATCATGTAAGTTGGATTTTCATTTATTCTGAAAGTATCATTTTAATGTTTTCATTGATTTGAATTAAACAGGAAACATTTTCCCTGTAACAATAATGACGTCTCTCATGAGCAGCTGAGTAACAAACTGTGGTTGTTTTTATAGTGAGAGCGAGTAAGTGAAGTGGAGCCATGATTCAGTGGACTGTTGCAGTGTAATGACTGACAGAGAGATGCTCAGGAAGAACAGAGAACTATGTGGTTTCTTCCATGAAGTGAAGAACAAATCACAGTGAATCTGAGCTGAGCTCAGCAACAGGAGCTCAGCAGCTGTATCACTTCTTGTCTGGGAACCAGGCCACTGATCTCTGCACTAATGAAACATGAACAGTACCTAGTTAGTTAGTTAGATATGGTAACTGTTGTGTTTCCTAAATCAGTTATCAACCAATGAGAGTCATGTGCTGTTTGTCACTTTCATGTGATGGTAATAGATTTTTTTTATTCCAGTCATGTATTTGTTTCTTTTGGTCCAATCTGAACAGCTGATCAACCCAAGGCCACTGTGACACCATCCTCAACAACAACCATACCAGCAGGGGGCAGCGTGACACTGACCTGCTCTGTGGACGACTCTGATGACTGGAGATACGACTGGTTCAGACGTGTCCCACACGCTTCACTACCTGATCCAGTAAGAGCTGTTGAACCAGGCAGAGATCTGGTTGTCTCAGAGGGAGGTCTGTACCGCTGCAGAGGAAGGAGAGGAGACCCAGAGATCCTCACAGAGAAAAGTAATGAAGTCCTCATTCTGAAAACTGGTGAGTTTAGTCATTTAATATTCACTGTTGTGTTCAAATCTGTTGTCAGTAGTTTAAAAAAGAGTCATTTGGTGTCAAGAGGGAAACAGGAGAATTTTAATGGATAAATGAAAAAAGAGCAGCAGCTCTTCATCCTGAGGATGGAAAAACACAACATGTTAGTCTCTCTGCAGGTTGTGTTAACATGAAATTTCCTTGGTTCTTGAACACAACAAAGCCCCATGATTGAGCTGAGTTTCCTCCAGCTGGTGTGTGTCTGTGTGTGTGTGTGTGTGTGTGTGTGTGTGTGTGTGTGTGTGTGTGTGTGTGTGTGTGTGTGTGTGTGTGTGTGTGTGTGTTTATAAAATGTTTTCAGTTTCTCTTTCATGAATCCATTTTGATAAACTTGAGAAAGTTTTGTTGTTCATGAAAGAGTTGTTTTCTGATCTGATCCTTTTGTTGGTTTGAATTTTTTTAGAAACACTTTGCTTGATGTTTTTTCATGTTTTAGTTTTTCACCTGTTTGTGTTGTAGTTGTTGAATAATTTTTGTATTTTTATCAGTAGAAATCTTACTACAAACCTCTGTGTTTGATTTGATCTTATACTTAGTTGTTTAACTTTGTTGTTTTCTTACTGTGTGTTTTTATCAACAGTTTCCAATAAGGTCACTGTGACTCTACAACCAAACTGGCCTCTGATATACAGAGGAGAGAAGATCACTGTCAGATGTGAGATCCAGGGAGGTGGAGACACTGAGTGGACGTATGAATGGAGAACACCCAGCTCACACACACCTCCATCACACAGTGAATACTGGATCAGCAGTGTTACTGAGTCTGACACAGGAGACTACAGGTGTAGGGGTAGAAGTGGTTATTCCTTCACAGGGTGGAGTAATGTCATCAGACTGACTGTATCACGTGAGTTGGATTTTCTTTCATTCATTATGAAAATGTCATGTTTCTTCATGTTTACATTGATCTAAACAGGACAAGTTTAAACATTGATCATCTCATCACTGATCCAGTCCTCTCCAGTTGGATCAGTAATAAACTGTGTTTTCAGTGGAACACAGTCACTATCTTTCATTTGCTGGTAAAATCTAAATGACTAAGTGGATGTTCAGTGTGATCATTTGAATAAATTCTGGTAAAAGTTTTGTGTAATGTTAACAGTTCTTTACTTTTCAAGAACGTAATATAATTAAACAAAATCACTTTCCTGAAGAAAATCACATTGTAATTATTGATTTACTTTGTTTTTTGCTCTGATCTCAACAGGAAGTGAACCCACGGCCACTCTGACAGCAGACAGGACAGTGATACCAGCAGGGGGCAGAGTGACACTGACCTGCTCTGTGGACGGCTCTGATGGCTGGAAATACTCCTGGTTCAGACGAACCTCTGAGTTTTCTCAGGCTGGTTTAATAAAACATGGTGCATCAGACCACACAGTCAGCAGCTCAGAAGGAGGCATCTACACGTGCAGAGGAGGGAGAGGAGAACCAGAGCTCTTCACACAAGAAAGCAATAAAGTCACCGTTAAGGAAACTGGTGAGTTTAGTTATTTGTTGTGGAGTAAAACAACATTCACTCTTTAAATCTGTTCTTCTGTTCATCAGTAGTGTAACAAAGAGAAGTTTTGATACCAACAGCAAAAAAGAACCAACACAATGATCATGTGTCAGTAGCTCCTACTGTTGTGATGAAGGTGAGAACAGAGCGTTAATCCCTCTTCATGTTGAGCTCAGATTCAAGACCAGACTGGAAGAAGCTTCCTGCCTCTCACTGTATTTATATCATCTAGAAGAGTTTGTCTGCTTGTTACTGTGTTTGTAAATGTTTTGTCATCCTTCAGTTCATCACTGCAAATATGAGTGTTAGCAAAGAAAAGCTAAGTCAGACAACTCATGGAGAAAACACACTGATTTGTGCAGTAGAATATCAATAAAAAGCCAGAAATAACTGTCCAAAGTAAACACTGAAACATCCAACTACAAACCTACTTAAACAGTCATTGAACATCTTCTCAGAAGCTGAAGTTGTTTCCATGACGTTGAGGAGTTTGATGTGTGTTGATGTTCAGTCTGACAAACAGTTTGACCTGTGACACATCAGGTTATCTGATGCAGCTCAGCAAACAGATGGTATTTATTCTCTGTTGTTTTCTAACACCTCCACCTGCTCCTGATGACGCTTTTAAAGTCAAACAAAGAGGTGACAAAGGAGATACTGTTCTCTTATATGTTCTAGATACAAAATCACTGCCATTCACCTTTATTCATCTTGAACTTACTTTACAGAGAACGATCAGACTGTTGTAGAAAATAAGTGAAGCCAAACAGCCTGTTGTGTTTGCTGTGTGTCAGTGTCAGTGTAAAGAGCAGCAGTCTGATGGAGAACTGCTGTCACTGTCTGTATGCTGAGTTTCAGCTGCTCCTCTCAGGCTGTTGGATCTGACAGACTGAAAAACATGAAAATCAAGTCCTTTGACCTCTTTAGAAAGTTCTGCTCTTAATGCACAGTTGTTGTTTTCTTGCTGAGGATTTTGTTGCTTTAGGTTGTTTTCTTTGAAAACACTGTTCGACATGTTTTCATCTGTGTGTAACTTTAACTGATGTTGTTGCTCGTGGCTGTTGAGTTCTTTAATCTGTCAACAGATGATTCTTATTAGAAATAGCAGCAAAAATCATTTTCCATCATGAGATTTTCCAGTTGAATTTATGTTTCCATCAGAATCCTAACTGTGTATTTTTTATGTGAACAGTTTCCAATCAGGTCACTGTGACCCTGCAACCAAACTGGCCTCTGATATACAGAGGAGAGAAGATCACTGTCAGATGTGAGATCCAGGGAGGTGGAGGCACTGAGTGGACGTATGAATGGAGAACACCCAGCTCACACACACCTCCATCACACAGTGAATACAGGATCAGCAGTGTTACTCTGTCTCACAGTGGAAGCTACAGGTGTAGGGGTAGAAAAGACTTGTTTTCCTCAACAGAGTGGAGTGATGTCATCAGACTGACTGTATCATGTAAGTCGAACGTCTTTCATTCATACAAAAATGTTACGTGTTACAATTTTTAAAATCTGTTCCATCTAAATACAACAACAAAAACACATCTGACCTCTCTCCAGCTACTCAGTAAAAAGTTGATTTTTTTTTTAGTGTAGTAACAAAAGACCTGGAAAAGAGCTTTTTTTCTGGAACATCAGAGTAACTTCTTATGTACTATACAGTTCCAACACATGGAAAATAAAATGTAGTAAAAAGGCTGAATCTCAGCCTCCTCACCTATATTTGGTTGTTAAGGAGTCCACAGCTTCCTCTGACAAATATTACAACAGATATATCATCTAATATATTTATTTTCTTCATTAACCTCTAGAGGTTTCAGGTTTTGAAAACTTCATGGAAAGAGTTTGGTCTCATTAACACCTGCTACAATATGTCTTCATTTTGTTGGAGGCTGATCTGCTACATTCACAGTGTTTCAGTCATTTGGTGATTATTGACTTTTCCTCTCAGATTCCTCTCAAGGTTTTATCTGTGATCTGCAGCACAGACCACAGAGTTGAATAAAATGGTGGGTGGAGGCTTGTGTTAGTTTGTGTCAGTTTCTGTTTCATATATTATGATGAAGAGTTGGAAAATTTTGAAATATTCATTTCCAACCCAGTTGTCCTGACTGGTTCAGAGTCACGTAACATGAAGGACAAGGAAAAGCCACAGTTTCCAGTCCTTTTTCTGTTGGGCACATTTTTTTTCAATCTCCATCTCCACAACTGTTTCTATATGAACCATAGAAAATACACACCATGAAAGTGAAGGTGACATGTCTGTGTCACCGGCTCGTTTTGTGATTTATTTTGATACAAAATTTGCAGAATAAATGTGTGAATGTTCAAAGACTTTAATGTGGACAAAGGGCTGGATGTGAGTTGGGTTAAATTAGTTTCACAGACAATCAGTCTGATCAGAGTTGATGAAAAAGGTAATAAAGTGAAAATATTTTTCTGGAACAAATCCTATTTAACCACTGACTTGTTTTGTTTTTCTCTGTAAACTGAACAGCAGATAAACCCCGGGCCTCACTGACAGCAGACACCACAGTCATACCAGCAGGGGGCAGAGTGGCACTGACCTGCTCTGTGGACCCATCATCTGGTTGGAAATACGACTGGTACAGAGACAATAAACTCTCTGAACCTCTGAACACACATGATGCTGATTTCCACACAACTGGACAAATCAGTGTCTCACAGGGAGGAGTCTACAGCTGCAGAGGAGGAAGAGGAGACCCAGTTTACTACACAGAGAAGAGTCAGGAAGTTAGGATTGACACCATTGGTGAGTTTGGAAATAAACACACAATGTAGAATAAATCTATTGTATATTCATGATACAACGTTAAGATGGATGGAAAAACAGTATATCTGATGTTAATTGAACCTTTTGGTCTTTTCATGTTCTTATTATAAATTCTTGACCATGAACAGGCCCAAACAGGGCTGTTGTGACTCTGCAGCCTGACTGGACTGAGATCTACAGAGGAGAGAGGATCAGTGTCAGCTGTGAGATCCAGGGAGGAGACACTGAGTGGACGTATGAATGGAGAACTACCAGCTCATTGAAAGCTTCAAATCAACATGAATACAGGATTAGTTCTGCTTCATCGTCCCACAGTGGAGAGTACAGGTGTAGGGGCAGGATGAAAAGTGCTCGACATAATACAACAAAGTGGAGTGCTGCAGTCAACCTGACAGTGTATGACAGTAAGTCAGATCATTATCATTTAAACTGAAGATGTTAACACGTTAAAATGTTTTTGTTAGTTTATAATCAGATTGTATCTTAATGTTTGTTCATATTATGTATTTGTTGATAATGTTCTGAGAGAAAAATGATTCCATGTCCAGAGACCAGACGTCATCACATGTTTTGATCCTGAGAAAATGACTTTCCAACAGATAAACCCCGGCCTGTCCTCACTGTGTCTCCATCATGGCTGAGTCCTGGAGCCTCAGTGACTCTGAAGTGTGAGGTTGAACATCCATCTGCAGGATGGAGGTTCTCCTGGTATAAGGCTGTTCCTGATGTATCACACACCTCCTACAGCTATGAGCTGCTCCCTGGTAGCAGCAGTGGGACTGAACAGGATTCCTACATCGTCCATGGTCAGACACACACAGCAGGATATGTGTGTGAGGCTGGAAGAGGAGACCCAGTGTTTTACACTGAGATCAGTGAACCAAAGTTTGTCTGGTCTGGAGGTGAGTTTGTTGTTTCTTTGGTTTTTTTAAGACAAGAAGCAAATGTTCAGTCATGACCTAAATTCATCCATGTTTTTGTCTGTGAGCAACTTTTCTTCAAAACAAATGTTGGTAAACAAACTGATTTTTACGTTCATGGTCCCCAGTGGAAGAAATGTATTGACTGTGAACTGGGTTGAGTATCCTTCTCTCCTTGTTTCCTTCTGTCCTTCCCTTATCCTTCTTCAGTTAATCTGAAAGCATTAAAACCAACAAACAAACATGGAGATACAAGGTTTCCACCTCTCACTGAAGTGTAGCTCCACTCTTCTCAATGGGTACTTTTATTTTGGAAACTTCCTGTTTATAGACAGGACAGCTATAGCTGCAGTCTTCACTCAGTGGTGAGACAGGTGCACAGACCAGATAAACAAACAGCTGTGAAGCTGAGACGACTCAAACAAGACAAACAAGAGGAAAAGACTTTAGTACAGAGACAAGAAGCATCTTTTAATATGAGATAAACACCTCTGTGTGTTTGAAAGGTAAAAGTAGACAGTAGAAAAACATCCATCAGCAGCATAATTCATTTCTCTGCTGTGTCTCCATTTGCTCTGTTTGTTCCAAACTCTCATAGTTTCACCAAAACACTGCATCTTGTTCCAGTGTTGCTGCTACTGATGTTTTTAATCCTCAACAAACAAAGATCAACACAGGAACATTTACACTGAGATCTCTTTCATTTTAATATCTCTGTCTGGTTTGACTCTTTTCTATGTGTTGTTTTCCAGATGTTCATCCATCAGCGTCTCTCACAGTGAGTCCTGACAGAGTGCAGCACTTCATCTCTGAGGATATCTCACTGAGCTGTGAGGGAAACTCTACTGAGTGGAGAGTGAGGAGGTTTCCTGAGGGTGACTCCCTGTCCTGTTCTGACTGGAGGAGAATGACTGGATCCAGATGTGACATGTTCTCATCACAGCGTAGTGATGCAGTGTACTGGTGTGAGTCTGGATCAGGAGAGTTCAGCAACACAGTCAACATCACTCTACATGGTACATTTTATTACATTTTCTTTGTGTTTCATTTTTTCTGGTATTTGAAGTATTTTCAACGTCTCATGTGATTTAATTCATCATATCTTAGAACTGAGTTGTTGACATATACAGAGACTTTCTGAGAGTTTGATCCATGACTCTGCTACATGGTCTGTTCAGTAACTGTCTGTGACCAAACAGACAAAATAACTTCCTCTATGTTCTGCAGATTTAACGTAAATAGGTTATTTTGTCAGTGTTCAGTCAGTTTTCTTTACAATTTAGCAGCATAATAACCTTGGTCTCTCTTCACTTTCTTCACTTCTTACATTTCTTTGCAAAATAATTTATATGAGTGAAAACTTTGGCCACAGCAAATATCTTCTTCTCTTCAAAGTATTTTGTCTAATTTAGTTTTGGTAACAAGCAAAAGAATCAGTATTACTGTTTTAAAGTGCTTTTCCTCAGATTTTCATATAAAACATTGAAGTCAAATAAAAAAATTATATTCTATTAACAAAAAAGAAAAAAATAAATAAATAAACACCTCCAAAAAGTAAATATATATATAAAAAGTAGGTCGTAAGTGAACGAGATCAAATGTCAGGTCTTATGATGATCCTGTAAAATAGATCAGAACTGCATCAGAATAAAAACAGATGTGTAATCTATTCTCATCATTACATGTCAGCTGGTTGTAAAGGTCTGCAGCAGCTGATCTCTGACTGAAGCTTCACATTCTGACTGTTTTACAGATGATTATCATGATGGTGTTATCCTGGTGAGCCCCGTCCGTCCTGTGACTGAGGGAGAGTCTGTTACTCTTGGCTGCAGATTCAGGACAGAAAAACAACTTTCCAGTGTGTTTTTCTACCATAATGACAAACTGATCCGAAGTGATACCAGGACGGAGCTGAATATCTCTGCAGTGTCAAAGTCAGATGAAGGTTTCTACAAGTGTCAGTCCTCAGGAGAAGTGTCACCACAGAGTTGGATGTCAGTTAAAGGTGAGTGGGATTCAAATATTTTAGGCTTTTTTATTTTTTTTTTGAACAAAGAAACACTGTCAACATATAATATATTTATATGGACATGTTGTAGATTTTGGTGTGTTTTAGAGTTTTGTCTTTACTTACATCTCATTTATTTTAATGGATTTTTTAAATTCTGTTAAGACAAGTCCAATATAAATACATTTCTTAATACTTTAATTCATTTCAATAAAATTTTATATTTACAGCAGCGGTGTCAGGACCAGAAAGTTCTTCATTTCCTGTGTTGCTGGTTTCTGGAGTAGCATTGATTATTGTCCCGCTGCTGTGTGGCTTCAGAAAGTCAACAGGTGAGTCATTGATTATTAAAAATCTGTGATCAGTTCTGACGTCATGTCATGGAGCAGTGGTTCACTTTTCAATACAAATCCTACTGTGCTTTTTACAGGTCCATGTGTTCACAGGTTTGAACAACACGCTCTCTTCTCTCCTCTGCAACTTAAAAGCAGCTCTACACTTTACATGTTGAAATTTTTTACTTTTAAACTTTTTACTTTTAAACTTTCCTGCTAATTACTATTAATATACATTTTTAAACTCCATGTTTCAGGCTCACTCAGACTCAAAGAGGGAATCAGGGCTCTGCTACAGACCAAACAGTCAACCATGATGAAAATCAACAGCAAGTATATTCCTCTCTTCTCCACGGTCAGTTTTTCATCTCACTTCAAACACTTTCACAACTGTTTCTAACTCAGTTTCTATTCGATAGAGACCAGGAAATATTTTGAATCCATTTGCATCCAGTTCTCCAAGACTGTCCTCATTCCTTCTGCTGCTGGAGTTAAACCAAACCTCAGTAATTTAACATGTGACTTCAGGAAGTTCTTCAGTTCAAATGACTGTCACAGACATGAGGTGACTGATGTGACTTTGTTTTGATTTTCACTGACCTGTAGGTGACGTCTGCGTCTATGAATCAATCAGAGGATCTGAAAACACTGGAGAAGGTTCAGTACTTTTACTTTTACTAATGTTGAGCTGATGGAAGCTGCAGTATATAATTATATAGGAGTGATTGATATTAAAGTCAGTGAAAACATTATTTCTCAGGTCAACCAGACAGTAATGTCACTAATGTCACATCTCCTGTTCAAATGACTGTCACAGACATGAGGTGACTGATGTGACTTTGTTTTGATTTTCACTGACCTGTAGGTGACGTCTGCATCTATGAATCAATCAGAGGATCTGAAAACACTGGAGAAGGTTCAGTAGTTTTACTTTTACTAATGTTGAACTGATGGAAGCTGCAGTATATAATTATATAGGAGTGATTGATATTAAAGTCAGTGAAAACATTATTTCTCAGGTCAACCAGACAGAAATGTCACTAATGTCACATCTGCTGTTGAAGTTTATACAACAATGAAATCCTGTCATGTGATCATTTTAACAGGTCAGTGTGATGGTGCAGGGGAGAGCTCTGACTATATTAATGTGAATCCAGATTCAGCCACAGGTACAAACATCAGTTATTTATCTTGTTTTATCATCATTTAATTCAAATGTACTTTTTACAAAAAAGTTTTATAAACTTCACCATCAGACAGTCTGTGTAATGGAGGACAATCTTAACGTGAAGCTTTGATGTAGTTTTCTCAGTTTATTTCTTAACATGTCTCTCACATCTAAATCCTTTCTTTAACGTCCAGTTTTCATTTTTTAAATTGTATTATTTGATATTATTTTCCTGATTCCATATAGAATTTTTTCTGAATATAACACGTTTGTTTTCAATGATATAAATGATGTTTTATATCATGTCAGATAGGATGTCTCAGTTTTCCAGCTGTTTATTGTGATTTTGTTCCAGGTCCATAAAAAGATGAACATCATCAACAAAACAAGAGAGACGTGGATGACAACATAAAAAAATCCCACACATTTTGTGCAGCTGAGCAGCAGATTATGTTTTTTAAAAAAGCTTGATATAAATTCATCGACTTTTGGCATTTTGCTTTTGCTTATTAATGCATATCAAATGTATATTGTTTCTCTGTGGTTATATTTCCCCCCTGTTGTTGAGTATGTTCATCATGTGGTGCTGATTTAAACATCAGTTTAAGTTCAATAAGAGTTAAGTAATAACAGAAAAAAATACTCACTATCTTACAGATAACTTATAAAATGACACGAACTTCTTGTCAGTATCAAAAATGATAGACTGAAGGTTACTCACTTTTCCCTGAGTCTCACGTGTCCCCACCTGATGGTTTTGTATACAGTTTTGTATAACTGTATTTGTCATTTGGACAAAGTGCAGATGAACATTAGAAATAGATTCACTTGTTATCCTACAAAAATATGAACAAGACAAGCATCAGAGTTGTGACAACTTTGTAGAAGTTTATATTTACAAACTGAGCCACTTTGTGTGATTGTTGTATAATCCATCCATCCATCCGTCCATTTTCTTAACCGCTTATCTGAACCAGGTCACGGGTTGTTGTATAATAATAAATTCTATTTATATTATATTTAACGTAATATATTTTACATTATACTGTGTCATTTTTCTTTCTTCTTTATCTCATGTTTCCTACTAAAAGCAGTGGGTTTGTAAATAAATATAATAAAGTCAAGTGAACAATCATGGTTGGATTTTCTCTTTCAAACGTTGACTAGTGCACCTTTAATAGTCCACATCTGAATTCAGGTGAGAAAGGCCAGAGATGGAGCTCAGAAATGACTAAATAATGGTGCAGGTCATGATACCTCCTGCTAACAAGCTAACAATAGCAGGATTTATTTTTATTAGTTATTTCTTTATTATTTATTCACAGTAAGATGTAGACCAACAGTGAGCTCTTCTTCTTCATCTTTATTGTGGTCGCAGCACACTGTATTTGAGTGAGTGATATTCTGTCATCCATCAGTCTGTGTCTCCTGTGCTGCTCTTGCTGCTTCCTCGTTGTCCTGTCTACTTCCAGTATGTTGTTTTGTTACACACAGCACTGCCACCATGTGTCACAATACACAGTCTACAGTCACAATCAGCAGCAATGACCTCAGCTCCTTATTGAGTCACTGCTGGTCTCTGTAGCTTTTCTTCTGTCTTCATGCTGCAGTTTGAACTGTGAGTGCAGCTCAAAGACATTTGAAGACGTTTGTAAGATCAGACCTGCACCTGAATACAGCCATGTTACTTTTTCTTCAAGAAGAACAGGAAACAGCACAAAAGAAGAAAAGCTGTGATTTTAATGTAAGCAGCCAGAAATGTCTCCATGTGTATGAAATAATGTAGTGGACCTTACTCCAGACTCCACCTCAAGCCAAACCACTTGTTTTATGTCATCAGTTGACAGCACACAGCTCTGCCTACAAAGGAATAATGTTGTTTAGGTTGAAAATCACCGACTGTAAATGACTTGAAGTTTAATTCTGTAACTACAGTGAAAAGGTCAGTGTGACCTGATGACTCAGTTGAGGTGGCATGTAAAGGAGGTGGAGGTGTTAAAGGGAAGCTGGATGTTATTCTTGTGCTGATGAGCAGTGGTTGGGCTCACTTCTTCTTAGACTCTAGTTGCTAATAAATATTTATAACACAGTGGAGTTCAGACACATGGGTGGTTATTTTCAATGTTTGATTATTTCCCTTCATGCATCTTATTTCTGAGGCTACTGTAGCAGCAGGCTACATGTGAAACTGCAAATATCTTTCATCCATTTCACCAGTCTTCAGCCCACAGGCCCCATTAAACACTGGAAGGTGACAATGATTCAGTGAGGAAGGTTTTCATTGTTTGAGTCTCAGTCATCAGTGATCTTGTAGAAAATGTCAGCTCTGAAATGATGAACGTTATTGATGCTGTTTGGCCGACGAAGGCAAAGGTAAAAAAGAAGAACATGGAGAAATGTTAGTCTGCTCAGAAATTTAAAAATAGTTTCAAAAAGCTGAGCGCAGGTGATGGAAAACAAATATCCAGATGTATTATGACATAAAAAGAGACTTTTGAACTTTCAATTTTTAACTGATGAATGCAAGACAGTCCTTCTCTGACAGCAGGGGTGCACCCTGGACAGGACGCCAGCCTGTCACGGGACCGACATATAGACACAAACAACCATTCACACTCACATTCACAGCTACGAGCAGTTTAGAGTCACCAATCAACCTAATGTGCACGTCTTTGGACTGTGGGAGTATCGGAGGGAACCCACACAGACACAGAAAGGCCCCAGGCCTGGAGTTCAAACCCAGAACCTTCTTGCTGTGAGGCAACAGCACCAACCACTGCACCACCGTGCCGCCCCTTCTCCAACATCACTGTCAAAAACAATAATAATGCATGTGCCTGTTGACAGGCTGACACACTCTTCTGTGTCAGCAGCCCATGAAACATGACATTAAAACAAAGTCATTCTAGAGTCACCCAGACTGTTCATTCAGCTACAGGCTCATCTGTACCATCTCTTCACAGGAAACAACGACCAACAGTTTTATTTGGAGCTGCAGCACTGAAAATGAGGAAATAGTCTTTGGTTTAATGTGTGCTGTCAGTCAGATGACGTGTTTCACACCTAGTGGGTTATACATATACCACACAGAGGCCAGAGGGAGTGTTCAAGATGAACAACAGTGTGGGAACTTCATGTCAAATTTCCACAAACTCAACTTTCTGGCTCTAACTGAACCTGTTGTCTTCTGATGATGTTTCAGACTGAGAGATAAATACTGAATGTGCACATCTTAACCTCACCACCAGTCACTGTATTAAAGAAACTGCTGTTATCTGTTGATGTGCATTACACTTGACTTAATGACTACCACTGTGCACATCCTGTATAGTATATGACACTTCTTCTCTTCTACTTACAAACACAATATGTGTGGTGTGAATGTGCTGCTGACTCTAATTCTTCCTATGATGCCAACACATCTTCATGTGTGAGGAAGAACTTGTCTGTCACCCCAGCTGATAAGACTTCATTCTTGTTAGGCTCTAGTTGTCAAGTCATTTTATACCAACAGGAGCAAAACAGATGCAGTGGTTTATTTTAGTGTTTGGTTTATTGGACAGTTTTTCCTCATTGTGCTGTCAGTTTCTGAAGATGTGCAACAACAAACTGTCTTTTTCATGTTGTGGCTGATGGGTGAATATTATCTCTGCAACTGTTATTGCTGCACAGTTGTAATTCAAGGCTTCATCATAAAATGAGCAGGTAGATCACACAGTTCCAGCAAATAAGAAACGTTTTGATCACATTTTATATCAGTTACACTGTGGAGAGTATGAAGCACACACATACAGGACGTACTGCACATTCCTACACACTACAGTCACACATATACATACTCTAGATACACACAACATACACCTCATGGGCCAGACACAACCTTTGCACAAAGACAGTCGGATATACTATATTTAAGTATTGGCAGGAAGTGTAAACCTGTCAAAGTGCCCTGTGGTCAAAGACATATCTGAGTTTTGTGTGAAACGGAAGGAAGAACAAAGAGGCCGAACTCAGAAGGAGGAGTTGAGAAAAGTTCTCATCTTATATTTGTATGGAACGTAACTTCTTCTTTGTCTTTTGCATCGATCTTCTCTCTTTGTCTTTGTGCTGTTGTTATTAATACAAAGTGGAATCATTTCCCAGCAGCAGAGCGACAGGGTCAGAGCTGGATGTGAAGATGGGGAACACTTTGCTCTGTGTACTGTCATTATTCTGTGAGTACATCAGTCATTTTCCAATTCTGTGACTTTCAGACGCAGAATCATGATTTTATCATCGTGGTAGTTTTGGAGGCAGATCTTGGATCAGAGTGGTGGACTAAATACACAAATCAACCAGTTATATATCATTTTATATATTTGAGTTGAAAGAGTTTTGTGTGTTTCCTGCCTCATTAGCGATTTACAGAATATCATGTCAGAAATGTGTTGATCATCAGGAGCTGCCTCTGTTGAAACTCCAGCTGGTTGTTAAATGTTTATCATGATTTTGACTGTTTGTCAGATGGATCATGTCTGATGAGGTTTCAATCTTTATTTTAGTGCTGAACACACTCTTCTATGGAAAGACTGAAGGTAACCAGTTGTTTTTCTTTCCTGTTGTTTCTCACTTATAAAATATTGTCTTTAATATCTGTCTCCTACTTATTATCAACGATATCATTTTGAATCACATCCTCTTAGTGTTGATATATTATCATGTATGAAGCATTTTATTTTAATAATATAATGATATCATTAAACTAGACTAGATCAGTGTCTAACAGTGTGAAATTGCATATTCTTCAGAGCAGTTGATGTTGGTGTTTATGTTTTCTGTGTAGTGCTGTATGCATGTTGTGGTGTTCATGTATGGAGACCAAATGTTGTGCTGACCCTCAGGCCAGAGTCTGTTCCCTTCATACCAGGGACGTCACTAGGATTGAAAGACAGGGGGGGGCTTAGCCCCCATGGTTGTAGGTGGGAATGTGTGCAGCAAATACTTTTCCTCACACCTCAATAGGCTTCATGAATGAATTTATGATCCGTTGTGGAGCATTTATCTTCCAAATGTGACTGAAGACAGTCGACCAATACATTGAATAGAAGGTAACATAATGATGTGGTGCGTTGCTTAATTAGTTTAGTCTCTGGTAGTTTAGTTCAAGGTCTGAGTGAAATTTGACAACACAGTACAAATGAAGTATGAATGAATCTTTCTTCTGCTTCACAACTCTGCCAACTGTTGATGGAAAGTTAACGTTGCTTAACAGAGAAGCGATGACATGCAGCTTCCCCCTGGGTCCCTCTGCCCGGCTGTCTGCCTAGTACAGCAGGGGAAACAACCACAAGGACCATTTTAATCAAATAATGACAACTTGTGTTATTATTTATTTCAACTCATAGTCTTGCTTCTTTATGTTAAGTGCATGCCTGCACTGCTTTGTTATTTTAAAAAAAGCCCATGCTTCATACAGCTGGGTTTAGTTTTCATGCGTTCATCTGGTGATTTTAATGGGGCAGGGCAGTGAGCCACCAGAGGGCACTGATGAGTCTCCACCACAGGTACAGTCAGTCCCAACAGTCCTGTGAGCAGCACAGATCATCTCACTGAACTTAGGTTATTAGCATGTGTGCTGACTGCCACAGTGTCTTCTTGGTATCACCTGCAGGAGAGAGTCAAGTTAGAAAGTGAAAAGTTCACAACAGAAACGCTCTTTTCAAAATAGTTGTTCAGCCTGGTTGGGATCTGGTGACAGCGACGGCCTTAACATGTGATTCACAATGTTTTCATTTGAGTGAAACCATTCAGTGAGCTCCTGTGTCCTGTGTGAAATCATCTGTATCTTGTTAACTTCAAAAACATTTCATTCCATCACAATGTCTGTCGAAATAATTTGTGGTTTGTCGTCAGTGTGTTGTACTTTGGTGTGATTTCATAAACTTGTGGAACCAAAGAGACTAAATTGGGTGAAATCAGACACTTCACAAACAATTATTTATGACTGAGACAATGATGGTTTCCAGTATGATCTGAAAAACATGAATTTAAACCAGTTGAGCAGCTTTTAGAGTTTTTATCAAATAGATCTCAGAGGTTGAGTCAGTGTTGTCAGTGAAGAGTTTCCTTCAACTGGCTGCTGCCAAACTTTGTCCTTAATCCCTGTTTGTATTCACGTTTCTGGTGAATGAAAAACTTCCAGCTCAGTTCAAGTCTTTTTTTTAGAAACACCTTGTGTGATATGTTTTCATGCTGTTGTTTTTCCACCTGCTTTTGTTGCCACGACTGTTGAATCATGTTTGTGTTGTTTATTAAACCTTGCTACTAATTTAAACTGTTGCTGGAGGACAATAATAATAATGATCAGTAGAAAAAGTGCTACACACCTTTGTTTTTCACTGGATTTTATACTTGTAGTTGTTTTCTTACTGTGTGTTTTTGTCAACAGTTTCCAATCAGGTCACTGTGACTCTACAACCAAACTGGCCTCTGATATACAGAGGAGAGAAGATCACTGTCAGATGTGAGATCCAGGGAGGTGGAGACACTGAGTGGACGTATCAATGGAGAACACCCAGCTCAAACACACAATGGACTAACACTGATTACTGGATTATCAGTGCTTCTCAGTCCCACAGTGGGGACTACATCTACATGTGTAGGGGTAGAAGGTATCCCTATTCTTCAACAGAGTGGAGTCGAGGCGTCACAGTTACAGTATCAGGTAAGACATATCTGTTGTGCTTTCATCTACTGGGGCGTCCACATACATGAGGGACCAACTGTGGTTATCAGCATACTGCAGTTTCTGGAAAAATATCATTCACAGGGAAGAACAGAGACGATCATTTCTATTGTAGAGAACTTGTAGAGTGTCACATACAGATTCATACAGAGTATTCATTCACTCTGAAAATGTCATGTTTCTTCATGTTTTCATTGATAAGCTAAACAGGACAATTGTAAACATTTATCTGTCCAACTAATGATCCATTTCTCTCCAGGTAGTTTAGTAATCAACTATTTTTTTTCAATGGACAGAATTATGAAAACAGAGACACTATTCACTGTTCTGTAGTTTTGTAGTAAAACTGTTACAGTTTTTTTATTTGCTGGTAAAATCTAAATGACTGAGTGGATGCACAGTGTGGTCATTTTGATAAATTCTGTTAAAAGTTATCTACAATACTACAAATCTTTTACCTTTCAAGGATGTAATGTAACAAAATCACTTCCCTGAGGTAAATCACATTCATAGTATTTACTTTTTTTGTTTGTTTTTGCCTGATCTCAACAGGAAGTAAACCCACGGCCACTCTGAGAGCAGACAGGACAGTGATACCAGCAGGGGGGATAGTGACACTGACCTGCTCTGTGGACGGCTCTGATGGCTGGAAATACTCCTGGTTCAGACGAACCTCTGAGTTTTCTCAGGCTGTTTTAATAAAACATGGTGCATCAGACCACACAGTCAGCAGCTCAGAAAGAGGCATCTACACGTGCAGAGGAGGGAGAGGAGAACCAGAGCTCTTCACACAAGAAAGCTATACAGTCACCGTTGAGGAAACTGGTGAGTTTAGTTATTTGTTGTGGAGTAAAACAACATTCACTCTTTAAATCTGTTCTTCTGTTCATCAGTAGTGTAACAAAGAGACGTTTTGATACCAACAGCAAAAAAGAACCAACACAATGATCATGTGTCAGTAGCTCCTACTGTTGTGATGAAGGTGAGAACAGAGCGTTAATCCCTCTTCATGTTGAGCTCAGATTCAAGACGAGACTGGAAGAAGCTTCCTGCCTCTCACTGTATTTATATCATCTAGAAGAGTTTGTCTGCTTGTTACTGTATTTGTCAATGTTTTGTCATCCTTCAGTCCATCACTGCAAATATGAGTGTTAGCAAAGAAAAGCTAAGTCAGACAACTCATGGAGAAAACACATTGATTTGTGCAGTAGAATATCAACAAAAAGACAGAAATAACTGTCCAAAGTAAACACTGAAACATCCAACTACAAACCTACTTAAAAGTCATTGAACATCTTCTCAGAAGCTGAAGTTGTTTCCATGACGTTGAGGAGTTTGATGTGTGTTGATGTTCAGTCTGACAAACAGTTTGACCTGTGACACATCAGGTTATCTGATGCAGCTCAGCAAACAGATGGTATTTATTCTCTGTTGTTTTCTAACACCTCCACCTGCTCCTGATGACGCTTTTAAAGTCAAACAAAGAGGTGACAAAGGAGATACTGTTCTCTTATATGTTCTAGATACAAAATCACTGCCATTCACCTTTATTCATCTTGAACTTACTTTACAGAGAACGATCAGACTGTTGTAGAAAATAAGTGAAGCCAAACAGCCTGTTGTGTTTGCTGTGTGTCAGTGTCAGTGTAAAGAGCACCAGTCTGATGGAGAACTGCTGTCACTGTCTGTATGCTGAGTTTCAGCTGCTGCTCTCAGGCTGTTGGATCTGACAGACTGAAAAACATGGAAACCAAGTCCTTTGAGCTCTTTAGAAAGTGCTGCTCTTAATGCACAGTTGTTGTTTTCTTGCTGATGATTTTCTTGCTTTAAGTTGTTTCTTTGAGACACTGTTCGACATGTTTTCATCTGTGTGTAACTTTAACTGATGTTGTTGCTCGTGGCTGTTTAGTTCTTTAATCTGTCAACAGATGATTCTCATTAGAAATAGCAGCAAAAATCATTTTCCATCATCAGATTTACCTTTTGAATTTATGTTTCTGTCAGAATCCTAACTGGGTATTTTTTTTGTCAACAGTTTCCAATAAGGTCACTGTGACCCTGCAACCAAACTGGCCTCTGATATACAGAGGAGAGAAGATCAGTGTCAGATGTGAGATCCAGGGAGGTGGAGACACTGAGTGGACGTATGAATGGAGAACACCCAGCTCACACACACCTCCATCACACAGTGAACACAGGATCAGCAGTGTGACTCTGTCTCACAGTGGAAGCTACAGGTGTAGGGGTAGAAAAGACTTGTTTTCCTCAACAGAGTGGAGTGATGTCATCAGACTGACTGTATCATGTAAGTTGAACGTCTTTCATTCATACAAAAATGTTATGTTTTACAATTTTTAAAATCTGTTCCATCTAAATACAACAACAAAACACCTCTGACATTATTGTAGCTCTCTCCAGCTACTAAGGAGAAACAAAAGACCTGGAAAAGAGCTTTTTTTATTTGACATCAGAGTAACTTCTTATGTACTATACAGTTCCAACACATGAATAATAAAATGTAGTACAAATGCTGAATCTCAGCCTCCTCACCTATATTTGGTTGTTAAGGAGTCCACAGCTTCCTCTGACAAATATTACAACAGATATATCATCTAATATATTTATTTTCTTCATTAACCTCTAGAGGTTTCAGGTTTTGAAAACTTCATGGAAAGAGTTTGGTCTCATTAACACCTGCTACAATATGTCTTCATTTTGTTGGAGGCTGATCTGCTACATTCACAGTGTTTCAGTCATTTGGTGATTATTGACTTTTCCTCTCAGATTCCTCTCAAGGTTTTATCTGTGATCTGCAGCACAGACCACAGAGTTTAATAAAATGACGGATGAAGGCTTGTGTTAGTTTGTGTCAGTTTCTGTTTCATATATTATGATGAAGAGTTGGAAGATTTTGAAATATTCATTTCCAACCCAGTTGTCCTGACTGGTTCAGAGTCACGTAACATGAAGGACAAGGAAAAGCCACAGTTTCCAGTCCTTTTTCTGTTGGGCACATTTTTTTTCAATCTCCATCTCCACAACTGTTTCTATATGAACCATAGAAAATACACACCATGAAAGTGAAGGTGACATGTCTGTGTCACCGGCTCGTTTTGTGATTTATTTTGATGCAAAATTTACAGAATAAATGTGTGAATGTTCAAAGACTTTAATGTGGACAAAGGGCTGGATGTGAGTTGGGTTAAATTAGTTTCACAGAAAATCAGTCTGATCAGAGTTTATGAAACAAGGTAATAAAGTGAAAATATTTTTCTGGAACAAATCCTATTAAACCACTGACTGGTTTTGTTTTTCTCTGTAAACTGAACAGCAGATAAACCCCGGGCCTCACTGACAGCAGACACCACAGTCATACCAGCAGGGGGCAGAGTGACACTGACCTGCTCTGTGGACCCATCACCTGGTTGGAAATACGACTGGTACAGAGACAATAAACTCTCTGAACCTCTGAACACACATGATGCTGATTTCCTCACAACTGGACAAATCAGTGTCTCACAGGGAGGAGTCTACAGCTGCAGAGGAGGAAGAGGAGACCCAGTTTACTACACAGAGAAGAGTCAGGAAGTTAGGATTGACACCATTGGTGAGTTTGGAAATAAACACACAATGTAGAATAAATCTATTGTATATTCATGATGCATCATTAAGATGGATGGAAAAACAGTATATCTGATGTTAATTAAACCTTTTGGTGTTTTTATGTTCTTATTATAAATTCTTGACCATGAACAGGCCCAAACAGGGCTGTTGTGACTCTGCAGCCCGACTGGACTGAGATCTACAGAGGAGAGAGGATCAGTGTCAGCTGTGAGATCCAGGGAGGAGACACTGAGTGGACGTATGAATGGGAAACTACCAGCTCACTGAAACCTTCAAATCAACATGAATACAGGATTAGTTCTGCTTCATCGTCCCACAGTGGAGAGTACAGGTGTAGGGGCAGGATGAAAAGTGCTCGACATAATACAACAAAGTGGAGTGCTGCAGTCAACCTGACAGTGTATGACAGTAAGTCAGATCATTATCATTTAAACTGAAAATATAAACAAGTTAAAGTGTTTTTGTTAGTATATAATCAGATTGTATCTTAATGTTTGTTCATTTTATGTATTTGTTGATAATGTTCTGAGAGAAAAATGATTCCATGTCCAGAGACCAGACGTCATAACATGTTTTGATCCTGAGAAAATGACTTTCCAACAGATAAACCCCGGCCTGTCCTCACTGTGTCTCCATCATGGCTGAGTCCTGAAGCCTCAGTGACTCTGAAGTGTGAGGTTGAACATCCATCTGCAGGATGGAGGTTCTCCTGGTATAAGGCTGTTCCTGATGTATCACACACCTCCTACAGCTATGAGCTGCTCCCTGGTAGCAGCAATGGGACTGAACAGGATTCCTACATCGTCCATGGTCAGACACACACAGCAGGATATGTGTGTGAGGCTGGAAGAGGAGACCCAGTGTTTTACACTGAGATCAGTGAACCAAAGTTTGTCTGGTCTGGAGGTGAGTTTGTTGTTTCTTTGGTTTTTTTAAGCCAAGAAGCAAATGTTCAGTCATGACCTGAATTCATCCATGTTTTTGTCTGTGAGCAACTTTTCTTAAAAACAAATGTCGGTAAACAAACTGATTTTTACGTTCATGGTCCCCAGTGGAAGAAATGTATTGACTGTGAACTGGGTTGAGTATCCTTCTCTCCTTGTTTCCTTCTGTCCTTCCCTTATCCTTCTTCAGTTAATCTGAAAGCATTAAAACCAACAAACAAACATGGAGATACAAGGTTTCCACCTCTCACTGAAGTGCAGCTCCACTCTTCTCAATGGGTACTTTTATTTTGGAAACTTCCTGTTTATAGACAGGACAGCTATAGCTGCAGTCTTCACTCAGTGGTGAGACAGGTGCACAGACCAGAGAAACAAACAGCTGTGAAGCTGAGACGACTCAAACAAGACAAATAAGAGGAAAAGACTTTAGTACAGAGACAAGAAGCATCTTTTAATATGAAATAAACACCTCTGTGTGTTTGAAAGGTAAAAGTAGACAGTAGAAAAACATCCATCAGCAGCATAATTCATTTCTCTGCTGTGTCTCCATTTGCTCTGTTTGTTCCAAACTCTCATAGTTTCACCAAAACACTGCGTCTTGTTCCAGTGTTGCTGCTACTGATGTTTTTAATCCTCAACAAACCAAAGATCAACACAGGAACATTTACACTGAGATCTCTTTCATTTTAATATCTCTGTCTGGTTTGACTCTTTTCTATGTGTTGTTTTCCAGATGTTCATCCATCAGCGTCTCTCACAGTGAGTCCTGACAGAGTGCAGCACTTCATCTCTGAGGATATCTCACTGAGCTGTGAGGGAAACTCTACTGAGTGGAGAGTGAGGAGGTTTCCTGAGGGTGACTCCCTGTCCTGTTCTGACTGGAGGAGAATGACTGGATCCAGATGTTACATGTTCTCATCACAGCGTAGTGATGCAGTGTACTGGTGTGAGTCTGGATCAGGAGAGTTCAGCAACACAGTCAACATCACTCTACATGGTACGTTTTATTACATTTTCTTTGTGTTTCATTTTTTCTGGTATTTGAAGTATTTTCAACGTCTCATGTGATTTAATTCATCATATCTTAGAACTGAGTTGTTGACATATACAGAGACTTTCTGAGAGTTTGATCCATGACTCTGCTACATGGTCTGTTCAGTAACTGTCTGTGACCAAACAGACAAAATAACTTCCTCTATGTTCTGTAGATTTAACATCAATAGTTTCATATTAAAAGAAAATGAAATGTCAGTGTTCAGTCAGTCTTCTTCACAATTTAGCAGCATAATAATCTTGGTGGCAGGTTTCACTTCACTTACTTCATCCTCAAATTGCATCCAAACTTTGGCCCCAGTAAATATCTTTTCCTTCCAAAATACTTTGTCAAATAATGTTTCTGTAACAAATCACAATAAACGCTCAAGATTTGTATCTGTAAATTGTTTTTCTCTCGATTATCACATGAAAAAATGGCATCAAACAACATCACAAGTCCTCTGCAAAGTAATAAGATGAAGTTGGGTTCTGGTCAAATGAGGCAGTAATGAAGCATCAGAAATAAAAAATCATTTCTCCTCCTCTTGTAAAAGTTGGGATTTAATACAGTTTTACTGTTTTTACAGATGCAGTTATTTTAGTGATAATTACAAAAAATCTCGTTTATTGATGGTCAATGAACTTTATATTGACTTCTCACCTGTGGCAGCAACTAAACATCACATCATCATCATCACAGTCTCAGCTTTTCTCTTATTCTGTTTCCAAAGAGAAAACAGTCACATGTTGCCCCGAATCATGACGAGGGTTTGGTTTAGTGTCGTTGTTGTATGTTCACAGGGGAGATGAAGAAAACAAGTACTGTGTAATTTATAGATCAATGTAAAAAGCTGTTGTTTATTTGGCAACAGTGATCTGTGAGACACATCCAGCAGGTTGTAAGAGAACGAGATCAAATGTCAGGTCTTATGATGATCCTGTAAAATAAATCAGAACTGCATCAGAATAAAAACAGATGTGTAATCTATTCTCATCATTACATGTCAGCTGGTTGTAAAGGTCTGCAGCAGCTGATCTCTGACTGAAGCTTCACATTCTGACTGTTTTACAGATGATTATCATGATGGTGTTATCCTGGTGAGCCCCGTCCGTCCTGTGACTGAGGGAGAGTCTGTTACTCTTGGCTGCAGATTCAGGACAGAAAAAAATCTTTCCAGTGTGTTTTTCTACCATAATGACAAACTGATCCAAAGTGATACCAGGACGGAGCTGAATATCTCTGCAGTGTCAAAGTCAGATGAAGGTTTCTACAAGTGTCAGTCCTCAGGAGAAGTGTCACCACAGAGTTGGATGTCAGTTAAAGGTGAGTGGGATTCAAATATTTTAGGCTTTTTTGGTTTTGTGAACTGTGTTGACAGTGTATATTTATGTGTATGTTCTGTATATGTTGGATATTTTTGTATTTTTTCAAGTTTCTGAATACTTTTACTAACATTTAAATAATGTTACAGTAGCTGTGCCGAGACCTGAAAGCTCTTCATTTCCTGTGTGGCCGATCGTTGGGCTGGTTTGTGGAATCGTACTCATTGTTCTCCTGCTCCTGTTGTATCGCTGCAGACAGTCCATGGGTGAGGCATGTTTCCTCTGATATTAAACACTCTACTTACTCTTTAGTTATTCACATGCACAGAGTATTTTACACTGATTCTACCTGAACTGAAGCTAAACTACGAGACAGACAGAATCCACAAATATCATTGTTCTTCTGTTCTATTGTAATAATACAAACATGATGACACCATTATGGGTCTGTGTGATGAAAATATCTTGTAGATGTGGTTGTGACTTATCCACACATCCAAAAAAAAATAAAAATACCAACTGATTTTTGTTAAAGTTGTCATATTTTTCAGTGTAATGGAAGTAAAATGATTAATCTGACCTTTGCTTGCTTTGTTCCTGTAGGTGATATTAGTCTTGAGGCTGAAGATGCAGAAAACGGTACAGTTTGCACCTTTTGATTAACATGGAGCACTTACAAATGCAACAGCAGGATGATTTCAGGAACTGGTTACAAGTGTTTGACATGAAACCCTGTCACTCAAAAATATGTTTATTTCACCTGCAGGTGAACGTCAGGATGTGACATATTCTTCTATTGAACTTAAAAACGTTGGAAAGAAGCGTTAGTACTCCAAATGCTTGTAATGTAAAAGATAAAAAAAGTTTTTGACCTGCAGTGCCTAAAATTTTTTTTTTTCCTCTTTTATAAATTCATCTTAACAGACAAACATCGTGAACCAGCAGAGACCTCTGTTTACTCTGATATAAAGACAAGACCTGCAGGTACAGTCATGCTCATAGTTTGTATTGTTTCATATACAGTAGGTGATTGTTGTTGTATGTTGTGTGTCAGTAGTTTCCAGTATCTTTCCATCTCACAGATATGACATAAAACTGATAAGTTTTTCTCTTATATTTGTACTCTCTGGTCATGGTGCTGCAGATTATGAAATACTGCAGCTTGTTTGTGGAAATTCCTCCTCCACCTTCTCCTTTTTGTCTTCCAAACATGAGGTGGTGCAATCAGAGATAATTAAAATGTGTCTATCTTTCATAATCTTTTCCCAAACATTCAAACAAGATGAGACAGTTCAAAAAATCCATCCATTCATCCATCAGCTGTGTATTATAGAGATGTGGCTTCTGTTTCAGACAATAGTCCCATGTATGCCCAGGTGAACATCAACACCAAAGAAAAAGCCAAGAAGAAGAAAGGTTAGTTAAGTGCACTATTGTCTTGGACACAGTGAAATGCTATTTGTTCAGTATTTGTAATGTAGGTGCTGTTTGTAATTACTTACATTTACATTATATCAGTAAAGTCTGTAAAAGCTTTAATACTCTGTAATGTAGCTAGTTTGAGCACTAGGGGCAGAATACTGTCATTTTACTCAGTGGACACATTAACCCTGACAATCCACCTCAGTTCAGTGCCTGTATCTTTGGCAGCTGTCTTGATTTAATCATCTCTCCATTTATAGGAAAATCAACTCCTGCAGCAACTGATGACTCAGTTTATTCTGAAGTGAAAAACCCAGGAACAGCTTTTGGTAAAAATGCTGCCAAGTCATTTGAATATAGTGTTGATTGATAAGTTATAACTCAGCTTTACATCTTGTCTTTTTTCTTCTTGCTGTTTTCTTCCAGGTTTGTGAAGAGAGCTGTATCAACAAAACTGATTCATGGTTGACAGCATTTTCTGAAACCATTGTGGGCACCTCTGCTTTCCAAAGATCAGACATGCTCTCGATTTTGTACCGTTACTTTGTTAATAGATGATGTAAAAGAATGGATTTAATCTTCTGTTTTAGCCCAAAGCACAAGACTACTGAGGTGTAGTCACATTTCACATTTATGCATGATGTTGTTCTTTTAAATTTTTTTTATAGTTTTTTTGTCATTTATTTGTAAAACTTTAGTAGGATACTTTGAATACAGGCTGTTACAAAGAGAGCAACAATTAACAGTTTGATGCATTATGTTCCAGCTCCAGTACCCAGGTTATTGTGCAGCTTTACAGTTATTTTTATGGTGCTAGATGGTAGATGTTAGATTTCAGCAGCAAACAGAAGTAGATGAAATCTTTGGCTTGTGTTGTCATTAGTGTAGTTGTCAAATGATCTTGATAACACAACGGGAAAACAACATGAGATGGTTTCTTTTACAGTTTTCCCCATTTGTTGTACCACCATGAAGCAAAAACAAAGGAATCTCAAATTTCATATGATGGTCCATGCTTGTAAAATGTAGCTGTGAAAACAGTCAAGATGTATTTTGATCTTTTATCTAAAGGATATGATGCTTTATCGCTCATTTATATCTGGGTTTTTTAGCTTTTTTTTCAGACCAATAAAGACACGGACACATCTTGCTGCCAAAGAAGAAGCAGTGACAATGTTTTAAACAACAACACATTCACGTGTACTCAGTTTTTGCAGTATTTAAGCAGCTGCTGTATGTATCATTGCTGTCCAGACATCACAGATGCAGTGTTCTGTATGTTTGACATCATCTGAGTGTAATCCAGCTGTTATCAATAAAATAACACCAAGATGACTGAATAGTTTTCTCAGTATTTTTTCAGAAATGTTGTTACAATTTGCAATATGTAACATGAAATGAAGAAAGGAAAAGCAGCAAGGTGCTCCCACCCTCTTTCAGTATCAAGTAATAATACATTTTACTTCTCCTGCAGGGTTTATTTCATCAGTCTTTCTGAAAAGCTAAAACAGGTTCCTGTGGTGGTTTTTAGGTGTATTTCAAATGAAATATATATCGACCACAGCACTGGACAGTGCAGTTTGAACACATCATCTGGACAGTTCATGAACAATTCTTATGATGTTATTTAACTTCAGCTCTTCTCACACTCGCTGCTGTGCATGAGACTATTTCTGTTTCTCTCACACATTCACTTCCTGAAGGTGAAGTTGTGACCACAGTTGTGACCAGAGCTTCACCGTAAAGTGGAGAGAGTCTGTGGTGGAGTAACTGAAAATGTAACTTTATGATTTCAGCTGAAGAATGAAGTTATTTTCAGGTAAAAGTTTCACTGTTGGCTGAGGACTGTGGATTACCAACACTTGCTGTACTGCATTGATAATCTCTTCCTTTAAACCTGTGTGCTGCAGATAGGGAGGACATTTATAAATTCAAGAAGAACATGTTCATTTTATACATTTTCTAATTTTACAGTAGCATTACAAATACTTTGCGAGGCCACAGCAGTGTACAGTACGACAGGAAGGAAATGGAAATGCTTGTCTCCATCCAGTTAAAATTTGATTCATCAAAAGCGTATTACTGTACAAGATACACACAAAATGTTTCCATTTCCATAATTGCTGTTCTATGATTCCAGCCATCACATCTTCATCTTATAATTTCTTCTTGCACATTTGAGAGTTAAAAAGTCAAGACATCAAACATAAACAGGGCTTCTTCATAAAACTAGTGGACAGACCATACACAGTTTTGAGAGGGTTGAAAGCTGCGAGCTGCTGCTGGTGGTCAAATGCTACGTGACAGTAACAGGAGAAGTGTGAACACGTGAAAGTATAACTGTGCTCAGATCTGGTCTGGTTGTGTCAGCTTTGTGTAAAAGGGAAGGAAGCACAGACAAGTTTAACTCAGAAGAAGAAGAAGAAGTTGGAAGAAGCGTCCGGAGCAACATTTAGATGAAATGTAACTTCTGTATCTCCTCAGTCCTGCTGCCGTTTCAAGCTCTCTCTTGACGCAGCAGAGGAGAATCTCAGAGTGACAGCGCTGGATGTGAGGATGGGACAGACCTCACCCTGTGTGCTCGGGCTCTTCTGTGAGTATTGACACGGATCAAGGAAAAGGTTGTGGTGAAGTGAGAAGAAGGGACGACCACAGGTTTCCCTGGAAGTTTGAACAGAGCAGACTTGGTATCATCATGATTGTTTTGTAAGAAGGATCTTTGTTGTTTCTTTTTTTTTTTAGCAGTGATTTGCTACAACATTAATATTACCCAACTATAGCTGCCATTGATGAAACCCCAGTTGTTTGTTATGGTTATTGTACATTAATCACTTCTGTTTTTCTGATAATGTCCTTTAGTGCTGTGCACACTCCCCTACTATGGACACGCTGAAGGTAATTTCACAGTATTCATTACTTTTCTTTATCAGTGTTTTCACTTAAGATGAATATTCACCCACTGCTTTACTTTAAACATGTTCTATTTCTTTTTCTTCTCTTTTGTCATGAATTCATCTTTTCAATCTATGTATCCACACAGATCACAGTAGGCTGTGAGTAGAATAGCTGTTATTTTCTGCTACTTACTGTGTAGTGTTGTATGAATGTTTGTGTTGTGTTATAGATGCTGTGCTGACCCTTCAGCCCGACCAGTCCACTTTTTTTCCTGGAGAGTCTGTGACCTTCATATGTGACACGAAGGAAGGAGAAAAAACTCACTGGGAATACACACTCACCAAGGATAATTGGCCATTTGTTCCATATAATGTCTATAAACTCTACACATGACCACGTCTCTGGACAGGCTACAGTGGTGAATACCAGTGCCTTCTTCGCCACAAGCTCTCATATGATGTGAAAACCAGTAACATCGTCTCTTTGACTGTATCTGGTAAGTCGATGTTTTATCACCATGAGAAAGTTTACCATGAATATTAGCACTTATTGATGAGCCCTGTTCATATGATTGCCCCAATTGTGTTGATATAAACAGTATAAATCTAAATGTATTTGTAATCATGTACTTTAAACATTTTAGAAAACCCTGAAATTATTACAGATAGAATAAAACAAGGCAAAAGTAAGTAGAAGTAACACGACAGAGCTCTCCACATCAGGAGTCTTACGTGTTTATTTGTGTCCGTCACTACAAAATTATGGAGGTGTTTTCCTTTGGAAACCAAAATCAGGACAGATGTGGAAGTGGTCTAACAACAGTGGGTGTCATTTTATTTGTAATTTTGGCTCTATAAATAAAATGAAGCTGACTTGAAGGTTGCTGTAACATTGTGCTGAGAACATTTCATCTTATGTCATTTTGAAGCCATTCCCATTTGAATCATTCACAGCATTCACATGTTTCTTACAACAGGAGAAGCACCTAAGGCCACACTGCTATCAGGCCCAACAAACATACCAGTAGGAGGCCGTGTTACACTGACCTGCTCTGTGGCCGGCTCTGCTGGTTGGACATATCACTGGTCCAGACGAACTCCAGGCTCTGATGAAACTCTGCCTGTGAGAGATGGTGATGAAAACAGAGTGATGAGTATCTCACAAGGAGGCACTTACTGGTGCAGAGGAGGGAGAGGAAATCCAGTCTTCTACACTCATGCAAGTGATGAGGTCACAATTCAGATAACTTGTGAGTTTAATGGTTTTATTTGTAGTAAAGTAAAATGACATGAATTCCTCATTACTGCTTTAAAGCTCTGTCGTTTTCTTTGTTGATTTTATATTTCTGCTGTGAACAGTTTCCAATAAGGTCAGTGTGACTCTGCAGACCAGCTGGCCTCACATTTTCAGTGGTGAGACGATCACTGTCAGGTGTGAGATCCAGGGAGGCGGAGACGCTGAGTGGGAGTATGAATGGAGAACATCCTGGTCAACCACACATCGGACAAATGATGATTACTGGAGTACCAGAGCTTCTGAGTCCCACGGTGAGGGCTACATGTGTAGGGGTAGACACAGAAGGGACCCGTATTCTTCGACAGAGTGGAGTAAAGGCCTCAAAGTAACAATATCACGTAAGTCATATATTTGTTATGCTTTCATCTACATGAGGGACAAACGGTGGTAGTCACTGCAGCTTCTGGAAAAATATCACTCTGAAGATCTGCAGGGAAGAACAGAGACAGTGATTGTTATTGTAGAGAACTTGTGGTGTGTAATATAGAGATTTCCTCCTATAGATGAAATGAAACCACAGAGAATGACTGCTAAACCACCCCCATTAAGAAGTCCACAGTTCACTGATTTTGTCTAATAACACAACTTCCCCAGTGTAAAAACATCTTACCACACAACAAGATGAGTCATTATTAGCAAATACTGTAGCTCATGTGTAATGTCATGTCTTTTTACATTTTAAAGTTGTCTGCACTGCAATATTATACAAAAAATAATAATTCATTAAAAATTATACACAATCTTATTTATATATAATATAAACACCTAATTGCACCGCTGAGGATCATTGAAGTTTTATCCTACCTTGACCATGTAGAAATTCAAGGATGATTATGTCAAATCATTTCATTAAGGGAAACAATAATTTGCTTCTTTTATCTTGTTTGTCACTGCATACAACTGTAAACTGTATTATTCAAGGATGTGAGGATAATGAATTAAATATTAAATATAAGAAACTAAATACACAAAAATGTACACACAAATTTAACACTGTGTTTATAAAGTCTTTTTGAATTGTCTTCTAGATAATATGAGAAATTCGCTAAGATATAATTATTTGCAGTTTATTTGCAGTTCAAATTCATTTAGTACTCACTTTATTCTTTATTATTTGTTACTTATTTCTATCTTTAAACTCAATGGCAGCTCAACCAAAGGCTCAGTTGAGTGCTGACAAACGAACAATACCAGCAGGGGGCAGAGTGACACTGACCTGCTCTGTGGACCCATCATCTGGTTGGAAATACGACTGGTACAGAGACAATAAACTCTCTGAACCTCTGAACACACATGATGCTGATTTCCACACAACTGGACAAATCAGTGTCTCACAGGGAGGAGTCTACAGCTGCAGAGGAGGAAGAGGAGACCCAGTTTACTCCACAGAGAAGAGTCAGGAAGTTAGGATTGACACCATTGGTGAGTTTGGAAATAAACACACAATGTAGAATAAATCTATTGTATATTCATTATGCATCATAAAGATGGATGGAAAAACAGTATATTTTAATAACTGAACTTTTTGGTGTTTTTATGTTCTTATTATAAATTCTTGACCATGAACAGGCCCAAACAGGGCTGTTGTGACTCTGCAGCCCGACTGGACTGAGATCTACAGAGGAGAGAGGATCAGTGTCAGCTGTGAGATCCAGGGAGGAGACACTGAGTGGACGTATGAATGGGAAACTACCAGCTCATTGAAACCTTCAAATCAACATGAATACAGGATTAGTTCTGCTTCATCGTCCCACAGTGGAGAGTACAGGTGTAGGGGCAGGATGAAAAGTGCTCGACATAATACAACAGAGTGGAGTGCTGCAGTCAACCTGACAGTGTATGACAGTAAGTCAGATCATTATCATTTAAACTGAAGATGTTAACAAGTTCAAATGTTTTTGTTAGTATATAATCAGATTGTATCTTAATGTTTGTTCATATTATATATTTGTTGATAATGTTCTAAGAGAAAAATGATTCCATGTCCAGAGACCAGACGTCATCACATGTTTTGATCCTGAGAAAATGACTTTCCAACAGATAAACCCCGGCCTGTCCTCACTGTGTCTCCATCATGGCTGAGTCCTGGAGCCTCAGTGACTCTGAAGTGTGAGGTTGAACATCCATCTGCAGGATGGAGGTTCTCCTGGTATAAGGCTGTTCCTGATGTATCACACACCTCCTACAGCTATGAGCTGCTCCCTGGTAGCAGCAGTGGGACTGAACAGGATTCCCAATGCATCATGGAAATCCCCCAGCAGTCTAGCTCTCTAGCAGCGTAACTAAGGGATGGTTCAGGACATACCTGAGACAGCCCTAACTATAAGCTTTATCAAAGAGGACAGTTTTAAGCCTGATCTTAAAGGTAGAGAGGGGGTCTGCCTCCTGAACCCACACTGGGAGCTGGTTCCACATTTTCTGTTACAAACGTTGACTAGTGCACCTTTAATAGTCCACATCTGAATTCAGGTGAGAAAGGCCAGAGATGGAGCTCAGAAATGACTAAGTAATGGTGCAGGTCATGATACCTCCTGCTAACAAGCTAACAATAGCAGGATTTATTTTTATTAGTTATTTCTTTATTATTTATTCACAGTAAGATGTAGACCAACAGTGAGCTCTTCTTCTTCATCTTTATTGTGGTTGCAGCACACTGTATTTGAGTGAGTGATATTCTGTCATCCATCAATCTGTGTCTCCTGTGCTGCTCTTGCTGCTTCCTCGTTGTCCTGTCTACTTCCAGTATGTTGTTTTGTTACACACAGCACTGCCACCATGTGTCACAATACACAGTCTACAGTCACAATCAGCAGCAATGACCTCAGCTCCTTATTGAGTCACTGCTGGTCTCTGTAGCTTTTCTTCTGTCTTCATGCTGCAGTTTGAACTGTGAGTGCAGCTCAGAGACATTTGAAGATGTTTGTAAGATCAGACCTGCACCTGAATACAGCCATGTTACTTTTTCTTCAAGAAGAACAGGAAACAGCACAAAAGAAGAAAAGCTGTGATTTTAATGTCAGCAGCCAGAAATGTCTCCATATGTATGAAATAATGTAGTGGACCTTACTCCAGACTCCACCTCAAGCCAAACCACTTGTTTTATGTCATCAGTTGACAGCACACAGCTCTGCCTACAAAGGAATAATGTTGTTCAGGTTGAAAATCACCGACTGCAAACGACTTCACTTCTTCTTAGACTCCTGAGGCTTCTGAGGCGACTGTAGCAGCAGGCTACATGTGAAATGTCACAACCAGGCAAGGACTCTGGACGCAGGTGCAGGAAAGTTTCACAAAAAAAATCTTTATTTCTAAATCAAGCTCGAGCAAACAAAAAACACTCCTGAAAACTGGAGGGACAAAACTATGAGATCAATAAAAAAAAAAAAAAATCACTCAACGAGGAACTAGAAATAAAACCAAAAGGAACAAGGTACCGATTAGATTCGAGGCTGTGGAAGGCTAGATAGGTCGTATACAGACGTCGACATAAACGACACACTGGCAACAGACAAGGGGAGACGCAGACTCTTAAACACATGGTAACAGGGGACAGGTGGAAACAATCAAACAATCAAACCAAGACACACGAGGGAGGGCAAGTGACCTGAAATGAGAGGAGAGTTACTCTTTCAAAATAAAACAGGAAATGACAAGACAAGACATGGAGACAGGACAAAAAAACCCAACATGACCTCACCGCGGTGTAACATGAAACTGCAAATATCTTTCATCCATTTCACCAGTTTTCAGCCCACAGGCCCCATTAAACACTGGAAGGTGACAATGATTCAGTGAGGAAGGTTTTCATTGTTTGAGTCTCAGTCATCAGTGATCTTGTAGAAAATGTCAGCTCTGAAATGATGAATGTTATTGATGCTGTTTCCTCGACGAAGGCAAAGGTAAGAAAAAAGAACATGGAGAAATGTTAGTCTGCGAAGAAATTTTAAAAATAGATTTAAAAAGCTGAGCGCAGGTGATGGAAAACACATATCCAGATGTATTATGACATAAAGAGAGACTTTTGAACTTTCAAGTTTTAACTGATGAATGCAAGACAGTCCTTCTCTGACAGCAGGGGTGCACCCTGGACAGGACGCCAGCCTGTCACAGGACTGACATATAGACACAAACAACCATTCACACTCACATTCACAGCTACGAGCAATTTAGAGTCACCAATCAACCTAATGTGCACGTCTTTGGACTGTGGGAGTATCGGAGGGAACCCACACAGACACAGAAAGGCCCCAGGCCTGGAGTTCAAACCCAGAACCTTCTTGCTGTGAGGCAACAGCACTAACCACTGCACCACCGTGCCGCCCCTTCTCCAACATCACTGTCAAAAACAATAATAATGCATGTGCCTGTTGACAGGCTGACACACTCTCCTGTGTCAGCAGCCCATGAAACATGACATTAAAACAAAATCATTCTAGAGTCACCCAGACTGTTCATTCAGCTACAGGCTCATCTGCACCATCTCTTCACAGGAAACAATGACCAACAGTTTTATTTGGAGCTGCAGCACTGAAAATGAGGAAATAGTCTTTAGTTTAATGTGTTCTGTCAGTCAGATGACGTGTTTCACACATAGTGGGTTATACATATACCACACAGAGGCCAGAGGGAGTGTTCAAGATGAAGAACAGTGTGGGAACAAACTCAACTTTCTGGCTCTAACTGAACCTGTTGTCTTCTGATGATGTTTCAGACTGAGAGATAAATACTGAACGTGCACATCTTAACCTCACCACCAGTCACTGTATTAAAGAAATTGCTGTTATCTGTTGATGTGCATTACACTTGACTTAATTACTACCACTGTGCACATCCTGTATAGTATATGACACTTCTTCTCTTCTACTTACAAACACAATATGTGTGGTGTGAATGTGCTGCTGACTCTCATTCTTCCTATTATGCCAACACATCTTCATGTGTGAGGAAGAACTTGTCTGTCACCCCAGCTGATAAGACTTCATTCTTGTTAGGCTCTAGTTGTCAAGTCATTTAATACCAACAGGAGCGAAACAGATGCAGTGGTTTATTTTAGTGTTTGGTTTATTGGACAGTTTTTCCTCATTGTGCTGTCAGTTTCTGAAGATGTGCAACAACAAACTGTCTTTTTCATGTTGTGGCTGATGGGTGAATATTATCTCTGCAACTGTTATTGCTGCACAGTTGTAATTCAAAGCTTCATCATAAAATGAGCAGGTAGATCACACAGTTCCAGCAAATAAGAAACGTTTTGATCACGTTTTATATCAGTTACACTGTGGAGAGTATGAAGCACACACATACAGGACGTACTGCACATTCCTACACACTACAGTCACACATATACATACTCTAGATACACACAACATACACCTCATGGGCCAGACACAAACCTTTGCACAAAGACAGACGGATATACTATATTTAAGTATTGGCAGGAAGTGTAAACCTGTCAAAGTGCCCTGTGGTCAAAGACATATCTGAGTTTTGTGTGAAACGGAAGGAAGAACAAAGAGGCCGAACTCAGAGGGAGGAGTTGAGAAAAAACTCATATTATATTTGTATGGAACGTAACTTCTTCTTCGTCTTTTGCATCGATCTTCTCTCTTTGTCTTTGTGCTGTTGTTATTAATACGAAGTGGAATCATTTCCCAGCAGCAGAGCGACAGGGTCAGAGCTGGATGTGAAGATGGGGAACACTTTGCTCTGTGTACTGTCATTATTCTGTGAGTACATCAGTCATTTTCCAATTCTGTGACTTTCAGAGGCAGAGTCATGATTTTATCATCAAGGTAGTTTTGGAGGCAGATCTTGGATCAGAGTGGTGGACTAAATACACAAATCCACCAGTTATATATCATTTTATATATTTGAGTTTAAAGAGTTTTGTGTGTTTCCTGCCTCGTTAGCGATTTACAGAATATCATGTCAGAAATGTGTTGATAATCAGGAGCTGCCTCTGTTGAAACTCCAGCTGGTTGTTAAATGTTTATCATGATTTTGACTGTTTGTCAGATGGATCATGTCTGATGAGGTTTCAATCTTTATTTTAGTGCTGAACACACTCTTCTATGGAAAGACTGAAGGTAACCAGTTGTTTTTCTTTCCTGTTGTTTCTCACTTATAAAATATTGTCTTTCATATCTGTCTCCTACTTATTATCAACGATATCATGTTTAATCACATCCTCTTAGTGCTGATATATTATCATGTATGAAGCATTTTATTTTAATAATATAATGATATCATTAAACTAGACTAGATCAGTGTCTAACAGTGTGAAATTGCGTATTCTTCAGAGCAGTTGATGTTGGTGTTTGTGTTTTCTGTGTAGTGCTGTATGCATGTTGTGCTCTTCATGTATGGAGACCAAATGTTGTGCTGACCCTCAGGCCAGAGTCTGTTCCCTTCATACCAGGGACGTCACTAGGATTGAAAGACAGGGGGGGCTTAGCCCCCATGGTTGTAGGTGGGAATGTGTGCAGCAAATACTTTTCCTCACACCTCAATAGGCTTCATGAATGAATTTATGATTAGTTGCGGAGCATTTATCTTCCAAATGTGACTGAAGACAGTCGACCAATACATTGAATAGAAGGTAACATAATGATGTGGTGCGTTGCTTAATTAGTTTAGTCTCTGGTAGTTTAGTTCAAGGTCCAAGTGAAATTTGACACAGTACAAATGAAGTATGATTGAATCTTTCTTCTGCTTCACAACTCTGCCAACTGTTGATGGAAAGTTAACGTTGCTTAACAGAGAAGCGATGACATGCAGCTTCCCCCTGGGTCCCTCTGCCCGCCTGTCTGCCTAGTACAGCAGGGGAAACAACCACAAGGACCATTTTAATCAAATAATGACAACTTGTGTTATTATTTATTTCAACTCATAGTCTTGCTTCTTTACGTTAAGTGTATGCCTGCACTGTTTACTTTTTATTTTTAATCCAAATTATTATTATTGCTATAATTATTGTTGGGGGGGGGGGGGGGGGGTCAGCCCTAATGATGTCCATGCTTCATACAGCTGGGTTTAGTTTTCATGCGTTCATCTGGTGATTTTAATGGGGCAGGGCAGTGAGCCACCAGAGGGCACTGATGAGTCTCCACCACAGGTACAGTCAGTCCCAACAGTCCTGTGAGCAGCACAGATCATCTCACTGAACTTAGGTTATTAGCATGTGTGCTGACTGCCACAGTGTCTTCTTGGCATCACCTGCAGGAGAGAGTCAAGTTAGAAAGTGAAAAGTTCACAACAGAAATGCTCTTTTCAAAATAGTTGTTCAGCCTGGTTGGGATCTGGTGACAGCGACGGCCTTAACATGTGATTCACAATGTTTTCATTTGAATGAAACCATTCAATAATTATCAGTAGAAAAAGTGATAAACACCTTTGTTTTTCACTGGATTTAATGCGTTTAGTTGTTTTCTTACTGTGTGTTTTTGTCAACAGTTTCCAATCAGGTCACTGTGACTCTACAACCAAACTGGCCTCTGATATACAGAGGAGAGAAGATCACTGTCAGATGTGAGATCCAGGGAGGTGGAGGCACTGAGTGGACGTATGAATGGAGAACAACCAGCTCACACACACCTCCATCACACAGTGAATACAGGATCAGCAGAGCTGCTGAGTCTGACACAGGAGACTACAGGTGTAGGGGTAGAAGTGGTTATTCCTTCACAGGGTGGAGTGATGTCTTCAGACTGACTGTATCACGTAAGTTGGATTTTCATTTATTCTGAAAGTGTCATTTTAATGTTTTCATTGATTTGAATTAAACAGGAAACATTTTCCCTGTAACAATAATGACGTCTCTTATGAGCAGCTGAGTAACAAACTGTGGTTGTTTTTATAGTGAGAGCGAGTAAGTGAAGTGGAGCCATGATTCAGTGGACTGTTGAAGTGTAATGACTGACAGAGAGATGCTCAGGAAGAACAGAGAACTATGTGGTTTCTTCCATGAAGTGAAGAACAAATCACAGTGAATCTGAGCTGAGCTCAGCAACAGGAGCTCAGCAGCTGTATCACTTCTTCTTGTCTGGGAACCAGGCCACTGATCTCTGCACTAATGAAACATGAACAGTACCTAGTTAGTTAGTTAGATATGGTAACTGCTGTGTTTCCTAAATCAGTTATCAACCAATGAGAGTCATGTGCTGTTCGTCACTTTCATGTGATGGTAATAGATTTTTTATTCCAGTTATTTATTTGTTTCTTTTGGTCCAATCTGAACAGCTGATAAACCCAAGGCCACTGTGACACCATCCTCAACAACAACCATACCAGCAGGGGGCAGCGTGACACTGACCTGCTCTGTGGACGACTCTGATGACTGGAGATACGACTGGTTCAGACGTGTCCCACACGCTTCACTACCTGATCCAGTAAGAGCTGTTGAACCAGGCAGAGATCTGGTTGTCTCAGAGGGAGGTCTGTACCTCTGCAGAGGAAGGAGAGGAGACCCAGTGATCCTCACAGAGAAAAGTAATGAAGTCCTCATTCTGAAAACTGGTGAGTTTAGTCATTTAATATTCATTGTTGTGTTCAAATCTGTTGTCAGTAGTTTAAAAAAGAGTCATTTGGTGTCAAGAGGGAAACAGGAGAATTTTAATGGATAAATGAAAATAGAGCAGCAGCTCTTAATCCTGAGGATGGAAAAACACAACATGTCAGTCTCTCTGCATGTTGTGTTAACATGAAATTTCCTTGGTTCTTGAACACAACACAGCCCCATGATTGAGCTGAGTTTCCTCCAGCTGGTGTGTGTCTGTGTGTGTGTGTGTGTGTGTGTGTGTGTGTGTGTGTGTTTATAAAATGTTTTCAGTTTCTCTTTCATGAATCCATTTTGATAAACTTGAGAAAGTTTTGTTGTTCATGAAAGAGTTGTTTTCTGATCTGATCCTTTTGTTGGGTTGAATTTGTTTTAGAAACACTTTGCTTGATGTTTTTTCATGTTTTAGTTTTTCACCTGTTTGTGTTGTAGTTGTTGAATAATTTTTGTATTTTTATCGGTAGAAATCTTACTACAAACCTCTGTGTTTGATTTTATCCTATACTTAGTTGTTTAACTTTGTTGTTTTCTTACTGTGTGTTTTTATCAACAGTTTCCAATAAGGTCACTGTGACTCTACAACCAAACTGGCCTCTGATATACAGAGGAGAGAAGATCACTGTCAGATGTGAGATCCAGGGAGGTGGAGACACTGAGTGGACGTATGAATGGGCAACAACCAACTCAAAAAAACCTCCATCACACAGTGAATACAGGATCAGCAGTGTTACTGAGTCTGACACAGGAGACTACAGGTGTAGGGGTAGAAGTGGTTATTCCTTCACAGGGTGGAGTGAGATCATCAGACTGACTGTATCACGTGAGTTGGATTTTCTTTCATTCATTATGAAAATGTCATGTTTCTTCATGTTTACATTGATCTAAACAGGACAAGTTTAAACATTGATCATCTCATCACTGATCCAGTCCTCTCCAGTTGGATCAGTAATAAACTGTGTTTTCAGTGGAACACAGTCACTATCTTTCATTTGCTGGTAAAATCTAAATGACTAAGTGGATGTTCAGTGTGATCATTTGAATAAATTCTGGTAAAAGTTTTGTGTAATGTTAACAGTTCTTTACTTTTCAAGAACGTAATATAATTAAACAAAATCACTTTCCTGAAGAAAATCACATTGTAATTATTGATTTACTTTGTTTTTTGCTCTGATCTCAACAGGAAGTGAACCCACAGCCACTCTGACAGCAGACAGGACAGTGATACCAGCAGGGGGCAGAGTGACACTGATCTGCTCTGTGGACGGCTCTTATGGCTGGAAATACTCCTGGTTCAGACGAACCTCTGAGTTTTCTCAGGTTGTTTTAATAAAACATGGTGCATCAGACCACACAGTCAGCAGCTCAGAAGGAGGCATCTACACGTGCAGAGGAGGGAGAGGAGAACCAGAGCTCTTCACACAAGAAAGCAATAAAGTCACTGTTGAGGAAACTGGTGAGTTTAGTTATTTGTTGTGGAGTAAAACAACATTCACTCTTTAAATCTGTTCTTCTGTTCATCAGTAGTGTAACAAAGAGACGTTTTGATACCAACAGCAAAAAAGAACCAACACAATGATCATGTGTCAGTAGCTCCTACTGTTGTGATGAAGGTGAGAACAGAGCGTTAATCCCTCTTCATGTTGAGCTCAGATTCAAGACGAGACTGGAAGAAGCTTCCTGCCTCTCACTGTATTTATATCATCTAGAAGAGTTTGTCTGCTTGTTACTGTGTTTGTAAATGTTTTGTCATCCTTCAGTCCATCACTGCAAATATGAGTGTTAGCAAAGAAAAGCTAAGTCAGACAACTCATGGAGAAAACACACTGATTTGTGCAGTAGAATATCAATAAAAAGCCAGAAATAACTGTCCAAAGTAAACACTGAAACATCCAACTACAAACCTACTTAAACAGTCATTGAACATCTTCTCAGAAGCTGAAGTTGTTTCCATGACGTTGAGGAGTTTGATGTGTGTTGATGTTCAGTCTGACAAACAGTTTTGACCTGTGACACATCAGGTTATCTGATGCAGCTCAGCAAACAGATGGTATTTATTCTCTGTTGTTTTCTAACACCTCCACCTGCTCCTGATGACGCTTTTAAAGTCAAACAAAGAGGTGACAAAGGAGAAACTGTTCTCTTATATGTTCTAGATACAAAATCACTGCCATTCACCTTTATTCATCTTGAACTTACTTTACAGAGAACGATCAGACTGTTGTAGAAAATAAGTGAAGCCAAACAGCCTGTTGTGTTTGCTGTGTGTCAGTGTCAGTGTAAAGAGCACCAGTCTGATGGAGAACTGCTGTCACTGTCTGTATGCTGAGTTTCAGCTGCTGCTCTCAGGCTGTTGGATCTGACAGACTGAAAAACATGAAAACCAAGTCCTTTGAGCTCTTTAGAAAGTGCTGCTTTTAATGCACAGTTGTTGTTTTCTTGCTGATGATTTTGTTGCTTTAAGTTGTTTTCTTTGAAAAACACTGTTTGATATGTTTTCATCTGTAAAAATCAGCAAATATTATGAGATGTGAATTTATTTTTCTATCAACAGCCTAAGCGTGTATTTTTTATGTGAACAGTTTCCAATAAGGTCACTGTGACCCTGCAACCAAACTGGCCTCTGATATACAGAGGAGAGAAGATCAGTGTCAGATGTGAGATCCAGGGAGGTGGAGACACTGAGTGGACGTATGAATGGAGAACACCCAGCTCACACACACCTCCATCACACAGTGAATACAGGATCAGCAGTGTTACTCTGTCTCACAGTGGAAGCTACAGGTGTAGGGGTAGAAAAGACTTGTTTTCCTCAACAGAGTGGAGTGATGTCATCAGACTGACTTTATCACGTGAGTTGAACGTCTTTCATTCATACAAAAATGTTATGTTTTACAATCTTTAAAATCTGTTCCATCTAAGTACAACAACAAAAACACATCTGACCTCTCTCCAGCTACTCAGTAGAAAGTTGATTTTTTTTTTTAGTATAGTCACAAAAGACCTGGAAAAGAGCTTTTTTTCTGGAACATCAGAGTAACGTCTTATGTACTATACAGTTCCAACACATGGAAAATAAAATGTAGTAAAAATGCTGAATCTCAGCCTCCTCACCTATATTTGGTTGTTAAGGAGTCCACAGCTTCCTCTGACAAATATTACAACAGATATATCATCTAATATATTTATTTTCTTCATTAACCTCTAGAGGTTTCAGGTTTTGAAAACTTCATGGAAAGAGTTTGGTCTCATTAACACCTGCTACAATATGTCTTCATTTTGTTGGAGGCTGATCTGCTACATTCACAGTGTTTCAGTCATTTGGTGATTATTGACTTTTCCTCTCAGATTCCTCTCAAGGTTTTATCTGTGATCTGCAGCACAGACCACAGAGTTTAATAAAATGGTGGATGGAGGCTTGTGTTAGTTTGTGTCAGTTTCTGTTTCATATATTATGATGAAGAGTTGGAAAATTTTGAAATATTCATTTCCAACCCAGTTGTCCTGACTGGTTCAGAGTCACGTAACATGAAGGACAAGGAAAAGCTACAGTTTCCAGTCCTTTTTCTGTTGGGCACATTTTTTTTCAATCTCCATCTCCACAACTGTTTCTATATGAACCATAGGAAATACACACCATGAAAGTGAAGGTGACATGTCTGTGTCACCGGCTCGTTTTGTGATTTATTTTGATGCAAAATTTGCAGAATAAATGTGTGAATGTTCAAAGACTTTAATGTGGACAAAGGGCTGGATGTGAGTTGGGTTAAATTAGTTTCACAGAAAATCAGTCTGATCAGAGTTTATGAAACAAGGTAATAAAGTGAAAATATTTTTCTGGAACAAATCCTATTAAACCACTGACTGGTTTTGTTTTTCTCTGTAAACTGAACAGCAGATAAACCCCGGGCCTCACTGAGAGCAGACACCACAGTCATACCAGCAGGGGGCAGAGTGACACTGACCTGCTCTGTGGACCCATCATCTGGTTGGAAATACGACTGGTACAGAGACAATAAACTCTCTGAACCTCTGAACACACATGATGCTGATTTCCACACAACTGGACAAATCAGTGTCTCAGAGGGAGGAGTCTACAGCTGCAGAGGAGGAAGAGGAGACCCAGTTTACTACACAGAGAAGAGTCAGGAAGTTAGGATTGACACCATTGGTGAGTTTGGAAATAAACACACAATGTAGAATAAATCTATTGTATATTCATGATGCATCATTAAGATGGATGGAAAAACATTATATCTGATGTTAATTAAACCTTTTGGTGTTTTTATGTTCTTATTATAAATTCTTGACCATGAACAGGCCCAAACAGGGCTGTTGTGACTCTGCAGCCCGACTGGACTGAGATCTACAGAGGAGAGAGGATCAGTGTCAGCTGTGAGATCCAGGGAGGAGACACTGAGTGGACGTATGAATGGGAAACTACCAGCTCATTGAAACCTTCAAATCAACATGAATACAGGATTAGTTCTGCTTCATTGTCCCACAGTGGAGAGTACAGGTGTAGGGGCAGGATGAAAAGTGCTCGACATAATACAACAAAGTGGAGTGCTGCAGTCAACCTGACAGTGTATGACAGTAAGTCAGATCATTATCATTTAAACTGAAAATATAAACAAGTTAAAATGTTTTTGTTAGTATATCATCAGATTGTATCTTAATGTTTGTTCATATTATGTATTTGTTGATAATGTTCTGAGAGAAAAATGATTCCATGTCCAGAGACCAGACGTCATAACATGTTTTGATCCTGAGAAAATGACTTTCCAACAGATAAACCCCGGCCTGTCCTCACTGTGTCTCCATCATGGCTGAGTCCTGGAGCCTCAGTGACTCTGAAGTGTGAGGTTGAACATCCATCTGCAGGATGGAGGTTCTCCTGGTATAAGGCTGTTCCTGATGTATCACACACCTCCTACAGCTATGAGCTGCTCCCTGGTAGCAGCAATGGGACTGAACAGGATTCCTACATCGTCCATGGTCAGACACACACAGCAGGATATGTGTGTGAGGCTGGAAGAGGAGACCCAGTGTTTTACACTGAGATCAGTGAACCAAAGTTTGTCTGGTCTGGAGGTGAGTTTGTTGTTTCTTTGGTTTTTTTAAGCCAAGAAGCAAATGTTCAGTCATGACCTGAATTCATCCATGTTTTTGTCTGTGAGCAACTTTTCTTAAAAACAAATGTTGGTAAACAAACTGATTTTTACGTTCATGGTCCCCAGTGGAAGAAATGTATTGACTGTGAACTGGGTTGAGTATCCTTCTCTACTTGTTTCCTTCTGTCCTTCCGTTATCCTTCTTCAGTTAATCTGAAAGCATTAAAACCAACAAACAAACATGGAGATACAAGGTTTCCACCTCTCACTGAAGTGTAGCTCCACTCTTCTCAATGGGTACTTTTATTTTGGAAACTTCCTGTTTATAGACAGGACAGCTATAGCTGCAGTCTTCACTCAGTGGTGAGACAGGTGCACAGACCAGATAAACAAACAGCTGTGAAGCTGAGACGACTCAAACAAGACAAACAAGAGGAAAAGACTTTAGTACAGAGACAAGAAGCATCTTTTAATATGAGATAAACACCTCTGTGTGTTTGAAAGGTAAAAGTAGACAGTAGAAAAACATCCATCAGCAGTATAATTCATTTCTCTGCTGTGTCTCCATTTGCTCTGTTTGTTCCAAACTCTCATAGTTTCACCAAAACACTGCGTCTTGTTCCAGTGTTGGTGCTACTGATGTTTTTAATCCTCAACAAACCAAAGATCAACACAGGAACATTTACACTGAGATCTCTTTCATTTTAATATCTCTGTCTGGTTTGACTCTTTTCTATGTGTTGTTTTCCAGATGTTCATCCATCAGCGTCTCTCACAGTGAGTCCTGACAGAGTGCAGCACTTCATCTCTGAGGATATCTCACTGAGCTGTGAGGGAAACTCTACTGAGTGGAGAGTGAGGAGGTTTCCTGAGGGCGGCTCCCTGTCCTGTTCTGACTGGAGGAGAATGACTGGATCCAGATGTGACATGTTCTCATCACAGCGTAGTGATGCAGTGTACTGGTGTGAGTCTGGATCAGGAGAGTTCAGCAACACAGTCAACATCACTCTACATGGTACGTTTTATTACATTTTCTTTGTGTTTCATTTTTTCTGGTATTTGAAGTATTTTCAACGTCTCATGTGATTTAATTCATCATATCTTAGAACTGAGTTGTTAACATATACAGAGACTTTCTGAGAGTTTGATCCATGACTCTGCTACATGGTCTGTTCAGTAACTGTCTGTGACCAAACAGACAAAATAACTTCCTCTATGTTCTGTAGATTTAACATCAATAGTTTCATATTTAAATAAAATGAAATGTCAGTGTCAGTGTATCTGTAAATTGTTTTTCTCTTGATTATCACATTAAAAAATGCCATCAAATAACATCACAAGTCCTCTGCAAAGTAATAAAATGAAGTTGGGTGCTGGTCAAATGAGGCAGTAATGAAGCATCAGAAATAAAAAATCTCTCCTCTTCCCCTTGTAAAAGTTGGGATTTAATACAGTTTGACTCTTTTTACAGATGCAGTTATTTTCGTGATAAGTACAAAAAATCTAGTTTATTGATGGTCAATGAACTTTATATTGACTTCTCACCTGTGGCAGCAACTAAACATCACATCATCATCATCACAGTCTCAGCTTTTCTCTTTTTCTGTTTCCAAAGAGGAAACAGTCACATGTTGCCCCGAATCATGACGAGGGTTTGGTTTAGTGTCGTTGTTGTATGTTCACAGGGGAGATGAAGAAAACAAGTACTGTGTAATTTATAGATCAATGTAAAAAGCTGTTGTTTATTTGGCAACAGTGATCTGTGAGACACATCCAGCAGGTTGTAAGAGAACGAGATCAAATGTCAGGTCTTATGATGATCCTGTAAAATAAATCAGAACTGCATCAGAATAAAAACAGATGTGTAATCTATTCTCATCATTACATGTCAGCTGGTTGTAAAGGTCTGCAGCAGCTGATCTCTGACTGCAGCTTCACATTCTGACTGTTTTACAGATGATTATCATGATGGTGTTATCCTGGTGAGCCCCGTCCGTCCTGTGACTGAGGGAGAGTCTGTTACTCTTGGCTGCAGATTCAGGACAGAAAAAAATCTTTCCAGTGTGTTTTTCTACCATAATGACAAACTGATCCAAAGTGATACCAGGACGGAGCTGAATATCTCTGCAGTGTCAAAGTCAGATGAAGGTTTCTACAAGTGTCAGTCCTCAGGAGAAGTGTCACCACAGAGTTGGATGTCAGTTAAAGGTGAGTGGGATTCAAATATTTTAGGCTTTTTTGTTTTTGTGAACTGTGTTGATAGTGTATATTTATGTGTATGTTCTGTATATGTTGGATGTTTTTGTATTTTTTCAATTTTCTGACTAGTTTAACACTTTAATAATGTTACAGTAGCTGTGTCGAGACATGAAAGCTCTTCATTTCCTGTGTGGCTGATCGTTGGGCTGGTTTGTGGAATCGTACTTTACTTACTCTTTAATGATTCACATACACAGATGCGACAAAATCATCTAAAATGAAATGTGTTTTGATCACATGCACGAAAGTTCAGAGTATTTTACACTGATTCTACCTGAACTGAAGCTAAACTACGAGACAGACAGAATCCACAAATATCATTGTTCTTCTGTTCTATTGTAATAATACAAACATGATGACACCATTATGGGTCTGTGTGATGAAAATATCTTGTAGATGTGGTTGTGACTTATCCACACATCCAAAAAAAAAAAATTAACAAATAAAAATACAGGATTAAGTAAGTTATCATATTTTTTCAGTGTAATGGAAGTAAAATGATTAATCTGACCTTTGCTTGCTTTGTTGCTGTAGGTGATATTAGTCTTGATGCTGAAGATGCAGAAAACGGTACAGTTTGCACCTTTTGATTAACATGGAGCACTTACAAATGCAACAGCAGGATGATTTCAGGGACTGGTTACAAGTGTTTGATATGAAACCCTCTAACTCAAAAATATGTTTATCTCACCTGCAGGTGAACCTCAGGATGTGACATATTCTTCTATTGAACTGAAAAACATTGGAAAGAAGCGTTAGTACTCCAAATATTTGTAATGTGAAAGATAAAAAAAGTTTTTGACCTGCAGTGCCTAAAAACATCTTTTTTTTTCCTCTTTTATAAATTTATTTTAACAGACAAACATCGTGAACCAGCAGAGACCTCTGCTTACTCTGACATAAAGAAAAGACCTGCAGGTACAGTCATGCTCATAGTTTGTATTGTTTCATATACAGTAGGTGATTGTTGTTGTATGTTGTGTGTCATTAGTTTCCAGTATCTTTCCATCTCACAGATATGACATAAAACTGATAAGTTTTTCTCTTATATTTTTACTCTCTGGTCATGGTGCTGCAGATTATGAAATACTGTAGCTTGTTTGTGGAAATTCCTCCTCCACCTTCTCCTTTTTGTCTTCCAAACATGAGGTGGTGCAATCAGAGATAATTAAAATGTATCTTTCACAATCTTTTCCCAAACAATCCATCCATTCATCCATCAGCTGTGTATTATAGAGATGTGGCTTCTGTTTCAGACAATCGTCCCTTGTATGCCCAGGTGAACATCAACACCAAAGAAAAAGCCAAGAAGAAGAAAGGTAAGTTAAGTGCAGTATTGTCTTGGACACAGTGAAATGCTATTTGTTCAGTATTTGTAAGGTAGGTGCTGTTTGTAATTACTGTATTTTTTAGTCATGTAAGCTTATTTGACATTTTGTATGTATGCTGAACAGCAGTTTACTTACATTTACATTATATCAGTAAAGTCTGTAAAAGCTTTAATACTCTGTAATGTAGCTAGTTTGAGCACTAGGGGCAGAATACTGTCATTTTACTCAGTGGACACATTAACCCTGACAATCCACCTCAGTTCAGTGCCTGTATCTTTGGCAACTGTCTTGATTTAATCATCTCTCCATTTATAGGAAAATCAGCTCCTGCAGCAACTGATGACTCAGTTTATTCTGAAGTGAAAAACCCAGGAACAGCTTTTGGTAAAAATGCTGCCAAGTCATTTGAATATTGTGTTGATTGATAAGTTATAACTCAGCTTTACATCTTGTCTTTTTTCTTCTTGCTGTTTTCTTCCAGGTCTGTGAAGAGAGCTGTATCAACAAAACTGATTCATGGTTGACAGCATTTTCTGAAACCATTGTGGGCACCTCTGCTTTCCAAAGATCAGACATGCTCTCGATTTTGTACCGTTACTTTGTTGATCGATGATGTAAAAGAATGGATTTAATGTTCAGTTTTAGCCCAAAGCACAAGACTACTGAGGTGTAGCCACATTTCACATTTATGCATGATGTTGTTTTACAGTTATTTTGTCATTTATTTGTAAAACTTTAGTAGGATACTTTGAATACAGGCTGTTACAAAGAGAGCAACAATTAACAGTTTGATGCATTATGTTCCAGCTCCAGTACCCAGGTTATTGTGCAGCTTTACAGTTATTTTTATGGTGCTAGATGGTAGATGTTAGATTTCAGCAGCAAACAAACATAAGTAGATGAAATCTTTGGCTTGTGTTGTCATTAGTGTAGTTGTCAAATGATCTTGATAAAACAACGGGAAAACAACATGAGATGGTTTCTTTTACAGTTTTCCCCATTTGTTGTACCACCATGAAGCAAAAACAAAGGAATCTCAAATTTCATATGATGGTGCCATGCTTGTAAAATGTAGCTGTGAAAACAGTCAAGATGTATTTTGATCTTTTATCTAAAGGATATGATGCTTTATCGCTCATTTACATCTGGGTTTTTTAGCTTTTTTTTCAGACCAATAAAGACACGGACACATCTTGCTGCCAAAGAAGAAGCAGTGACAAAGTTTTAAACAACAATACATTCACGTGTACTCAGTTTTTGCAGTATTTAAGCAGCTGCTATGTGTATCATTGCTGTCCAGACATCAGAGATGCAGTGTTCTGTATGTTTGACATCATCTGAGTGTGATCCAGCTGTTGTCAATAAAATAACACCAAGATGACTGAATAGTTTTCTCAGTATTTTTTCTGAAATGTTGTTACAATTTGCAATATGTGACATGAAATGAAGAAAGGAAAAGCAGCAAGGTGGTCCCACCCTCTTTAAGTATCAAGTAATAATACATTTTACTTCTCCTGCGGGGTTTATTTCATCAGTCGCTCTGAAAAGCTAAAACAGGTTCCTGTGGTGGTTTTTAGGTGTATTTCAAATGAAATATATATCGACCACAGCACTGGACAGTGCAGTTTGAACACATCATCTGGACAGTTCATGAACAATTCTTATGATGTTATTTAACTTCAGCTCTTCTCACACTCGCTGCTGTGCATGAGACTATTTCTGTTTCTCTCACACATTCACTTCCTGAAGGTGAAGTTGTGACCACAGTTGTGACCAGAACTTCACCGTAAAGTGGAGAGAGTCTGTGGTGGAGTAACTGAAAATGTAACTTTATGATTTCAGCTAAAGAATGAAGTTATTTTCAGGTAAAGGTTTCACTGTTGGCTGAGGACTGTGGATTACCAACACTTGCTGTACTGCATTGATAATCTCTTCCTTTAAACCTGTGTGCTGCAGATAGGGAGGACATTTATAAATTCAAGAAGAACATGTTCATTTTATACATTTTCTAATTTTACAGTAGCATTACAAATACTTTGCGAGGCCACAGCAGTGTACAGTACGACAGGAAGGAAATGGAAATGCCTGTCTCCATCCAGTTAAAATTTGATTCATCAAAAGCGTATTACTGTACAAGATACACACAAAATGTTTCCATTTCCATAATTGCTGTTCTATGATTCCAGCCATCACATCTTCATCTTATCATTTCTTCTTGCACATTTGAGAGTTAAAAAGACAAGACATCAAACATAAACAGGGCTTCTTCATAAAACTAGTGGACAGACCATACACAGTTTTGAGAGGGTTGAAAGCTGCGAGCTGCTGCTGGTGGTCAAATGTGAGGTGACAGTAACAGGAGAAGTGTGAACACGTGAAAGTATAACTGTGCTCAGATCTGGTCTGGTTGTGTCAGCTTTGTGTAAAAGGGAAGGAAGCACAGACAAGTTTAACTCAGAAGAAGAAGAAGAAGTTGGAAGAAGCGTCCGGAGCAACATTTAGATGAAATGTAACTTCTGTATCTCCTCAGTCCTGCTGCCGTTTCAAGCTCTCTCTTGACGCAGCAGAGGAGAATCTCAGAGTGACAGCGCTGGATGTGAGGATGGGACAGACCTCACCCTGTGTGCTCGGGCTCCTCTGTGAGTATTGACACGGATCAAGGAAAAGGTTGTGGTGAAGTGAGAAGAAGGGACGACCACAGGTTTCCCTGGAAGTTTGAACAGAGCAGACTTGGTATCATCATGATTGTTTTGTAAGAAGGATCTTTGTTGTTTCTTTTTTTTTAGCAGTGATTTGCTACAACATTAATATTACCCAACTATAGCTTCCATTGATGAAACCCCAGTTGTTTGTTATGGTTATTGTACATTAATCACTTCTGTTTTTCTGATAATGTCCTTTAGTGCAGTGGACACTCCCCTACTATGGACACGCTGAAGGTAATTTCTGTAACATAGCTACACTAACTCTTTAGTTTGTTTTTATTTTGGTTCCATGTCACTAACTCTCCTGTCATTTCAGACCCTGCCTTCCGTCCCGGCCTTACAATCTACTCATTTCCCTCACCTGGTTTTCCCCGCCCATCTCCTCCTCACCTGCAGTCCATTTGCTCATTAGTCCCTCTGTGTATATATACCAGTCCATTTTCATTTGTCCCCTGCCAGATTGTCTTGTGTTCTTTGTTGCCAAGCTTTCCAGCGTTTTCTTAGTACTGCCTTCCTGTTCTGACCCAGTTTTGCCTGTTTTCTCGGATTACGATTACCTGCCTGCTCCCTGTCGGATTTGTTTGCCTAAATCTGATCTCCTGGTTTTGACTTTGCCTGTTTTCTGGTACTAGTAAAGTGATCATCCCCTGCTACTCGTCTGTCTCTTTGTCGTGCTTCTGGGTTCTCCTTTGTCGGCTCCATTGACTGTGACAATTTCACAGTATTCATTACTTTTCTTTATCAGTGTTTTCACTTAAGATGAATATTCACCCACTGCTTTACTTTAAACGTGTTCTATTTCTTTTTCTTCTCTTTTGTCATGAATTCATCTTTTCAATCTATGTATCCACTCAGATCACAGTAGACTGTGAGTAGAATAGCTGCTATTTTCTGCTACTTACTGTGTAGTGTTGTATGAATGTTTGTGTTGTGTTATAGATGCTGTGCTGACCCTTCAGCCCGACCAGTCCACTTTTTTTCCTGGAGAATCTGTGACCTTCATATGTGACACGAAGGAAGGAGAAGAAACTCACTGGGAATACGCACTCACCAAGGATAAATGGCCATTTGTTCCATATAATGTCTATAAACTCTACACATTACCACGTCTCTCGACAGGCTACAGTGGTGAATACCAGTGCCTTCTTCGCCACAAGCTCTCATATGATGTGAAAACCAGTAACATCGTCTCTTTGACTGTATCTGGTAAGTCGACGTTTTATCACCATGAGAAAGTTTACCATGAATATTAGCACTTATTTATGAGCCCTGTTCATATGATTGCCCCAATTGTGTTGATATAAACAGTATAAATCTAAATGTATTTGTAATCATGTACTTTAAACATTTTAGAAAACCCTGAAATTATTACAGATAGAATAAAACAAGGCTAAAGTAAGTAGAAGTAACACGACAGAGCTCTCCACATCAGGAGTCTTACGTGTTTATTTGTGTCCGTCACTACAAAATTATGGAGGTGTTTTCCTTTGGAAACCAAAATCAGGACAGATGTGGAAGTGGTCTAACAACAGTGGGTGTCATTTTATTTGTAATTTTGGCTCTATAAATAAAATGAAGCTGACTTGAAGGTTGCTGTAACATTGTGCTGAGAACATTTCATCTTATGTCATTTTGAAGCCATTCCCATTTGAATCATTCACATGTTTCTTACAACAGGAGAAGCACCTAAGGCCACACTGCTATCAGGCCCAACAAACATACCAGTAGGAGGCCGTGTTACACTGACCTGCTCTGTGGCCGGCTCTGCTGGTTGGACATATCACTGGTCCAGACGAACTCCAGGCTCTGATGAGACTCTGCCTGTGAGAGATGGTGATGAAAACAGAGTGATGAGTATCTCACAAGGAGGCACTTACTGGTGCAGAGGAGGGAGAGGAAATCCAGTCTTCTACACTCATGCAAGTGATGGGGTCACAATTCAGATAACTTGTGAGTTTAATGGTTTTATTTGTAGTAAAGTAAAATGACATGAATTCCTCATTACTGCTTTAAAGCTCTGTCGTTTCCTTTGTTGATTTTATATTTCTGCTGTGAACAGTTTCCAATAAGGTCAGTGTGACTCTGCAGACCAGCTGGCCTCACATTTTCAGTGGTGAGACGATCACTGTCAGGTGTGAGATCCAGGGAGGCGGAGACGCTGAGTGGGAGTATGAATGGAGAACATCCTGGTCAACCACACATCGGACAAATGATGATAACTGGAGTACCAGTGCTTCTGAGTCCCACGGTGAGGGCTACATGTGTAGGGGTAGACACAGAAGGGACCCGTATTCTTCGACAGAGTGGAGTAAAGGCCTCAAAGTAACAGTATCACGTAAGTCATATATTTGTTATGCTTTCATCTACATGAGGGACAAACGGTGGTAGTCACTGCAGCCTCTGGAAAAATATCACTCTGAAGATCTGCAGGGAAGAACAGAGACAGTGATTTTTATTGTAGAGAACTTGTGGTGTGTAATATAGAGATTTCCTCCTATAGATGAGATGAAACCACAGAGAATGACTGCTAAACCACCCCCATTAAGAAGTCCACAGTTCACTGATTTTGTCTAATAACACAACTTCCCCAGTGTAAAAACATCTTACCACGCAACAAGATGAGTCATTATTAGCAAATACTGTAGCTCATGTGTAATGTCATGTCTTTTTACATTTTAAAGTTGTCTGCACTGCAATATTATACAAAAAATAATAATTCATTCAAAATTATACGCAATCTTATTTATATATAATATATACACCTAATTGCACCGCTGAGGATCATTGAAGTTTTATCCTACCTTGACCATGTAGAAATTCAAGGATGATTATGTCAAATCATTTTATTAAGGGAAACAATAATTTGCTTCTTTTATCTTGTTTGTCAGTGCATACAACTGTAAACTGTATTATTTAAGGATGTGAGGATAATGAATTAAATATTAAATATAAGAAACTAAATACACAAAAATGTACACACAAATTTAGCACTGTGTTTATAAAGTCTTTTTGAATTGTCTTCTAGATAATATGAGAAATTTGCCATGATATAATTGTTTGCAGTTTATTTGCAGTTCAAATTCATTTAGTACTCACTTTATTCTTTATTATTTGTTACTTATTTCTATCTTTAAACTCAGTGGCAGCTAAACCAAAGGCTCAGTTGAGTGCTGACAAACGAACAATACCAGCAGGGGGCAGAGTGACACTGACCTGCTCTGTGGACCCATCATCTGGTTGGAAATACGACTGGTACAGAGACAATAAACTCTCTGAACCTCTGAACACACATGATGCTGATTTCCACACAACTGGACAAATCAGTGTCTCACAGGGAGGAGTCTACAGCTGCAGAGGAGGAAGAGGAGACCCAGTTTACTACACAGAGAAGAGTCAGGAAGTTAGGATTGACACCATTGGTGAGTTTGGAAATAAACACACAATGTAGAATAAATCTATTGTATATTCATTATGCATCACTAAGATGGATGGAAAAACAGTATATCTGATGCTAATTGAACTTATTATAAATTCTTGACCATGAACAGTCCCAAACAGGGCTGTTGTGACTCTGCAGCCCGACTGGACTGAGATCTACAGAGGAGAGAGGATCAGTGTCAGCTGTGAGATCCAGGGAGGAGACACTGAGTGGACGTATGAATGGGAAACTACCAGCTCATTGAAACCTTCAAATCAACATGAATACAGGATTAGTTCTGCTTCATCGTCCCACAGTGGAGAGTACAGGTGTAGGGGCAGGATGAAAAGAGCTCGACATAATACAACAGAGTGGAGTGCTGCAGTCAACCTGACAGTGTATGACAGTAAGTCAGATCATTATCATTTAAAATGAAAATATTAACAAGTTCAAATGTTTTTGTTAGTTTATAATCAGATTATATCTTAATGTTTGTTCATATTATGTATTTGTTGATAATGTTCTGAGAGAAAAATGATTCCATGTCCAGAGACCAGACGTCATAACATGTTTTGATCCTGAGAAAATGACTTTCCAACAGATAAACCCCGGCCTGTCCTCACTGTGTCTCCATCATGGCTGAGTCCTGGAGCCTCAGTGACTCTGAAGTGTGAGGTTGAACATCCATCTGCAGGATGGAGGTTCTCCTGGTATAAGGCTGTTCCTGATGTATCACACACCTCCTACAGATATGAGCTGCTCCCTGGTAGCAGCAGTGGGACTGAACAGGATTTCCAATGCATCATGGGAATCCCCCAGCAGTCTAGCTCTCTAGCAGCGTAACTAAGGGATGGTTCAGGACATACCTGAGACAGCCCTAACTATAAGCTTTATCAAAGAGGACAGTTTTAAGCCTGATCTTAAAGGTAGAGAGGGGGTCTGCCTCCTGAACCCACACTGGGAGCTGGTTCCACAGTTTCTGTTACAAATGTTGACTAGTGCACCTTTAATAGTCCACATCTGAATTCAGGTGAGAAAGGCCAGAGATGGAGCTCAGAAATGACTAAGTAATGGTGCAGGTCATGATATCTCCTGCTAACAAGCTAACAATAGCAGGATTTATTTTTATTAGTTATTTCTTTATTATTTATTCACAGTAAGATGTAGACCAACAGTGAGTTCTTCTTCATCATCTTTATTGCGGTTGCAGCACACTGTATTTGAGTGAGTGATATTCTGTCATCCATCAGTCTGTGTCTCTTGTGCTGCTCTTGCTGCTTCCTCGTTGTCCTGTCTACTTCCAGTATGTTGTTTTGTTACACACAGCACTGCCACCATGTGTCACAATACACAGTCTACAGTCACAATCAGCAGCAATGACCTCAGCTCCTTATTGAGTCACTGCTGGTCTCTGTAGCTTTTCTTCTGTCTTCATGCTGCAGTTTGAACTGTGAGTGCAGCTCAAAGACATTTGAAGACGTTTGTAAGATCAGACCTGCACCTGAATACAGCCATGTTACTTTTTCTTCAAGAAGAGCAGGAAACAGCACAAAAGAAGAAAAGCTGTGATTTTAATGTCAGCAGCCAGAAATGTCTCCATGTGTATGAAATAATGTAGTGGACCTTACTCCAGACTCTACCTCAAGCCAAACCACTTGTTTTATGTCATCAGTTGACAGCACACAGCTCTGCCTACAAAGGAATAATGTTGTTTAGGTTGAAAATCACAGACTGTAAATGACTTGAAGTTTAATTCTGTAACTACAGTGAAAAGGTCAGTGTGACCTGATGACTCAGTTGAGGTGGCATGTAAAGGAGGTGGAGGTGTTAAAGGGAAGCTGAATATTTATTATTCTTGTGCTGATGAGCAGTGGTTGGGCTCACTTCTTCTTAGACTCCTGAGGCTTCTGAGGCGACTGTAGCAGCAGGCTACATGTGAAATGTCACAACCAGGCAAGGACTCTGGACGCAGGTGCAGGAAAGTTTCACAAAAAAAATCTTTATTTCTAAATCAAGCTCGAGCAAACAAAAAACACTCCTGAAAACTGGAGGGACAAAACTATGAGATCAATAACAAAAAAAATCACTCAACAAGGAACTAGAAATAAAACCAAAAGGAACAAGGTACCGATTAGATTCGAGGCTGTGGAAGGCGAGATAGGTCGTATACAGACGTCGACATAAACGACACACTGGCAACAGACAAGGGGAGACGCAGACTCTTAAACACATGGTAACAGGGGACAGGTGGAAACAATCAAACAATCAAACCAAGACACACGAGGGAGGGCAAGTGACCTGAAATGAGAGGAGAGTTACTCTTTCAAAATAAAACAGGAAATGACAAGACAAGACATGGAGACAGGACAAAAAAACCCAACATGACCTCACCGCGGTGTAACATGAAACTGCAAATATCTTTCATCCATTTCACCAGTTTTCAGCCCACAGGCCCCATTAAACACTGGAAGGTGACAATGACTCAGTGAGGAAGGTTTTCATTGTTTGAGTCTCAGTCATCAGTGATCTTGTAGAAAATGTCAGCTCTGAAATGATGAATGTTATTGATGCTGTTTCCTCGACGAAGGCAAAGGTAAGAAAAAAGAACATGGAGAAATGTTAGTCTGCGAAGAAATTTAAAAATAGTTTCAAAAAGCTGAGCGCAGGTGATGGAAAACAAATATCCAGATGTATTATGACATAAAGAGAGACTTTTGAACTTTCAATTTTTAACTGATGAATGCAAGACAGTCCTTCTCTGACAGCAGGGGTGCACCCTGGACAGGACGCCAGTCTATCACAGGACTGACATATAGACACAAACAACCATTCACAGCTACGAGCAATTTAGAGTCACCAATCAACCTAATGTGCACGTCTTTGGACTGTGGGAGTATCGGAGGGAACCCACACAGACACAGAAAGGCCCCAGGCCTGGAGTTCAAACCCAGAACCTTCTTGCTGTGAGGCAACAGCACTAACCACTGCACCACCGTGCCGCCCCTTCTCCAACATCACTGTCAAAAACAATAATAATGCATGTGTCTGTTGACAGGCTGACACACTCTCCTGTGTCAGCAGCCCATGAAACATGACATTAAAACAAAATCATTCTAGAGTCACCCAGACTGTTCATTCAGCTACAGGCTCATCTGCACCATCTCTTCACAGGAAACAATGACCATCTAGCTGTCAGCCAGATGACGTGTTTCACACATAGTGGGTTATACATATACCACACAGAGGCAAGAGGGAGTGTTCAAGGTGAAGAACAGTGTGGGAACAAACTCAACTTTCTGGCTCTAACTGAACCTGTTGTCTTCTGATGATGTTTCAGACTGAGAGATAAATACTGAACGTGCACATCTTAACCTCATCACCAATCACTGTCTTAGAGAAATTGCTGTTATCTGTTGATGTGCATTACACTTGACTTAATTACTACCACTGTGCACGTCCTGTATAGTATATGACACTTCTTCTCTTCTACTTACCAACACAATATGTGTGGTGTGAATGTGCTGCTGACTCTAATTCTTCCTATTATGCCAACACATCTTCATGTGTGAGGAAGAACTTGTCTGTCACCCCAGCTGATAAGACTTCATTCTTGTTAGGCTCTAGTTGTCAAGTCATTTTATACCAACAGGAGCGAAACAGATGCAGTGGTTTATTTTAGCGTTTGGTTTATTTGACAGTTTTTCCTCATTGTGCTGTCAGGTTCTGAAGATGTGCAACAACAAACTGTGTTTTTCATGTTGTGGCTGATGGGTGAATATTATCTCTGCAGCTGTTATTGCTGCACAGTTGTAATTCAAGGCTTCATCATAAAATGAGCAGGTAGATCACACAGTTCCAGCAAATAAGAAACGTTTTGATCACGTTTTATATCAGTTACACTGTGGAGAGTATGAAGCACACACATACAGGACGTACTGCACATTCCTACACACTACAGTCACACATATACATACTCTAGATACACACAACATACACCTCATGGACCAGACACAAACCTTTGCACAAAGACAGACTGATATACTATATTTAAGTATTGGCAGGAAGTGTAAACATGTCAAAGTGCCCTGTGGTCAAAGACATATTTGAGTTTTGTGTGAAACGGAAAGAAGAACAAAGAGGCCGAACTCAGAAGGAGGAGTTGAGAAAAGTTCTCATCTTATATTTGTATGGAACGTAACTTCTTCTTCGTCTTTTGCATCGATCTTCTCTCTTTGTCTTTGTGCTGTTGTTATTAATACGAAGTGGAATCATTTCCCAGCAGCAGAGCGACAGGGTCAGAGCTGGATGTGAAGATGGGGAACACTTTGCTCTGTGTACTGTCATTATTCTGTGAGTACATCAGTCATTTTCCAATTCTGTGACTTTCAGAGGCAGAATCATGATTTTATCATCGTGGTAGTTTTGGAGGCAGATCTTGGATCAGAGTGGTGGACTAAATACACAAATCAACCAGTTATATGCCATTTTATATATTTGAGTTTAAAGAGTTTTGTGTGTTTCCTTCCTCGTTAGCGATTTACAGAATATCATGTCAGAAATGTGTTGATAATCAGGAGCTGCCTCTGTTGAAACTCCAGCTGGTTGTTAAATGTTTATCATGATTTTGACTGTTTGTCAGATGGATCATGTCTGATGAGGTTTCAATCTTTATTTTAGTGCTGAACACACTCTTCTATGGAAAGACTGAAGGTAACCAGTTGTTTTTCTTTCCTGTTGTTTCTCACTTATAAAATATTGTCTTTAATATCTGTCTCCTACTTATTATCAACGATATCATGTTTAATCACATCCTCTTAGTGTTGATATATTATCATGTATGAAATATTTTATTTTAATAATATAATGATATCATTAAACTAGACTAGATCAGTGTCTAACAGTGTGAAATTGCATATTTTTCCGAGCAGTTGATGTTGGTGTTTATGTTTTCTGTGTAGTGCTGTATGCATGTTGTGGTGTTCATGTATGGAGACCAAATGTTGTGCTGACCCTCAGGCCAGAGTCTGTTCCCTTCATACCAGGGACGTCACTAGGACTGAAAGACAGGGGGGGCTTAGCCCCCATGGTTGTAGGTGGGAATGTGTGCAGCAAATACTTTTCCTCACACCTCAATAGGCTTCATGAATGAATTTACGATTAGTTGTGGAGCATTTATCTTCCAAATGTGACTGAAGACAGTCGACCAATACATTGAATAGAAGGTAACATAATGATGTGGTGCGTTGCTTAATTAGTTTAGTTGCTGGTAGTTTAGTTCAAGGTCCAAGTGAAATTTGACAACACAGTACAAATGAAGTATGAATGAATCTTTCTTCTGCTTCACAACTCTGCCAACTGTTGATGGAAAGTTAACGTTGCTTAACAGAGAAGCGATGACATGCAGCTTCCCCCTGGGTCCCTCTGCCCGCCTGTCTGCCTAGTACAGCAGGGGAAACAACCACAAGGACCATTTTAATCAAATAATGACAACTTGTGTTATTATTTATTTCAACTCATAGTCTTGCTTCTTTATGTTAAGTGCATGCCTGCACTGTTTTGTTATTTTAAAAAAAGCCCATGCTTCGTACAGCTGGGTTTAGTTTTCATGCGTTCATCTGGTGATTTTAATGGGGCAGGGCAGTGAGCCACCAGAGGGCACTGATGAGTCTCCACCACAGGTACAGTCAGTCCCAACAGTCCTGTGAGCAGCACAGATCATCTCACTGAACTTAGGTTATTAGCATGTGTGCTGACTGCCACAGTGTCTTCTTGGTATCACCTGCAGGAGTGAGTCAAGTTAGAAAGTGAAACGTTCACAATAGAAACGCTCTTTTCAAAATAGTTGTTCAGCCTGGTTGTGATCTGGTGACAGCGACGGCTTTAACATGTGATTCACAATGTTTTCATTTGAATGAAAACATTCAATAATTATCAGTAGAAAAAGTGATAAACACCTTTGTTTTTCACTGGATTTAATGTGTTTAGTTGTTTTCTTACTGTGTGTTTTTGTCAACAGTTTCCAATAAGTTAGTTAGATATGGTAACTGCTGTGTTTCCTAAATCAGTCATCAACCAATGAGAGTCATGTGCTGTTTGTCACTTTCATGTGATGGTAATAGATTTTTTATTCCAGTCATTTATTTGTTTCTTTTGGTCCAATCTGAACAGCTGATAAACCCAAGGCCACTGTGACACCATCCTCAACAACAACCATACCAGCAGGGGGCAGAGTGACACTGACCTGCTCTGTGGACGACTCTGATGACTGGAGATACGACTGGTTCAGACGTGTCCCACACTATTCACTAGCTGATCCAGTAAGAGCTGTTGAACCAGGCAGAGATCTGGTTGTCTCAGAGGGAGGTCTGTACCTCTGCAGAGGAAGGAGAGGAGACCCAGAGATCCTCACAGAGAAAAGTAATGAAGTCCTCATTCTGAAAACTGGTGAGTTTAGTGAGTTTAGGGAAACAGGAGAATTTTAATGGATAAATGAAAATAGAGCAGCAGCTCTTCATCCTGAGGATGGAAAAACACAACATGTCAGTCTCTCTACAGGTTGTGTTAACATGAAATTGTCTCGTTTCTTGAACACAACACAGCCCCATGTTTGAGCTGAGTTTCCTCCAGCTGGTGTGTGTGTGTGTCTGTGTGTGTTGTGTGTGTGTGTGTGTGTGTGTGTGTGTGTTTGATTTGTATAATGATAATAAAATGTAAAAAAAAAATGTATCTTCCATGAATCCATTTTGATAAACTTGATAAAGTTTTGTTGTTCATGAAATAGTTGTTTTCTGATCTGATCCTTTTGTTGGTTTGAAATTTTTTTAGAAACACTTTGCTTGATGTTTTTTCATGTTTTAGTTTTTCACCTGTTTGTGTTGTAGTTGTTGAATAATTTTTGTATTTTTATCAGTAGAAATCTTACTACAAACCTCTGTGTTTGAGTTTATCTTATACATATCTTATATCTTAAAAGCCACAGTTTCCATTCCTTTTTCTGTTGGGCACATTTTTTTTCAATCTCCATCTCCACAACTGTTTCTATATGAACCATAGAAAATACACACCATGAAAATGAAGGTGACATGTCTGTGTCACCAGCTCATTTTGTGATTTATTTTGATGCAAAATTTGCAGAATAAATGTGTGAATGTTCAAAGACTTTAATGTGGACAAAGGGCTGGATGTGAGTTGGGTTAAATTAGTTTCACAGAAAATCAGTCTGATCAGAGTTTATGAAACAAGGTAATAAAGTGAAAATATTTTTCTGGAACAAATCCCATTTAACCACTGACTTGTTTTGTTTTTCACTGTAAACTGAACAGCAGATAAACCCCGGGCCTCACTGACAGCAGACACCACAGTCATACCAGCAGGGGGCAGAGTGACACTGACCTGCTCTGTGGACCCATCATCTGGTTGGAAATACGACTGGTACAGAGACAATAAACTCTCTGAACCTCTGAACACACATGATGCTGATTTCCACACAACTGGACAAATCAGTGTCTCAGAGGGAGGAGTCTACAGCTGCAGAGGAGGAAGAGGAGACCCAGTTTACTACACAGAGAAGAGTCAGGAAGTTAGGATTGACGCCATTGGTGAGTTTGGAAATAAACACACAATGTAGAATAAATCTATTGTATATTCATGATGCATCATTAAGATGGATGGAAAAACATTATATCTGATGTTAATTGAACTTATTATAAATTCTTGACCATGAACAGGCCCAAACAGGGCTGTTGTGACTCTGCAGCCCGACTGGACTGAGATCTACAGAGGAGAGAGGATCAGTGTCAGCTGTGAGATCCAGGGAGGAGACACTGAGTGGACGTATGAATGGAAAACTACCAGCTCATTGAAACCTTCAAATCAACATGAATACAGGATTAGTTCTGCTTCATCGTCCCACAGTGGAGAGTACAGGTGTAGGGGCAGGATGAAAAGTGCTCGACATAATACAACAAAGTGGAGTGCTGCAGTCAACCTGACAGTGTATGACAGTAAGTCAGATCATTATCATTTAAACTGAAGATATAAACAAGTTAAAATGTTTTTGTTAGTATATAATCAGATTGTATCTTAAAGTTTGTTCATATTATGTATTTGTTGATAATGTTCTGAGAGAAAAATGATTCCATGTCCAGAGACCAGACGTCATAACATGTTTTGATCCTGAGAAAATGACTTTCCAACAGATAAACCCCGGCCTGTCCTCACTGTGTCTCCATCATGGCTGAGTCCTGGAGCCTCAGTGACTCTGAAGTGTGAGGTTGAACATCCATCTGCAGGATGGAGGTTCTCCTGGTATAAGGCTGTTCCTGATGTATCACACACCTCCTACAGCTATGAACTGCTCCCTGGTAGCAGCAGTGGGACTGAACAGGATTCCTACATCGTCCATGGTCAGACACACACAGCAGGATATGTGTGTGAGGCTGGAAGAGGAGACCCAGTGTTTTACACTGAGATCAGTGAACCAAAGTTTGTCTGGTCTGGAGGTGAGTTTGTTGTTTCTTTGGTTTTTTACGTCTTCTTTGTATTTTTTTTTGTCTGTGAGCAACATTTCCTAAAAACAAATGTTGGTAAACAAACTGATTTTTACGTTCATGGTCCCCAGTGGAAGAAATGTATTGATTTTGTTTTTTCCACCAAGACCAACTTTATGTTTTTCAATCTACTGAAAAAGCAAATGTTGATATTAGATGATTTTAAATACTGAAGTTGGTTGAATATCTTTCTCTCCTTGTTTCCTTTTGTCCTTAATCCTCAACAAACCAAAGATCAACACAGGAACATTTACACTGAGATCTCTTTCATTTTAATATCTCTGTCTGGTTTGACTCTTTTCTATGTGTTGTTTTCCAGATGTTCATCCATCAGTGTCTCTCACAGTGAGTCCTGACAGAGTGCAGCACTTCATCTCTGAGGATATCTCACTGAGCTGTGAGGGAAACTCTCCTGAGTGGAGAGTGAGGAGGTTTCCTGAGGGCGGCTCCCTGTCCTGTTCTGACTGGAGGAGAATGACTGGATCCAGATGTGACATGTTCTCATCACAGCGTAGTGATGCAGTGTACTGGTGTGAGTCTGGATCAGGAGAGTTCAGCAACACAGTCAACATCACTCTACATGGTACGTTTTATTACATTTTCTTTGTGTTTCATTTTTTCTGGTATTTGAAGTATTTTCAACGTCTCATGTGATTTAATTCATCATATCTTAGAACTGAGTTGTTGACATATACAGAGACTTTCTGAGAGTTTGATCCATGACTCTGCTACATGGTCTGTTCAGTGACTGTCTGTGACCAAACAGACAAAATAACTTCCTCTATGTTCTGTAGATTTAACATCAATAGTTTCATATTAAAAGAAAATGAAATGTCAGTGTTCAGTCAGTCTTCTTCACAATTTAGCAGCATAATAATCTTGGTGGCAGGTTTCACTTCACTGACTTCATCCTCAAATTGCATCCAAACTTTGGTCCCAGTAAATATCTTTTCCTTCCAAAGTACTTTGTCAAATAATGTTTCTGTAACAAATCACAATAAACGCTCAAGATTTGTATCTGTAAATTGTTATTCTCTCAATTATCACATGAAAAAATGCCATCAAATAACATCACAAGTCCTCTGCAAAGTAATAAAATGAAGTTGGGTTCTGGTCAAATGAGGCAGTAATGAAGCATCAGAAATGAAGAAATGGCACAAAAAAACTTTCTTCTCCTTCTCTTGTAAAAGTTGGGATTTAATACAGTTTGACTGTTTTTATAGATGCAGTTATTTTAGTGATGATTACAAAAAATCCAGTTTATTGATGGTCAATGAACTTTATATTGACTTCTCACCTGTGGCAGCAACTAAACATCACATCATCATCATCACAGTCTCAGCTTTTCTCTTATTCTGTTTCCAAAGAGAAAACAGTCACATGTTGCCCCGAATCATGACGAGGGTTTGGTTTAGTGTCGTTGTTGTATGTTCACAGGGGAGATGAAGAAAACAAGTACTGTGTAATTTATAGATCAATGTGAAAAGCTGTTGTTTATTTGGCAACAGTGATCTGTGAGACACATCCAGCAGGTTGTAAGAGAACGAGATCAAATGTCAGGTCTTATGATGATCCTGTAAAATAAATCAGAACTGCATCAGAATAAAAACAGATGTGTAATCTATTCTCATCATTACATGTCAGCTGGTTGTAAAGGTCTGCAGCAGCTGATCTCTGACTGCAGCTTCACATTCTGACTGTTTTACAGATGATTATCATGATGGTGTTATCCTGGTGAGCCCCGTCCGTCCTGTGACTGAGGGAGAGTCTGTTACTCTTGGCTGCAGATTCAGGACAGAAAAAAAACTTTCCAGTGTGTTTTTCTACCATAATGACAAACTGATCCAAAGTGATACCAGGACGGAGCTGAAAATCTCTGCAGTGTCAAAGTCAGATGAAGGTTTCTACAAGTGTCAGTCCTCAGGAGAAGTGTCACCACAGAGTTGGATGTCAGTTAAAGGTGAGTGGGATTCAAATATTTGATGCTTTTTGGTTTTGTGAACAAAGTCACACTGTCAACATATAGCATATTTATGTGTATGTATTGTGAATGTGAATTGGGTTGTGTATTGCTTCAGTGTTTTATCTTTACTAAGACTTAGTAAAGTGACAAAGTCATCTGCGTCTTATTTATCTGAATGGATTTTGTAAATTCTGCAAAGGAAAGTCCAATATAAATATGTTTCTAAATACTTTTACTAACTTCAATAATATTCAGTATTTATTATAGCTGTGTCAGGACCAGAAAGTTCTTCATTTCCTGTGTTTCTGATCGTTGGGCTGGTTTGTGGAATAGTATTGATTATTGTCCTGATGCTGTGTGGCTGCAGAAAGTCAACAGGTGAGTCACTGATTATTAAAAATCTGTGATCAGTTCTGACGTCATGTCATGGAGCAGTGGTTCACTTTTCAATACAAATCCTACTGTGCTTTTTACAGGTCCATGTGTTCACAGGTTTGTACAACACACTCTCTTCTCTCATATTTCACAATAAAACTTTCCTGCTAATACACAATTACATGACATGTTTCAGGCTCACTCAGACTCACAGAGGGAATCAGGGCTCTGCTACAGACCAAAAAGTCAACCATGATGAAAATCAGCAGCAAGTATATTCCTCTCTTCTCCACGGTCAGTGTAATAGACTCTATAGAGACTATATCCTCTTAACTTAATTGCACCATAGAAACTCTGGCTGGGGTGCACATTAAAACACCTGGATCCAAGAGCTATTTAACCATTTATTGAGTTAGGGAGGTTGATGGATGAACTGATGGTGGATGGTTTTCTGTACAAACAAACAAAATTCAATACACTGTCATGCGTACCACAACAAAATAATACCAAAAAGGTACTGAAGGCATTTTACATGATTAATGCAAACAAAGGGGCCTGACAGGACACACCCAGTCCTTAAGTAACCTCCCCCTAGCCCACCCCCTCTCCTGCTCTTTGATAGGTGAGTCGCTCCACCCACCCAGTCTCACAGAATTGTGGTGTCAGTTTTTCATTGTAGCTTTAAACGCTTTCACAACTACTTCAAACTACTTCAAAGTTTCTATTCGATAGAGACCAGGAAACATTTAGATCCATTTGCATCCAGTTCTCCAAGACTGTCCTCATTCCTTCTGCTGCTGGAGTTAAACCAAACCTCAGTAATTTAACATGTGACTTCAGGAAGTTCTTCAGTTCAAATGACTGTCACAGACATGAGGTGACTGATGTGACTTTGTTTTGATTTTCACTGACCTGTAGGTGACGTCTGCGTCTATGAATCAATCAGAGGATCTGAAAACACTGGAGAAGGTTCAGTACTTTTACTTTTACTAATGTTGAGCTGATGGAAGCTGCAGTATATAATTATATAGGAGTGATTAATATTTAACTTAGTGAAAACATCATTTTTCAGGTCAACCAGACAGTAATGTCACTAATGTCACATCTCCTGTTGAAGTGTATACAACAATGAAATCCTGTCATGTGATCATTTTAACAGGTCAGTGTGATGGTGCAGAGGAGAGCTCTGACTATATTAATGTGAATCCAGATTCAGCCACAGGTACAAACATTAACATCAGTTATTTATCTTGTTTTATCTTTTTTTCTTCAAATGTTCATTCAAAAAAACTCTTTAATCAAACTTTCATTCTTTTCAATTTTGGCATTTTGTTTAACTGACTTAAAAAAGCTATCAGACACTAACAGCAGCATTGGTGCAGCTGTCTTTATTACATCATGATTTACCTTGTTTTATCTTTTTCTCTTGAAATTTACTTTAAACTAAAAAAACAAACAAACAAACATTTTTTTTCCAATCGTGACCTTCATTTTTTTTCTATTATGACCTTTTATTTTCTTGATGTAAAAACACTATGAGACACTATGTGTAATCGAGGACATTCTTAAGGGGAAGCTTTAATGCAGCTATCTTGAGTTTATATTTTCTCTTCAACATGTCTCTCACATCTAAATCATTCCTGTAATGTCCAGTTTTCATTTTTTATTCATTGTATTGTTTGAAATTATTTTCCTGATTCCACATAGAAATTGTAATATTTTTCTGAATATATCACGTTTGCTTTCAATGATATAAAATGATATTTTATATAATGTCAGATAGGATGTCTCAGTTTTCAAGCCATTTATTGTGATTTTGTTCCAGGTCCATAAAAAGATGAACATCATCAACAAAACAAGAGCTACATGGATGACAACATAAACGCACATTTTGTGCAGCTGAGCAGCCATCTACATAAAAAAACACATGATAAATGTTACTGGGCATTTCTCTGGAGATGAACAATATTAATAGATTCACTTGTTATCCTGCAAAAATATGAATATTTTCACAAACAAGTTTATTTTCACAAACTGAGCATCTTAATGTGATTGTTATATCATGACAAATTCTATTTATATTATATTTTATATTAACGTAATGTATTTTACTTTACACTGTATCTTTTTTATGTCTGTCTGTTTTTAATAAGTTTTTTTTTTGTATGTTGTTTTCCTGCTAAAAGCAGTGGGTTTGTAAATAAATATAATAAAGTGAAGTGAACATTCATGGTTGGATTATCAATTCAATTCAATTCAATTCAATTTTATTTGTATATCACCAAATCATGATATACATTATCTCAAGGCACTTTGCAGGGTAAGGCCGAGACCTTTCTTTGTTATAGAGAAAAACCCAACAGTTCCCACAAAGAGCAGCACTTGGCGACAGGGGGGAGGAAAAACTCCCTTTTAACATGAAGAAACCTCCAACAGAACCGGGCTCAGGGTGGGCGGCCGTCTGCCTCGACCGGCTGGGTTTAGGAGGAGAAAGAGGGGGTGGGGGGAAGAGAGATGTATAGGTAATGGTGTTATCAATAATAATGATAGAAAACAGTGGTAAATAGTAATGATGAGTAGTGGTAGATCTGGATCCTGCTGCTCCAGAGGCAGAGAGACCTGCAGAATGAGGACAGAGAGAGGGAGAGAGAGGAGAAGCACAAACTATGGGAGAGAAAAAAATACAAAGTCAATGGCATTAAGTTGTCGAGAGAGAGAGAGAGAGAGAGAGAGAGAGGGAAAGAGAAAGCGAGAGAGTCCAATGCATCATGGGAATCCCCCAGCAGTCTAGCTCTGTAGCAGTGTAACTAAGGGATGGTTCAGGACATACCTGAGACAGCCCTAACTGTAAGCTTTATCAAAGAGGACAGTTTTAAGCCTGATCTTAAAGGTAGAGAGGGGGTCTGCCTCCTGAACCCACACTGGGAGCTGGTTCCACATTTTCTGTTACAAATGTTGACTAGTGCACCTTTAATAGTCCACATCTGAATTCAGGTGAGAAAGGCCAGAGATGGAGCTCAGAAATGACTAAGTAATGGTGCAGGTCACGATACCTCCTGCTAACAATAGCAGGATTTATTTTTATTAGTTATTTTTTTATCATTTATTCACAGTAAGATGTAGACCAACAGTGAGCTCTTCTTCTTCATCTTTATTGTGGTTGCAGCACACTGTATTTGAGTGAGTGATATTCTGTCATCCATCAATCTGTGTCTCTTGTGCTGCTCTTGCTGCTTCCTCGTTGTCCTGTCTACTTCCAGTATGTTGTTTTGTTACACACAGCACTGCCACCATGTGTCACAATACACAGTCTACAGTCACAATCAGCAGCAATGACCTCAGCTCCTTATTGAGTCACTGCTGGTCTTATATAATTTATTTATAATTAGCTTTTCTTCTGTCTTCATGCTGCAGTTTGAACTGTGAGTGCAGCTCAAAGACATTTGAAGATGTTTGTAAGATCAGACCTGCACCTGAATACAGCCATGTTACTTTTTCTTCAAGAAGAACAGGAAACAGCACAAAAGAAGAAAAGCTGTGATTTTAATGTCAGCAGCCAGAAATGTCTCCATGTGTATGAAATAATGTAGTGGACCTTACTCCAGACTCTACCTCAAGCCAAACGACTTGTTTTATGTCATCAGTTGACAGCACACAGCTCTGCCTACAAAGGAATAATGTTGTTTAGGTTGAAAATCACAGACTGTAAATGACTTCAAGTTTAATTCTGTAACTACAGTGAAAAGGTCAGTGTGACCTGATGACTCAGTTGAGGTGGCATGTAAAGGAGGTGGAGGTGTTAAAGGGAAGCTGAATGTTATTCTTGTGCTGATGAGCAGTGGTTGGGCTCACTTCTTCTTAGACTCTAGTTGCTAATAAATATTTATAACACAGTGGAGTTCAGACACATGGGTGGTTATTTTCAATGTTTGATTATTTCCCTTCATGCATCTTATTTCTGAAGCGACTGTAGCAGCAGGCTACATGTGAAACTGCAAATATCTTTCATCCATTTCACCAGTTTTCAGCCCACAGGCCCCATTAAACACTGGAAGGTGAAAATGATTCAGTGAGGAAGGTTTTCATTGTTTGAGTCTCAGTCATCAGTGATCTTGTAGAAAATGTCAGCTCTGAAACGATCGTTATTGATGCTGTTTGGCCGATGAAGGCAAAGGTAAGAAAAAAGAACATGGAGAAATGTTAGTCTGCTAAGAAATTTTAAAAAAGATTTTAAAAGCTGAGCGCAGGTGATGGAAAACACATATCCAGATGTATTATGACATAAAGAGAGACTTTTGAACTTTCAATTTTTAACTGATGAATGCAAGACAGTCCTTCTCTGACAGCAGGGGTGCACCCTGGACAGGACGCCAGCCTGTCACAGGACTGACATATAGACACAAACAACCATTCACGCTCACATTCACAGCTATGAGCAATTTAGAGTCACCAATGAACCTAATGTGCACGTCTTTGGACTGTGGGAGTATCAGAGGGAACCCACACAGACACAGAAAGGCCCCAGGCCTGGAGTTCAAACCCAGAACCTTCTTGCTGTGAGGCAACAGCACCAACCACTGCACCACCGTGCCGCCCCTTCTCCAACATCACTGTCAAAAACAATAATAATGCATGTGCCTGTTGACAGGCTGACACACTCTCCTGTGTCAGCAGCCCATGAAACATGACATTAAAACAAAATCATTCTAGAGTCACCCAGACTGTTCATTCAGCTACAGGCTCATCTGTACCATCTCTTCACAGGAAACAAGACCAACAGTTTTATTTGGAGCTGCAGCACAGAAAATGAGGAAATAGTCTTTGGTTTAATGTGTGCTGTCAGCCAGATGACGTGTTTCACACCTAGTGGGTTATACATATACCACACAGAGGCCAGAGGGAGTGTTCAAGGTGAAGAACAGTGTGGGAACTTCATGTCAAATTTCCACAAACTCAACTTTCTGGCTCTAACTGAACCTGTTGTCTTCTGATGATGTTTCAGACTGAGAGATAAATACTGAACGTGCACATCTTAACCTCACCACCAGTCACTGTATTAAAGAAATTGCTGTTATCTGTTGATGTGCATTACACTTGACTTAATTACGACCACTGTGCACATCCTGTATAGTATATGACACTTCTTCTCTTCTACTTACAAACACAATATGTGTGGTGTGAATGTGCTGCTGACTCTAATTCTTCCTATTATGCCAACACATCTTCATGTGTGAGGAAGAACTTGTCTGTCACCCCAGCTGATAAGACTTCATTCTTGTTAGGCTCTAGTTGTCAAGTCATTTTATACCAACAGGAGCGAAACAGATGCAGTGGTTTATTTTAGTGTTTGGTTTATTTGACAGTTTTTCCTCATTGTGCTGTCAGTTTCTGAAGATGTGCAACAACAAACTGTGTTTTTCATGTTGTGGCTGATGGGTGAATATTATCTCTGCAGCTGTTATTGCTGCACAGTTGTAATTCAAGGCTTCATCATAAAATGAGCAGGTAGATCACACAGTTCCAGCAAAGAAGAAACGTTTTGACCACGTTTTATATCAGTTACACTGTGGAGAGTATGAAGCACACACATACAGGACGTACTGCACATTCCTACACACTACAGTCACACATATACGTACTCTAGATACACACAACATACACCTCATGGGCCAGACACAAACCTTTGCACAAAGACAGACGGATACACTATATTTAAGTATTGGCAGGAAGTGTAAACCTGTCAAAGTGCCCTGTGGTCAAAGACATATCTGAGTTTTGTGTGAAACGGAAGGAAGAAAAAAGAGGCCGAACTCAGAAGGAGGAGTTGAGAAAAGTTCTCATCTTATATTTGTATGGAACGTAACTTCTTCTTCGTCTTTTGCATCGATCTTCTCTCTTTGTCTTTGTGCTGTTGTTATTAATACGAAGTGGAATCATTTCCCAGCAGCAGAGCGACAGGGTCAGAGCTGGATGTGAAGATGGGGAACACTTTGCTCTGTGTACTGTCATTATTCTGTGAGTACATCAGTCATTTTCCAATTCTGTGACTTTCAGAGGCAGAATCATGATTTTATCATCGTGGTAGTTTTGGAGGCAGATCTTGGATCAGAGTGGTGGACTAAATACACAAATCGACCAGTTATATATCATTTTATATATTTGAGTTGAAAGAGTTTTGTGTGTTTCCTGCCTCGTTAGCGATTTACAGAATATCATGTCAGAAATGTGTTGATAATCAGGAGCTGCCTCTGTTGAAACTCCAGCTGGTTGTTAAATGTTTATCATGAGTTTGACTGTTTGTCAGATGGATCATGTCTGATGAGGTTTCAATCTTTATTTTAGTGCTGAACACACTCTTCTATGGAAAGACTGAAGGTAACCAGTTGTTTTTCTTTCCTGTTTTTTCTCACTTATAAAATATTGTCTTTAATATCTGTCTCCTACTTATTATCAACAATATCATTTTTAATCACATCCTCTTAGTGCTGATATATTATCATGTATGAAGCATTTTATTTTAATAATATAATGATATCATTAAACTAGACTAGATCAGTGTCTAACAGTGTGAAATTGCATATTCTTCAGAGCAGTTGATGTTGGTGTTTATGTTTTCTGTGTAGTGCTGTATGCATGTTGTGGTGTTCATGTATGGAGACCAAATGTTGTGCTGACCCTCAGGCCAGAGTCTGTTCCCTTCATACCAGGGACGTCACTAGGATTGAAAGACAGGGGGGGCTTAGCCCCCATGGTTGTAGGTGGGAATGTGTGCAGCAAATACTTTTCCTCACACCTCAATAGGCTTCATGAATGAATTTATGATTAGTTGTAGAGCATTTATCTTCCAAATGTGACTGAAGACAGTCGACCAGTACATTGAATAGAAGGTAACATAATGATGTGGTGTGTTGCTTAATTAGTTTAGTTGCTGGTAGTTTAGTTCAAGGTCCTAGTGAAATTTGACAACACAGTACAAATGAAGTATGAATGAATCTTTCTTCTGCTTCACAACTCTGCCAACTGTTGATGGAAAGTTAACGTTGCTTAACAGAGAAGCGATGACATGCAGCTTCCCCCTGGGTCCCTCTGCCCGCCTGTCTGCCTAGTACAGCAGGGGAAACAACCACAAGGACCATTTTAATCAAATAATGACAACTTGTGTTATTATTTATTTCAACTCATAGTCTTGCTTCTTTATGTTAAGTGCATGCCTGCACTGTTTTGTTATTTACAAAAAGCCCATGCTTCATACAGCTGGGTTTAGTTTTCATTTGTTCATCTGGTGATTTTAATGGGGCAGGGCAGTGAGCCACCAGAGGGCACTGATGAGTCTCCACCACAGGTACAGTCAGTCCCAACAGTCCTGTGAGCAGCACAGATCATCTCACTGAACTTAGGTTATTAGCATGTGTGCTGACTGCCACAGTGTCTTCTTGGCATCACCTGCAGGAGAGAGTCAAGTTAGAAAGTGAAAAGTTCACAACAGAAATGCTCTTTTCAAAATAGTTGTTCAGCCTGGTTGGGATCTGGTGACAGCGACGGCCTTAACATATGATTCACAATGTTTTCATTTGAATGAAACCATTCAATAATTATCAGTCGAAAAAGTGATAAACACCTTTGTTTTTCACTGGATTTAATGTGTTAAGTTGTTTTCTTACTGTGTGTTTTTGTCAACAGTTTCCAATAAGGTCACTGTGACCCTGCAACCAAACTGGCCTCTGATATACAGAGGAGAGACGATCACTGTCAGATGTGAGATCCAGGGAGGTGGAGACACTGAGTGGACGTATGAATGGAGAACACCCAGCTCACACACACCTCCATCACACAGTGAATACAGGATCAGCAGAGCCACTGACACAGGAGACTACAGGTGTAGGGGTAGAAGTGGTTATTCCTTCACACAGTGGAGTGATGTCATCAGACTGACTGTATCATGTAAGTTGGATTTTCATTTATTCTGAAAGTATCATTTTAATGTTTTCATTGATTTGAATTAAACAGGAAACATTTTCCCTGTAACAATAATGACGTCTCTTATGAGCAGCTGAGTAACAAACTGTGGTTGTTTTTATAGTGAGAGCAGAGTAAGTGAAGTGGAGCCATGATTCAGTGGACTGTTGAAGTGTAATGACTGACAGAGAGATGCTCAGGAAGAACAGAGAACTATGTGGTTTCTTCCATGAAGTGAAGAACAAATCACAGTGAATCTGAGCTGAGCTCAGCAACAGGAGCTCAGCAGCTGTATCACTTCTTCTTGTCTGGGAACCAGGCCACTGATCTCTGCACTAATGAAACATGAACAGTACCTAGTTAGTTAGTTAGATATGGTAACTGCTGTGTTTCCTAAATCAGTTATCAACCAATGAGAGTCATGTGCTGTTTGTCACTTTCATGTGATGGTAATAGATTTTTTTATTCCAGTCATTTATTTGTTTCTTTTGGTCCAATCTGAACAGCTGATCAACCCAAGGCCACTGTGACACCATCCTCAACAACAACCATACCAGCAGGGGGCAGAGTGACACTGACCTGCTCTGTGGACGACTCTGATGACTGGAGATACGACTGGTTCAGACGTGTCTCACACTCTTCAGCAGCTGATCCAGTAAGATCTGTTGAACCAGGCAGAGATCTGGTTGTCTCAGAGGGAGGTCTGTACCTCTGCAGAGGAAGGAGAGGAGACCCAGAGATCCTCACAGAGAAAAGTAATGAAGTCCTCATTCTGAAAACTGGTGAGTTTAGTCATTTAATATTCATTGTTCTGTTCAAATCTGTTGTCAGTAGTTTAAAAAAGAGTCATTTGGTGTCAAGAGGGAAACAGGAGAATTTTAATGGATAAATGAAAATAGAGCAGCAGCTCTTAATCCTGAGGATGGAAAAACACAACATGTTAGTCTCTCTGCAGGTTGTGTGATCATGAAATTGTCTCGGTTCTTGAACACAACACAGCCCCATGATTGAGCTGAGTTTCCTCCAGCTGGTGTGTGTGTGTGTGTCTGTGTGTGTGTTTGATTTGTATAATGATAATAAAATGTAAAAAAAAAATGTATCTTTCATGAATCCATTTTGATAAACTTGATAAAGTTCGATCTGATACTTTTGTTGGTTTAAATTTTTTTCAGAAACACTTTGTTTGATGTTTTTTCATGTTTTAGTTTTTCACCTGTTTGTGTTGTTGTTGTTGAATCATTTTTGTATTTTTATCAGTAGAAATCTTACTACAAACCTCTGTGTTTGATTTGATCTTATACTTAGTTGTTAAACTTAGTTGTTTTCTTACTGTATGTTTTTATCAACAGTTTCCAATCAGGTCACTGTGACCCTGCAACCAAACTGGCCTCTGATATACAGAGGAGAGAAGATCACTGTCAGATGTGAGATCCAGGGAGGTGGAGACACTGAGTGGACGTATGAATGGAGAACACCCAGCTCACACACACCTCCATCACACAGTGAATACAGGATCAGCAGAGCTACTGAGTCTGACACAGGAGACTACAGGTGTAGGGGTAGAAGTGGTTATTCCTTCACACAGTGGAGTGATGTCATCAGATTGACTGTATCACGTGAGTTGGATTTTCTTTCATTCATACAAAAATGTTGCGTTTTACATTTTTTATAATCTGTTTCAGTTAAATACAACAACACAAACACCTCTGACATTATTGTAGCTCTCTCCAGCTACTCAGGAGAAAATTGATATTTTTTTATTGTAGTAACAAAAGATCTGGAAAAGAGCTTTTTCTGTAACATCAGAGTAACTTTGTATGTACTATACAGTTCCAACACATGGAAAATAAAATGCAGCATCACCTCAAAAAGTAAAGTGTTTTTTCCCACTGTGGCCTGTGCACATGTACACATGCTGAGGACATGACAGCAAAGAGTTATTCACTCAGTTGTTTTTAGCAAACACTACAGCTGCCCTGGTGTCTAATATATCTTATATTTCCTTCATTCATCTCTAGAGGTTTCAGGTTTTGAAAACTTTAAGGAAAGAGTTTGGTCTCATGAGCAACACCTGCTACAATATGATGAGCAGGACACACCACAGAATTTAGCAACAAACGGTGGATTGTGGCTTGTGTTAGTTTCTGTCAGAACTTTTCACTTTTTACAGCTACAAGTCGGCAGAAATGTTCATTTCCAGCACAGTTGTCCCGACTGGTTCAGAGTTTTGTAACACAGGGATAAAGAGTGTGAACCACTGTTTTCTCCTCAGAGAATTTCTGCCTTCAGTTTTCATGGGTCCTTTTTGAGTCGGATTCAGTTTTCAAAATTTGATTTGATTTTTAAATTCCACTGTACAACTATGGAACAGTTTTCTATGTGAACCATATTAAATACAAATGAAGCTGAGGAGGACATATTTCAAACAATGTGTCAGAGGTTCTTTGTGTAATTAATTTTGATGGTAGCAGCTGCAAAATTAATTGGTGAATGTTAAAATACGTCAATGTGGACAAAGGGCTGGATGTGAGTTGGCTGAAATCAGTTTCTCAGAAAACACCTGTAATAACTTTCAGTGTAAAAGTCTGATCACAGTTTATGAAACAAGGTAATAAAATTAAATATTTTTTTCTGGAACAAATCCTATTTAACCACTGACTGGTTTTGTTTTTCACTGTAAACTGAACAGCAGATAAACCCCGGGCCTCACTGACAGCAGACACCACAGTCATACCGCAGGGAGATCACTTCTTCTTGTCTGGGAACCAGGCCACTGATCTCTGCACTAATGAAACATGAACAGTACCTAGTTAGTTAGTTAGATATGGTAACTGCTGTGTTTCCTAAATCAGTTATCAACCAATGAGAGTCATGTGCTGTTTGTCACTTTCATGTGATGGTAATAGATTTTTTATTCCAGTTATTTATTTGTTTCTTTTGGTCCAATCTGAACAGCTGATAAACCCAAGGCCACTGTGACACCATCCTCAACAACAACCATACCAGCAGGGGGCAGAGTGACACTGACCTGCTCTGTGGACGACTCTGATGACTGGAGATACGACTGGTTCAGACGTGTCTCACGCTCTTCAGTAGCTGATCCAGTAAGAGCTGTTGAACCAGGCAGAGATCTGGTTGTCTCAGAGGGAGGTCTGTACCACTGCAGAGGAAGGAGAGGAGACCCAGAGATCCTCACAGAGAAAAGTAATGACGTCCTCATTCTGAAAACTGGTGAGTTTAGTCATTTAATATTCATTGTTCTGTTCAAATCTGGTGTCAGTAGTTTAAAAAAGAGTCATTTGGTGTCAAGAGGGAAACAGGAGAATTTTAATGGATAAATGAAAATAGAGCAGCAGCTCTTAATCCTGAGGATGGAAAAACACAACATGTCAGTCTCTCTGCAGGTTGTGTGAACATGAAATTGTCTTGGTTCTTGAACACAACACAGCCCCATGATTGAGCTGAGTTTCCTCCAGCTGGTGTGCGTCTGTGTGTGTGTGTTTGATTTGTATAATTATTATAAAATGTAAAAAAAAAAAAAATTATCTTTCATGAATCCATTTTCATAAACTTGAGAAAGTTTTGTTGCTCATGAAAGAGTTGTTTTCTGATCTGATCATTTTGTTGGGTTGAATTTGTTTTAGAAACACTTTGCTTGATGTGTTTTCATATTTTAGTTTTTCACCTGTTTGTGTTGTAGTTGTTAATTAATTTTTGTATTTTTATCAGTAGAAATCTTACTACAAACCTCTGTGTTTGATTTTATGTTATACTTAGTTGTTTAACTTTGTTGTTTTCTTACTGTGTGTTTTTATCAACAGTTTCCAATCAGGTCACTGTGACCCTGCAACCAAACTGGCCTCTGATATACAGAGGAGAGGAGATCACTGTCAGATGTGAGATCCAGGGAGGTGGAGACACTGAGTGGACGTATGAATGGAGAACACCCAGCTCACACACACCTCCATCACACAGTGAATACAGGATCAGCAGAGCTGCTGAGTCTGACACAGGAGACTACAGGTGTAGGGGTAGAAGTGGTTATTCCTTCACACAGTGGAGTGATGTCATAAGATTGACAGTATCACGTGAGTTGAACGTCTTTCATTCATACAAAAATGTTGCGTTTTACATTTTTTATAATCTGTTCCATGTAAATACAACAACACAAACACCTCTGACATTATTGTAGCTCTCTCCAGCTACTCAGGAGAAAATTGATAGTTTTTTATTGTAGTTACAAAAGACCTGGAAAAGAGCTTTTTCTGTAACATCAGAGTGACTTCGTATGTACTATACAGTTCCAACACATGGAAAATAAAATGCAGCATCACCTCAAAAAGTAAAGTGTTTTTTTCCCACTGTGGCCTGTGCACATGTACACATGCTGAGGACATGACAGCAAAGAGTTATTCACTCAGTTGTTTTTAGCAAACACTACAGCTGCCGTGGTGTCTAATATATCTTCTATTTCCTTCATTCATCTCTAGAGGTTTCAGGTTTTGAAAACTTTAAGGAAAGAGTTTGGTCTCATGAGCAACACCTGCTACAATATGATGAGCAGGACACACCACAGAATTTAGTAACAAACGGTGGATTGTGGCTTGTGTTAGTTTCTGTCAGAACTTTTCACTTTTTACAGCTACAAGTCGGCAGAAATGTTCATTTCCAGCACAGTTGTCCCGACTGGTTCAGAGTTTTGTAACACAGGGATAAAGAGTGTGAACCACTGTTTTCTCCTCAGAGAATTTCTGCCTTGTGTGCAGTTGTTGTCCAGTTCAGCTCTGTTGTGTTTTGTGTGCAGGCGTCACAGTGGGATAGTTTTCATGGGTCCTTTTTGAGTCGGATTCAGTTTTCAAAATTTGATTTGATTTTTAAATTCCACTGTACAACTATGGAACAGTTTTCTATGTGAACCATATTAAATACAAATGAAGCTGAGGAGGACATATTTCAAACAATGTGTCAGAGGTTCTTTGTGTAATTAATTTTGATGGTAGCAGCTGCAAAATTAATTGGTGAATGTTAAAATACATCAATGTGGACAAAGGGCTGGATGTGAGTTGGCTGAAATCAGTTTCTCAGAAAACACCTGTAATAACTTTCAGTGTAAAAGTCTGATCACAGTTTATGAAACAAGGTAATAAAATAAAATGTGTTTTTCTGGAACAAATCCTATTTAACCATTGACTGGTTTTGTTTTTCACTGTAAACTGAACAGCAGATAAACCCCGGGCCTCACTGACAGCAGACACCACAGTCATACCAGCAGGGGGCAGAGTGACACTGACCTGCTCTGTGGACCCATCATCTGGTTGGAAATACGACTGGTACAGAGACAATAAACTCTCTGAACCTCTGAACACACATGATGCTGATTTCCACACAACTGGACAAATCAGTGTCTCACAGGGAGGAGTCTACAGCTGCAGAGGAGGAAGAGGAGACCCAGTTTACTACACAAAGTACAGTCAGGAAGTTAGGATTGGTGAGTTTGGAAATAAACACACAACGTAGAATAAATCTATTGTATATTCATGATGCATCATTAAGATGGACGGAAAAACATTATATCTGATGTTAATTAAACCTTTTGGTGTTTTTATGTTCTTATTTATAAATTCTTGACCATGAACAGCCCCAAACAGGGCTGTTGTGACTCTGCAGCCCGACTGGACTGAGATCTACAGAGGAGAGAGGATCAGTGTCAGCTGTGAGATCCAGGGAGGAGACACTGAGTGGACGTATGAATGGGAAACTACCAGCTCATTGAAACCTTCAAATCAACATGAACACAGGATTAGTTCTGCTTCATCGTCCCACAGTGGAGAGTACAGGTGTAGGGGCAGGATGAAAAGTGCTCGACGTAATACAACAGAGTGGAGTGCTGCAGTCAACCTGACAGTGTATGACAGTAAGTCAGATCATTATCATTTAAACTGAAGATGTTAACAAGTTCAAATGTTTTTGTTAGTATATAATCAGATTGTATCTTAATGTTTGTTCATTTTATGTATTTGTTGATAATGTTCTGAGAGAAAAATGATTCCATGTCCAGAGACCAGACGTCATCACATGTTTTGATCCTGAGAAAATGACTTTCCAACAGATAAACCCCGGCCTGTCCTCACTGTGTCTCCATCATGGCTGAGTCCTGGAGCCTCAGTGACTCTGAAGTGTGAGGTTGAACATCCATCTGCAGGATGGAGGTTCTCCTGGTATAAGGCTGTTCCTGATGTATCACACACCTCCTACAGCTATGAGCTGCTCCCTGGTAGCAGCAGTGGGACTGAACAGGATTCCTACATCGTCCATGGTCAGACACACACAGCAGGATATGTGTGTGAGGCTGGAAGAGGAGACCCAGTGTTTTACACTGAGATCAGTGAACCACAGTTTGTCTGGTCTGGAGGTGAGTTTGTTGTTTCTTTGTTTTTTTAAGCCAAGAAGCAAATGTTCAGTCATGACCTGAATTCATCCATGTTTTTGTCTGTGAGCAACTTTTCTTAAAAACAAATGTTGGTAAACAAACTGACTTTTACGTTCATGGTCCCCAGTGGAAGAAATGTATTGATTTAGTTTTTTTCCATCAAGACCAACTTTAAGTTTTTCAACCTGCTGAACAAAGAAAATTTTGATATTAGATGATTTTAAATACTGAAGTTGGTTGAATATCTTTCTCTCCTTGTTTCCTTTTTTCCTTAATCCTAAACAAACCAAAGATCAACACAGGAACATTTACACTGAGATCTCTTTCATTTTAATATCTCTGTCTGGTTTGACTCTTTTCTATGTGTTGTTTTCCAGATGTTCATCCATCAGCGTCTCTCACAGTGAGTCCTGACAGAGTGCAGCACTTCATCTCTGAGGATATCTCACTGAGCTGTGAGGGAAACTCTACTGAGTGGAGAGTGAGGAGGTTTCCTGAGGGTGGCTCCCTGTCCTGTTCTGACTGGAGGAGAATGACTGGATCCAGATGTGACATGTTCTCATCACAGCGTAGTGATGCAGTGTACTGGTGTGAGTCTGGATCAGGAGAGTTCAGCAACACAGTCAACATCACTCAACATGGTACGTTTTATTACATTTTCTTTGTGTTTCATTTTTTCTGGTATTTGAAGTATTTTCAACGTCTCATGTGATTTAATTCATCATATCTTAGAACTGAGTTGTTGACATATACAGAGACTTTCTGAGAGTTTGATCCATGACTCTGCTACATGGTCTGTTCAGTGACTGTCTGTGACCAAACAGACAAAATAACTTCCTCTATGTTCTGTAGATTTAACATCAATAGTTTCATATTAAAAGAAAATGAAATGTCAGTGTTCAGTCAGTCTTCTTCACAATTTAGCAGCATAATAATCTTGGTGGCAGGTTTCACTTCACTTACTTCATCCTCAAATTGCATCCAAACTTTGGTCCCAGTAAATATCTTTTCCTTCCAAAGTACTTTGTCAAAAATAATGTTTCTGTAACAAATCACAATAAACGCTCAAGATTTGTATCTGTAAATTGTTATTCTCTCGATTATCACATGAAAAAATGCCATCAAACAACATCACAAGTCCTCTGCAAAGTAATAAAATAAAGTTGGGTTCTGGTCAAATGAGGCTGTAATGAAGCATCAAAAATGAACTTTTCTTGTAAAAGTTGGGATTTAATACAGTTTGACTGTTTTTACAGATGCAGTTATTTTCGTGATAAGTACAAAAAATGTAGTTTATTGATGGGCAATGAACTTTATATTGACTTCTCACCTGTGGCAGCAACTAAACATCACATCATCATCATCACAGTCTCAGCTTTTCTCTTATTCTGTTTCCAAAGAGAAAACAGTCACATGTTGCCCCGAATCATGACGAGGGTTTGGTTTAGTGTCGTTGTTGTATGTTCACAGGGGAGATGAAGAAAACAAGTACTGTGTAATTTATAGATCAATGTAAAAAGCTGTTGTTTATTTGGCAACAGTGATCTGTGAGACACATCCAGCAGGTTGTAAGAGAACGAGATCAAATGTCTTATGATGATCCTGTAAAATAAATCAGAACTGCATCAGAATAAAAACAGATGTGTAATCTATTCTCATCATTACATGTCAGCTGGTTGTAAAGGTCTGCAGCAGCTGATCTCTGACTGCAGCTTCACATTCTGACTGTTTTACAGATGATTATCATGATGGTGTTATCCTGGTGAGCCCCGTCCGTCCTGTGACTGAGGGAGAGTCTGTTACTCTTGGCTGCAGATTCAGGACAGAAAAAAATCTTTCCAGTGTGTTTTTCTACCATAATGACAAACTGATCCAAAGTGATACCAGGACGGAGCTGAATATCTCTGCAGTGTCAAAATCAGATGAAGGTTTCTACAAGTGTCAGTCCTCAGGAGAAGTGTCACCACAGAGTTGGATGTCAGTTAAAGGTGAGTGGGATTCAAATATTTTAGGCTTTTTTTGTTTTTTGAACAAAGAAACACTGTGAACATATTATATATTTATATGGACATGTTGTAGATTTTGGTGTGTTTTAGAGTTTTGTCTTTACTTACATCTCATTTATTTGAATGTATTTTTTTAAATCCAGTTAAGACAAGTCCAATATAAATACATTGCTTCATACTATAATTAATTTCAATAAAATTTCATATTTACAGCAGCGGTGTCAGGACCAGAAAGTTCTTCATTTCCTGTGTTGCTGATCGTTGGGCTGGTTTGTGGAATAGTATTGATTATTGTCCCGCTGCTGTGTGGCTGCAGAAAGTCAACAGGTGAGACATTGATTATTAAAAATCTGTGACCAGTTCTGACATCATGTCATGGAGCAGTGGTTCACTTTTCAATACAAATCCTACTGTGCTTTTTACAGGTCCATGTGTTCACAGGTTTGTACAACACACTCTCTTCTCTCCTCTGCAACTTAAAAGCAGCTCTACACTTTACATCTTTATATTTTTTTACTTCTAAATTTTCCTGCTAATTGCTATTAATATACATTTTTAAACTCCGTGTTTCAGGCTCACTCAGACTCACAGAGGGAATCAGGGCTCTGCTACAGACCAAATAGTCAAACATGATGAAAATCAACAGCAAGTATATTCCTCTCTTCTCCACGGTCAGTTTTTCATCTCACTTCAAACACTTTCACAACTGTTTCTTACTCAGTTTCTATTTGATAGAGACCAGGAAATATTTCGATCCATTTGCATCTGGTTCTCCAAGACTGTCCTCATTCCTTCTGCTGCTGGAGTTAAACCAAACCTCAGTAATTTAACAAGTTACTTCAGGAAGTTCTTTAGTTCAAATGACTGTCACAGACATGAGGTGACTGATGTGACTTTGTTTTGATTTTCACTGACCTGTAGGTGACGTCTGTGTCTACGAATCAATCAGAGGATCTGAAAACACTGGAGAAGGTTCAGTATTTTTACTTTTACTAATGTTGAGCTGATGGAAGCTGCAGTCCTGAGAGCTGGGGAAAAAAAAAAAATTTCACATAAATTAAGTGTTGGGGTGGTAAAAAAAACACATTGCAAAGATTGTTTTGTTTTTACTAAATTTTATTAGCATTTTACAACATGTGCCCTGTAATGCACAACAGGATTTCATTGATCTTGAGCATGAGGTCCAACTCATTGACTTTTTACTGGCTATTGGCCAGTAGGCCTCGGCTAAGGACGAACTGAATATGTTGGGTTTGCCAATTCACAAATACCATTGTTTTACTGTTGCACCCAGGCATTCTGCATCTGGAAGGACTTGGACTGTTGACCATTTCAGGCAAGTGGATCGCACCATATTTTCTTATTCTCTCATCTGGGTGCTGCTTCTTTTTCTTGACTGTTGGAGAGAATTCTTCATCACTTGAGTCACTCTCGTCTTGTTGACATCCCTGTCCCTGGGTTATCAGTTCCTCAGCCAAGAGGAGTTTGAACTCCAGGTACTGGGAGGTGTCCTTTGCAGGTCTTTGCAAGGCCTGGCTGTGTTGTCGGTCCTGAAGCTACAAGTTGGTAATGGCTAAATCAGTGATGTGAAGCATGGTGCGAACAGTCCACTTCTTGGCTCGGTTGGACATTCTGTTGAAGCTGAGCATGCGATCGCACATGTCAACCCCTCCCATGTTGCTGTTATATTCTGCAACCACTGCAGGTCCTGGGACTTCGACTTGCCTCTTTTGTTTCTTTGACCATCTGGTGCAGGTATCCTGGGGCTCAATCCCATGGGCGGTTGATGCCATGACAACAGGCTTGTTGTCCATCCACTTGGTGACTGCTATTTCATCAGGTCTCCGTACGATCATTTCTGATGACCCTCTTGGTTTTGTGTTCAGGATCTTGTCAGCAGTGAAGTGGCACCCTTTTGGGATTCGATTCTTTTGAATTGTTCCTATAGCAGGCAGGCCCCTTTCCTGAAGAGCGTCCAGGAGACTGATGGTGGTAAAATACCGGTCAAAGTAGACCAGTGTTCCTCTGGGAACCGTCAGGACTGCATTTCCATCTATCCCCATCTGTTGGACTTGAGTGAAGGTGTTCTTTCCCATGTAGGTTTCAAAGTCCAGCACTAAGCCACCTGGACTTGCAAGAACAAACACCTTTAATCCTGTTGGATTTGGCTTCCCAGGCACAAGCTGATGAACTGGACACCGGCTGATAAATGGAGCAATCTGTTCATCAATACAGACCTTTGCTGGCCTAGGTAGGTTGAGGCAACCTTGGAGGACTCTCTTCAGATCTGGTCTGACTTTCCAAAGGGGATCCTTTTTCTTGTCCTCTTCTGCCACTTCCAGATCATTGACCACTTTCAGCAAAGATCTGATCTTGTACAAATGATGACGTGTCATGGAGTCACCCATAATTGGAACTCTTGTTTTGGCAGCCCAATACATTTTGATTCTCAGATATCCAAGGCTTGCCGTGTACACTGAGATTCCCATGAAGGCCTTGATTTCTTCTGGTGTTGTGCTTAAGCCAAAGCCTGAATCCTGAAGAAGGAGAGGTCCTGAATTAGATCCTCATGAATGTGCTGCTGAAAATACTGCTGTGGGCTCCAATTACTCCAGGTTATAGGGGTACCATCATCTGTAATTCTGTGTTCTTCCAACACAGGCATGAACCTAAGAGAAAGAAAAGGCACAATTTAGCAGAATTAATGTGTAAATTTTTAAATTTACAACGCCTTTACACAATAGCAATAAGTCCGTACATGTATCAAATCAATTTCCTGGAAGACATCTCTGGAGGTTATCTTTCCTTTTTTGCTCTAATTAAAAACCCAAAATCCCTACATGTTGGCTTTGGCCCATAGAGGACAACGGCACACATCAGCTGGGCCTGTGTTTTGGTCATCTTCGGTTGGCCCTGCGTCTTGGTCATTTTCATCTGATTCCTCATCTGGGCTCTCACCCTCTCCTGTCTTGCTGCATGGACTCTCATCTTCTGATAAATCTATGTCTGAATCTCCCTCAGTGATTCTGAAAAGAATTCTCTCTTCCTCTGTCAAAGAGCTGTCTACTAAAAGAAAGAGAAATAATTACAAAGTACAAAGTCCCGATGTGCACTACAGTGTACATTAAATTAATCAATGATTTTTCCTATCAAACTAATTAAGCTCAGCTCTGAAAACTCATTCAAATTACTCCATAGATGTTTACTCACCAAAAACAAACAAAATATAACATTCAAAAACATGTTAAATAAAAATGATATGCTTACCTTTCTTTCTTCCATAAAATGTGCTTGTGCTTATGCTAGCCATTTAAAAAAAGACAGGAAATGGAAAGTTGGCAAGGCCACACCCCCACACATGGGACATCATTTTAAAGTTACAGTTCCTCTCTAAGAAACATCAGGACTTAGTAAAGTGGTATGTATGAGAGTTATGTGCAAAATTTGAATGTGCACTGCAGTGCACAAAAATAAATTACTGAGTCTCAGGAGGATATAATTATATAGGAGTGAGACATCTGCGTCTATGAATCAGTCAGAGGATCTGAAAACACTGGAAAAGGTTCAGTACTTTTACTTTTACTAATGTTAAGCTGATAGAAGCTGCAGTATATAATTATGTAGGAGTGATTAATATTAAAGTCAGTGAAAACATTATTTCCTCAGGTCAACCAGACAGTAATGTCACTAATGTCACATCTCCTGTTGAGATTTATACAAAAATGAAATCCTGTCATGTGATCATTTTAACAGGTCAGTGTGATGGTGCAGAGGAGAGCTCTGACTATATTAATGTGAATCCAGATTCAGCCACAGGTACAAACATTAACATCAGTTATTTATCTTATTTTATCTTTTTTCTTCAAATGTTCCACATAGAAATTGTAATATTTTTCTGAATGTATCACGTTTGCTTTCAATGATATAAATGATGTTTTCATATAATGTCAGATAGGATGTCTCAGTTTTCCAGCTGTTTATTGTGATTTTGTTTCAGGTCCATAAAAAGATGATCATCAACAAAACAAGAGCGACATGGATAACAACATAAAAGAACACATGTTTTGTGCAGCTGAGCAGCCATCTACATAAAATAAACATGATATAAATTTTACTGGGCATTTCTCTGGAGATGCACAATATTAATAGATTCACTTGTTATCCTACAAAAATATGAATATTTAATATTTCCTCAAACTGAGCATCTCAACGACATTGTTGTGTAATGATAAATCCTATTTCTACTATATTTTATATATTTATATGTCTTTGTCTGTTTTTATATGCTTTTGGGGTTTTTTTGTATGTTGTTTTCTTACTAAAAGCAGTGGGTTTGTAAATAAATATAATAAAATGAAATGAACAATCATGGTTGGATTGTCAATTCAATTCAATTCCATTCAGTTGTATTTGTATATCACCAAATCATATACAATATACGTTATCTCAAGGCACTTTACAGGGTAAGGTCAAGACCTTTCTTTGTTATAGAGAAAAACCCAACAGTTCCCACAAAGAGCAGCACTTGGCGACAGGGGGGAGGAAAAACTCCCTTTTAACAGGAAGAAACCTCCAACAGAACCGGGCTCAGGGTGGGCGGCCGTCTGCCTCGACCGGTTGGGTTTAGGAGGAGAAAGAGGGGGTGAGGGGAAGAGAGATGTATAGGTAATGGTGTTATCAATAATAATGAGAGATAACAGTGGTAAATAGTAATGATGAGTAGTGGTAGATCTGGATCCTGCTGCTCCAGAGGCAGAGAGACCTGCAGAATGAGGACAGAGAGAGGGAGAGAGAGAAGAAGAACAAACTATGGGAGAGAAAAAAAATACAAAGATAATGGCATTAAATAGTCGAGAGAGAGAGAGAGACAGAGAGCCCAGTGCATCATGGGAATCCCCCAGCAGTCTAGCTCTATAGCAGCATAACTAAGGGATGGGTCAGGACATACCCGAGCCAGTCCTAACTATAAGCTTTATCAAAGAGGACAGTTTTAAGCCTGATCTTAAAGGTAGAGAGGGGGTCTGCCTCCCGAACCCACACTGGGAGCTGGTTCCACAGGAGAGGAGCCTGATAGCTGAAGGCTCTGCCCCCCATTCTGCTCTTACAAACTCTCAAACACAAGTAGACCTGCATTTAGAGAGCGAAGTGTCCTATTGGGAAAATAGGGAACTATCAGCTCTCCAAGGTACCATGGTGCCTGACCATGAATGGCTTTGTATGTGAGGAGGAGGATTTAAAATTCTATCCTGGATTTTACAGGGAGCCAATGCAGAGAAGCTAACACAGGAGAGATGTGATCTCGTTTCCTAGTTCCTGTCTTTTGTGATGATAGAAGAGTCATTATTAACATGAACAAACTGGAGTCTAATCTGACAAATATGACTTAAACCAGCTTAGTGCGGTTCCTTTAATGCCGACCATATGCTCTAGTCTCTGTAATAAAATCTTATGATCGATGGTGTCAAATGCAGCACTAAGATCTAGGAGGACAAGTATAGAGACAAATCCATCTTCTGAGTTTATGAGGAGATCATTGGTAACCTTAACCAGAGCTGTTTCTGTGCTATGATGGACTCTAAAACCTGACTGAAAATCTTCAAACAAACCATTCCTGTGCAAATAATCACATAACTGGTTTGCAACAACCTTCTCAAGCATTTTGGAAAAAAAGGGGAGGTTGGATATAGGTCTATAATTGGCCAAAACATCTGGATCGAGAGTAGGCTTTTTAAGTAAAGGTTTAATTACTGCAACTTTAAAAGCCTGCGGTACATAACCAGTTGATAAAGATAAGTTCATCAGACTTGATATCGAGGTGGCGATTAAAGGAAAAACTTCTAGAAGACAAGTCCATGGTTTAGATGAAGAAACTGTTGAAGTGAGCTCAGAGAGATCTACAGGAGAGAAACAGTCAAAATATAAGCCAGTTACAGTGGACTCTGAGGCTGCTGAACTGGACAGTACATCTGAGCCGGCTGTGGGGAGGAGATGGTGATTTTTTTCTCTAACAGAGACAATTTTACTTGTAAAGAAGCTCATGAAGTCATTACAACTGAGGGCTAAAGGTGTAGATGGATCAACAGAGCTGTAGCTGTCTGTCAGCCTGGCTACAGTGCTGAACAGAAACCTGGGATTGTTCTTGTTTTCTTCTATCAATGATGAATAATAAGATGTTCTGGCTTTACAGAGACTTTATACGCCAATAGGCTGTCTTTCCAAGCCTTTAGAGATTCTTCCAGGTTAGTAGAACACCACCTTCTTTCTAGCTTCCTTGAATTTTGCTTGAAAGCTTGTGTTTCTGAGTTGTACCATGGAGCTAGTCTTCTCTGACTCACTACCTTCTTCCTCAGAGGGCCTACAGTATCTAGTGTTGCACGCAGCAAGGCTACAGTACTGTCAACAAGATGATCAACCTGTGTGGATGTGGAGTTAAGAGAGCTGTCCCCAACTGCACTGATACATGGCAGTGGGCTAAGTACTGATGGGATTCTTTCTTTAAATTTGCTAATGGTATTGTCAGAGAGACACTACTGCTGTCATGGATTTTTTTCCCAAATGCTGTGTAGTCCATGACCGAAAACTCAAATGTTCCTCTCTCTGTCCTCATTCTGCAGGTCTCTCTGCCTCTGAAGCAGCAGGATCCAGATCCACCACTACTCATCATTACTATTTACCACTGTAATCTGTCATTATTATTGATAACACCATTACCTACACATCTCTCTTCCCCCCACCCCCTCTTTCTCCTCCTAAACCCAGCCGGTCGAGGCAGACGGCCGCCCACCCTGAGCCCGGTTCTGTTGGAGGTTTCTTCCTGTTAAAAGGGAGTTTTTCCTCCCCCCTGTCGCCAAGTGCTGCTCTTTGTGGGAACTGTTGGGTTTTTCTCTATAACAAAGAAAGTTCTCGGCCTTACCCTGTAAAGTGCCTTGAGATAATGTATATCATGATTTGGTGATATACAAATAAAATTGAACTGAATTGAATTGAATTGAATTGATAATCCAACCATGAATGTTCACTTCACTTTATCATATTTATTTACTAACCCACTGCTTTTAGTAGGAAAACAACATTAAAAACGTATAAAAAACAGACAAAGACATAAAAAAGATACAGTGTAAATGAAAATACATTACATGACTATAAAATATGATATAAATACAATTTATCATTATACAACAATCACATTAAGATGCTTTGTTTGTGAAAATAAACTTGCTTGAGAAAATATTCATATTTTTGTAGGATAAAAAGTGAATCTATTAATATTGTTAATCTCCAGAGAAATGCCCAGTAACATTTATCATGTGTTTTTTTATGTAGATGGCTGCTCAGCTGCACAAAATGTGTGTCTTTTTTGTGTCGCTCTTGTTTTGTTGATGATGATCATCTTTTTATGGACCTGGAACAAAATCACAATAAATGGTTTAAAAATCGAAAAATCTGACATTATATAAAACATTATTTATATAATTGAAAGCAAACATGATATATTCAGAAAAATATTACAATTTCTATGTGGAATCAGGAAAATAATTTCAAACAATACAATGAATAAAAAATGAAAACTGAACCTTACAGGAATGATTTAGATGTGAGAGACATGTTGAAGAGAAAATATAAACTCAAGATAGCTGCATTAAAGCTTCCCCTTAAGAATGTCCTCGATTACACATAGTGTCTCATAGTGTTTTTACATCAAATGAAGGTCACAATTGGAAAAAGATTTTTTTGTTTGTTTGTTTTATTTCAAGTAAATTTCAAGAGAAAAGGATAAAACAAGGCAAATCATGATCTAATCAAGCCAGCTGCACAAATGTTTCTGTTAGTGTCTGATAGCTTTTTTAAGTCAGTTAAACAAAATGCCATAATTGAAAAGAATGAAAGTTTGATTAAATTTTTTTTTTAAATGAACATTTGAAGAAAAAAGATAAAACAAGATAAATAACTGATGTTAATGTTTGTACCTGTGGCTGAATCTGGATTCACATTAATATAGTCAGAGCTCTCCTCTGCACCATCACACTGACCTGTTAAAATGATCACATGACAGGATTTCATTGTTGTATAAACTTCAACAGGAGATGTGACATTAGTGACATTTCTGTCTGGTTGACCTGAAATTATGTTTTCACTGACTTTAATATTAATCATTTCTATATAATTATATACTGCAGCTTCCATCAGCTCAACATCAGTAAAAGTAAAAGTACTGAACCTTCTCCAGTGTTTTCAGATCCTGTGATTGATTCATAGACGCAGACGTCACCTACAGGTCAGTGAAAATCAAAACAAAGTCACATCAGTCACCTCATGTCTGTGACAGTCATTTGAACTGAAGAACTTCCTGAAGTCACATGTTAAATTACTGAGGTTTGGTTTAACTCCAGCAGCAGAAGGAATGAGGACAGTCTTGGAGAACTGGATGCAAATGGATCTAAATATTTCCTGGTCTCTATCGAATGGAAACTGAGTTAGAAACAGTTGTGAAAGTGTTTGAAGTGAGATGAAAAACTGACCGTGGAGAAGAGAGGAATATACTTGCTGTTGATTTTCATCATGGTTGACTGTTTGGTCTGTAGCAGAGCCCTGATTCCCTCTGTGAGTCTGAGTGGGCCTGAAACATGGAGTTTAAAAATGTATATTAATAGTAATTAGCAGGAAAGTTTAAAAGTAAAAAATTATAAAGATGTAAAGTGTAGAGCTGCTTTTAAGTTGCAGAGGAGAGAAGAGAGCGTGTTGTTCAAACCTGTGAACACATGGACCTGTAAAAAGCACAGTAGGATTTGTATTGAAAAGTGAACCACTGCTCCATGACATGACGTCAGAACTGATCACGGATTTTTAATAATCAGTGACTCACCTGTTGACTTTCTGCAGCCACACAGCAGCAGGACAATAATCAATACTATTCCAGAAACCAGCCTAACGGTCAGCAACACAGGAAATGAAGAACTTTCTGGTCTTTGCACAGCTGTTGTAACATTATTTAAATGTTAGTTAAACTATTCAGAAACTTGAAAAAATACAAAAACATCTACAGAACATACACATAAATATACACTGTCAACACACAGCTCACAAAAACCAAAAAGCATAAAATATTTGAATCCCACTCACCTTTAACTGACATCCAACTCTGTGGTGACACTTTTCCTGAGGACTGACACTTGTAGAAACCTTCATCTGACTTTGACACTGCAGAGATATTCAGCTCCGTCCTGGTATCACTTTGGATCAGTTTGTCATTATGGTAGAAAAACACACTGGAAAGATTTTTTTCTGTCCTGAATCTGCAGCCAAGAATAACAGACTCTCCCTCAGTCACAGGACGGACGGGGCTCACCAGGATAACACCATCATGATAATCATCTGTAAAACAGTCAGAATGTGAAGCTTCAGTCAGAGATCAGCTGCTGCAGACCTTTACAACCAGCTGACATGTAATGATGAGAATAGATTACACATCTGTTTTTATTCTGATGCAGTTCTGATTTATTTTACAGGATCATCATAAGACATTTGATCTCGTTCTCTTACAACCTGCTGGATGTGTCTCACAGATCACTGTTGCCAAATAAACAACAGCTTTTTACATTGATCTATAAATTACACAGTACTTGTTTTCTTCATCTCCCCTGTGAACATACAACAACGACACTAAACCAAACCCTCGTCATGATTCGGGGCAACATGTGACTGTTTTCTCTTTGGAAACAGAATAAGAGAAAAGCTGAGACTGTGATGATCTTGTTGTGATGTTTAGTTGCAGGTATAGTTAACTAGCTCGAGTGAGAATGGGAACATATTTAATATGTGCCCATCAATAAACTATATTTTTTTAAATCATCACTTTTTTTGTGCCATTTCTTCATTTTAGGTGCTTCCTTCCTGCCTGCATTGACCAGACCTGACTTCATTTTATTACTTTGCAGAGGACTTTATGTGACAGCACTTTTTCATATGATACAGTGCATCCGGAAAGTATTCACAGCGCTTCACTTTTTCCACATTTGTTTTGTTACAGCCTTATTCCAAAATTGATTAAATTATTTTTTTACCTCAAATTTCTACACACAATACCCCATAATTACAAAGTGAAAAAAGTTTGCTTGAAATTCTTGCAAATATATTAAAAATAAAAAAAATCACATGCACATAAGTATTCACAGCCTTTGCCATGACACTCAAAATTAAGCTCAGGTGCATCCTGTTTTCACTGATCATCCTTCAGATGTTTCTACAACTTGATTGGAGTCCACCTGTGGTAAATTCAGTTGATTGGACATGATTTGGAAAGGCACACACATGTTGATATAAGGTCCCATAGTTGACAGTGCATGTCAGAGCACAAACCAAGCCATGAAGTCCAAGGAATTGTCTGTAGACCTCTGAGACAGGATTGTATGGAGGCACAGATCTGGGGAAGGGCACAGAAAAATTTCTGCAGCACTGAAGGTCCCAATGAGCACAGTGGCCTCCATCATCCGTAAATAGAAGAAGTTTGGAACAACCGGGACTCTTCCCAGAGCTGCCCGGCCAATCTGAGCGATCAGGGCAAAAGAGCTTTATTCAGGGAGGTGACCAAGAACCTGATGGTCACTCTGACAGTGCTCCAGCGTTGCTCTGTGGAGAGAGGAGAACCTTCCAGAAGGACGATCATTTCTGCAGCACTCCACCAATCAGGCCTGTATGGTAGAGTGGCCAGACGGAAGCCACTCCTCAGTAAAAGGCACATGACAGCCCGCCTGGAGTTTGACAAAAGGAACCTGAAGGACTCCCAGACCATGAGAAACAAAATTCTCTGGTCGATTGAACACCTCTGGAGAGATCTGAAAACGGCTGTGCACCGACGCTCCCCATCCAACCTGATGGAGGTTGAGAGGTTCTGCAAAGAAGAATGGGAGAAACTGCCCAAAAATAGGCGTGCCAAGCTTGTAGCATCATACTCAAAAAGACTTGAAGCTGTAATTGCTGCCAAAGGTGCTTCAACAAAGTATTGAGCAAGGGCTGTGAATACTTATCTACATGTTATATTTTTGTTTTTTATTTTTAACAAATTTGCAAAAGTTTCAAGCAAACATTTTTCACTTTGTCATTATGGGGTATTGTGTGTAGAATTTTGTGGTAAAAAAATAATTAAATCCATTTTGGAATAAGGCTGTAACATAACAAAATGTGGAAAAAGTGAAGCGCTGTGAATACTTTCCGGATGCACTGTAATCAAGGGAAAAACAATTTACTGATACAAACCTTGAGTGTTGTCAAGCAAAATTTGAGTACTTTCGTAAGGAAGAAGATGTTTTTTGTGACAAAAGTTTGGACATAATTTGTTAAGTGAAGTGAGACTTGCCACCATGATTATTATGCTGCTATGCTATGCTTTTGATGAAGACTGACTGAACATTGATACTAATTAAATCAGGAACTATTTACATTACATCTACATGTCATAAAGGAAGTTTATTTTGTCACATACAATTACTGAACAGACCATGTGGCACAGTAATGGACCAAACTCTCAGAAAGTCACTGTACACTCACCGGCCACTTCATTAGGTACACCTGCTCAACTGCTCATTAATGCAAATATCTAATCTGCCAATCACATGGCAGTAACTCAATGCATTTAGGCATGTAGACATGGACACGACGACCTGCTGAACTTCAAACTGAGGTGATTTGCATACATACCTTGGTTGTAACAAGTGGTTATTTGAGTTACTGTTTCCTTCCTATCAGCTCAAAGCAGCCTGGCCATTCTTCTCTGACCTCTGGCATCAACAAGGCATTTTCACCCAGAGAACTGCCGCTCACTGGATATTTTCTCTTTTTCTAACCATCCTCTGTAAACCCTAGAGATGGTTGTGCAGGAAAATCCCAGTAGATCAGCAGTTTCCTAAATACTCCGGTCTCAACGTCTGGCACCAGCAACCGTACCACGTTCAAAGTCACTTAACTCACCTCAGTTTGAAGTTCAGCAGGTCGTCTTGTCCATCTCTACATGCCTAAATGCATTGAGTTACTGCCATGTGATTGGCTGATTAAATATTTGCATTAACATACAGTTGAACAGGTGTACCTAATAAAGTAGCCGGTGAGTGTATATGTCAACAACTCAGTTCTAAGATATGATGAATTAAATCACATGATACGATGAAAATACTTCAAATACTAGAGAAAATAACATAAAAGCTAATTGCATGAAAACATACCATGTAGAGTGATGTTGACTGTGTTGCTGAACTCTCCTGATCCAGACTCACACCAGTACACTGCATCACTACGCTGTGATGAGAACATGTCACATCTGGATCCAGTCATTCTCCTCCAGTCAGAACAGGACAGGGAGCCGCCCTCAGGAAACCTCCTCACTCTCCACTCAGTAGAGTTTCCCTCACAGCTCAGTGAGATATCCTCAGAGATGAAGTGCTGCACTCTGTCAGGACTCACTGTGAGAGACGCTGATGGATGAACATCTGGAAAACAACACATAGAAAAGAGTCAAACCAGACAGAGATATTAAAATGAAAGAGATCTCATTGTAAATGTTCCTGTGTTGATCTTTGGTTTGTTGAGGATTAAGGACAAAAGGAAACAAGGAGAGAAAGATAATCAACCAACTACAGTATTTAAAATCATCTAATATCAAAATTTGCTTTGTTCAGTAGGTTGAAAACCTTTAAGTCGGTCTTGATGGAAAAAAACTAAATCAATACATTTCTTCCACTGGGGACCATGAACGTAAAAATCAGTTTGTTTACCAACATTTGTTTTTAAGAAATGTTGCTCACAGACAAAAACATGGATGAATTTAGGTCATGACTGAACATTTACTTCTTGCCTTTAAAAAAACAAAGAAACAACAAACTCACCTCCAGACCAGACAAACTGTGGTTCACTGATCTCAGTGTAAAACACTGGGTCTCCTCTTCCAGCCTCACACACATATCCTGCTGTGTGTGTCTGACCATGGACGATGTAGGAATCCTGTTCAGTCCCACTGCTGCTACCAGGGAGCAGCTCATAGCTGTAGGAGGTGTGTGATACATCAGGAACAGCCTTATACCAGGAGAACCTCCATCCTGCAGATGGATGTTCAACCTCACACTTCAGAGTCACTGAGGCTCCAGGACTCAGCCATGATGGAGACACAGTGAGGACAGGCCGGGGTTTATCTGTTGGAAAGTCATTTTCTCAGGATCAAAACATGTTATGACGTCTGGTCTCTGGACATGGAATCATTTTTCTCTCAGAACATTATCAACAAATATATAATATGAACAAACATTAAGATACAATCTGATTATATCCAAATAAAAACATAATTTATTGACTTGTTTGTATTTTCAGTTTAAATGATAAAGATCTGACTTACTGTCATACACTGTCAGGTTGACTGCAGCACTCCACTCTGTTGTATTACATCGAGCACTTTTCATCCTGCCCCTACACCTGTACTCTCCACTGTGGGACGATGAAGCAGAACTAATCCTGTATTCATGTTGATTTGAAGCTTTCAATGAGCTGGTAGTTTCCCATTCATACGTCCACTCAGTGTCTCCTCCCTGGATCTCACAGCTGACACTGATCCTCTCTCCTCTGTAGATCTCAGTCCAGTCGGGCTGCAGAGTCACAACAGCCCTGTTTGGGCCTGTTCATGTTCAAGAATTTATGAAAACACCAAAAGGTTCAATTAACATCAGATATAATATTTTTTCATCCATCTTAATGATGCATCATGAATATACAATAGATTTATTCTACATTGTGTGTTTATTTCCAAACTCACCAATGGCGTCAATCCTAACTTCCTGACTCTTCTCTGTGTAGTAAACTGGGTCTCCTCTTCCTCCTCTGCAGCTGTAGACTCCTCCCTGTGAGACACTGATTTGTCCAGTTGTGTGGAAATCAGCATCATGTGTGTTCAGAGGTTCAGAGAGTTTATTGTCTCTGTACCAGTCGTATTTCCAACCAGATGATGGGTCCACAGAGCAGGTCAGTGTCACTCTGTCCCCTGCTGGTATGACTGTGGTGTCTGCTGTCAGTGAGGCCCGGGGTTTATCTGCTGTTCAGTTTACAGAGAAAAACAAAACAAGTCAGTGGTTAACTGAAAGTTATTACAGGTGTTTTCTGAGAAACTGATTTCAGCCAACTCACATCTAGCCCTTTGTCCACACTAAAGTCTTTTAACATTATTTTGCAGCTGCAATCAAAACAAGATGAAGATTCAAAAAAATGTACCCAACATTAAAAGGACCCAGAAGAAGCTGAGATTCAGCAATTTCACTGCATTTTATTTTTTCATGTGTTGGAACTGTATAGTACATAAGAAGTTACTCTGATGTTACAGAAAAAGCTCTTTTCCAGGTCTTTTGTTACTACACTAAAAAACTATAATCAATTTTCTCCTGAGTAGCTGGAGAGAGCTACAATAATGTCAGAGGCGTTTGTGCTGTTGTTTAGATGAAAACAGATTTCAAAAATTGTAAAATGTTACATTTTTGTATGAATGAAAGACGTTCAACTTACATGATACAGTCAGTCTGATGACATCACTCCACTCTGTTGAGGAAAACAAGTCTTTTCTACCCCTACACCTGTAGCTTCCACTGTGAGACAGAGTAACACTGCTGATCCAGTATTCACCGTGTGATGGAGGTGTGTGTGAGCTGGGTGTTCTCCATTCATACGTCCACTCAGTGTCTCCACCTCCCTGGATCTCACATCTGACAGTGATCTTCTCTCCTCTGTATATCAGAGGCCTGTTTGGTTGCAGGGTCACAGTGACCTTATTGGAAACTGTTCACATAAATAATACCCAGTTAGGATTCTGATAGAAACATAAATTCAACAGGAAAATCTCATGATTTTTGTTGAATTTTACAGAAAAACAACTTAAAGCAGCAAATTAAGAGGTCAAAGGACTTGGTTTTCATGTTTTTCAATCTGTCAGATACAACAATTTCAAATCTAAACTGACGGAGGACAAAACTTCTTGTTTAAAACATGTGATGGACTGAAGGATGACAAAACATTTACAAACACAGTAACAAGCAGACAAACTCTTCTAGATGATATAAATACAGTGAGAGGCAGGAAGCTTCTTCCAGTCTCGTCTTGAATCTGAGCTCAACATGAAGAGGGATTAACGCTCTGTTCTCACCTTCATCACAACAGTAGGAGCTACTGACACATGATCATTGTGTTGGTTCTTTTCTGCTGTTGGTATCAAAACGTCTCTTTGTTACACTACTGATGAACAGAAGAACAGATTTAAAGAGTGAATGTTGTTTTACTCCACAACAAATAACTAAACTCACCAGTTTCCTTCACGGTGACTTTATTTCTTTCTTGTGTGAAGAGCTCTGGTTCTCCTCTCCCTCCTCTGCACGTGTAGATGCCTCCTTGTGTTATGACTGTTTCTGGTTCGTCTGTTTCTCCTACAGTCTCAGCTTTAGAAGAGTCAGAGGTTCGTCTGAACCAGGAGTATTTCCAGCCATCAGAGCCGTCCACAGAGCAGGTCAGTGTCACTCTGCCCCCTGCTGGTATCACTGTCCTGTCTGCTGTCAGAGTGGCCGTGGGTTCACTTCCTGTTGACATCAGAGCAAAAAACAAAGTAAATCAATAATTACAATGTGATTTTCTTCAGGAAGGTGATTGTGTTTAATTATATTACATTCTTGAAAAGTAAAGGATTTGTAACATTGCAGAAAACTTTTATCAGAATTTATTCAAATGATCACACTGAACATCCACTTAGTCATTTAGATTTTACCAGCAAATGAAAGATAGTGACTGTGTTCCACTGAAAACACAGTTTATTACTGATCCAACTGGAGAGGACTGGATCAGTGATGAGATGATCAATGTTTAAACTTGTCCTGTTTAGATCAATGAAAACATGAAGAAACATGACATTTTCATAATGAATGAAAGAAAATCCAACTCACGTGATACTTTCAATATCATGACCTCACTCCACTGTGTTAAGTTATAACCACTTCTACCCCTACACCAGTAGTGTCCTGTGTCAGACTCAGCAGCTCTGCTGATTCTGTATTCACTGTGTGATGGAGGTGTGTGTGAGCTGGGTGTTCTCCATTCATACGTCCACTCAGTGCCTCCACCTCCCTGGATCTCACATCTGACAGTGATCTTCTCTCCTCTGTACATCAGAGGCCAGTTTGGTTGTAGAGTCACAGTGACCTTATTGGAAACTGTTGACAAAAACACACAGTAAGAAAACAACAAAGTTAAACAATAAAGAATAAAATCAAATGAAACACAGAGGTTTGTATCACTATTTCTACTGAACAACTACAACAGAAACAGGTGAAAAACAAAAACTTGAAAACACATCAAGCAAAATTTTTCTAAAAAAAACTTCGAACCAACAAAAGGATCAGATCAGAAAACAACTATTTCATCAATAACAAAACTTTATAGTTTATCGAAATTGATTCATGAAAGATACATTTTTTTTCTTAACATTTTATAATCATTATACAAATCAAACACACACACACACACACACACACACACACACCAGCTGGAGGAAACTCAGCTCAATCATGGGGCTGTGTTGTGTTCAAGAACCAAGACAATTTCATGTTCACACAACCTGTAGAGAGACTAACATGTTGTGTTTTTCCATCCTCAGGATGAAGAGCTGCTGCTCTATTTTCATTTATCCATTAAAATTCTCCTGTTTCCCTCTTGACACCAAATGACTCTTTTTTAAACTACTGACAACAGATTTGAACAGAACAGTGAATATTAAATGACTAAACTCACCAGTTTTCAGAATGAGGACTTCATTACTTTTCTCTGTGAGGATCACTGGGTCTCCTCTCCTTCCTCTGCAGAGGTACAGACCTCCCTCTGAGACAACCAGATCTCTGCCTGGTTCAACAGCTCTTACTGGATCAGCTACTGAAGAGTGTGGGACACGTCTGAACCAGTCGTATCTCCAGTCATCAGAGTCGTCCACAGAGCAGGTCAGTGTCACTCTGCCCCCTGCTGGTATGGTTGTTGTTGAGGATGGTGTCACAGTGGCCTTGGGTTTATCAGCTGTTCAGATTGGACCAAAAGAAACAAATTAATGACTGGAATAAAAAATCTATTACCATCACATGAAAGTGACAAACAGCACATGACTCTCATTGGTTGATAACTGATTTAGGAAACACAGCAGTTACCATATCTAACTAACTAACTAGGTACTGTTCATGTTTCATTAGTGCAGAGATCAGTGGCCTGGTTCCCAGACAAGAAGAAGTGATACAGCTGCTGAGCTCCTGTTGCTGAGCTCAGCTCAGATTCACTGTGATTTGTTCTTCACTTCATGGAAGAAACCACATAGTTCTCTGTTCTTCCTGAGCATCTCTCTGTCAGTCATTACACTTCAACAGTCCACTGAATCATGGCTCCACTTCACTTACTCTGCTCTCACTATAAAAACAACCACAAGTTGTTACTCAGCTGCTCATAAGAGAAATGAAAAGATTGTGAATCATATGTTAAGGCCGTCGCTGTCACTAGATCCCAACCAGGCTGAACAACTATTTTGAAAAGAGCATTTCTGTTGTGAACTTTTCACTTTCTAACTTGACTCACTCCTGCAGGTGATGCCAAGAAGACACTGTGGCAGTCAGCACACATGCCAATAACCTAAATTCAGTGAGATGATCTGTGCTGCTCACAGGACTGTTGGGACTGACTGTACCTGTGGTGGAGACTCATCAGTGCCCTCTGGTGGCTCACTGCCCTGCCCCATTAAAATCACCAGATGAACGCATGAAAACTAAACCATCTGTATGAAGGGAACAGACTCTGGCCTGAGGGTCAGCACAACATTTGGTCTCCATACATGAACACCACAACATGCATACAGCACTACACAGAAAACATAAACACCAACATCAACTGCTCTGAAGAATATGCAGTTTCACACTGTTAGACACTGATCTAGTCTAGTTTAATGATATCATTATATTATTAAAATAAAATGCTTCATACATGGTAATATATCAGCACTAAGAGGATGTGATTAAAATGATATTGTTGATAATAAGTAGGAGAGAGATATTAAAGACAATATTTTATAAGTGAGAAACAACAGGAAAGAAAAACAACTGGTTACCTTCAGTCTTTCCATAGAAGAGTGTGTTCAGCACTAAAATAAAGATTGAAACCTCATCAGACATGATCCATCTGACAAACAGTCAAACTCATGATAAACATTTAACAACCAGCTGGAGTTTCAACAGAGGCAGCTCCTGATTATCAACACATTTCTGACATGATATTCTGTAAATCGCTAACGAGGCAGGAAACACACAAAACTCTTTAAACTAAATATATAAAATGATAAATAACTGGTCGATTTGTGTATTTAGTCCACCACTCTGATCCAAGATCTGCCTCCAAAACTACCATGATGATAAAATCATGATTCTGCGTCTGAAAGTCACAGAATTGGAAAATGACTGATGTACTCACAGAATAATGACAGTACACAGAGCAAAGCGTTCCCCATCTTCACATCCAGCTCTGACCCTGTCGCTCTGCTTCTGGGAAATGATTCCACTTTGTATTAATAACAACAGCACAAAGACAAAGAGAGAAGATCGATGCAAAAGACGAAGAAGAAGTTACATTCCATACAAATATAAGATGAGAACTTTTCTCAACTCCTCCTTCTGAGTTTAGCCTCTTTGTTCTTCCTTCCGTTTCACACAAAACTCAGATATGTCTTTGACCACAGGGCACTTTGACAGGTTTACACTTCCTGCTAATACTTAAATATAGTATATCAGTCTGTCTTTGTGCAAAGGTTTGTGTCTGGCCCATGAGGTGTATGTTGTGTGTATCTAGAGTATGTATATGTGTGACTGTAGTGTGTAGGAATGTGCAGTACGTCCTGTATGTGTGTGCTTCATACTCTCCACAGTGTAACTGATATAAAACGTGGTCAAAACGTTTCTTCTTTGCTGGAACTGTGTGATCTACCTGCTCATTTTATGATGAAGCCTTGAATTACAACTGTGCAGCAATAACAGTTGCAGAGATAATATTCACCCATCAGCCACAACATGAACACCTGTCTGATAGTGTGTAGGTCCCCCTCCTGCTGCCTAAACAGCTCCGTCCCATCGAGGTACGGACTCCACAAGACCCCTGAAGGTGTTCTGTGGTGTCAGGCACCGAGACATCGGCCGGCTCACCTACAAGAGAAGGTGACTCATTTAGTACTTAGTACCTACACCAAGGTCTCCTACTGCACTGAAGCTTTTGTGATGCTGTTCTTCACTTGTGAGTCACTTTGAATAAAAGCATCTGACAATCAAGTAAATATAATGTAGGACTGACTGCTGGTGTCACAGCTGGTGTGATCCCGTCAGAAAATGGTCTTAAATTAATCATTTGGTAAATTATTAATCAATGACTTGTTGTAGGTTCTCATCTAAACAGAAGCTAAGTATCAAGACTAAAGTACCACTGCATCTGTTTTGCTCCTGTTGGTATAAAATGACTTAACAACTAGAGCCTAACAAGAATGAAGTCTTATCAGCTTGGATGACAGACAAGTTCTTCCTCACACATGAAGATGTGCAGCTCTGATAGAAATAATTAGACAGTGTCAGCATCACATTCACACCACACATATTGTTTGCGAGTAGAAGAGAAGTGTCACATACTATACAGGATGTGCACAGTGGTGGTAACTAAGTCAAGTGTAATGCACATCAACAGATAACAGCAACATTTCTCATCGTTCTTTTTTCTGACCTTTGCCTTTTCTGCAAGATCACTGATGACTGAGACTCAAACTTGATTAAACATATTAACAGTTTCACATGTAGCTGCAGTAGCCTCAGAAATAAGATGCACGAAGGGAAACTTAGACTGAATAATTAACACAATGAAAAGAACCATCGATGTGTCTTGACACCGTGTTTTAAATATTTCTTGGCAGTCAGAGCCTGAGACGACGTCAGCCTCACCACTGCGTATCAGCACGAGAAATATACACAGCCTCACAGCTTCCCTTTAACACGTCCACCTCCTTTACAAGCCATGGTAACGGGGTCATCAGGTCACACTGACCTTTTCACTGTAGTTACAGAATTACATTTTAACTCATTTACAGTCGGTGATTTTCAACCTAAACAATATAAAAATATTGAACAAATATTATTCACAACTATACAACAACCACATGACGTCACAGTTTTTAAAACACATTTCTGCAAAGTTGCCACATGTATGTTTATCTTGTAAGATCATATGTGCATCCATAATATGTAATCCTCCCCCTTGTAAAATAAGATTCCTTATCAGAACTTGACATGTGGATATGTTTATACTGTCAAGTCTTCACAGGCATAGAAATCATCTTCATCATCATCATCATCATCATGATAAGTTAGTGAAGGTCTTCTCTGCTGGATTTGTTGTTTGTGAATAACGTCTTTAAAAGTCCACTTGTCCTGTGCCATCTAACCTACACAATTATTGCAACAAGAATATACCTGTGTATAAATACAACAGCAAATCATCTCAGCACTTTCACCATTCTTTCATATGATTTCCTACAAAAGTCTACAAAACACTGTATCTAATAGTCCACATCTGAATTCAGGTGAGAAAGGCCAGAGATGGAGCTCAGAAATGACTAAGTAATGGTGCAGGTCATGATACCTCCTGCTAACAAGCTAACAATAGCAGGATTTATTTTTATTAGTTATTTCTTTATTATTTATTCACAGTAAGATGTAGACCAACAGTGAGCTCTTCTTCTTCATCTTTATTGTGGTTGCAGCGCACTGTATTTGAGTGAGTGATATTCTGTCATCCATCAATCTGTGTCTCTTGTGCTGCTCTTGCTGCTTCCTCGTTGTCCTGTCTACTTCCAGTATGTTGTTTTGTTACACACAGCACTGCCACCATGTGTCACAATACACAGTCTACAGTCACAATCAGCAGCAATGACCTCAGCTCCTTATTGAGTCACTGCTGGTCTCTGTAGCTTTTCTTCTGTCTTCATGCTGCAGTTTGAACTGTGAGTGCAGCTCAAAGACATTTGAAGACGTTTGTAAGATCAGACCTGCACCTGAATACAGCCATGTTACTTTTTCTTCAAGAAGAACAGGAAACAGCACAAAAGAAGAAAAGCTGTGATTTTACTGTCAGCAGCCAGAAATGTCTCCATGTGTATGAAATAATGTAGTGGACCTTACTCCAGACTCCACCTCAAGCCAAACCACTTGTTTTATGTCATCAGTTGACAGCACACAGCTCTGCCTACAAAGGAATAATGTTGTTTAGGTTGAAAATCACCGACTGCAAATGACTTCAAGTTTAATTCTGTAACTGCAGTGAAAAGGTCAGTGTGACCTGATGACTCAGTTGAGGTGGCATGTAAAGGAGGTGGAGGTGTTAAAGGGAAGCTGAATGTTATTCTTGTGCTGATGAGCAGCGGTTGGGCTCACTTCTTCTTAGACTCTAGTTGCTAATAAATATTTATAACACAGTGGAGTTCAGACACATGGGTGGTTATTTTCAATGTTTGATTATTTCCCTTCATGCATCTTTTTTCTGAGGCTACTGTAGCAGCAGGCTACATGTGAAACTGCAAATATCTTTCATCCATTTCACCAGTTTTCAGCCCACAGGCCCCATTAAACACTGGAAGGTGACAATGATTCAGTGAGGAAGGTTTTCATTGTTTGAGTCTCAGTCATCAGTGATCTTGTAGAAAATGTCAGCTCTGAAACGATCAACGTTATTGATGCTGTTTGGCTGACGAAGGCAAAGGTAAGAAAGAAGAACATGGAGAAATGTTAGTCTGCAAAGAAATTTAAAAATAGTTTCAAAAAAGCTGAGCGCAGGTGATGGAAAACACATATCCAGATGTATTATGACATAAAGAGAGACTTTTGAACTTTCAATTTTTAACTGATGAATGCAAGACAGTCCTTCTCTGACAGCAGGGGTGCACCCTGGACAGGACGCCAGTCTGTCACGGGACTGACATATAGACACAAACAACCATTCACGCTCACATTCACAGCTACGAGCAGTTTAGAGTCACCAATGAACCTAATGTGCACGTCTTTGGACTGTGGGAGTATCGGAGGGAACCCACACGGACACAGAAAGGCCCCAGGCCTGGAGTTCAAACCCAGAACCTTCTTGCTGTGAGGCAACAGCACTAACCACTGCACCACCGTGCCGCCCCTTCTCCAACATCACTGTCAAAAACAATAATAATGCATGTGCCTGTTGACAGGCTGACACACTCTCCTGTGTCAGCAGCCCATGAAACATGACATTAAAACAAAATCATTCTAGAGTCACCCAGACTGCTCATTCAGCTACAGGCTCATCTGTACCATCTCTTCACAGGAAACAATGACCAACAGTTTTATTTGGAGCTGCAGCACTGAAAGTGAGGAAATAGTCTTTGGTTTAATGTGTTCTGTCAGCCAGATGACATGTTTCACACCTAGTGGGTTATACATATACCACACAGAGGCCAGAGGGAGTGTTCAAGGTGAAGAACAGTGTGGGAACTTCATGTCAAATTTCCACAAACTCAACTTTCTGGCTCTAACTGAACCTGTTGTCTTCTGATGATGTTTCAGACTGAGAGATAAATACTGAACGTGCACATCTTAACCTCACCACCAGTCACTGTATTAAAGAAACTGCTGTTATCTGTTGATGTGCATTACACTTGACTTAATTACTACCACTGTGCACATCCTGCATAGTATATGACACTTCTTCTCTTCTACTTACAAACACAATATGTGTGGTGTGAATGTGCTGCTGACTCTAATTCTTCCTATTATGCCAACACATCTTCATGTGTGAGGAAGAACTTGTCTGTCACCCCAGCTGATAAGACTTCATTCTTGTTAGGCTCTAGTTGTCAAGTCATTTTATACCAACAGGAGCGAAACAGATGCAGTGGTTTATTTTAGCGTTTGGTTTATTTGACAGTTTTTCCTCATTGTGCTGTCAGTTTCTGAAGATGTGCAACAACAAACTGTCTTTTTCATGTTGTGGCTGATGGGTGAATATTATCTCTGCAGATGTTATTGCTGCACAGTTGTAATTCAAGGCTTCATCATAAAATGAGCAGGTAGATCACACAGTTCCAGCAAAGAAGAAACGTTTTGACCACGTTTTATATCAGTTACACTGTGGAGAGTATGAAGCACACACATACAGGACGTACTGCACATTCCTACACACTACAGTCACACATATACATACTCTAGATACACACAACATACACCTCATGGGCCAAACACAAACCTTTGCACAAGGACAGACGGATATACTATATTTAAGTATTGGCAGGAAGTGTAAACCTGTCAAAGTGCCCTGTGGTCAAAGACATATCTGAGTTTTGTGTGAAACGGAAGGAAGAACAAAGAGGCTAAACTCAGAGGGAGGAGTTGAGAAAAGTTCTCATCTTATATTTGTATGGAATGTAAATTCTTCTTTGTCTTTTGCGTCGATCTTCTCTCTTTGTCTTTGTGCTGTTGTTATTAATACGAAGTGGAATCATTTCCCAGCAGCAGAGCGACAGGGTCAGAGCTGGATGTGAAGATGGGGAACACTTTGCTCTGTGTACTGTCATTATTCTGTGAGTACATCAGTCATTTTCCAATTCTGTGACTTTCAGAGGCAGAATCATGATTTTATCATCGTGGTAGTTTTGGAGGCAGATCTTGGATCAGAGTGGTGGACTAAATACACAAATCAACCAGTTATATATCATTTTATATATTTGAGTTTAAAGAGTTTTGTGTGTTTCCTGCCTCGTTAGCGATTTACAGAATATCATGTCAGAAATGTGTTGATAATCAGGAGCTGCCTCTGTTGAAACTCCAGCTGGTTGTTAAATGTTTATCATGAGTTTGACTGTTTGTCAGATGGATCATGTCTGATGAGGTTTCAATCTTTATTTTAGTGCTGAACACACTCTTCTATGGAAAGACTGAAGGTAACCAGTTGTTTTTCTTTCCTGTTGTTTCTCACTTATAAAATATTGTCTTTAATATCTTTCTCCTACTTATTATCAACGATATCATTTTGAATCACATCCTCTTAGTGCTGATATATTATCATGTATGAAGCATTTTATTTTAATAATATAATGATATCATTAAACTAGACTAGATCAGTGTCTAACAGTGTGAAATTGCATATTTTTCAGAGCAGTTGATGTTGGTGTTTATGTTTTCTGTGTAGTGCTGTATGCATGTTGTGGTGTTCATGTATGGAGACCAAATGTTGTGCTGACCCTCAGGGCAGAGTCTGTTCCCTTCATACCAGGGACGTCACTAGGACTGAAAGACAGGGGGGGCTTAGCCCCCATGGTTGTAGGTGGGAATGTGTGCAGCAAATACTTTTCCTCACACCTCAATAGGCTTCATGAATGAATTTATGATTAGTTGTAGAGCATTTATCTTCCAAATGTGACTGAAGACAGTCGACCAATACATTGAATAGAAGGTAACATAATGATGTGGTGCGTTGCTTAATTAGTTTAGTCGCTGGTAGTTTAGTTCAAGGTCCAAGTGAAATTTGACAACACAGTACAAATGAAGTATGAATGAATCTTTCTTCTGCTTCACAACTCTGCCAACTGTTGATGGAAAGTTAACGTTGCTTAACAGAGAAGCGATGACATGCAGCTTCCCCCTGGGTCCCTCTGCCCGCCTGTCTGCCTAGTACAGCAGGGGAAACAACCACAAGGACCATTTTAATCAAATAATGACAACTTGTGTTATTATTTATTTCAACTCATAGTCTTGCTTCTTTATGTTAAGTGCATGCTTGCACTGTTTACTTTTTTTTTTTTTTAATCCAAATTATTATTATTGCTTTAATTATTGCTGGGGGGGCTTAGGAACATTTTGGGGGGGCTTCAGACCTAATGATGTCCATGCTTCATACAGCTGGGTTTAGTTTTCATGCGTTCATCTGGTGATTTTAATGGGGCAGGGCAGTGAGCCACCAGAGGGCACTGATGAGTCTCCACCACAGGTACAGTCAGTCCCAACAGTCCTGTGAGCAGCACAGATCATCTCACTGAACTTAGGTTATTAGCATGTGTGCTGACTGCCACAGTGTCTTCTTGGCATCATCTGCAGGAGAGAGTCAAGTTAGACAGTGAAAAGTTCACAACAGAAATGCTCTTTTCAAAATAGTTGTTCAGCCTGGTTGTGATCTGGTGACAGCGACGGCCTTAACATGTGATTCACAATGTTTTCATCTGAATGAAACCATTCCATAATTATCAGTAGAAAAAGTGCTAAACACCTTTGTATTTCACTGGATTTAATGCGTTTAGTTGTTTTCTTACTGTGTGTTATTGTCAACAGTTTCCAATAAGTTAGTTAGATATGGTAACTGCTGTGTTTCCTAAATCAGTTATCAACCAATGAGAGTCATGTGCTGTTTGTCACTTTCATGTGATGGTAATAGACTTTTTTTATTGCAGTCATTTATTTGTTTCTTTTGGTCCAATCTGAACAGCTGATAAACCCAAGGCCACTGTGACACCATCCTCAACAACAACCATACCAGCAGGGGGCAGAGTGACACTGACCTGCTCTGTGGACGACTCTGATGACTGGAGATACGACTGGTTCAGACGTGTCTCACACTCTTCAGTAGCTGATCCAGTAAGAGCTGTTGAACCACGCAGAGATCTGGTTGTCTCAGAGGGAGGTCTGTACCACTGCAGAGGAAGGAGAGGAGACCCAGTGATCCTCACAGAGAAAAGTAATGAAGTCCTCATTCTGAAAACTGGTGAGTTTAGTCATTTAATATTCACTGTTCTGTTCAAATCTGTTGTCAGTAGTTTAAAAAAGAGTCATTTGGTGTCAAGAGGGAAACAGGAGAATTTTAATGGATAAATGAAAATAGAGCAGCAGCTCTTCATCCTGAGGATGGAAAAACACAACATGTTAGTCTCTCTGCAGGTTGTGTGAACATGAAATTGTCTTGGTTCTTGAACACAACACAGCCCCATGATTGAGCTGAGTTTCCTCCAGCTGGTGTGTGTCTGTGTGAGTGTACGTGTGTGTTGTGTGTGTGTGTGCGTGTGTGTGTGTGTGTTTATAAAATGTTTTCAGTTTCTCTTTCATGAATCCATTTTGATAAACTTGAGAAAGTTTTGTTGTTCATGAAATAGTTGTTTTCTGATCTGATCCTTTTGTTGGTTTGAATTTTTTTTAGAAACACTTTGTTTGATGTGTTTTCATGTTTTAGTTTTTCACCTGTTTGTGTTTTAGTTGAATAATTTTTGTATTTTTATCAGTAGAAATCTTACTACAAACCTCTGTGTTTGATTTTATCTTATACTTAGTTGTTTAACTTAGTTGTTTTCTTACTGTGTGTTTTTATCAACAGTTTCCAATAAGGTCACTGTGACTCTACAACCAAACTGGCCTCTGATATACAGAGGAGAGAAGATCACTGTCAGATGTGAGATCCAGGGAGGTGGAGGCACTGAGTGGACGTATGAATGGAGAACACCCAGCTCACACACACCTCCATCACACAGTGAATACAGGATCAGCAGTGTTACTGAGTCTGACACAGGAGACTACAGGTGTAGGGGTAGAAGTGGTTATAAATTAACAGAGTGGAGTGATGTCATCAGACTGACTGTATCACGTGAGTTGGATTTTCTTTCATTCATTATGAAAATGTCATGTTTCTTCATGTTTTCACTGATCTAAACAGGACAAGTTTAAACATTGATCATCTCATCACTGATCCAGTCCTCTCCAGTTGGATCAGTAATAAACTGTGTTTTCAGTGGAACACAGTCACTATCTTTTATTTGCTGGTAAAATCTAAATGACTAAGTGGATGTTCAGTGTGATCATTTGAATAAATTCTGGTAAAAGTTTTGTGTAATGTTGACAGTTCTTTACTTTTATAGAACGTAATATAATTAAACAAAATCACTTTCCTGAAGAAAATCACATTGTAATTATTGATTTACTTTTTTTTTTGCTCTGATCTCAACAGGAAGTGAACCCACGGCCACTTTGACAGCAGACAGGACAGTGATACCAGCAGGGGGCAGAGTGACACTGACCTGCTCTGTGGACGGCTCTGATGGCTGGAAATACTCCTGGTTCAGACGAACCTCTGACTCTTCTAAAGCTGAGACTGTAGTAGAAACAGAACCAGAAACAGTCATAACACAAGGAGGCATCTACACGTGCAGAGGAGGGAGAGGAGAACCAGAGCTCTTCACACAAGAAAGCAATAAAGTCACCGTTGAGGAAACTGGTGAGTTTAGTTATTTGTTGTGGAGTAAAACAACATTCACTCTTTAAATCTGTTCTTCTGTTCATCAGTAGTGTAACAAAGAGACATTTTGATACCAACAGCAAAAAAGAACCAACACAATGATCATGTGTCAGTAGCTCCTACTGTTGTGATGAAGGTGAGAACAGAGCGTTAATCCCTCTTCATGTTGAGCTCAGATTCAAGACGAGACTGGAAGAAGCTTCCTGCCTCTCACTGTATTTATATCATCTAGAAGAGTTTGTCTGCTTGTTACTGTGTTTGTAAATGTTTTGTCATCCTTCAGTCCATCACTGCAAATATGAGTGTTAGTGAAGAAAAGCTAAGTCAGACAACTCATGGAGAAAACACATTGATTTGTGCAGTAGAATATCAATAACAAGACAGAAATAACTGTCCAAAGTAAACACTGAAACATCCAACTACAAACCTACTTAAACAGTCATTGAACATCTTCTCAGAAGCTGTAGTTGTTTCCATGACGTTGAGGAGTTTGATGTGTGTTGATGTTCAGTCTGACAAACAGTTTGACCTGTGACACATCAGGTTATCTGATGCAGCTCAGCAAACAGATGGTATTTATTCTCTGTTGTTTTCTAACACCTCCACCTGCTCCTGATGACGCTTTTAAAGTCAAACAAAGAGGTGACAAAGGAGATACTGTTCTCTTATATGTTCTAGATACAAAATCACTGCCATTCACCTTTATTAATCTTGAACTTACTTTACAGAGAACGATCAGACTGTTGTAGAAAATAAGTGAAGCCAAACAGCCTGTTGTGTTTGCTGTGTGTCAGTGTCAGTGTAAAGAGCACCAGTCTGATGGAGAACTGCTGTCACTGTCTGTATGCTGAGTTTCAGCTGCTCCTCTCAGGCTGTTGGATCTGACAGACTGAAAAACATGGAAACCAAGTCCTTTGACCTCTTTAGAAAGTGCTGCTCTTAATGCACAGTTGTTGTTTTCTTGCTGAGGATTTTCTTGCTTTAAGTTGTTTCTTTGAGACACTGTTCGACATGTTTTCATCTGTGTGTAACTTTCACTGATGTTGTTGCTAGTGGCTGTTGAGTTCTTTAATCTGTCAACAGATGATTCTCATGAGAAATAGCAGCAAAAATCATTTTCCATCATCAGATTTTCCCTTTGAATTTATGTTTCTATCAGAATCCTAACTGTGTTTTTTTATGTGAACAGTTTCCAATAAGGTCACTGTGACCCTGCAACCAAACTGGCCTCTGATATACAGAGGAGAGAAGATCACTGTCAGATGTGAGATCCAGGGAGGTGGAGGCACTGAGTGGACGTATGAATGGAGAACACCCAGCTCACACACACCTCCATCACACAGTGAATACAGGATCAGTGTTACTCTGTCTCACAGTGGAAGCTACAGGTGTAGGGGTAGAAAAGACTTGTTTTCCTCAACAGAGTGGAGTGATGTCATCAGACTGACTGTATCACGTGAGTTGAACGTCTTTCATTCATACAAAAATGTTACGTTTTACATATTTTATAATCTGTTCCATCTAAATACAACAACACAAACACCTCTGACATTATTGTAGCTCTCTCCAGCTACTCAGGAGAAAATTGATAGTTTTTTATTGTAGTAACAAAAGACCTGGAAAAGAGCTTTTTCTGTAACATCAGAGTAACTTCGTATGAACTATACAGTTCCAACACATGGAAAATAAAATGCAGCATCACCTCAAAAAGTAAAGTGTTTTTTTCCCACTGTGGCCTGTGCACACGTACACATGCTGAGGACATGACAGCAAAGAGTTATTCACTCAGTTGTTTTTAGCAAACACTACAGCTGCCCTGGTGTCTAATATATCTTCTATTTCCTTCATTCATCTCTAGAGGTTTCAGGTTTTGAAAACTTTAAGGAAAGAGTTTGGTCTCATGAGCAACACCTGCTACAATATGATGAGCAGGACACACCACAGAATTTAGTAACAAACGGTGGATTGTGGCTTGTGTTAGTTTCTGTCAGAACTTTTCACTTTTTACAGCTACAAGTCGGCAGAAATGTTCATTTCCAGCACAGTTGTCCCGACTGGTTCAGAGTTTTGTAACACAGGGATAAAGAGTGTGAACCACTGTTTTCTCCTCAGAGAATTTCTGCCTTCAGTTTTCATGGGTCCTTTTTGAGTCGGATTCAGTTTTCAAAATTTGATTTGATTTTTAAATTCCACTGTACAACTATGGAACAGTTTTCTATGTGAACCATATTAAATACAAATGAAGCTGAGGAGGACATATTTCAAACAATGTGTCAGAGGTTCTTTGTGTAATTAATTTTGAGGATAGCAGCTGCAAAATTAATTGGTGAATGTTAAAATACGTCAATGTGGACAAAGGGCTGGATGTGAGTTGGCTGAAATCAGTTTCTCAGAAAACACCTGTAATAACTTTCAGTGTAAAAGTCTGATCACAGTTTATGAAACAAGGTAATAAAATTAAATGTTTTTTTCTGGAACAAATCCTATTTAACCACTGACTGGTTTTGTTTTTCACTGTAAACTGAACAGCAGATAAACCCCGGGCCTCACTGACAGCAGACACCACAGTCATACCAGCAGGGGGATCACTTCTTCTTGTGTGGGAACCAGGCCACTGATCTCTGCACTAATGAAACATGAACAGTACCTAGTTAGTTAGTTAGATATGGTAACTGCTGTGTTTCCTAAATCAGTTATCAACCAATGAGAGTCATGTGCTGTTTGTCACTTTCATGTGATGATAATAGATTTTTTTATTCCAGTTATTTATTTGTTTCTTTTGGTCCAATCTGAACAGCTGATAAACCCAAGGCCACTGTGACACCATCCTCAACAACAACCATACCAGCAGGGGGCAGAGTGACACTGACCTGCTCTGTGGACGACTCTGATGACTGGAGATACGACTGGTTCAGACGTGTCTCACACTCTTCAGGAGCTGATCCAGTAAGAGCTGTTGAACCAGGCAGAGATCTGGTTGTCTCAGAGGGAGGTCTGTACCTCTGCAGAGGAAGGAGAGGGCACCCAGTGATCCTCACAGAGCCCAGTAATGAAGTCCTCATTCTGAAAACTGGTGAGTTTAGTCATTTAATATTCACTGTTCTGTTCAAATCTGTTGTCAGTAGTTTAAAAAATAGTCATTTGGTGTCAAGAGGGAAACAGGAGAATTTTAATGGATAAATGAAAATAGAGCAGCAGCTCTTAATCCTGAGGATGGAAAAACACAACATGTCAGTCTCTCTGCAGGTTGTGTTAACATGAAATTGTCTTGGTTCTTGAACACAACACAGCCCCATGATTGAGCTGAGTTTCCTCCAGCTGGTGTGTGTGTGTGTGTGTGTTTGATTTGTATAATTATTATAAAATGTAAAAAAAAAAAAAAAAAATTATCTTCCATGAATCCATTTTCATAAACTTGATAAAGTTTTGTTATTGATGAAATAGTTGTTTTCTGATCTGATCCTTTTGTTGGGTTGAATTTGTTTTAGAAACACTTTGCTTGATGTGTTTTCATGTTTTAGTTTTTCACCTATTTGTGTTGTAGTTGTTAAATAATTTTTGTATTTTTATCAGTAGAAATCTTACTACAAACCTCTGTGTTTGATTTTATCTTATACTTAGTTGTTTAACTTTGTTGTTTTCTTACTGTGTGTTTTTGTCAACAGTTTCCAATAAGGTCACTGTGACCCTGCAACCAAACTGGCCTCTGATATACAGAGGAGAGAAGATCACTGTCAGATGTGAGATCCAGGGAGGTGGAGACACTGAGTGGACGTATGAATGGAGAACACCCAGCTCACACACACCTCCATCACACAGTGAATACAGGATCAGCAGAGCTGCTGAGTCTGACACAGGAGACTACAGGTGTAGGGGTAGAAGTGGTTATTCCTTCACAGGGTGGAGTGATGTCATCAAACTGAATGTATCACGTAAGTTGAACGTCTTTCATTCATACAAAAATGTTGCGTTTTACATATTTTATAATCTGTTCCATCTAAATACAACAACACAAACACCTCTGACATTATTGTAGCTCTCTCCAGCTACTCAGGAGAAAATTGATTGTTTTTTATTGTAGTAACAAAAGACCTGGAAAAGAGCTTTTTCTGTAACATCAGAGTAACTTCGTATGAACTATACAGTTCCAACACATGGAAAATAAAATGCAGCATCACCTCAAAAAGTAAAGTGTTTTTTTCCCACTGTGGCCTGTGCACACGTACACATGCTGAGGACATGACAGCAAAGAGTTATTCACTCAGTTGTTTTTAGCAAACACTACAGCTGCCGTGGTGTCTAATATATCTTCTATTTCCTTCATTCATCTCTAGAGGTTTCAGGTTTTGAAAACTTTAAGGAAAGAGTTTGGTCTCATGAGCAACACCTGCTACAATATGATGAGCAGGACACACCACAGAATTTAGTAACAAACGGTGGATTGTGGCTTGTGTTAGTTTCTGTCAGAACTTTTCACTTTTTACAGCTACAAGTCGGCAGAAATGTTCATTTCCAGCACAGTTGTCCCGACTGGTTCAGAGTTTTGTAACACAGGGATAAAGAGTGTGAACCACTGTTTTCTCCTCAGAGAATTTCTGCCTTCAGTTTTCATGGGTCCTTTTTGAGTCGGATTCAGTTTTCAAAATTTGATTTGATTTTTAAATTCCACTGTACAACTATGGAACAGTTTTCTATGTGAACCATATTAAATACAAATGAAGCTGAGGAGGACATATTTCAAACAATTTGAAATATATCCTCCTATATTGATGGTAGCAGCTGCAAAATTAATTGGTGAATGTTAAAATACGTCAATGTGGACAAAGGGCTGGATGTGAGTTGGCTGAAATCAGTTTCTCAGAAAACACCTGTAATAACTTTCAGTGTAAAAGTCTGATCAGAGTTAATAAAACAAGGTAATAAATAAAATGTATTTTTCTGGAACAAATCCCATTTAACCACTGACTTGTTTTGTTTTTTCACTGTAAACTGAACAGCAGATAAACCCCGGGCCTCACTGACAGCAGACCCCACAGTCATACCAGCAGGGGGCAGAGTGACACTGACCTGCTCTGTGGACCCATCATCTGGTTGGAAATACGACTGGTACAGAGACAATAAACTCTCTGAACCTCTGAACACACATGATGCTGATTTCCACACAACTGGACAAATCAGTGTCTCACAGGGAGGAGTCTACAGCTGCAGAGGAGGAAGAGGAGACCCAGTTTACTACACAGAGAAGAGTCAGGAAGTTAGGATTGACACCATTGGTGAGTTTGGAAATAAACACACAATGTAGAATAAATCTATTGTATATTCATGATGCATCATTAAGATGGATGGAAAAACATTATATCTGATGTTAATTAAACCTTTTGGTGTTTTTATGTTCTTATTATAAATTCTTGACCATGAACAGGCCCAAACAGGGCTGTTGTGACTCTGCAGCCCGACCGGACTGAGATCTACAGAGGAGAGAGGATCAGTGTCAGCTGTGAGATCCAGGGAGGAGACACTGAGTGGACGTATGAATGGGAAACTACCAGCTCATTGAAACCTTCAAATCAACATGAATACAGGATTAGTTCTGCTTCATCGTCCCACAGTGGAGAGTACAGGTGTAGGGGCAGGATGAAAAGTGCTCGACGTAATACAACAGAGTGGAGTGCTGCAGTCAACCTGACAGTGTATGACAGTAAGTCAGATCATTATCATTTAAACTGAAGATGTTAACAAGTTCAAATGTTTTTGTTAGTATATAATCAGATTGTATCTTAATGTTTGTTCATATTATGTATTTGTTGATAATGTTCTGAGAGAAAAATGATTCCATGTCCAGAGACCAGACGTCATAACATGTTTTGATCCTGAGAAAATGACTTTCCAACAGATAAACCCCGGCCTGTCCTCACTGTGTCTCCATCATGGCTGAGTCCTGGAGCCTCAGTGACTCTGAAGTGTGAGGTTGAACATCCATCTGCAGGATGGAGGTTCTCCTGGTATAAGGCTGTTCCTGATGTATCACACACCTCCTACAGCTATGAGCTGCTCCCTGGTAGCAGCAGTGGGACTGAACAGGATTCCTACATCGTCCATGGTCAGACACACACAGCAGGATATGTGTGTGAGGCTGGAAGAGGAGACCCAGTGTTTTACACTGAGATCAGTGAACCACAGTTTGTCTGGTCTGGAGGTGAGTTTGTTGTTTCTTTGGTTTTTTTAAGCCAGGAAGCAAATGTTCAGTCATTACCTGAATTCATCCATGTTTTTGTCTGTGAGCAACTTTTCTTAAAAACAAATGTAGGTAAACAAACAGATTTTTATGTTCTCGGTCCCCAGTGGAAGAAATGTACTGATTTAGTTTTTTTCCATCAAGACCAACTTTAAGTTTTTCAACCTACTGAACAAAGCAAATTTTGATATTAGATGATTTTAAATAGTGAAGTTGGTTTAATATCTTTCTCTCGTTGTTTCCTTTTGTCCTTAATCCTCAACAAACAAAGATCAACACAGGAACATTTACACTGAGATCTCTTTCATTTTAATATCTCTGTCTGGTTTGACTCTTTTCTATGTGTTGTTTTCCAGATGTTCATCCATCAGCGTCTCTCACAGTGAGTCCTGACAGAGTGCAGCACTTCACCTCTGAGGATATCTCACTGAGCTGTGAGGGAAACTCTACTGAGTGGAGAGTGAGGAGGTTTCCTGAGGGTGACTCCCTGTCCTGTTCTGACTGGAGGAGAATGACTGGATCCAGATGTGACATGTTCTCATCACAGCGTAGTGATGCAGTGTACTGGTGTGAGTCTGGATCAGGAGAGTTCAGCAACACAGTCAACATCACTCTACATGGTACATTTTATTACATTTTCTTTGTGTTTCATTTTTTCTGGCATTTGAAGTATTTTCAACGTCTCATGTGATTTAATTCATCATATCTTAGAAGTGAGTTGTTGACATATACAGAGACTTTCTGAGAGTTTGATCCATGACTCTGCTACATGGTCTGTTCAGTAACTGTCTGTGACAAAACAGACAAAATAACTTCCTCTATGTTCTGTCGATTTAATGTAAATAGGTTCTTATCTAATGAAAATCAAATGTTGAAACTGTTGTTGTATTTTTATGAACAAATACTTACAATATACAATGTAGTTTATTTGGCAACAGTGATCTGTGAGACACATCCAGCAGGTTGTAAGAGAACGAGATCAAATGTCAGGTCTTATGATGATCCTGTAAAATAAATCAGAACTGCATCAGAATAAAAACAGATGTGTAATCTATTCTCATCATTACATGTCAGCTGGTTGTAAAGGTCTGCAGCAGCTGATCTCTGACTGAAGCTTCACATTCTGACTGTTTTACAGATGATTATCATGATGGTGTTATCCTGGTGAGCCCCGTCCGTCCTGTGACTGAGGGAGAGTCTGTTACTCTTGGCTGCAGATTCAGGACAGAAAAAAATCTTTCCAGTGTGTTTTTCTACCATAATGACAAACTGATCCAAAGTGATACCAGGACGGAGCTGAATATCTCTGCAGTGTCAAAGTCAGATGAAGGTTTCTACAAGTGTCAGTCCTCAGGAGAAGTGTCACCACAGAGTTGGATGTCAGTTAAAGGTGAGTGGGATTCAAATATTTTAGGCTTTTTTTGTTTTTTGAACAAAGAAACACTGTGAACATATAGCATATTTATATGGACATGTTGTAGATTTTGGTGTGTTTTAGAGTTTTGTCTTTACTTACATCTCATTTATTTGAATGTATTTTTTTAAATCCAGTTAAGACAAGTCCAATATAAATACATTGCTTCATACTATAATTAATTTCAATAAAATTTCATATTTACAGCAGCTGTGCAAAGACCAGAAAGTTCTTCATTTCCTGTGTTGCTGATCGTTGGGCTGGTTTGTGGAATAGTATTGATTATTGTCCTGCTGCTGTGTAGCTGCAGAAAGTCAACAGGTGAGACATTGATTATTAAAAATCTGTGATCAGTTCTGACGTCATGTCATGGAGCAGTGGTTCACTTTTCAATACAAATCCTACTGTGCTTTTTACAGGTCCATGTGTTCACAGGTTTGAACAACACGCTCTCTTCTCTCCTCTGCAACTTAAAAGCAGCTCTACACTTTACATCTTTATCATTTTTTACTTCTAAATTTTCCTGCTAATTACTATTAATATACATTTTTAAACTCCATGTTTCAGGCTCACTCAGACTCACAGAGGGAATCAGGGCTCTGCTAAAGACCAAACAGTCAAACATGATGAAAATCAACAGCAAGTATATTCCTCTCTTCTCCACGGTCAGTTTTTCATCTCACTTCAAACACTTTCACAACTGTTTCTAACTCAGTTTCTATTCGATAGAGACCAGGAAACATTTAGATCCATTTGCATCCAGTTCTCCAAGACTGTCCTCATTCCTTCTGCTGCTGGAGTTAAACCAAACCTCAGTAATTTAACATGTGACTTCAGGAAGTTCTTCAGTTCAAATGACTATCACAGACATGAGGTGACTGATGTGACTTTGTTTTGATTTTCACTGACCTGTAGGTGACGTCTGCATCTATGAATCAGTCAGAGGATCTGAAAACACTGGAGAAGGTTCAGTACTTTTACTTTTACTAATGTTGAGCTGATGGAAGCTGCAGTATATAATTATATAGGAGTGATTGATATTAAAGTCAGTGAAAACATTATTTCTTCAGGTCAACCAGACAGAAATGTCACTAATGTCACATCTCCTGTTGAAGTTTATACAACAATGAAATCCTGTCATGTGATCATTTTAACAGGTCAGTGTGATGGTGCAGGGGAGAGCTCTGACTATATTAATGTGAATCCAGATTCAGCCACAGGTACAAACATTAACATCAGTTATTTATCTTGTTTTATCGTCATTTAATTCAAATGTACTTTTTACAAAAAAGTTTTATAAACATCACCATCAGACATTCTTAACGTGAAGCTTTGATGTAGTTATCTCAGTTTATTTATTAACATGTCTCTCACATCTAAATCCTTTCTTTAACGTCCACTTTTCATTTTTTTAATTGTATTATTTGAAATTATTTTCCTGATTCCATATAGAATTTTTTCTGAATATAACACGTTTGTTTTCAATGATATAAATGATGTTTTATATCATGTCAGATAGGATGTCTCAGTTTTCCAGCTGTTTATTGTGATTTTGTTCCAGGTCCATAAAAAGATGAACATCATCAACAAAACAAGAGAGACGTGGATGACAACATAAAAAAATCCCACACATTTTGTGCAGCTGAGCAGCAGATTATGTTTTTTAAAAAGCATGATATAAATTCATCGACTTTTGGCATTTTGCTTATTAATGCATATCAAATGTATATTGTTTCTCTGTGGTTATATTTCCCCCCTGTTGTTGAGTATGTTCATCATGTGGTGCTGATTTAAACATCAGTTTTAAGTTCAATAAGAGTTAAGTAATAGCAGAAAAAAATACTCACTATCTTACAGATAACTTATAAAATGACACGTAATTCTTGTCAGTATCAAAAATGATATACTGAAGGTTACTCACTTTTCCCTGAGTCTCACGTGTCCCCACCTGATGAAAAGTGACTGCTCGTCCCTGAGTCCTGCTCATCATCATGTAGGAGTAAAAAGAGCAGCAGGCAGAGACCTCCAGTCACTGCAAGGTCACACTGAGAATGACAGGATTTTACAGTGTTGGTCACCTGTTAACCAGCATAAATGTACTTTACTGTACATGTCAGGCAATGATTAGGAATTTTTTTGTATAACTGTATTTGTCATTTGGACAAAGTGCAGATGAACATTAGAAATAGATTCACTTGTTATCCTACAGAAATATGAACAAGACAAGCATCAGAGTTGTGACAACTTCGTAGAAGTTTATATTTACAAACTGAGCCACTTTATGTGATTGTTGTATAATCCATCCATCCATCCGTCCATTTTCTTAACCGCTTATCTGAACCGGGTCACAGGTTGTTATAATATATATAATGATAAATTCTATTTATATGATATTTAATGTAATATATTTTACATTGTACTGTATTGTTTTTCTTTCTTCTTTATCTCATGTTTCCTACTAAAAGCAGTGGGTTTGTAAATAAATATAATAAAGTCAAGTGAACAATCATGGTTGGATTTTCTGTTACAAATGTTGACTAGTGCACCTTTAATAGTCCACATCTGAATTCAGGTGAGAAAGGCCAGAGATGGAGCTCAGAAATGACTAAGTAATGGTGCAGGTCATGATACCTCCTGCTAACAAGCTAACAATAGCAGGATTTATTTTTATTAGTTATTTCTTTATTATTTATTCACAGTAAGATGTAGACCAACAGTGAGCTCTTCTTCATCATCTTTATTGTGGTTGCAGCGCACTGTATTTGAGTGAGTGATATTCTGTCATCCATCAATCTGTGTCTCTTGTGCTGCTCTTGCTGCTTCCTCGTTGTCCTGTCTACTTCCAGTATGTTGTTTTGTTACACACAGCACTGCCACCATGTGTCACAATACACAGTCTACAGTCACAATCAGCAGCAATGACCTCAGCTCCTTATTGAGTCACTGCTGGTCTCTGCAGCTTTTCTTCTGTCTTCATGCTGCAGTTTGAACTGTGAGTGCAGCTCAAAGACATTTGAAGACGTTTGTAAGATCAGACCTGCACCTGAATACAGCCATGTTACTTTTTCTTCAAGAAGAACAGGAAACAGCACAAAAGAAGAAAAGCTGTGATTTTAATGTAAGCAGCCAGAAATGTCTCCATGTGTAGGAAATAATGTAGTGGACCTTACTCCAGACTCCACCTCAAGCCAAACCACTTGTTTTATGTCATCAGTTGACAGCACACAGCTCTGCCTACAAAGGAATAATGTTGTTTAGGTTGAAAATCACCGACTGCAAATGACTTCAAGTTTAATTCTGTAACTACAGTGAAAAGGTCAGTGTGACCTGATGACTCAGTTGAGGTGGCATGTAAAGGAGGTGGAGGTGTTAAAGGGAAGCTGAATGTTATTCTTGTGCTGATGAGCAGTGGTTGGGCTCACTTCTTCTTAGACTCTAGTTGCTAATAAATATTTATAACACAATGGAGTTAAGACACATGGGTGGTTATTTTCAATGTTTGATTATTTCCCTTCATGCATCTTATTTCTGAGGCGACTGTAGCAGCAGGCTACATGTGAAACTGCAAATATCTTTCATCCATTTCACCAGTTTTCAGCCCACAGGCCCCATTAAACACTGGAAGGTGACAATGATTCAGTGAGGAAGGTTTTCATTGTTTGAGTCTCAGTCGTCAGTGATCTTGTAGAAAATGTCAGCTCTGAAACGATGAATGTTATTGATGCTGTTTCCTCGACGAAGGCAAAGGTAAGAAAAAAGAACATGGAGAAATGTTAGTCTGCGAAGAAATTTTAAAAATAGATTTAAAAAGCTGAGCGCAGGTGATGGAAAACACATATCCAGATGTATTATGACATAAAGAGAGACTTTTGAACTTTCAAATTTTAACTGGTGAATGCAAGACAGTCCTTCTCTGACAGCAGGGGTGCACCCTGGACAGGACGCCAGCCTGTCACAGGACTGACATATAGACACAAACAACCACTATGAGCAATTTAGAGTCACCAATGAACCTAATGTGCACGTCTTTGGACTGTGGGAGTATCGGAGGGAACCCACACAGACACAGAAAGGCCCCAGGCCTGGAGTTCAAACCCAGAACCTTCTTGCTGTGAGGCAACAGCACTAACCACTGCACCACCGTGCCGCCCCTTCTCCAACATCACTGTCAAAAACAATAATAATGCATGTGCCTGTTGACAGGCTGACACACTCTCCTGTGTCAGCAGCCCATGAAACATGACATTAAAACAAAATCATTCTAGAGTCACCCAGACTGTTCATTCAGCTACAGGCTCATCTGTACCATCTCTTCACAGGAAACAATGACCAACAGTTTTATTTGGAGCTGCAGCACAGAAAATGAGGAAATAGTCTTTAGTTTAATGTGTGCTGTCAGCCAGATGACGTGTTTCACACATAGTGGGTTATACATATACCACACAGAGGCCAGAGGGAGTGTTCAAGATGAAGAACAGTGTGGGAACTTCATGTCAAATTTCCACAAACTCAACTTTCTGGCTCTAACTGAACCTGTTGTCTTCTGATGATGTTTCAGACTGAGAGATAAATACTGAACGTGCACATCTTAACCTCACCACCAGTCACTGTATTAAAGAAACTGCTGTTATCTGTTGATGTGCATTACACTTGGCTTAATTACTACCACTGTGCACGTCCTGTATAGTATATGACACTTCTTCTCTTCTACTTACAAACACAATATGTGTGGTGTGAATGTGCTGCTGACTCTAATTCTTCCTATTATGCCAACACATCTTCATGTGTGAGGAAGAACTTGTCTGTCACCCCAGCTGATAAGACGTCATTCTTGTTAGGCTCCAGTTGTCAAGTCATTTTATACCAACAGGAGCAAAACAGATGCAGTGGTTTATTTTAGTGTTTGGTTTATTTGACAGTTTTTCCTCATTGTGCTGTCAGTTTCTGAAGATGTGCAACAACAAACTGTCTTTTTCATGTTGTGGCTGATGGGTGAATATTATCTCTGCAGCTGTTATTGCTGCACAGTTGTAATTCAAGGCTTCATCATAAAATGAGCAGGTAGATCACACAGTTCCAGCAAAGAAGAAACATTTTGACCACGTTTTATATCAGTTACACTGTGGAGAGTATGAAGCACACACATACAGGACGTACTGCACATTCCTACACACTACAGTCACACATATACATACTCTAGATACACACAACATACACCTCATGGGCCAGACAAACCTTTGCACAAAGACAGACGGATACACTATATTTAAGTATTGGCAGGAAGTGTAAACCTGTCAAAGTGCCCTGTGGTCAAAGACATATCTGAGTTTTGTGTGAAACGGAAGGAAGAAAAAAGAGGCCGAACTCAGAAGGAGGAGTTGAGAAAAGTTCTCATCTTATATTTGTATGGAACGTAACTTCTTCTTCGTCTTTTGCATCGATCTTCTCTCTTTGTCTTTGTGCTGTTGTTATTAATACGAAGTGGAATCATTTCCCAGCAGCAGAGCGACAGGGTCAGAGCTGGATGTGAAGATGGGGAACACTTTGCTCTGTGTACTGTCATTATTCTGTGAGTACATCAGTCATTTTCCAATTCTGTGACTTTCTGACGCAGAATCATGATTTTATCATCGTGGTAGTTTTGGAGGCAGATCTTGGATCAGAGTGGTGGACTAAATACACAAATCGACCAGTTATTTATCATTTTATATATTTGAGTTTAAAGAGTTTTGTGTGTTTCCTGCCTCGTTAGCGATTTACAGAATATCATGTCAGAAATGTGTTGATAATCAGGAGCTGCCTCTGTTGAAACTCCAGCTGGTTGTTAAATGTTTATCATGATTTTGACTGTTTGTCAGATGGATCATGTCTGATGAGGTTTCAATCTTTATTTTAGTGCTGAACACACTCTTCTATGGAAAGACTGAAGGTAACCAGTTGTTTTTCTTTCCTGTTGTTTCTCACTTATAAAATATTGTCTTTAATATCTGTCTCCTACTTATTATCAACGATATCATTTTAATCACATCCTCTTAGTGCTGATATATTATCATGTATGAAGCATTTTATTTTAATAATATAATGATATCATTAAACTAGACTAGATCAGTGCCTAACAGTGTGAAATTGCATATTTTTCAGAGCAGTTGATGTTGGTGTTTATGTTTTCTGTGTAGTGCTGTATGCATGTTGTGGTGTTCATGTATGGAGACCAAATGTTGTGCTGACCCTCAGGGCAGAGTCTGTTCCCTTCATACCAGGGACGTCACTAGGATTGAAAGACAGGGGGGGGCTTAGCCCCCATGGTTGTAGGTGGGAATGTGTGCAGCAAATACTTTTCCTCACACCTCAATAGGCTTCATGAATGAATGAATTTATGATCCGTTGTGGAGCATTTATCTTCCAAATGTGACTGAAGACAGTCGACCAATACATTGAATAGAAGGTAACATAATGATGTGGTGCGTTGCTTAATTAGTTTAGTCTCTGGTAGTTTAGTTCAAGGTCCGAGTGAAATTTGACAACACAGTACAAATGAAGTATGAATGAATCTTTCTTCTGCTTCACAACTCTGCCAACTGTTGATGGAAAGTTAACGTTGCTTAACAGAGAAGCGATGACATGCAGCTTCCCCCTGGGTCCCTCTGCCCGCCTGTCTGCCTAGTACAGCAGGGGAAACAACCACAAGGACCATTTTAATCAAATAATGATAACTTGTGTTATTATTTATTTCAACTCATAGTCTTGCTTCTTTACGTTAAGTGCATGCCTGCACTGTTTTGTTATTTAAAAAAAGCCCATGCTTCATACAGCTGGGTTTAGTTTTCATGCGTTCATCTGGTGATTTTAATGGGGCAGGGCAGTGAGCCACCAGAGGGCACTGATGAGTCTCCACCACAGGTACAGTCAGTCCCAACAGTCCTGTGAGCAGCACAGATCATCTCACTGAACTTAGGTTATTAGCATGTGTGCTGACTGCCACAGTGTCTTCTTGGCATCACCTGCAGGAGAGAGTCAAGTTAGAAAGTGAAAAGTTAACATATGATTCACAATGTTTTCATTTGAGTGAAACCATTCAGTGAGCTCCTGTGTCCTGTGTGAAATCATCTGTATCTTGTTAACTTCAAAAACATTTCATTCCATCACAATGTCTGTCGAAATAATTTGTGGTTTGTCGTCAGTGTGTTGTACTTTGGTGTGATTTCATAAACTTGTGGAACCAAAGAGACTAAATTGGGTGAAATCAGACACTTCACAAACAATTATTTATGACTGAGACAATGATGGTTTCCAGTATGATATGAAAAACATGAATTTAAACCAGTTGAGCAGCTTTTAGAGTTTTTATCAAATAGATCTCAGAGGTTGAGTCAGTGTTGTCAGTGAAGAGTTTCCTTCAACTGGCTGCTGCCAAACTTTGTCCTTAATCCCTGTTTGTATTCACGTTTCTGGTGAATGAAAAACTTCCAGCTCAGTTCAAGTCTTTTTTTTAGAAACACCTTGTGTGATATGTTTTCATGCTTTTGTTTTTCCACCTGCTTTTGTTGCCACGACTGTTGAATCATGTTTGTGTTGTTTATTAAACCTTGCTACTAATTTAAACTGTTGCTGGAGGACAATAATAATAATGATCAGTAGAAAAAGTGCTACACACCTTTGTTTTTCACTGGATTTTATACTTGTAGTTGTTTTCTTACTGTGTGTTTTTGTCAACAGTTTCCAATCAGGTCACTGTGACTCTACAACCAAACTGGCCTCTGATATACAGAGGAGAGGAGATCACTGTCAGATGTGAGATCCAGGGAGGTGGAGGCACTGAGTGGGAGTATCAATGGGGAACACCCTGGGTGATCTCACAATGGACAAACGTTGATTACTTGAGCATCAGTGCTTCTCCGTCCCTCAGTGGGGACTACATGTGTAGGGGTAGAAGGGATCTGTATTCTTCCACAGAGTGGAGTCGAGGCGTCACAGTTACAGTATCAGGTAAGACATATCTGTTGTGCTTTCATCTACTGGGGCGTCCACATACATGAGGGACCAACTGTGGTTATCAGCATACTGCAGTTTCTGGAAAAATATCATTCACAGGGAAGAACAGAGACGATCATTTCTATTGTAGAGAACTTGTAGAGTGTCATATACAGATTCATACAGAGTATTCATTCACTCTGAAAATGTCATGTTTCTTCATGTTTTCATTGATAAGCTAAACAGGACAAGTGTAAACATGTATCTGTCCAACTAATGATCCATTTCTCTCCAGGTAGTTTAGTAATCAACGATTTTTTTTTTCAATGGACAGAATTAAGAAAACAGAGACACTATTCACTGTTCTGTAGTTTTGTAATAAAACAGTTACAGTTTATTTATGTGCTGGTAAAATCTAAATGACTGAGTGGATGTACAGTGTGGTCACTTTGATAAATTCTGTTAAAAGTTATCTACAATACTACAAGTCTTTTACCTTTCAAGGATGTAATGTAACAAAATCACTTCCCTGAGGTAAATCACATTCATAGTATTTACTTTTTTTGTTTGTTTGTGCCCTGATCTCAACAGGAAGTGAACCCACGGCCACTCTGACAGCAGACAGGACAGTGATACCAGCAGGGGGCAGAGTGACACTGACCTGCTCTGTGGACGGCTCTTATGGCTGGAAATACTCCTGGTTCAGACGAACCTCTGAGTTTTCTCAGGTTGTTTTAATAAAACATGGTGCATCAGACCACACAGTCAGCATCTCAGAAGGAGGCATCTACACGTGCAGAGGAGGGAGAGGAGAACCAGAGCTCTTCACACAAGAAAGCAATAAAGTCACCGTTGAGGAAACTGGTGAGTTTAGTTATTTGTTGTGGAGTAAAACAACATTCACTCTTTAAATCTGTTCTTCTGTTCATCAGTAGTGTAACAAAGAGACGTTTTGATACCAACAGCAAAAAAGAACCAACACAATGATCATGTGTCAGTAGCTCCTACTGTTGTGATGAAGGTGAGAACAGAGCGTTAATCCCTCTTCATGTTGAGCTCAGATTCAAGACGAGACTGGAAGAAGCTTCCTGCCTCTCACTGTATTTATATCATCTAGAAGAGTTTGTCTGCTTGTTACTGTATTTGTAAATGTTTTGTCATCCTTCAGTCCATCACTGCAAATATGAGTGTTAGCAAAGAAAAGCTAAGTCAGACAACTCATGGAGAAAACACATTGATTTGTGCAGTAGAATATCAATAAAAAGCCAGAAATAACTGTCCAAAGTAAACACTGAAACATCCAACTACAAACCTACTTAAACAGTCATTGAACATCTTCTCAGAAGCTGAAGTTGTTTCCATGACGTTGAGGAGTTTGATATGTGTTGATGTTCAGTCTGACAAACAGTTTGACCTGTGACACATCAGGTTATCTGATGCAGCTCAGCAAACAGATGGTATTTATTCTCTGTTGTTTTCTAACACCTCCACCTGCTCCTGATGACGCGTTTAAAGTCAAACAAAGAGGTGACAAAGGAGATACTGTTCTCTTATATGTTCTAGATACAAAATCACTGCCATTCACCTTTATTCATCTTGAACTTACTTTACAGAGAACGATCAGACTGTTGTAGAAAATAAGTGAAGCCAAACAGCCTGTTGTGTTTGCTGTGTGTCAGTGTCAGTGTAAAGAGCACCAGTCTGATGGAGAACTGCTGTCACTGTCTGTATGCTGAGTTTCAGCTGCTCCTCTCAGGCTGTTGGATCTGACAGACTGAAAAACATGGAAACCAAGTCCTTTGAGCTCTTTAGAAAGTTCTGCTCTTAATGCACAGTTGTTGTTTTCTTGCTGAGGATTTTCTTGCTTTAAGTTGTTTCTTTGAGACACTGTTCGACATGTTTTCATCTGTGTGTAACTTTAACTGATGTTGTTGCTCGTGGCTGTTTAGTTCTTTAATCTGTCAACAGATGATTCTCATTAAAAATAGCAGCAAAAATCATTTTCAATCATCAGATTGTCCAGTTGAATTTATGTGTCTATCAGAATCCTAACTGTGTATTTTTTATATGAACAGTTTCCAATAAGGTCACTGTGACTCTGCAACCAAACTGGCCTCTGATATACAGAGGAGAGAAGATCACTGTCAGATGTGAGATCCAGGGAGGTGGAGGCACTGAGTGGACGTATGAATGGAGAACACCCAGCTCACACACACCTCCATCACACAATGAATACAGGATCAGTGTTACTCTGTCTCACAGGGGAAGCTACTGGTGTAGGGGTAGAAGTGGTTATAAATTAACAGAGTGGAGTGATGTCTTCAGACTGACTGTATCACGTGAGTTGGATTTTCTTTCATTCATTATGAAAATGTCATGTTTCTTCATGTTTACATTGATCTAAACAGGACAAGTTTAAACATTGATCATCTCATCACTGATCCAGTCCTCTCCAGTTGGATCAGTAATAAACTGTGTTTTCAGTGGAACACAGTCACTATCTTTCATTTGCTGGTAAAATCTAAATGACTAAGTGGATGTTCAGTGTGATCATTTGAATAAATTCTGGTAAAAGTTTTGTGTAATGTTACACAAATTAAACACAATCACTTTCCTGAAGAAAGTCACATTGTAATTATTGATTTACTTTGTTTTTTGCTCTGATCTCAACAGGAAGTGAACCCACGGCCACTCTGACAGCAGACAGGACAGTGATACCAGCAGGGGGCAGAGTGACACTGACCTGCTCTGTGGACGGCTCTGATGGCTGGAAATACTCCTGGTTCAGACGAACCTCTGAGTTTTCTCAGGCTGTTTTAATAAAACATGGTGCATCAGACCACACAGTCAGCATCTCAGAAGGAGGCATCTACACGTGCAGAGGAGGGAGAGGAGAACCAGAGCTCTTCACACAAGAAAGCAATAAAGTCACCGTTGAGGAAACTGGTGAGTTTAGTTATTTGTTGTGGAGTAAAACAACATTCACTCTTTAAATCTGTTCTTCTGTTCATCAGTAGTGTAACAAAGAGACGTTTTGATACCAACAGCAGAAAAGAACCAACACAATGATCATGTGTCAGTAGCTCCTACTGTTGTGATGAAGGTGAGAACAGAGCGTTAATCCCTCTTCATGTTGAGCTCAGATTCAAGACGAGACTGGAAGAAGCTTCCTGCCTCTCACTGTATTTATATCATCTAGAAGAGTTTGTCTGCTTGTTACTGTATTTGTAAATGTTTTGTCATCCTTCAGTCCATCACTGCAAATATGAGTGTTAGCAAAGAAAAGCTAAGTCAGACAACTCATGGAGAAAACACATTGATTTGTGCAGTAGAATATCAATAACAAGACAGAAATAACTGTCCAAAGTAAACACTGAAACATCCAACTACAAACCTACTTAAACAGTCATTGAACATCTTGTCAGAAGCTGAAGTTGTTTCCATGACGTTGAGGAGTTTGATGTGTGTTGATGTTCAGTCTGACAAACAGTTTGACCTGTGACACATCAGGTTATCTGATGCAGCTCAGCAAACAGATGGTATTTATTCTCTGTTGTTTTCTAACACCTCCACCTGCTCCTGATGACGCTTTTAAAGTCAAACAAAGAGGTGACAAAGGAGATACTGTTCTCTTATATGTTCTAGATACAAAATCACTGCCATTCACCTTTATTCATCTTGAACTTACTTTACAGAGAACGATCAGACTGTTGTAGAAAATAAGTGAAGCCAAACAGCCTGTTGTGTTTGCTGTGTGTCAGTGTCAGTGTAAAGAGCAGCAGTCTGATGGAGAACTGCTGTCACTGTCTGTATGCTGAGTTTGATCTGACAGAGTGAAAAACATGGAAACCAAGTCCTTTGAGCTCTTTAGAAAGTGCTGCTCTTAATGCACAGTTGTTGTTTTCTTGCTGATGATTTTGTTGCTTTAAGTTGTTTCTTTGAGACACTGTTCGACATGTTTTCATCTGTGTGTAACTTTCACTGATGTTGTTGCTCGTGGCTGTTGAGTTCTTTAATCTGTCAACAGATGATTCTCATTAGAAATAGCAGCAAAAATCATTTTCCATCATCAGATTTACCTTTTGAATTTATGTTTCTGTCAGAATCCTAACTGGGTATTTTTTTTGTCAACAGTTTCCAATAAGGTCACTGTGACCCTGCAACCAAACTGGCCTCTGATATACAGAGGAGAGAAGATCAGTGTCAGATGTGAGATCCAGGGAGGTGGAGGCACTGAGTGGACGTATGAATGGAGAACACCCAGCTCACACACACCTCCATCACACAGTGAACACAGGATCAGCAGTGTGACTCTGTCTCACAGTGGAAGCTACAGGTGTAGGGGTAGAAAAGACTTGTTTTCCTCAACAGAGTGGAGTGATGTCATCAGACTGACTGTATCATGTAAGTTGAACGTCTTTCATTCATACAAAAATGTTATGTTTTACAATTTTTAAAATCTGTTCCATCTAAATACAACTACAAAACACCTCTGACATTATTGTAGCTCTCTCCAGCTACTCAGGAGAAAATTTTTTTTTTTTTAGTGTAGTCACAAAAGACCTGGTAAAGAGCTTTTTTTATTTGACATCAGAGTAACTTCTTATGTACTATACAGTTCCAATACATGAAAAATAAAATGTAGTAAAAATGCTGAATCTCAGCTTCCTCACCTATATTTGGTTGTTAAGGAGTCCACAGCTTCCTCTGACAAATATTACAACAGATATATCATCTAATATATTTATTTTCTTCATTAACCTCTAGAGGTTTCAGGTTTTGAAAACTTCATGGAAAGAGTTTGGTCTCATTAACACCTGCTACAATATGTCTTCATTTTGTTGGAGGCTGATCTGCTACATTCACAGTGTTTCAGTCATTTGGTGATTATTGACTTTTCCTCTCAGATTCCTCTCAAGGTTTTATCTGTGATCTGCAGCACAGACCACAGAGTTGAATAAAATGGTGGATGGAGGCTTGTGTTAGTTTGTGTCAGTTTCTGTTTCATATATTATGATGAAGAGTTGGAAGATTTTGAAATATTCATTTCCAACCCAGTTGTCCTGACTGGTTCAGAGTCACGTAACATGAAGGACAAGGAAAAGCCACAGTTTCCAGTCCTTTTTCTGTTGGACACATTTTTTTTCAATCTCCATCTCCACAACTGTTTCTATATGAACCATAGAAAATACACACCATGAAAGTGAAGGTGACATTTCTGTGTCACCGGCTCGTTTTGTGATTTATTTTGATGCAAAATTTACAGAATAAATGTGTGAATGTTCAAAGACTTATAAATATTTTTCTGGAACAAATCCTATTTAACCACTGTCTTGTTTTGTTTTTCTCTGTAAACTGAACAGCAGATAAACCCCGGGCCTCACTGACAGCAGACACCACAGTCATACCAGCAGGGGGCAGAGTGACACTGACCTGCTCTGTGGACCCATCATCTGGTTGGAAATACGACTGGTACAGAGACAATAAACTCTCTGAACCTCTGAACACACATGATGCTGATTTCCACACAACTGGACAAATCAGTGTCTCACAGGGAGGAGTCTACAGCTGCAGAGGAGGAAGAGGAGACCCAGTTTACTACACAGAGAAGAGTCAGGAAGTTAGGATTGACACCATTGGTGAGTTTGGAAATAAACACACAATATAGAATAAATCTATTGTATATTCATGATGCATCATTAAGATGGATGGAAAAACATTATATCTGATGTTAATTGAACCTTTTGGTTTTTTTTATGTTCTTATTATAATTTCTTGACCATGAACAGTCCCAAACAGGGCTGTTGTGACTCTGCAGCCCGACTGGACTGAGATCTACAGAGGAGAGAGGATCAGTGTCAGCTGTGAGATCCAGGGAGGAGACACTGAGTGGACGTATGAATGGGAAACTACCAGCTCATTGAAACCTTCAAATCAACATGAATACAGGATTAGTTCTGCTTCATCGTCCCACAGTGGAGAGTACAGGTGTAGGGGCAGGATGAAAAGTGCTCGACGTAATACAACAGAGTGGAGTGCTGCAGTCAACCTGACAGTGTATGACAGTAAGTCAGATCATTATCATTTAAACTGAAGATGTTAACAAGTTCAAATGTTTTTGTTAGTATATAATCAGATTGTATCTTAATGTTTGTTCATATTATGTATTTGTTGATAATGTTCTGAGAGAAAAATGATTCCATGTCCAGAGACCAGACGTCATAACATGTTTTGATCCTGAGAAAATGACTTTCCAACAGATAAACCCCGGCCTGTCCTCACTGTGTCTCCATCATGGCTGAGTCCTGGAGCCTCAGTGACTCTGAAGTGTGAGGTTGAACATCCATCTGCAGGATGGAGGTTCTCCTGGTATAAGGCTGTTCCTGATGTATCACACACCTCCTACAGCTATGAGCTGCTCCCTGGTAGCAGCAGTGGGACTGAACAGGATTCCTACATCGTCCATGGTCAGACACACACAGCAGGATATGTGTGTGAGGCTGGAAGAGGAGACCCAGTGTTTTACACTGAGATCAGTGAACCAAAGTTTGTCTGGTCTGGAGGTGAGTTTGTTGTTTCTTTGTTTTTTTAAGACAAGAAGCAAATGTTCAGTCATGACCTAAATTCATCCATGTTTTTGTCTGTGAGCAACTTTTCTTCAAAACAAATGTTGGTAAACAAACTGATTTTTACGTTCATGGTCCCCAGTGGAAGAAATGTATTGACTGTGAACTGGGTTGAGTATCCTTCTCTCCTTGTTTCCTTCTGTCCTTCCCTTATCCTTCTTCAGTTAATCTGAAAGCATTAAAACCAACAAACAAACATGGAGATACAAGGTTTCCACCTCTCACTGAAGTGTAGCTCCACTCTTCTCAATGGGTACTTTTATTTTGGAAACTTCCTGTTTATAGACAGGACAGCTATAGCTGCAGTCTTCACTCAGTGGTGAGACAGGTGCACAGACCAGATAAACAAACAGCTGTGAAGCTGAGACGACTCAAACAAGACAAACAAGAGGAAAAGACTTTAGTACAGAGACAAGAAGCATCTTTTAATATGAAATCGACACCTCTGTGTGTTTGAAAGGTAAAAGTAGACAGTAGAAAAACATCCATCAGCAGCATAATTCATTTCTCTGCTGTGTCTCCATTTGCTCTGTTTGTTCCAAACTCTCATAGTTTCACCAAAACACTGCGTCTTGTTCCAGTGTTGCTGCTACTGATGTTTTTAATCCTCAACAAACCAAAGATCAACACAGGAACATTTACACTGAGATCTCTTTCATTTTAATATCTCTGTCTGGTTTGACTCTTTTCTATGTGTTGTTTTCCAGATGTTCATCCATCAGCGTCTCTCACAGTGAGTCCTGACAGAGTGCAGCACTTCATCTATGATGATATCTCACTGAGCTGTGAGGGAAACTCTACTGAGTGGAGAGTGAGGAGGTTTCCTGAGGGCGGCTCCCTGTCCTGTTCTGACTGGAGGAGAATGACTGGATCCAGATGTAACATGTTCTCATCACAGCGTAGTGATGCAGTGTACTGGTGTGAGTCTGGATCAGGAGAGTTCAGCAACACAGTCAACATCACTGTACATGGTACGTTTTATTACATTTTCTTTGTGTTTCATTTTTTCTGGTATTTGAAGTATTTTCAACGTCTCATGTGATTTAATTCATCATATCTTAGAACTGAGTTGTTGACATATACAGAGACTTTCTGAGAGTTTGGTCCATGACTCTGCTACATGGTCTGTTCAGTGACTGTCTGTGACAAAACAGACAAAATAACTTCGTCTATGTTCTGTAGATTTAATGTAAATAGGTTATTTTGTCAGTGTTCAGTCAGTTTTCATTACAATTTAGCAGCATAATAACCTTGGTCTCTCTTCACTTTCTTCACTTCTTACATTTCTTTGCAAAATAATTTATATGAGTGAAAACTTTGGCCACAGCAAATATCTTCTTCTCTTCAAAGTATTTTGTCTAATTTAGTTTTGGTAACAAGCAAAAGAATCAGTATTTCTGTTTTAAAGTGCTTTTCCTCAGATTTTCATATAAAACATTGAAGTCAAATAAAAAAATTATATTCTATTAACAAAAAAGAAAAAAATAAATAAATAAACACCTCCAAAAAGTAAATATATATATAAAAAGTAGGTCGTAAGTGAACGAGATCAAATGTCAGGTCTTATGATGATCCTGTAAAATAAATCAGAACTGCATCAGAATAAAAACAGATGTGTAATCTATTCTCATCACTACATGTCAGCTGGTTGTAAAGGTCTGCAGCAGCTGATCTCTGACTGAAGCTTCACATTCTGACTGTTTTACAGATGATTATCATGATGGTGTTATCCTGGTGAGCCCTGTCCGTCCTGTGACTGAGGGAGAGTCTGTTACTCTTGGCTGCAGATTCAGGACAGAAAAAAATCTTTCCAGTGTGTTTTTCTACCATAATGACAAACTGATCCAAAGTGATACCAGGACGGAGCTGAATATCTCTGCAGTGTCAAAGTCAGATGAAGGTTTCTACAAGTGTCAGTCCTCAGGAGAAGTGTCACCACAGAGTTGGATGTCAGTTAAAGGTGAGTGGGATTCAAATATTTTAGGCTTTTTTATTTATTTTTTGAACAAAGAAACACTGTCAACATATAATATATTTATATGGACATGTTGTAGATTTTGGTGTGTTTTAGAGTTTTGTCTTTACTTACATCTCATTTATTTTAATGGATTTTTTAAATTCTGTTAAGACAAGTCCAATATAAATACATTTCTTAATACTTTAATTCATTTCAATAAAATTTTATATTTACAGCAGCTGTGTCAGGACCAGAAAGTTCTTCATTTCCTGTGTTGCTGGTTTCTGGAGTAGTATTGATTATTGTCCCGCTGCTGTGTGGCTGCAGAAAGTCAACAGGTGAGACACTGATTATTAAAAATCTGTGATCAGTTCTGACGTCATGTCATGGAGCAGTGGTTCACTTTTCAATACAAATCCTACTGTGCTTTTTACAGGTCCATGTGTTCACAGGTTTGAACAACACACTCTCTTCTCTCCTCTGCAACTTAAAAGCAGCTCTACACTTTACATGTTGAAATTTTTTACTTTTAAACTTTTTACTTTTAAACTTTCCTGCTAATTACTATTAATATACATTTTTAAACTCCATGTTTCAGGCTCACTCAGACTCAAAGAGGGAATCAGGGCTCTGCTACAGACCAAACAGTCAACCATGATGAAAATCAACAGCAAGTATATTCCTCTCTTCTCCACGGTCAGTTTTTCATCTCACTTCAAACACTTTCACAACTGTTTCTAACTCAGTTTCTATTCGATAGAGACCAGGAAATATTTTGAATCCATTTGCATCCAGTTCTCCAAGACTGTCCTCATTCCTTCTGCTGCTGGAGTTAAACCAAACCTCAGTAATTTAACATGTGACTTCAGGAAGTTCTTCAGTTCAAATGACTGTCACAGACATGAGGTGACTGATGTGACTTTGTTTTGATTTTCACTGACCTGTAGGTGACGTCTGCGTCTATGAATCAATCAGAGGATCTGAAAACACTGGAGAAGGTTCAGTACTTTTACTTTTACTAATGTTGAGCTGATGGAAGCTGCAGTATATAATTATATAGGAGTGATTGATATTAAAGTCAGTGAAAACATTATTTCTTCAGGTCAACCAGACAGAAATGTCACTAATGTCACATCTCCTGTTGAAGTTTATACAACAATGAAATCCTGTCATGTGATCATTTTAACAGGTCAGTGTGATGGTGCAGAGGAGAGCTCTGACTATATTAATGTGAATCCAGATTCAGCCACAGGTACAAACATTAACATCAGTTATTTATCTTGTTTTATCATCATTTAATTCAAATGTACTTTTTACAAAATAAGTTTTATAAACTTCACCATCAGACAGTCTGTGTAATGGAAGACATTCTTAAAGGGAAGCTTTGATGTAGTTATCTCAGTTTATTTATTAGCAAGTCTCTCACATCTAAATCCTTTCTTTAACGTCCACTTTTCTTTTTTTTTTTTATTGTATTATTTGAAATTATTTTCCTGATTCCACATAGAAATTGTAATATTTTTCTCAATGTATCATGTTTGTTTTCAATGATATAAATGATGTTTCATATCATGTCAGATAGGATGTCTCAGTTTTCCAGCTGTTTATTGTGATTTTGTTCCAGGTCCATAAAAAGATGAACATCATCAACAAAACAAGAGAGACGTGGATGACAACATAAAAAAACAGACATTTTGTGCAGCTGAGCAGCAGATTATGTTTTTTAAAAAGCATGATATAAATTCATAGACTTTTGGTATTTTGCTTATTAATGCATATCAAATGTATATTGTTTCTCTGTGGTTATATTTCCCCCCTGTTGTTGAGTATGTTCATCATGTGGTGCTGATTTAAACATCAGTTTTAAGTTCAATAAGAGTTAAGTAATAAAAAGATACTCACTATCTTACAGATAACTTATAAAATGACACGTAATTCTTGTCAGTATCAAAAATGATATACTGAAGGTTACTCACTTTTCCCTGAGTCTCACGTGTCCCCACCTGATGAAAAGTGACTGCTCATCCCTGAGTCCTGCTCATCATCATGTAGGAGTAAAAAGAGCAGCAGGCAGAGACCTCCAGTCACTGCAAGGTCACACTGAGAATGACAGGATTTTACAGTGTTGGTCACCTGTTAACCAGCATAAATGTACTTTACTGTACATGTCAGGCAATGATAAGGAATTTTTTTGTATAACTGTATTTGTCATTTGGACAAAGTGCAGATGAACATTAGAAATAGATTCACTTGTTATCCTACAAAAATATGAACAAGACAAGCATCAGAGTTGTGACAACTTCGTAGAAGTTTATATTTACAAACTGAGCCACTTTATGTGATTGTTGTATAATCCATCCATCCATCCGTCCATTTTCTTAACCGCTTATCTGAACCGGGTCACAGGTTGTTATAATATATATAATGATAAATTCTATTTATATGATATTTAATGTAATATATTTTACATTGTACTGTATTGTTTTTCTTTCTTCTTTATCTCATGTTTCCTACTAAAAGCAGTGGGTTTGTAAATAAATATAATAAAGTCAAGTGAACAATCATGGTTGGATTTTCTCTTACAAACGTTGACTAGTGCACCTGTCGTGTTCACCTCCCGCCCCTTACTTTAGTGTTCCCCGTCAAAATTGACCGGTCTGTTTTAACTGCTCTTAAATTAGCACAAAAACCATTTTTCACCACAAAATTTTTATTCAACATTCTTTACAACAATGTCTGAAAGTAGTGTTTAACATGAATTTATAGAATTAGACATAAAATAACTGCAGTGAAAATACAAATAGGCACTGAACATGTAATGTAAAAAATAAATGGAAAACCAAAGACCAAAATCAACATGAAGTCGTGTGTGTGAATTCATGCACATGAGTGGCATGTGACACTCAGGTCAGAGTGGGCCTTGCAAACATAGGCATCACATTTGCAGCATCTCAGGCTTGTTTTGTTGTCTCTAGGGGCACAGAGCTCACAGCGCTTCCTTTTCTGCCCATGTCCTTGTTGGGGGAGAGCAGCCAGGGCAGCGGCTGGGGCTGGGGCTTGCACACTCCTAACCCGACTGGCAGAGGCTGGTGTGCGGGGAATGTGCTGGCGCCGTTGAATAAGAGGAGTCACCAAAGCTTTCCCCAGCTCCGCTAGGAAAAGTCTCCTCTTGAAACTCTTCCCCTGATTCCAGGTTGGGTGGATGGCTGTCCACACCACATATGCGTTGAAAGCAGACACATCAAGGATGTTGTGGAACAGTGCCACAGGCCAGCGGGCTGTCATTCGCTTGCAGGTGTATGTACCAGTAAGATGCAATAAAAGGAACGATAAATAAGAGATTGGGAACAATATTGAATCTGTCGTACACAAAATGCTATGATTCACATCAATAAGAATAAAATAAAATGCATGGTGGATGAAACTTTACATTACCTTATCAAGGCAGCCTCCTTTGTTCTTGTTGTAGTCCTGGGTCATAAGGGGCTTCCTGTCCTCTGTGGTGCTGACAGCGGCGTGTGTGTAGCATGCTCATCAGGATGACATTTCTATTCTTCTTGGGAACATATGACACAAGAGTGTGTGTGTCAGTCAAAGCAAATTTTGATGAGAGTGCCTCTCTTCCTCTGGTCGATACCAGTGCAGGGGGAAGTTCAGGCTTGTTCTTCCTCACTGTCCCTACCATGGTGAGCTTTCTTTTCAGCAGCTCCTGACCAAGAGCATATGATGTGAAGAAGTTGTCACATGTGATATTATGCCCTTGGAGACCGGCTGTCATGTCCAGCACAACACGCATGCCCTGGTTTTTTTCGGCCCTTCCAGTACTGGGTTTCCCCATGTTTACCTGCATATTCCAGGCATAGCTGCTCCTGGCGTCACATGCTGCCCAGATCTTTATTCCATATTTCCCTGGTTTGCTTGGAATGTACACCTTGAAGGAACAACAACCTCTGAAAGGAACCAGGCGCTCATCAACTGTCACCTCAGGGCCTGGATTGTACATAAGTGATAGGCGCTCCACCCACGTGTCCCAAATGTTCCTGATGGCAGCCAGTTTGTCATTTCGCCAGCGGACGGGTCGTGTATCTCTGTTATCAAATCCAATAATTCTTGAAAGGACATGAAACTGTTGTAAGGACATAGTTGTCCGGAATATAGGCCAGCCAGACTCTGCATCCCACAGACTTTTTGTAGCCTCATTGTTTGAGCGATATGCTCCTGCGAAAATCAACAGACCTATGTAGGCTTGGAGGTCTACCAGGTCGATTTCTCTCCAGGTGTCCCCAAACACACGCTTCCCCTCCAGGTTTGTCATCTCCAGTATAATTCCCTCAATGGACTCTGGTAAAAAGAGATGGAAGCTGGACTTGATGTCATCCACACGAGATGTCGTATACCGTGTTGGCCCTGGCGTCAACTTTATGATGTTTTCCACTCTCGCTCTTCTTCCTCTGTCCTGGGGGGATGAAGACCAGAGCAAGTGTCCACTCTTGGACTGGAATGTCTCCTCAGGTGCCTGTTCTTCAGGTGCCTCTCCCTCTCCATCTGTTGACTGGTCAGTCTCCTCAAAGTCTGGATCAAAATCTGTGTTGTCTTCCACTTCCGAGACATCCTCCTCTATCTCTGGTTCAATTTCAGTGCCCTCTTCATCATGTCCAAAAACCTGGACCAGAACCTCTTTGACAGAGAACCGCTTGGTCAGTCGCCTACTCATTGTGCTCAGAGTAAAAGGAGTGCAAGGCAAACATCAAGCTATATATATGGGGTCTGTGTGAAGATGATACATGGATTAGTCTGGAAGGTGTGGTTCACGTGGGGGATCGGCACAAAAGTGTGGGAAAGAGATGGGTTCACATAACAGACACCTGTCTAGTCTGTGTGAAGATATGATACATGTTTCATCAGGAAGTTGGTTCTCGTGGGAGGATCGGCACATAAGCGCGGGAAAGAGATGTGTACCCGCAAAAGACATTGTTCAGTCTGAAATGTGTGAGTGAGTGAGTGAGTGAGTGAGTGAGTGAGTGAGTGAGTTGGGGTGGTGTGTATGGGGATGTTTTCTGTCTGATGGATGAATATAGTCTGGATAACCATTCATTTCCTATGGCGGTCACTTTTGACCGGGAACACCACAGGTGTAACAAGGTTGATTAAAACACTCAAAATTCAATGAAAGAGGTGATCATCACTTTTATATGTTCAAGTGCATAGTGTGGAGGATATCATAAGGCCTTGATGCAATCACATGTAAAACACAATATTTATGAGTGTTTTAAGTTGTAAATTGGTCGGATTTGACCCGAACACGACAGGAAGGTTCATAGTCCACCTCTGAATTTAGGTGAGAAAGGCCAGAGCTGGAGCTCAGAAATGACTAAATAATGGTGCAGGTCATGATACCTCCTGCTAACAAGCTAACAATATGTAGCAGAATAAAGATTTGTTGTAGAGGATCTTTCTGTTAGACCACTGGGTAATCATTGGCCAATCACCATAGGGGGACACACTATAAAAGCGGGTCACTCTCGTGTGCTCCTCCGTTCCTGCTGAGAGTGCACGCCTCATTTCCAGTGCGCCTTGCTTCCACTTTGCCGCAGGTAGGAGAGAGTCTCTGTTATTGTTTGCACTTTGGCATGTCCTTGTTGCGAGGCTGCTTATATTGGCTGCTTATGACTTTATACATCTCCTGGCTGCTGCTTCCCGTGTTCTGAGCAGTGACCTTTCTGCTGATCGCCGCTGGCAGGTTCCTCCCCAGTTTCATTGTGCCGCGAACTTCCTGCCGGTGGTATTTTTACCAACAGTTGTGCTTTAGGCAGTGACTGCTGGATCAGACTAGCGCCTGCAGATTCCCTTGTCTTCCTGCGGGTGAGAGCTCACGCTGCCTGATTGGTATGTAGCCTACTCTGACATCAGTTTTCTATTTTATTTATTATTTTGGTTTAATTTGATCTGCATGCACTGTAGGAGCTGGCTGCTGTTGGCGTGCGCAGCCTGTTGGCGCACACACAGGGACGCTGCTGCTTTGCCTCTGGCTGTTGTTCGGCCTGTAATCGTTTAATGTGTCTGTGTTTATTTTAACTTGGGCCCGTTTTTTAAGTGTGAATGGGAAGAAATGTGATCGTGCAGGATTCTATTTTGCGATGTTCTGATTTATTTGTAATTTTGTATCTACTTCTCCGTATGGTTGTTTACTCTTCTTATTGTTTGTATTATTCATGATTTATTGTTTGTTTCAGTGATACAGCTGCCATCTAAGCAGCCTTATTCAGGTATGGTTTACGTTGTGTGAGTGCAGTCACACAGCTGTTCATCCACAAATAGTCTTGTAGTTTATTTTGTTATACATAGGATTTGTAAGATGACATTACTCTTCATTTCATGTTAATTTATGTATCGTTATATATATGTGCTGATTTATTAATTGAATTGATCATTTAGCACTAATTAGTTTCTTTTCTTTAATCTATTTTTTTTTATTAGTTACTTTCCTTTTTCTCTGGTTACGCCACTGGCAGGAGGCCATGTGGAGAGCTGCTGATAACCAGTGTCAAGGTTTCAGCATTTGGCCACTGCATGGTTTATATCTTATGTTGGAAGTTGTAATTCCCTAATCATGTTTTGTTTGTTTTAGGAGCTGGGGACCTGCGGTGGTGGTGGTGGGGCTGGTGTCCTCCTTTGGTGGTGGAGCCCTCTTTTTGTGTGCAGTGTCCTGAGTCTCCCAGTATTGACTCCACTTGTGTGGGTGTGTATGTACATGTGCTTTCGGGTGACTTCTCCTGGGATCCTTCTTCCGTGGACCTACCCTGCCACTAGTAAGCCCCCTAAGCTCCAGTTACTTTCAGTTACCCTGCTACTGAGTGAATTGTGTTTCTAATGATCATCCTTATGTTACTAAATTGTTAATAAATATTATTGATGGATGGAACCATGTCTCCGGCCTCCTGAGTAGAACGAACCTGTATGCCTTTTTAAAATATCTGGTATCAATTGAGGGTTCACAATTCCTTGGGTGAAATTCCCAGGGTGGCGTTGTCGGATCACCGTATTTGTAATGTGTAAAACCTAGGGGTGTGTGTCTGTGTGTATTCTCCTCCCCCTAGCGCTCGCGCCGCCACAAATAGCAGGATTTATTTTTATTAGTTATTTCTTTATTATTTATTCACAGTAAGATGTAGACCAACAGTGAGCTCTTCTTCTTCATCTTTATTGTGGTTGCAACACACTGTATTTGAGTGAGTGATATTCTGTCATCCATCAATCTGTGTCTCCTGTGCTGCTCTTGCTGCTTCCTCGTTGTCCTGTCTACTTCCAGTATGTTGTTTTGTTACACACAGCACTGCCACCATGTGTCACAATACACAGTCTACAGTCACAATCAGCAGCAATGACCTCAGCTCCTTATTGAGTCACTGCTGGTCTCTGCAGCTTTTCTTCTGTCTTCATGCTGCAGTTTGAACTGTGAGTGCAGCTCAGAGACATTTGAAGACGTTTGTAAGATCAGACCTGCACCTGAATACAGCCATGTTACTTTTTCTTCAAGAGGAACAGGAAACAGCACAAAAGAAGAAAAGCTGTGATTTTAATGTCAGCAGCCAGAAATGTCTCCATGTGTATGAAATAATGTAGTGGACCTTACTCCAGACTCCACCTCAAGCCAAACCACTTGTTTTATGTCATCAGTTGACAGCACACAGCTCTGCCTACAAAGGAATAATGTTGTTTAGGTTGAAAATCACCGACTGCAAATGACTTGAAGTTTAATTCTGTAACTACAGTGAAAAGGTCAGTGTGACCTGATGACTCAGTTGAGGTGGCATGTAAAGGAGGTGGAGGTGTTAAAGGGAAGCTGGATGTTATTCTCGTGCTGATGAGCAGTGGTTGGGCTCACTTCTTCTTAGACTCTAGTTGCTAATAAATATTTATAACACAGTGGAGTTCAGACACATGGGTGGTTATTTTCAGTGTTTGATTATTTCCCTTCATGCATCTTATTTCTGAGGCTACTGTAGCAGCAGGCTACATGTGAAACTGCAAATATCTTTCATCCATTTCACCAGTTTTCAGCCCACAGGCCCCATTAAACACTGGAAGGTGACAATGATTCAGTGAGGAAGGTTTTCATTGTTTGAGTCTCAGTCATCAGTGATCTTGTAGAAAATGTCAGCTCTGAAACGATCAACGTTATTGATGCTGTTTGGCTGACGAAGGCAAAGGTAAGAAAAAAGAACATGGAGAAATGTTAGTCTGCAAAGAAATTTAAAAATAGTTTCAAAAAGCTGAGCGCAGGTGATGGAAAACAAATATCCAGATGTATTATGACATAAAGAGAGACTTTTGAATTTTCAATTTTTAACTGATGAATGCAAGACAGTCCTTCTCTGACAGCAGGGGTGCACCCTGGACAGGACGCCAGTCTATCACAGGACTGACATATAGACACAAACAACCATTCACAGCTACGAGCAATTTAGAGTCACCAATCAACCTAATGTGCACGTCTTTGGACTGTGGGAGTATCGGAGGGAACCCACACAGACACAGAAAGGCCCCAGGCCTGGAGTTCAAACCCAGAACCTTCTTGCTGTGAGGCAACAGCACTAACCACTGCACCACCGTGCCGCCCCTTCTCCAACATCACTGTCAAAAACAATAATAATGCATGTGTCTGTTGACAGGCTGACACACTCTCCTGTGTCAGCAGCCCATGAAACATGACATTAAAACAAAATCATTCTAGAGTCACCCAGACTGTTCATTCAGCTACAGGCTCATCTGTACCATCTCTTCACAGGAAACAAGACCAACAGTTTTATTTGGAGCTGCAGCACTGAAAATGAGGAAATAGTCTTTAGTTTAATGTGTGCTGTCAGCCAGATGACGTGTTTCACACCTAGTGGGTTATACATATACCACACAGAGGCCAGAGGGAGTGTTCAAGATGAATAACAGTGTGGGAACTTCATGTCAAATTTCCACAAACTCAACTTTCTGGCTCTAACTGAACCTGTTGTCTTCTGATGATGTTTCAGACTGAGAGATAAATACTGAACGTGCACATCTTAACCTCACCACCAGTCACTGGATTAAAGAAACTGCTGTTATCTGTTGATGTGCATTACACTTCACTTAATGACTACCACTGTGCACGTCCTGTATAGTATATGACACTTCTTCTCTTCTACTTACAAACACAATATGTGTGGTGTGAATGTGCTGCTGACTCTAATTCTTCCTATGATGCCAACACATCTTCATGTGTGAGGAAGAACTTGTCTGTCACCCCAGCTGATAAGACTTCATTCTTGTTAGGCTCTAGTTGTCAAGTCATTTTATACCAACAGGAGCAAAACAGATGCAGTGGTTTATTTTAGTGTTTGGTTTATTTGACAGTTTTTCCTCATTGTGCTGTCAGGTTCTGAAGATGTGCAACAACAAACTGTCTTTTTCATGTTGTGGCTGATGGGTGAATATTATCTCTGCAACTGTTATTGCTGCACAGTTGTAATTCAAGGCTTCATCATAAAATGAGCAGGTAGATCACACAGTTCCAGCAAAGAAGAAACATTTTGACCACGTTTTATATCAGTTACACTGTGGAGAGTATGAAGCACACACATACAGGACGTACTGCACATTCCTACACACTACAGTCACACATATACATACTCTAGATACACACAACATACACCTCATGGGCCAGACAAACCTTTGCACAAAGACAGACGGATACACTATATTTAAGTATTGGCAGGAAGTGTAAACCTGTCAAAGTGCCCTGTGGTCAAAGACATATCTGAGTTTTGTGTGAAACGGAAGGAAGAACAAAGAGGCCGAACTCAGAGGGAGGAGTTGAGAAAAAACTCATCTTATATTTGTATGGAACGTAACTTCTTCTTTGTCTTTTGCATCGATCTTCTCTCTTTGTCTTTGTGCTGTTGTTATTAATACAAAGTGGAATCATTTCCCAGCAGCAGAGCGACAGGGTCAGAGCTGGATGTGAAGATGGGGAACACTTTGCTCTGTGTACTGTCATTATTCTGTGAGTACATCAGTCATTTTCCAATTCTGTGACTTTCAGAGGCAGAGTCATGATTTTATCATCGTGGTAGTTTTGGAGGCAGATCTTGGATCAGAGTGGTGGACTAAATACACAAATCAACCAGTTATATATCATTTTATATATTTAGTTTAAAGAGTTTTGTGTGTTTCCTGCCTCATTAGCGATTTACAGAATATCATGTGAGAAATGTGTTGATAATCAGGAGCTGCCTCTGTTGAAACTCCAGCTGGTTGTTAAATGTTTATCATGATTTTGACTGTTTGTCAGATGGATCATGTCTGATGAGGTTTCAATCTTTATTTTAGTGCTGAACACACTCTTCTATGGAAAGACTGAAGGTAACCAGTTGTTTTTCTTTCCTGTTGTTTCTCACTTATAAAATATTGTCTTTAATATCTGTCTCCTACTTATTTTCAACGATATCATGTTTAATCACATCCTCTTAGTGCTGATATATTATCATGTATGAAGCATTTTATTTTAATAATATAATGATATCATTAAACTAGACTAGATCAGTGTCTAACAGTGTGAAATTGCATATTCTTCAGAGCAGTTGATGTTGGTGTTTGTGTTTTCTGTGTAGTGCTGTATGCATGTTGTGCTCTTCATGTATGGAGACCAAATGTTGTGCTGACCCTCAGGCCAGAGTCTGTTCCCTTCATACCAGGGACGTCACTAGGACTGAAAGACAGGGGGGGCTTAGCCCCCATGGTTGTAGGTGGGAATGTGTGCAGCAAATACTTTTCCTCACACCTCAATAGGCTTCATGAATGAATTTATGATTAGTTGCGGAGCATTTATCTTCCAAATGTGACTGAAGACAGTCGACCAATACATTGAATAGAAGGTAACATAATGATGTGGTGCGTTGCTTAATTAGTTTAGTCTCTGGTAGTTTAGTTCAAGGTCCAAGTGAAATTTGACACAGTACAAATGAAGTATGAATGAATCTTTCTTCTGCTTCACAACTCTGCTAACTGTTGATGGAAAGTTAACGTTGCTTAACAGAGAAGCGATGACATGCAGCTTCCCCCTGGGTCCCTCTGCCCGCCTGTCTGCCTAGTACAGCAGGGGAAACAACCACAAGGACCATTTTAATCAAATAATGACAACTTGTGTTATTATTTATTTCAACTCATAGTCTTGCTTCTTTACGTTAAGTGTATGCCTGCACTGTTTACTTTTTATTTTTAATCCAAATTATTATTATTGCTATAATTATTGTTGGGGGGGGGGGGTCAGCCCTAATGATGTCCATGCTTCATACAGCTGGGTTTAGTTTTCATGCGTTCATCTGGTGATTTTAATGGGGCAGGGCAGTGAGCCACCAGAGGGCACTGATGAGTCTCCACCACAGGTACAGTCAGTCCCAACAGTCCTGTGAGCAGCACAGATCATCTCACTGAACTTAGGTTATTAGCATGTGTGCTGACTGCCACAGTGTCTTCTTGGCATCACCTGCAGGAGTGAGTCAAGTTAGAAAGTGAAAAGTTCTCAGCAGAAATGCTCTTTTCAAAATAGTTGTTCAGCCTGGTTGGGATCTGGTGACAGCGACGGCCTTAACATGTGATTCACAATGTTTTCATTTGAATGAAACCATTCAATAATTATCAGTAGAAAAAGTGCTAAACACCTTTGTTTTTCACTGGATTTAATGCGTTTAGTTGTTTTCTTACTGTGTGTTTTTGTCAACAGTTTCCAATCAGGTCACTGTGACTCTACAACCAAACTGGCCTCTGATATACAGAGGAGAGAAGATCACTGTCAGATGTGAGATCCAGGGAGGTGGAGGCACTGAGTGGACGTATGAATGGAGAACAACCAGCTCACACACACCTCCATCACACAGTGAATACAGGATCAGCAGAGCTGCTGAGTCTGACACAGGAGACTACAGGTGTAGGGGTAGAAGTGGTTATTCCTTCACACAGTGGAGTGATGTCATCAGACTGACTGTATCACGTAAGTTGGATTTTCATTTATTCTGAAAGTGTCATTTTAATGTTTTCATTGATTTGAATTAAACAGGAAACATTTTCCCTGTAACAATAATGACGTCTCTTATGAGCAGCTGAGTAACAAACTGTGGTTGTTTTTATAGTGAGAGCAGAGTAAGTGAAGTGGAGCCATGATTCAGTGGACTGTTGCAGTGTAATGACTGACAGAGAGATGCTCAGGAAGAACAGAGAACTATGTGGTTTCTTCCATGAAGTGAAGAACAAATCACAGTGAATCTGAGCTGAGCTCAGCAACAGGAGCTCAGCAGCTGTATCACTTCTTCTTGTCTGGGAACCAGGCCATTGATCTCTGCACTAATGAAACATGAACAGTACCTAGTTAGTTAGTTAGATATGGTAACTGTTGTGTTTCCTAAATCAGTTATCAACCAATGAGAGTCATGTGCTGTTCGTCACTTTCATGTGATGGTAATAGATTTTTTATTCCAGTTATTTATTTGTTTCTTTTGGTCCAATCTGAACAGCTGATAAAGCCAAGGCCACTGTGACACCATCCTCAACAACAACCATACCAGCAGGGGGCAGAGTGACACTGACCTGCTCTGTGGACGACTCTGATGACTGGAGATACGACTGGTTCAGACGTGTCTCACACTCTTCAGTAGCTGATCCAGTAAGAGCTGTTGAACCAGGCAGAGATCTGGTTGTCTCAGAGGGAGGTCGGTACCGCTGCAGAGGAAGGAGAGGAGACCCAGAGATCCTCACAGAGCCCAGTAATGAAGTCCTCATTCTGAAAACTGGTGAGTTTAGTCATTTAATATTCACTGTTCTGTTCAAATCTGTTGTCAGTAGTTTAAAAAAGAGTCATTTGGTGTCAAGAGGGAAACAGGAGAATTTTAATGGATAAATGAAAATAGAGCAGCAGCTCTTCATCCTGAGGATGGAAAAACACAACATGTCAGTCTCTCTGCAGGTTGTGTTAACATGAAATTTCCTTGGTTCTTGAACACAACAAAGCCCCATGATTGAGCTGAGTTTACTCCAGCTGGTGTGTGTCTGTGTGTGTGTGTGTGTGTGTGTGTGTGTGTGTGTGTGTGTGTGTGTGTGTGTGTGTGTGTGTGTGTGTGTGTGTTTATAAAATGTTTTCAGTTTCTCTTTCATGAATCCATTTTGATAAACTTGAGAAAGTTTTGTTGTTCATGAAATAGTTGTTTTCTGATCTGATCCTTTTGTTGGGTTGAATTTGTTTTAGAAACACTTTGCTTGATGTTTTTTCATGTTTTAGTTTTTCACCTGTTTGTGTTGTAGTTGTTGAATAATTTTTGTATTTTTATCAGTAGAAATCTTACTACAAACCTCTGTGTTTGATTTTATCCTATACTTAGTTGTTTAACTTTGTTGTTTTCTTACTGTGTGTTTTTATCAACAGTTTCCAATAAGGTCACTGTGACTCTACAACCAAACTGGCCTCTGATATACAGAGGAGAGAAGATCACTGTCAGATGTGAGATCCAGGGAGGTGGAGGCACTGAGTGGACGTATGAATGGAGAACACCCAGCTCACACACACCTCCATCACACAGTGAATACAGGATCAGCAGTGTTACTGAGTCTGACACAGGAGACTACAGGTGTAGGGGTAGAAGTGGTTATAAATTAACAGAGTGGAGTGAGATCATCAGACTGACTGTATCACGTGAGTTGGATTTTCTTTCATTCATTATGAAAATGTCATGTTTCTTCATGTTTACATTGATCTAAACAGGACAAGTTTAAACATTGATCATCTCATCACTGATCCAGTCCTCTCCAGTTGGATCAGTAATAAACTGTGTTTTCAGTGGAACACAGTCACTATCTTTCATTTGCTGGTAAAATCTAAATGACTAAGTGGATGTTCAGTGTGATCATTTGAATAAATTCTGGTAAAAGTTTTGTGTAATGTTGACAGTTCTTTACTTTTCAAGAACGTAATATAATTAAACAAAATCACTTTCCTGAAGAAAATCACATTGTAATTATTGATTTACTTTGTTTTTTGCTCTGATCTCAACAGGAAGTGAACCCACGGCCACTCTGACAGCAGACAGGACAGTGATACCAGCAGGGGGCAGAGTGACACTGACCTGCTCTGTGGACGGCTCTGATGGCTGGAAATACTCCTGGTTCAGACGAACCTCTGAGTTTTCTCAGGCTGGTTTAATAAAACATGGTGCATCAGACCACACAGTCAGCAGCTCAGAAGGAGGCATCTACACGTGCAGAGGAGGGAGAGGAGAACCAGAGCTCATCACACAAGAAAGCAATAAAGTCACCGTTAAGGAAACTGGTGAGTTTAGTTATTTGTTGTGGAGTAAAACAACATTCACTCTTTAAATCTGTTCTTCTGTTCATCAGTAGTGTAACAAAGAGACGTTTTGATACCAACAGCAAAAAAGAACCAACACAATGATCATGTGTCAGTAGCTCCTACTGTTGTGATGAAGGTGAGAACAGAGCGTTAATCCCTCTTCATGTTGAGCTCAGATTCAAGACGAGACTGGAAGAAGCTTCCTGCCTCTCACTGTATTTATATCATCTAGAAGAGTTTGTCTGCTTGTTACTGTATTTGTAAATGTTTTGTCATCCTTCAGTCCATCACTGCAAATATGAGTGTTAGTAAAGAAAAGCTAAGTCAGACAACTCATGGAGAAAACACACTGATTTGTGCAGTAGAATATCAATAAAAAGCCAGAAATAACTGTCCAAAGTAAACACTGAAACATCCAACTACAAACCTACTTAAACAGTCATTGAACATCTTCTCAGAAGCTGAAGTTGTTTCCATGACGTTGAGGAGTTTGATGTGTGTTGATGTTCAGTCTGACAAACAGTTTGACCTGTGACACATCAGGTTATCTGATGCAGCTCAGCAAACAGATGGTATTTATTCTCTGTTGTTTTCTAACACCTCCACCTGCTCCTGATGACGCTTTTAAAGTCAAACAAAGAGGTGACAAAGGAGATACTGTTCTCTTATATGTTCTAGATACAAAATCACTGCCATTCACCTTTATTCATCTTGAACTTACTTTACAGAGAACGATCAGACTGTTGTAGAAAATAAGTGAAGCCAAACAGCCTGTTGTGTTTGCTGTGTGTCAGTGTCAGTGTAAAGAGCAGCAGTCTGATGGAGAACTGCTGTCACTGTCTGTATGCTGAGTTTCAGCTGCTCCTCTCAGGCTGTTGGATCTGACAGACTGAAAAACATGAAAACCAAGTCCTTTGACCTCTTTAGAAAGTGCTGCTTTTAATGCACAGTTGTTGTTTTCTTGCTGATGATTTTGTTGCTTTAAGTTGTTTTCTTTGAAAAACACTGTTTGATATGTTTTCATCTGTAAAAATCAGCAAATATTATGAGATGTGAATTTATTTTTCTATCAACAGCCTAAGCGTGTATTTTTTATGTGAACAGTTTCCAATAAGGTCACTGTGACTCTACAACCAAACTGGCCTCTGATATACAGAGGAGAGAAGATCACTGTCAGATGTGAGATCCAGGGAGGTGGAGGCACTGAGTGGACGTATGAATGGAGAACACCCAGCTCACACACACCTCCATCACACAGTGAATACAGGATCAGCAGTGTTACTCTGTCTCACAGTGGAAGCTACAGGTGTAGGGGTAGAAAAGACTTGTTTTCCTCAACAGGGTGGAGTGATGTCATCAGACTGACTGTATCATGTAAGTTGGATTTTCATTTATTCTGAAAGTATCATTTTAATGTTTTCATTGATTTGAATTAAACAGGAAACATTTTCCCTGTAACAATAATAACGTCTCTTATGAGCATCTGAGTAACAAACTGTGGTTGTTTTTATAGTGAGAGCAGAGTAAGTGAAGTGGAGCCATGATTCAGTGGACTGTTGAAGTGTAATGACTGACAGAGAGATGCTCAGGAAGAACAGAGAACTATGTGGTTTCTTCCATGAAGTGAAGAACAAATCACAGTGAATCTGAGCTGAGCTCAGCAACAGGAGCTCAGCAGCTGTATCACTTCTTCTTGTCTGGGAACCAGGCCACTGATCTCTGCACTAATGAAACATGAACAGTACCTAGTTAGTTAGTTAGATATGGTAACTGCTGTGTTTCCTAAATCAGTTATCAACCAATGAGAGCCATGTGCTGTTTGTCACTTTCATGTGATGGTAATAGTTTTTTTTATTCCAGTCATTTATTTGTTTCTTTTGGTCCAATCTGAACAGCTGATAAACCCAAGGCCACTGTGACACCATCCTCAACAACAACCATACCAGCAGGGGGCAGAGTGACACTGACCTGCTCTGTGGACGACTCTGATGACTGGAGATACGACTGGTTCAGACGTGTCTCACACTCTTCACTACCTGATCCAGTAAGATCTGTTGAACCAGGCAGAGATCTGGTTGTCTCAGAGGGAGGTCTGTACCGCTGCAGAGGAAGGAGAGGAGACCCAGTGATCCTCACAGAGCCCAATAATGAAGTCCTCATTCTGAAAACTGGTGAGTTTAGTCATTTCATATTCATTGTTGTGTTCAAATCTGTTGTCAGTAGTTTAAAAAAGAGTCATTTGGTGTCAAGAGGGAAACAGGAGAATTTTAATGGATAAATGAAAAAAGAGCAGCAGCTCTTCATCCTGAGGATGGAAAAACACAACATGTTAGTCTCTCTGCAGGTTGTGTCAACATGAAATTGTCTTGGTTCTTGAACACAACACAGCCCCATGATTGAGCTGAGTTTCCTCCAGCTGGTGTGTGTGTGTGTTTGTGTGTATGTGTGTGTGTGTGTGTGTGTGTGTGTGAGTTTGATTTGTATAATGATTATAAAATGTTTTCAGTTTCTATTTCATGAATCCATTTTGAGAAACTTGATAAAGTTTTGTTGTTCATGAAAGAGTTGTTTTCTGATCTGATCCTTTTGTTGGTTTGAATTTTTTTAGAAACACTTTGCTTGATGTGTTTTTATGTTTTAGTTTTTCACCTGTTTGTGTTGTAGTTGTTAATTAATTTTGTATTTTTATCAGTAGAAATCTTACTACAAACCTCTGTGTTTAATTTTATCCTATACTTAGTTGTTTAACTTTGTTGTTTTCTTACTGTGTGTTTTTATCAACAGTTTCCAATAAGGTCACTGTGACCCTGCAACCAAACTGGCCTCTGATATACAGAGGAGAGAAGATCACTGTCAGATGTGAGATCCAGGGAGGTGGAGACACTGAGTGGACGTATGAATGGAGAACACCCAGCTCACACACACCTCCATCACACAGTGAATACAGGATCAGCAGTGTTACTCTGTCTCACAGTGGAAGCTACAGGTGTAGGGGTAGAAAAGACTTGTTTTCCTCAACAGAGTGGAGTGATGTCATCAGACTCACTGTATCATGTAAGTTGAACGTCTTTCATTCATACAAAAATGTTATATTTTACAATTTTTAAAATCTGTTCCATCTAAATACAACAACAAAAACACCCCTGACATTATTGTAGCTCTCTCCAGCTACTCAGGAGAAAATTTTTTTTTTTTTAGTGTAGTAACAAAAGACCTGGAAAAGAGCTTTTTCTGTAACATCAGAGTAACTTCTTATGTACTATACAGTTCCAACACATGGAAAATAAAATGTAGTAAAAATGCTGAATCTCAGCCTCCTCACCTATATTTGGTTGTTAAGGAATCCACAGCTTCCTCTGACAAATATTACAACAGATATATCACCTAATATATTTATTTTCTTCATTAACCTCTAGAGGTTTCAGGTTTTGAAAACTTCATGGAAAGAGTTTGGTCTCATTAACACCTGCTACAATATGTCTTCATTTTGTTGGAGGCTGATCTGCTACATTCACAGTGTTTCAGTCATTTGGTGATTATTGACTTTTCCTCTCAGATTCCTCTCAAGGTTTTATCTGTGATCTGCAGCACAGACCAGAGTTTAATAAAATGGTGGATGGAGGCTTGTGTTAGTTTGTGTCAGTTTCTGTTTCATATATTATGATGAAGAGTTGGAAAATTTTGAAATATTCATTTCCAACCCAGTTGTCCTGACCGGTTCAGAGTCACGTAACATGAAGGACAAGGAAAAGCCACAGTTTCCAGTCCTTTTTCTGTTGGGCACATTTTTTTTCAATCTCCATCTCCACAAGTGTTTCTATATGAACCATAGAAAATACACACCATGAAAGTGAAGGTGACATGTCTGTGTCACCGGCTCGTTTTGTGATTTATTTTGATGCAAAATTTACAAAATAAATGTGTGAATGTTCACAGACTTTAATGTGGACAAAGGGCTGGATGTGAGTTGGGTTAAATTAGTTTCACAGAAAATCAGTCTGATCAGAGTTTATGAAACAAGGTAATAAAGTGAAAATATTTTTCTGGAACAAATCCTATTAAACCACTGACTTGTTTTGTTTTTCACTGTGAACTGAACAGCAGATAAACCCCGGGCCTCACTGACAGCAGACACCACAGTCATACCAGCAGGGGGCAGAGTGACACTGACCTGCTCTGTGGACCCATCATCTGGTTGGAAATACGACTGGTACAGAGACAATAAACTCTCTGAACCTCTGAACACACATGATGCTGATTTCCACACAACTGGACAAATCAGTGTCTCACAGGGAGGAGTCTACAGGTGCAGAGGAGGAAGAGGAGACCCAGTTTACTACACAGAGAAGAGTCAGGAAGTTAGGATTGGTGAGTTTGGAAATAAACACACAATGTAGAATAAATCTATTGTATATTCATGATGCATCATTAAGATGGATGGAAAAACATTATATCTGATGTTAATTGAACTTATTATAAATTCTTGACCATGAACAGGCCCAAACAGGGCTGTTTTTGTTAATATATAATCAGATTGTATCTTAATGTTTGTTCATTTTATGTATTTGTTGATAATGTTCTGAGAGAAAAATGATTCCATGTCCAGAGACCAGACGTCATAACATGTTTTGATCCTGAGAAAATGACTTTCCAACAGATAAACCCCGGCCTGTCCTCACTGTGTCTCCATCATGGCTGAGTCCTGGAGCCTCAGTGACTCTGAAGTGTGAGGTTGAACATCCATCTGCAGGATGGAGGTTCTCCTGGTATAAGGCTGTTCCTGATGTATCACACACCTCCTACAGCTATGAGCTGCTCCCTGGTAGCAGCAGTGGGACTGAACAGGATTCCTACATCGTCCATGGTCAGACACACACAGCAGGATATGTGTGTGAGGCTGGAAGAGGAGACCCAGTGTTTTACACTGAGATCAGTGAACCAAAGTTTGTCTGGTCTGGAGGTGAGTTTGTTGTTTCTTTGGTTTTTTTAAGCCAAGACGCAAATGTTCAGTCATTACCTGAATTCATCCATGTTTTTGTCTGTGAGCAACTTTTCTTAAAAACAAATGTTGGTAAACAAACTGATTTTTACGTTGATGGTCTCCAGTGGAAGAAATGTATTGATTTAGTTTTTTTCCATCAAGATCAACTTTATGTTTTTCAACCTACTGAAAAAAGAAAATGTTGATATTAGATGATTTTGGTTGGTTTAATACTTTCCCTCCTTGTTTCCTTTTGTCCTTAATCCTCAACAAACCAAAGATCAACACTGGAACATTTACACTGAGATCTCTTTCATTTTAATATCTCTGTCTGGTTTGACTCTTTTCTATGTGTTGTTTTCCAGATGTTCATCCATCAGCGTCTCTCACAGTGAGTCCTGACAGAGTGCAGCACTTCATCTCTGAGGATATCTCACTGAGCTGTGAGGGAAACTCTCCTGAGTGGAGAGTGAGGAGGTTTCCTGAGGGCGGCTCCCTGTCCTGTTCTGACTGGAGGAGAATGACTGGATCCAGATGTGACACGTTCTCATCACAGCATAGTGATGCAGTGTACTGGTGTGAGTCTGGATCAGGAGAGTTCAGCAACACAGTCAACATCACTCTACATGGTACGTTTTATTACATTTTCTTTGTGTTTCATTTTTTCTGGTATTTGAAGTATTTTCAACGTCTCATGTGATTTAATTCATCATATCTTAGAAGTGAGTTGTTGACATATACAGAGACTTTCTGAGAGTTTGATCCATGACTCTGCTACATGGTCTGTTCAGTAACTGTCTGTGACCAAACAGACAAAATAACTTCCTCTATGTTCTGTAGATTTAACATCAATAGTTTCATATTAAAAGAAAATGAAATGTCAGTGTTCAGTCTTCTTCACAATTTAGCAGCATAATAATCTTGGTGGCAGGTTTCACTTCACTTACTTCATCCTCAAATTGCATCCAAACTTTGGCCCCAGTAAATATCTTTTCCTTCCAAAGTACTTTGTCAAAAATAATGTTTCTGTAACAAATCACAATAAACGCTCAAGATTTGTGTCTGTAAATTGTAGTACTGTGTAATTTATAGATCAATGTAAAAATCTGTTGTTTATTTGGCAACAGTGATCTGTGAGACACATCCAGCAGGTTGTAAGAGAACGAGATCAAATGTCAGGTCTTATGATGATCCTGTAAAATAAATCAGAACTGCATCAGAATAAAAACAGATGTGTAATCTATTCTCATCACTACATGTCAGCTGGTTGTAAAGGTCTGCAGCAGCTGATCTCTGACTGAAGCTTCACATTCTGACTGTTTTACAGATGATTATCATGATGGTGTTATCCTGGTGAGCCCCGTCCATCCTGTGACTGAGGGAGAGTCTGTTACTCTTGGCTGCAGATTCAGGACAGAAAAAAATCTTTCCAGTGTGTTTTTCTACCATAATGACAAACTGATCCAAAGTGATACCAGGACGGAGCTGAAAATCTCTGCAGTGTCAAAGTCAGATGAAGGTTTCTACAAGTGTCAGTCCTCAGGAAAAGTGTCACCACAGAGTTGGATGTCAGTTAAAGGTGAGTGGGATTCAAATATTTTATGCTTTTTTGCTTTTGTGAACTGTGTTGACAGTGTATATTTATGTGTATGTTCTGTCTATGTTTGATGTTTTTGTATTTTTTCAAGTTTCTGAATAGTTTTACTAACACTTAAATAATGTTACAGTAGCTGTGCCGAGACATGAAAGCTCTTCATTTCCTGTGCGGCTGATCCTTGGGCTGGTTTGTGGAATCGTACTCATTGTTCTCCTGCTCCTGTTGTATCGCTGCAGACAGTCCAAGGGTGAGGCACGTTTCCTCTGATATTAAACACTTTACTTACTCTTTAATGATTCACATACACAGATGCGACAAAATCATCTAAAATGAAATGTGTTTTGATCACATGCATGAAAGTTCAGAGTATTTTACACTGATTCTACCTGAACTGAAGCTAAACTACGAGACAGAATCCACAAATATCATTGTTCTTCTGTTCTATTGTAATAATACAAACATGATGACACCATTATGGGTCTGTGTGATGAAAATATCTTGTAGATGTGATTGTGACTTATCCACACATCCAAAAAAATAAAAAATTAACAAATAAAAATACCAACTGTGGATTTTTGTAAAAGTTGTCATATTTTTTCAGTGTAATAGAAGTAAAATGATTAATCTGACCTTTGCTTGCTTTGTTGCTGTAGGTGATATTAGTCTTGATGCTGAAGATGCAGAAAACGGTACAGTTTGCACCTTTTGATTAACATGGAGCACTTACAAATGCAACAGCAGGATGATTTCAGGGACTGGTTACAAGTGCTTGATATGAAACCCTGTAACTCAAAAATATGTTTATTTCACCTGCAGGTGAACCTCAGGATGTGACATATTCTTCTATTGAACTGAAAAACATTGGAAAGAAGCGTTAGTACTCCAAATGTTTGTCATGTAAAAGATAAAAAAAGTTTTTGACCTGCAGTGCCTAAAAACATCTTTTTTTTTCCTCTTTTATAAATTTATTTTAACAGACAAACATCGTGAACCAGCAGAGACCTCTGTTTACTCTGATATAAAGACAAGACCTGCAGGTACAGTCATGCTCAGAGTTTGTATTGTTTCATATACAGTAGGTGATTGTTGTTGTATGTTGTGTGTCAGTAGTTTCCAGTATCTTTCCATCTCACAGATATGACATAAAACTGATAAGTTTTTCTCTTATATTTTTACTCTCTGGTCATGGTGCTGCAGATTATGAAATACTGTAGCTTGTTTGTGGAAATTCCTCCTCCACCTTCTCCTTTTTGTCTTCCAAACATGAGGTGGTGCAATCAGAGATAATTAAAATGTATCTTTCACAATCTTTTCCCAAAAAATCCATCCATTCATCCATCAGCTGTGTATTATAGAGATCTGGCTTCTGTTTCAGACAATAGTCCCTTGTATGCCCAGGTGAACATCAACACCAAAGAAAAAGCCAAGAAGAAGAAAGGTTAGTTAAGTGCAGTATTGTCTTGGACACAGTGAAATGCTATTTGTTCAGTATTTGTAAAGTAGGTGCTGTTTGTAATTACTGTATTTTTTAGTCATGTAAGCTTATTTGACATTTTGTATGTATGCTGAACAGCAGTTTACTTACATTTACATTATATCAGTAAAGTCTGTAAAAGCTTTAATACTCTGTAATGTAGCTAGTTTGAGCACTAGGGGCAGAATACTGTCATTTTACTCAGTGGACACATTAACCCTGACAATCCACCTCAGTTCAGTGCCTGTATCTTTGGCAACTGTCTTGATTTAATCATCTCTCCATTTATAGGAAAATCAGCTCCTGCAGCAACTGATGACTCAGTTTATTCTGAAGTGAAAAACCCAGGAACAGCTTTTGGTAAAAATGCTGCCAAGTCATTTGAATATTGTGTTGATTGATAAGTTATAACTCAGCTTTACATCTTGTCTTTTTTTTTCTTGCTGTTTTCTTCCAGGTCTGTGAAGAGAGCTGTATCAACAAAACTGATTCATGGTTGACAGCATTTTCTGAAACCATTGTGGGCACCTCTGCTTTCCAAAGATCAGACATGCTCTCGATTTTGTACCGTTACTTTGTTAATCGATGATGTAAAAGAATGAATTTAATGTTCTGTTTTAGCCCAAAGCACAAGACTACTGAGGTGTAGCCACATTTCGCATTTATGCATGATGTTGTTTTACAGTTATTTTGTCATTTATTTGTAAAACTTTAGTAGGATACTTTGAATACAGGCTGTTACAAAGAGAGCAACAATTAACAGTTTGATGCATTATGTTCCAGCTCCAGTACCCAGGTTATTGTGCAGCTTTACAGTTATTTTTATGGTGCTAGATGGTAGATGTTAGATTTCAGCAGCAAACAAACATAAGTAGATGAAATCTTTGGCTTGTGTTGTCATTAGTGTAGTTGCCAAATGATCTTGATAACACAACGGGAAAACAACATGAGATGGTTTCTTTTAGAGTTTTTCCCCATTTGTTGTACCACCATGAAGCAAAAACAAAGGAATCTCAAATTTCATATGATGGTGCCATGCTTGTAAAATGTAGCTGTGAAAACAGTCAAGATGTATTTTGATCTTTTATCCATAGGCTATGATGCTTTATCGCTCATTTATATCTGGGTTTTTCAGCTTTTTTTTCAGACCAATAAAGACACGGACACATCTTGCTGCCAAAGAAGAAGCATTGACAACGTTTTAAACAACAACACATTCACGTGTACTCAGTTTTTGCAGTATTTAAGCAGCTGCTGTGTGTATCATTGCTGTCCAGACATCACAGATGCAGTGTTTTGTATGTTTGACATCATCTGAGTGTGATCCAGCTGTTATCAATAAAATAACACCAAGATGACTGAATAGTTTTCTCAGTATTTTTTCAAAAATGTTGTTACAATTTGCAATATGTGACATGAAATGAAGAAAGGAAAAGCAGCAAGGTGGTCCCACCCTCTTTAAGTATCAAGTAATAATACATTTTACTTCTCCTGCGGGGTTTATTTCACCAGTCTTTCTGAAAAGCTAAAACAGGTTCCTGTGGTGGTTTTTAGGTGTATTTCAAATGAAATATATATCGACCACAGCACTGGACAGTGCAGTTTGAACACATCATCTGGACAGTTCATGAACAATTCTTATGATGTTATTTAACTTCAGCTCTTCTCACACTCGCTGCTGTGCATGAGACTATTTCTGTTTCTCTCACACATTCACTTCCTGAAGGTGAAGTTGTGACCACAGTTGTGACCAGAGCTTCACCGTAAAGTGGAGAGAGTCTGTGGTGGAGTAACTGAAAATGTAACTTTATGATTTCAGCTGAAGAATGAAGTTATTTTCAGGTAAAGGTTTCACTGTTGGCTGAGGACTGTGGATTACCAACACTTGCTGTACTGCATTGATAATCTCTTCCTTTAAACCTGTGTGCTGCAGATAGGGAGGACATTTATAAATTCAAGAAGAACATGTTCATTTTATACATTTTATAATTTTACAGTAGCATTACAAATACTTTGCGAGGCCACAGCAGTGTACAGTACGACAGGAAGGAAATGGAAATGCCTGTCTCCATCCAGTTAAAATTTGATTCATCAAAAGCGTATTACTGTACAAGATACACACAAAATGTTTCCATTTCCATAACTGCTGTTCTATGATTCCAGCGATCACATCTTCATCTTATCATTTCTTCTTGCACATTTGAGAGTTAAAAACAAGACATCAAACATAAACAGGGCTTCTTCATAAAACTAGTGGACAGACCATACACAGTTTTGAGAGGGTTGAAAGCTGCGAGCTGCTGCTGGTGGTCAAATGCTACGTGACAGTAACAGGAGAAGTGTGAACACGTGAAAGTATAACTTTGCTCAGATCTGGTCTGGTTGTGTCAGCTTTGTGTTAAAGGGAAGGAAGCACAGACAAGTTTAACTCAGAAGAAGAAGAAGAAGTTGGAGAAAACGTCCGGAGCAACATTTAGATGAAATGTAACTTCTGTATCTCCTCAGTCCTGCTGCCGTTTCAAGCTCTCTCTTGACGCAGCAGAGGAGAATCTCAGAGTGACAGCGCTGGATGTGAGGATGGGACAGACCTCACCCTGTGTGCTCGGGCTCTTCTGTGAGTATTGACACGGATCAAGGAAAAGGTTGTGGTGAAGTGAGAAGAAGGGACGACCACAGGTTTCCCTGGAAGTTTGAACAGAGCAGACTTGGTATCATCATGATTGTTTTGTAAGAAGGATCTTTGTTGTTTCTTTTTTTTTTAGCAGTGATTTGCTACAACATTAATATTACCCAACTATAGCTGCCATTGATGAAACCCCAGTTGTTTGTTATGGTTATTGTACATTAATCACTTCTGTTTGTCTGATAATGTCCTTTAGTGCTGTGGACACTCCCCTACTATGGACACGCTGAAGGTAATTTCACAGTGTTCATTACTTTTCTTTATTAGTGTTTTCACTTAAGATGAATATTCACCCACTGCTTTACTTTAAACGTGTTCTATTTCTTTTTCTTCTCTTTTGTCATGAATTCATCTTTTCAATCTATGTATCCACACAGATCACAGTAGACTGTGAGTAGAATAGCTGCTATTTTCTGCTACTTACTGTGTAGTGTTGTATGAATGTTTGTGTTGTGTTATAGATGCTGTGCTGACCCTTCAGCCCGACCAGTCCACTTTTTTTCCTGGAGAATCTGTGACCTTCATATGTGACACGAAGGAAGGAGAAGAAACTCACTGGGAATACGCACTCACCAAGGATAAATGGCCATTTGTTCCATATAATGTCTATAAACTCTACACATTACCACGTCTCTGGACAGGCTACAGTGGTGAATACCAGTGCCTTCTTCGCCACAAGCTCTCATATGATGTGAAAACCAGTAACATCGTCTCTTTGACTGTATCTGGTAAGTCGATGTTTTATCACCATGAGAAAGTTTACCATGAATATTAGCACTTATTTATGAGCCCTGTTCATATGATTGCCCCAATTGTGTTGATATAAACAGTATAAATCTAAATGTATTTGTAATCATGTACTTTAAACATTTTAGAAAACCCTGAAATTATTACAGATAGAATAAAACAAGGCGAAAGTAAGTAGAAGTAACACAACAGAGCTCTCCACATCAGGAGTCTTACGTGTTTATTTGTGTCTGTCACTACATAATTATGGAGGTGTTTTCCTTTGGAAACCAAAATCAGGACAGATGTGGAAGTGGTCTAACAACAGTGGGTGTCATTTTATTTGTAATTTTGGCTCTATAAATAAAATGAAGCTGACTTGAAGGTTGCTGTAACATTGTGCTGAGAACATTTCATCTTATGTCATTTTGAAGCCATTCCCATTTGAATCATTCACATCATTCACATGTTTCTTACAACAGGAGAAGCACCTAAGGCCACACTGCTATCAGGCCCAACAAACATACCAGTAGGAGGCCGTGTTACACTGACCTGCTCTGTGGCCGGCTCTGCTGGTTGGACATATCACTGGTCCAGACGAACTCCAGGCTCTGATGAAACTCTGCCTGTGAGAGATGGTGATGAAAACAGAGTGATGAGTATCTCACAAGGAGGCACTTACTGGTGCAGAGGAGGGAGAGGAAATCCAGTCTTCTACACTCATGCAAGTGATGAGGTCACAATTCAGATAACTTGTGAGTTTAATGGTTTCAGTTGTAGTAAAGTAAAACGACATGAATTCCTCATTACTGCTTTAAAGCTCTGTTGTTTTCTTTGTTGACTTTATATTTCTGCTGTGAACAGTTTCCAATAAGGTCAGTGTGACTCTGCAGACCAGCTGGCCTCACATTTTCAGTGGTGAGACGATCACTGTCAGGTGTGAGATCCAGGGAGGCGGAGACGCTGAGTGGGAGTATGAATGGAGAACATCCTGGTCAATCACACATCGGACAAATGATGATTACTGGAGTACCAGAGCTTCTGAGTCCCACGGTGAGGGCTACATGTGTAGGGGTAGACACAGAAGGGACCCGTATTCTTCGACAGAGCGGAGTAAAGGCCTCAAAGTAACAGTATCACGTAAGTCATATATTTGTTATGCTTTCATCTACATGAGGGACAGACGGTGGTAGTCACTGCAGCTTCTGGAAAAATATCACTCTGAAGATCTGCAGGGAAAAACAGAGACAGTGATTTTTATTGTAGAGAACTTGTGGTGTGTAATATAGAGATTTCCTCCTATAGATGAAATGACACCACAGAGAATGACTGCTAAACCACCCCCATTAAGAAGTCCACAGTTCACTGATTTTGTCTAATAACACAACTTCCCCAGTGTAAAAACATCTTACCACGCAACAAGATGAGTCATTATTAGCAAATACTGTAGCTCATGTGTAATGTCATGTCTTTTTACATTTTAAAGTTGTCTGCACTGCAATATTATACAAAAAAATAATAATTCATTAAAAATTATACACAATCTTATTTATATATAATATATACACCTAGTTGCACCGCTGAGGATCATTTAAGTTTTATCCTACCTTGACCATGTAGAAATTCAAGGATGATTATGTCAAATCATTTAATTAAGGGAAACAATAATTTGCTTCTTTTATCTTGTTTGTCAATGCATACAACTGTAAACTGTATTATTTAAGGATGTGAGGATAATGAATTAAATATTAAATATAAGAAACTAAATACACAAAAATGTACACACAAATTTAACACTGTGTTTATAAAGTCTTTTTGAATTGTCTTCTAGATAATATGAGAAATTTGCCATGATATAATTGTTTGCAGTTTATTTGCAGTTCCAATTCATTTAGTACTCACTTTATTCTTTATTATTTGTTACTTATTTCTATCTTTAAACTCAAAGGCAGCTAAACCAAAGGCTCAGTTGAGTGCTGACAAACGAACAATACCAGCAGGGGGCAGAGTGACACTGACCTGCTCTGTGGACCCATCATCTGGTTGGAAATACGACTGGTACAGAGACAATAAACTCTCTGAACCTCTGAACACACATGATGCTGATTTCCACACAACTGGACAAATCAGTGTCTCACAGGGAGGAGTCTACAGCTGCAGAGGAGGAAGAGGAGACCCAGTTTACTACACAGAGAAGAGTCAGGAAGTTAGGATTGACACCATTGGTGAGTTTGGAAATAAACACACAATGTAGAATAAATCTATTGTATATTCATGATGCATCATTAAGATGGATGGAAAAACAGTGTATTTTAATAACTGAACTTTTTGGTGTTTTCATGTTCTTATTATAAATTCTTGACCATGAACAGTCCCAAACAGGGCTGTTGTGACTCTGCAGCCCGACTGGACTGAGATCTACAGAGGAGAGAGGATCAGTGTCAGCTGTGAGATCCAGGGAGGAGACACTGAGTGGACGTATGAATGGGAAACTACCAGCTCACTGAAACCTTCAAATCAACATGAATACAGGATTAGTTCTGCTTCATCGTCCCACAGTGGAGAGTACAGGTGTAGGGGCAGGATGAAAAGTGCTCGACGTAATACAACAGAGTGGAGTGCTGCAGTCAACCTGACAGTGTATGACAGTAAGTCAGATCATTATCATTTAAACTGAAGATGTTAACAAGTTAAAATGTTTTTGTTAGTATATAATCAGATTGTATCTTAATGTTTGTTTATATTATGTATTTGTTGATAATGTTCTGAGAGAAAAATGATTCCATGTCCAGAGACCAGACGTCATAACATGTTTTGATCCTGAGAAAATGACTTTCCAACAGATAAACCCCGGCCTGTCCTCACTGTGTCTCCATCATGGCTGAGTCCTGGAGCCTCAGTGACTCTGAAGTGTGAGGTTGAACATCCATCTGCAGGATGGAGGTTCTCCTGGTATAAGGCTGTTCCTGATGTATCACACACCTCCTACAGCTATGAGCTGCTCCCTGGTAGCAGCAGTGGGACTGAACAGGATTCCTACATCGTCCATGGTCAGACACACACAGCAGGATATGTGTGTGAGGCTGGAAGAGGAGACCCAGTGTTTTACACTGAGATCAGTGAACCAAAGTTTGTCTGGTCTGGAGGTGAGTTTGTTGTTTCTTTGTTTTTTTAAGCCAAGACGCAAATGTTCAGTCATTACCTGAATTCATCCATGTTTTTGTCTGTGAGCAACTTTTCTTAAAAACAAATGTAGGTAAACAAACTGATTTTTACGTTCATGGTCCCCAGTGGAAGAAATGTACTGATTTAGTTTTTTTCCATCAAGACCAACTTTAAGTTTTTCAACCTACTGAACAAAGAAAATTTTGATATTAGATGATTTTAAATACTGAAGTTGGTTTAATATCTTTCTCTCGTTGTTTCCTTTTGTCCTTAATCCTCAACAAACAAAGATCAACACAGGAACATTTACACTGAGATCTCTTTCATTTTAATATCTCTGTCTGGTTTGACTCTTTTCTATGTGTTGTTTTCCAGATGTTCATCCATCAGCGTCTCTCACAGTGAGTCCTGACAGAGTGCAGCACTTCATCTCTGAGGATATCTCACTGAGCTGTGAGGGAAACTCTCCTGAGTGGAGAGTGAGGAGGTTTCCTGAGGGTGACTCCCTGTCCTGTTCTGACTGGAGGAGAATGACTGGATCCAGATGTAACATGTTCTCATCACAGCGTAGTGATGCAGTGTACTGGTGTGAGTCTGGATCAGGAGAGTTCAGCAACACAGTCAACATCACTCTACATGGTACGTTTTATTACATTTTCTTTGTGTTTCATTTTTTCTGGCATTTGAAGTATTTTCAACGTCTCATGTGATTTAATTCATCATATCTTAGAACTGAGTTGTTGACATATACAGAGACTTTCTGAGAGTTTGATCCATGACTCTGCTACATGGTCTGTTCAGTGACTGTCTGTGACCAAACAGACAAAATAACTTCCTCTATGTTCTGTCGATTTAATGTAAATAGGTTTTCATCTAATGAAAATCAAATGTTGAAACTGTTGTTGTATTTTTATGAACAAATACTTACAATATACAATGTAGTTTATTTGGCAACAGTGATCTGTGAGACACATCCAGCAGGTTGTAAGAGAACGAGATCAAATGTCAGGTCTTATGATGATCCTGTAAAATAAATCAGAACAGCATCAGAATAAAAACAGATGTGTAATCTATTCTCATCACTACATGTCAGCTGGTTGTAAAGGTCTGCAGCAGCTGATCTCTGACTGCAGCTTCACATTCTGACTGTTTTACAGATGATTATCATGATGGTGTTATCCTGGTGAGCCCCGTCCGTCCTGTGACTGAGGGAGAGTCTGTTACTCTTGGCTGCAGATTCAGGACAGAAAAAAATCTTTCCAGTGTGTTTTTCTACCATAATGACAAACTGATCCAAAGTGATACCAGGACGGAGCTGAATATCTCTGCAGTGTCAAAGTCAGATGAAGGTTTCTACAAGTGTCAGTCCTCAGGAGAAGTGTCACCACAGAGTTGGATGTCAGTTAAAGGTGAGTGGGATTCAAATATTTTAGGCTTTTTTTGTTTTTTGAACAAAGAAACACTGTCAACATATAGTATATTTATATGGACATGTTGTAGATTTTGGTGTGTTTTAGAGTTTTGTCTTTACTTACATCTCATTTATTTGAAGGATTTTTTAAATTCAGTTAAGACAAGTCCAATATAAATACATTGCTTCATACTATAATTAATTTCAATAAAATTTCATATTTACAGCAGCTGTGTCAGGACCAGAAAGTTCTTCATTTCCTGTGTTGCTGATCGTTGGGCTGGTTTGTGGAATAGTATTGATTATTGTCCTGCTGCTGTGTGGCTGCAGAAAGTCAACAGGTGAGACATTGATTATTAAAAATCTGTGATCAGTTCTGACGTCATGTCATGGAGCAGTGGTTCACTTTTCAATACAAATCCTACTGTGCTTTTTACAGGTCCATGTGTTCACAGGTTTGTACAACACACTCTCTTCTCTCCTCTGCAACTTACTTCTAAATTTTCCTGCTAATTACTATTAATATACATTTTTAAACTCCATGTTTCAGGCTCACTCAGACTCACAGAGGGAATCAGGGCTCTGCTACAGACCAAACAGTCAAACATGATGAAAATCAACAGCAAGTATATTCCTCTCTTCTCCACGGTCAGTTTTTCATCTCACTTCAAACCATTTCACAACTGTTTCTAACTCAGTTTCTATTCGATGGAGACCAGGAAATATTTAGATCCATTTGTATCCAGTTCTCCAAGACTGTCCTCATTCCTTCTGCTGCTGGAGTTAAACCAAACCTCAGTAATTTAACATGTGACTTCAGGAAGTTCTTCAGTTCAAATGACTGTCACAGACATGAGGTGACTGATGTGACTTTGTTTTGATTTTCACTGACCTGTAGGTGACGTCTGCGTCTATGAATCAATCAGAGGATCTGAAAACACTGGAGAAGGTTCAGTACTTTTACTTTTACTAATGTTGAGCTGATGGAAGCTGCAGTATATAATTATATAGGAGTGATTAATATTAAAGTCAGTGAAAACATTATTTCTTCAGGTCAACCAGACAGAAATGTCACTAATGTCACATCTCCTGTTGAAGTTTATACAACAATGAAATCCTGTCATGTGATCATTTTAACAGGTCAGTGTGATGGTGCAGAGGAGAGCTCTGACTATATTAATGTGAATCCAGATTCAGCCACAGGTACAAACATTAACATCAGTTATTTATCTTGTTTTATCATCATTTAATTCAAATATACTTTTTACAAAAAAGTTGTTATAAACATCACTGTCAGACAGTATGTGTAATGGAGGACATTCTTAAAGGGAAGCTTTGATGTAGCTTTCTCAGTTTATTTATTAACAAGTCTCTCACATCTAAATCCTTTCTTTAACGTCCACTTTTCATTTTTTTTATTGTAATATTTGAAATTAGTTTCCTGATTCCAAATAGAAATTGTAAGATTTTTTCTGAATGTATCACATTTGTTTTCAATGATATAAATGATGTTTCATATAATGTCAGATAGGATGTCTCAGTTTTCCAGCTGTTTATTGTGATTTTGTTCCAGGTCCATAAAAAGATGAACATCATCAACAAAACAAGAGAGACGTGGATGACAACATAAAAAAACAGACATTTTGTGCAGCTGAGCAGCAGATTATGTTTTTTAAAAAGCATGATATAAATTCATGGACTTTTGGCATTTTGCTTATTAATGCATATCAAATATATATTGTTTCTCTGTGGTTATATTTCCCCCCTGTTGTTGAGTATGTTCATCATGTGGTGCTGATTTAAACATCAGTTTTAAGTTCAATCAGAGTTAAGTAATAACAGAAAAAAATACTCACTATCTTACAGATAACTTATAAAATGACACGTAATTCTTGTCAGTATCAAAAATGATATACTGAAGGTTACTCACTTTTCCCTGAGTCTCACGTGTCCCGACCTGATGAAAAGTGACTGCTCGTCCCTGAGTCCTGCTCATCATCATGTAGGAGTAAAAAGAGCAGCAGGCAGAGACCTCCAGTCACTGCAAGGTCACACTGAGAATGACAGGATTTTACAGTGTTGGTCACCTGTTAACCAGCATAAATGTACTTTACTGTACATGTCAGGCAATGATAAGGAATTTTTTTGTAAAACTGTATTTGTCATTTGGACAAAGTGCAGATGAACATTAGAAATAGATTCACTTGTCATCCTACAAAAATATGAACAAGACAAGCATCAGAGTTGTGACAACTTCGTAGAAGTTTATATTTACAAACTGAGCCACTTTGTGTGATTGTTGTATAATCCATCCATCCATCCGTCCATTTTCTTAACCGCTTATCTGAACCGGGTCACAGGTTGTTATAATATATATAATGATAAATTCTATTTATATGATATTTAATGTAATATATTTTACATTGTACTGTATTGTTTTTCTTTCTTCTTTATCTCATGTTTCCTACTAAAAGCAGTGGGTTTGTAAATAAATATAATAAAGTCAAGTGAACAGTCATGGTTGGATTTTCTCTTACAAACGTTGACTAGTGCACCTGTCGTGTTCACCTCCCGCCCCTTACTTTAGTGTTCCCGGTCAAAATTGACCGGTCTGTTTTAACTGCTCTTAAATTAGCACAAAAACCATTTTTCACCACAAAATTTTTATTCAACATTCTTTAGCTGTGAACAATGTCTGAAAGTAGTGTTTAACATGAATTTATAGAATTAGACATAAAATAACTGCAGTGAAAATACAAATAGGCACTGAACATGTAATGTAAAAAATAAATGGAAAACCAAAGACCAAAATCAACATGAAGTCGTGTGTGTGTGTGTGCATGTGAATTCATGCACATGAGTGGCATGTGACACTCAGGTCAGAGTGGGCCTTGCAAACATAGGCATCACATTTGCAGCATCTTAGGCTTGTTTTGTTGTCTCTAGGGGCACAGAGCTCACAGCGCTTCCTTTTCTGCCCATGTCCTTGTTGGGGGAGAGCAGCCAGGGCAGCGGCTGGGGCTGGGGCTTGCACACTCCTAACCCGACTGGCAGAGGCTGGTGTGCAGGGAATGTGCTGGCGCCGTTGAATAAGAGGAGTCACCAAAGCTTTCCTCAGCTCCGCTAGGAAAAGTCTCCTCTTGAAACTCTTCCCCTGATTCCAGGTTGGGTGGATGGCTGTCCACACCACATATGCGTTGAAAGCAGACACATCAAGGCTGTTGTGGAACAGTGCCACAGGCCAGCGGGCTGTCATTCGCTTGCAGGTGTATGTACCAGGAAGCTGCAATAAAAGGAACGATAAATAAGAGATTGGGAACAATATTGAATCTGTCGTACACAAAATGCTATGATTCACATAAATAAGAATAAAATAAAATGCATGATGGATGAAACTTTACATTACCTTATCAAGGCAGCCTCCTTTGTTCTTGTTGTAGTCCTGGGTCATAAGGGACTTCCTGTCCTCTGTGGTGCTGACAGCGGCGTCTTTGTGTAGCGTGCTCATCAGGATGACATTTCTATTCTTCTTGGGAACATACGACACAAGAGTGTGTGTGTCAGTCAAAGCAAATTTTGATGAGAGTGCCTCTCTTCCTCTGGTCGATACCAGTGCAGGGGGAAGTTCAGGCTTGTTCTTCCTCACTGTCCCTACCATGGTGAGCTTTCTTTTCAGCAGCTCCTGACCAAGAGCATATGATGTGAAGAAGTTGTCACATGTGATATTATGCCCTTGGAGACCGGCTGTCATGTCCAGCACAACACGCATGCCCTGGTTTTTTTCGGCCCTTCCAGTACTGGGTTTCCCCATGTTTACCTGCATATTCCAGGCATAGCTGCTCCTGGCGTCACATGCTGCCCAGATCTTTATTCCATATTTCCCTGGTTTGCTTGGAATGTACACCTTGAAGGAACAACAACCTCTGAAAGGAACCAGGCGCTCATCAACTGTCACCTCAGGGCCTGGATTGTACATAAGTGATAGGCGCTCCACCCACGTGTCCCAAATGTTCCTGATGGCAGCCAGTTTGTCATTTCGCCAGCGGACGGGTCGTGTATCTCTGTTATCAAATCCAATAATTCTTGAAAGGACATGAAACTGTTGTAAGGACATAGTTGTCCGGAATATAGGCCAGCCAGACTCTGCATCCCACAGACTTTTTGTAGCCTCATTGTTTGAGCGATATGCTCCTGCGAAAATCAACAGACCTATGTAGGCTTGGAGGTCTACCAGGTCGATTTCTCTCCAGGTGTCCCCAAACACACGCTTCCCCTCCAGGTTTGTCATCTCCAGTATAATTCCCTCAATGGACTCTGGTAAAAAGAGATGGAAGCTGGACTTGATGTCATCCACACGAGATGTCGCATACCGTGTTGGCCCTGGCGTCAACTTTATGATGTTTTCCACTCTCGCTCTTCTTCCTCTGTCCTGGGGGGATGAAGACCAGAGCAAGTGTCCACTCTTGGACTGGAATGTCTCCTCAGGTGCCTGTTCTTCAGGTGCCTCTCCCTCTCCATCTGTTGACTGGTCAGTCTCCTCAAAGTCTGGATCAAAATCTGTGTTGTCTTCCACTTCCGAGACATCCTCCTCTATCTCTGGTTCAATTTCAGTGCCCTCTCCATCATGTCCAAAAACCTGGACCAGAACCTCTTTGACAGAGAACCGCTTGGTCAGTCGCCTACTCATTGTGCTCAGAGTAAAAGGAGTGCAAGGCAAACATCAAGCTATATATATGGGGTCTGTGTGAAGATGATACATGGATTAGTCTGGAAGGTGTGGTTCACGTGGGAGGATCGGCACATAAGTGCGGGAAAGAGATGTGTACCCGCAAAAGACATTGTTCAGTCTGAAATGTGTGTGTGAGTGAGTGAGTGAGTTGGGGTGGTGTGTATGGGGATGTTTTCTGTCTGATGGATGAATATAGTCTGGATAACCATTCATTTCCTATGGCGGTCACTTTTGACCGGGAACACCACAGGTGTAACAAGGTTGATTAAAACACTCAAAATTCAATGAAAGAGGTGATCATCACTTTTATATGTTCAAGTGCATAGTGTGGAGGATATCATAAGGCCTTGATGCAATCACATGTAAAACACAATATTTATGAGTGTTTTAAGTTGTAAATTGGTCGGATTTGACCCGAACACGACAGGAAGGTTCATAGTCCACCTCTGAATTTAGGTGAGAAAGGCCAGAGCTGGAGCTCAGAAATGACTAAATAATGGTGCAGGTCATGATACCTCCTGCTAACAAGCTAACAATATGTAGCAGAATAAAGATTTGTTGTAGAGGATCTTTCTGTTAGACCACTGGGTAATCATTGGCCAATCACCATAGGGGGACACACTATAAAAGCGGGTCACTCTCGTGTGCTCCTCCGTTCCTGCTGAGAGTGCACGCCTCATTTCCAGTGCGCCTTGCTTCCACTTTGCCGCAGGTAGGAGAGAGTCTCTGTTATTGTTTGCACTTTGGCATGTCCTTGTTGCGAGGCTGCTTATATTGGCTGCTTATGACTTTATACATCTCCTGGCTGCTGCTTCCCGTGTTCTGAGCAGTGACCTTTCTGCTGATCGCCGCTGGTAGGTTCCTCCCCAGTTTCATTGTGCCGCGAACTTCCTGCCGGTGGTATTTTTACCAACAGTTGTGCTTTAGGCAGTGACTGCTGGATCAGACTAGCGCCTGCAGATTCCCTTGTCTTCCTGCGGGTGAGAGCTCACGCTGCCTGATTGGTATGTAGCCTACTCTGACATCAGTTTTCTATTTTATTTATTATTGTGGTTTAATTTGATCTGCATGCACTGTAGGAGCTGGCTGCTGTTGGCGTGCGCAGCCTGTTGGCGCACACACAGGGACGCTGCTGCTTTGCCTCTGGCTGTTGTTGGGCCTGTAATCGTTTAATGTGTCTGTGTTTATTTTAACTTGGGCCCGTTTTTTAAGTGTGAATGGGAAGAAATGTGATCGTGCAGGATTCTATTTTGCGATGTTCTGATTTATTTGTAATTTTGTATCTACTTCTCCGTATGGTTGTTTACTCTTCTTATTGTTTGTATTATTCATGATTTATTGTTTGTTTCAGTGATACAGCTGCCATCTAAGCAGCCTTATTCAGGTATGGTTTACGTTGTGTGAGTGCAGTCACACAGCTGTTCATCCACAAATAGTCTTGTAGTTTATTTTGTTATACATAGGATTTGTAAGATGACATTACTCTTCATTTCATGTTAATTTATGTATCGTTATATATGTGCTGATTTATTAATTGAATTGATCATTTAGCACTAATTAGTTTCTTTTCTTTAATCTATTTTTTTTTTATTAGTTACTTTCCTTTTTCTCTGGTTACGCCACTGGCAGGAGGCCATGTGGAGAGCTGCTGATAACCAGTGTCAAGGTTTCAGCATTTGGCCACTGCATGGTTTATATCTTATGTTGGAAGTTGTAATTCCCTAATCATGTTTTGTTTGTTTTAGGAGCTGGGGACCTGCGGTGGTGGTGGTGGGGCTGGTGTCCTCCTTTGGTGGTGGAGCCCTCTTTTTGTGTGCAGTGTCCTGAGTCTCCCAGTATTGACTCCACTTGTGTGGGTGTGTATGTACATGTGCTTTCGGGTGACTTCTCCTGGGATCCTTCTTCCGTGGACCTACCCTGCCACTAGTAAGCCCCCTAAGCTCCAGTTACTTTCAGTTACCCTGCTACTGAGTGAATTGTGTTTCTAATGATCATCCTTATGTTACTAAATTGTTAATAAATATTATTGATGGATGGAACCATGTCTCCGGCCTCCTGAGTAGAACGAACCTGTATGCCTTTTTAAAATATCTGGTATCAATTGAGGGTTCACAATTCCTTGGGTGAAATTCCCAGGGTGGCGTTGTCGGATCACCGTATTTGTAATGTGTAAAACCTAGGGGTGTGTGTCTGTGTGTATTCTCCTCCCCCTAGCGCTCGCGCCGCCACAAATAGCAGGATTTATTTTTATTAGTTATTTCTTTATTATTTATTCACAGTAAGATGTAGACCAACAGTGAGCTCTTCTTCTTCATCTTTATTGTGGTTGCAGCGCACTGTATTTGAGTGAGTGATATTCTGTCATCCATCAGTCTGTGTCTCTTGTGCTGCTCTTGCTGCTTCCTCGTTGTCCTGTCTACTTCCAGTATGTTGTTTTGTTACACACAGCACTGCCACCATGTGTCACAATACACAGTCTACAGTCACAATCAGCAGCAGTGACCTCAGCTCCTTATTGAGTCACTGCTGGTCTCTGCAGCTTTTCTTCTGTCTTCATGCTGCAGTTTGAACTGTGAGTGCAGCTCAGAGACATTTGAAGACGTTTGTAAGATCAGACCTGCACCTGAATACAGCCATGTTACTTTTTCTTCAAGAAGAACAGGAAACAGCACAAAAGAAGAAAAGCTGTGATTTTAATGTCAGCAGCCAGAAATGTCTCCATGTGTATGAAATAATGTAGTGGACCTTACTCCGGACTCCACCTCAAGCCAAACGACTTGTTTTATGTCATCAGTTGACAGCACACAGCTCTGCCTACAAAGGAATAATGTTGTTTAGGTTGAAAATCACCGACTGCAAATGACTTGAAGTTTAATTCTGTAACTACAGTGAAAAGGTCAGTGTGACCTGATGACTCAGTTGAGGTGGCATGTAAAGGAGGTGGAGGTGTTAAAGGGAAGCTGGATGTTATTCTTGTGCTGATGAGCAGTGGTTGGGCTCACTTCTTCTTAGACTCTAGTTGCTAATAAATATTTATAACACAGTGGAGTTCAGACACATGGGTGGTTATTTTCAGTGTTTGATTATTTCCCTTCATGCACCTTATTTCTGAGGCTACTGTAGCAGCAGGCTACATGTGAAACTGCAAATATCTTTCATCCATTTCACCAGTTTTCAGCCCACAGGCCCCATTAAACACTGGAAGGTGACAATGATTCAGTGAGGAAGGTTTTCATTGTTTGAGTCTCAGTCATCAGTGATCTTGTAGAAAATGTGAGCTCTGAAATGATGAATGTTATTGATGCTGTTTCCTCGACGAAGGCAAAGGTAAGAAAAAAGAACATGGAGAAATGTTAGTCTGCAAAGAAATTTAAAAATAGTTTCAAAAAGCTGAGCGCAGGTGATGGAAAACAAATATCCAGATGTATTATGACATAAAGAGAGACTTTTGAATTTTCAATTTTTAACTGATGAATGCAAGACAGTCCTTCTCTGACAGCAGGGGTGCACCCTGGACAGGACGCCAGTCTATCACAGGACTGACATATAGACACAAACAACCATTCACAGCTACGAGCAATTTAGAGTCACCAATCAACCTAATGTGCACGTCTTTGGACTGTGGGAGTATCGGAGGGAACCCACACAGACACAGAAAGGCCCCAGGCCTGGAGTTCAAACCCAGAACCTTCTTGCTGTGAGGCAACAGCACTAACCACTGCACCACCGTGCCGCCCCTTCTCCAACATCACTGTCAAAAACAATAATAATGCATGTGTCTGTTGACAGGCTGACACACTCTCCTGTGTCAGCAGCCCATGAAACATGACATTAAAACAAAATCATTCTAGAGTCACCCAGACTGTTCATTCAGCTACAGGCTCATCTGTACCATCTCTTCACAGGAAACAAGACCAACAGTTTTATTTGGAGCTGCAGCACTGAAAATGAGGAAATAGTCTTTGGTTTAATGTGTGCTGTCAGCCAGATGACGTGTTTCACACCTAGTGGGTTATACATATACCACACAGAGGCAAGAGGGAGTGTTCAAGGTGAAGAACAGTGTGGGAACTTCATGTCAAATTTCCACAAACTCAACTTTCTGGCTCTAACTGAACCTGTTGTCTTCTGATGATGTTTCAGACTGAGAGATAAATACTGAACGTGCACATCTTAACCTCACCACCAGTCACTGGATTAAAGAAATTGCTGTTATCTGTTGATGTGCATTACACTTGACTTAATGACTACCACTGTGCACGTCCTGTTTAGTATATGACACTTCTTCTCTTCTACTTACAAACACAATATGTGTGGTGTGAATGTGCTGCTGACTCTAATTCTTCCTATTATGCCAACACATCTTCATGTGTGAGGAAGAACTTGTCTGTCACCCCAGCTGATAAGACTTCATTCTTGTTAGGCTCTAGTTGTCAAGTCATTTTATACCAACAGGAGCAAAACAGATGCAGTGGTTTATTTTAGTGTTTGGTTTATTTGACAGTTTTTCCTCATTGTGCTGTCAGTTTCTGAAGATGTGCAACAACAAACTGTCTTTTTCATGTTGTGGCTGATGGGTGAATATTATCTCTGCAACTGTTGCACAGTTGTAATTCAAGACTTCATCATAAAATGAGCAGGTAGATCACACAGTTCCAGCAAATAAGAAACATTTTGACCACGTTTTATATCAGTTACACTGTGGAGAGTATGAAGCACACACATACAGGACGTACTGCACATTCCTACACACTACAGTCACACATATACATACTCTAGATACACACAACATACACCTCATGGGCCAGACAAACCTTTGCACAAAGACAGACGGATACACTATATTTAAGTATTGGCAGGAAGTGTAAACCTGTCAAAGTGCCCTGTGGTCAAAGACATATCTGAGTTTTGTGTGAAACGGAAGGAAGAACAAAGAGGCCGAACTCAGAGGGAGGAGTTGAGAAAAAACTCATCTTATATTTGTATGGAATGTAACTTCTTCTTCGTCTTTTGCATCGATCTCTCTTTGTCTTTGTGCTGTTGTTATTAATACGAAGTGGAATCATTTCCCAGCAGCAGAGCGACAGGGTCAGAGCTGGATGTGAAGATGGGGAACACTTTGCTCTGTGTACTGTCATTATTCTGTGAGTACATCAGTCATTTTCCAATTCTGTGACTTTCAGAGGCAGAATCATGATTTTATCATCGTGGTAGTTTTGGAGGCAGATCTTGGATCAGAGTGGTGGACTAAATACACAAATCCACCAGTTATATATCATTTTATATATTTGAGTTGAAAGAGTTTTGTGTGTTTCCTGCCTCATGAGCGATTTACAGAATATCATGTGAGAAATGTGTTGATAATCAGCAGCTGCCTCTGTTGAAACTCCAGCTGGTTGTTAAATGTTTATCATGATTTTGACTGTTTGTCAGATGGATCATGTCTGATGAGGTTTCAATCTTTATTTTAGTGCTGAACACACTCTTCTATGGAAAGACTGAAGGTAACCAGTTGTTTTTCTTTCCTGTTGTTTCTCACTTATAAAATATTGTCTTTAATATCTGTCTCCTACTTATTATCAACGATATCATTTTTAATCACATCCTCTTAGTGCTGATATATTATCATGTATGAAGCATTTTATTTTAATAATATAATGATATCATTAAACTAGACTAGATCAGTGTCTAACAGTGTGAAATTGCATATTCTTCAGAGCAGTTGATGTTGGTGTTTATGTTTTCTGTGTAGTGCTGTATGCATGTTGTGCTCTTCATGTATGGAGACCAAATGTTGTGCTGACCCTCAGGCCAGAGTCTGTTCCCTTCATACCAGGGACGTCACTAGGACTGAAAGACAGGGGGGGCTTAGCCCCCATGGTTGTAGGTGGGAATGTGTGCAGCAAATACTTTTCCTCACACCTCAATAGGCTTCATGAATGAATTTATGATTAGTTGCGGAGCATTTATCTTCCAAATGTGACTGAAGACAGTCGACCAATACATTGAATAGAAGGTAACATAATGATGTGGTGCGTTGCTTAATTAGTTTAGTCTCTGGTAGTTTAGTTCAAGGTCCAAGTGAAATTTGACACAGTACAAATGAAGTATGAATGAATCTTTCTTCTGCTTCACAACTCTGCCAACTGTTGATGGAAAGTTAACGTTGCTTAACAGAGAAGCGATGACATGCAGCTTCCCCCTGGGTCCCTCTGCCCGCCTGTCTGCCTAGTACAGCAGGGGAAACAACCACAAGGACCTTTTTAATCAAATAATGACAACTTGTGTTATTATTTATTTCAACTCATAGTCTTGCTTCTTTACGTTAAGTGTATGCCTGCACTGTTTACTTTTTATTTTTAATCCAAATTATTATTATTGCTATAATTATTGTTGGGGGGGGGGGGGTCAGCCCTAATGATGTCCATGCTTCATACAGCTGGGTTTAGTTTTCATGCGTTCATCTGGTGATTTTAATGGGGCAGGGCAGTGAGCCACCAGAGGGCACTGATGAGTCTCCACCACAGGTACAGTCAGTCCCAACAGTCCTGTGAGCAGCACAGATCATCTCACTGAACTTAGGTTATTAGCATGTGTGCTGACTGCCACAGTGTCTTCTTGGTATCACCTGCAGGAGTGAGTCAAGTTAGAAAGTGAAAAGTTCACAACAGAAATGCTCTTTTCAAAATAGTTGTTCAGCCTGGTTGGGATCTGGTGACAGCGACGGCCTTAACATATGATTCACAATGTTTTCATTTGAATGAAACCATTCAATAATTATCAGTAGAAAAAGTGATAAACACCTTTGTTTTTCACTGGATTTAATGCGTTTAGTTGTTTTCTTACTGTGTGTTTTTGTCAACAGTTTCCAATAAGGTCACTGTGACTCTACAACCAAACTGGCCTCTGATATACAGAGGAGAGAAGATCACTGTCAGATGTGAGATCCAGGGAGGTGGAGGCACTGAGTGGACGTATGAATGGAGAACACCCAGCTCACACACACCTCCATCACACAGTGAATACAGGATCAGCAGAGCTGCTGAGTCTGACACAGGAGACTACAGGTGTAGGGGTAGAAGTGGTTATTCCTTCACACAGTGGAGTGATGTCATCAGACTGACTGTATCACGTAAGTTGGATTTTCATTTATTCTGAAAGTGTCATTTTAATGTTTTCATTGATTTGAATTAAACAGGAAACATTTTCCCTGTAACAATAATGACGTCTCTCATGAGCAGCTGAGTAACAAACTGTGGTTGTTTTTATAGTGAGAGCAGAGTAAGTGAAGTGGAGCCATGATTCAGTGGACTGTTGAAGTGTACTGACTGACAGAGAGATGCTCAGGAAGAACAGAGAACTATGTGGTTTCTTCCATGAAGTGAAGAACAAATCACAGTGAATCTGAGCTGAGCTCAGCAACAGGAGCTCAGCAGCTGTATCACTTCTTCTTGTCTGGGAACCAGGCCACTGATCTCTGCACTAATGAAACATGAACAGTACCTAGTTAGTTAGTTAGATATGGTAACTGCTGTGTTTCCTAAATCAGTTATCATTTGGTGTCAAGAGGGAAACAGGAGAATTTTAATGGATAAATGAAAAAAGAGCAGCAGCTCTTAATCCTGAGGATGGAAAAACACAACATGTTAGTCTCTCTGCAGGTTGTGTCAACATGAAATTGTCTTGGTTCTTGAACACAACACAGCCCCATGATTGAGCTGAGTTTCCTCCAGCTGGTGTGTGTGTGTGTTTGTGTGTATGTGTGTGTGTGTGTGTGTGTGTGTGTGAGTTTGATTTGTATAATGATTATAAAATGTTTTCAGTTTCTATTTCATGAATCCATTTTGAGAAACTTGATAAAGTTTTGTTGTTCATGAAAGAGTTGTTTTCTGATCTGATCCTTTTGTTGGTTTGAATTTTTTTAGAAACACTTTGCTTGATGTGTTTTTATGTTTTAGTTTTCCACCTGTTTGTGTTGTAGTTGTTAATTAATTTTGTATTTTTATCAGTAGAAATCTTACTACAAACCTCTGTGTTTAATTTTATCCTATACTTAGTTGTTTAACTTTGTTGTTTTCTTACTGTGTGTTTTTATCAACAGTTTCCAATCAGGTCACTGTGACCCTGCAACCAAACTGGCCTCTGATATACAGAGGAGAGAAGATCACTGTCAGATGTGAGATCCAGGGAGGTGGAGACACTGAGTGGACGTATGAATGGAGAACACCCAGCTCACACACACCTCCATCACACAGTGAATACAGGATCAGCAGTGTTACTCTGTCTCACAGTGGAAGCTACAGGTGTAGGGGTAGAAAAGACTTGTTTTCCTCAACAGAGTGGAGTGATGTCATCAGACTGACTGTATCATGTAAGTCGAACGTCTTTCATTCATACAAAAATGTTACGTGTTACAATTTTTAAAATCTGTTCCTTCTAAGTACAACAACAAAAACACGTCTGACCTCTCTCCAGCTACTCAGCAGAAAATTGATCTTTCTTTTAGTGTAGTCACAAAAGACCTGGAAAAGAGCTTTTTCTGTAACATCAGAGTAACTTCTTATGTACTATACAGTTCCAACACATGGAAAATAAAATGTAGTAAAATTGCTGAATCTCAGCCTCCTCACCTATATTTGGTTGTTAAGGAATCCACAGCTTCCTCTGACAAATATTACAACAGATATATCATCTAATATATTTATTTTCTTCATTAACCTCTAGAGGTTTCTGGTTTTGAAAACTTCATGGAAAGAGTTTGGTCTCATTAACACCTGCTACAATATGTCTTCATTTTGTTGGAGGCTGATCTGCTACATTCACAGTGTTTCAGTCATTTGGTGATTATTGACTTTTCCTCTCAGATTCCTCTCAAGGTTTTATCTGTGATCTGCAGCACAGACCACAGAGTTGAATAAAATGGTGGGTGGAGGCTTGTGTTAGTTTGTGTCAGTTTCTGTTTCATATATTATGATGAAGAGTTGGAAAATTTTGAAATATTCATTTCCAACCCAGTTGTCCTGACTGGTTCAGAGTCACGTAACATGAAGGACAAGGAAAAGCCACAGTTTCCAGTCCTTTTTCTGTTGGGCACATTTTTTTCAATCTCCATCTCCACAACTGTTTCTATATGAACCATAGAAAATACACACCATGAAAGTGAAGGTGACATGTCTGTGTCACCGGCTCGTTTTGTGATTTATTTTGATGCAAAATTTACAGAATAAATGTGTGAATGTTCAAAGACTTTAATGTGGACAAAGGGCTGGATGTGAGTTGGGTTAAATTAGTTTCACAGAAAATCAGTCTGATCAGAGTTTATGAAACAAGGTAATAAAGTGAAAATATTTTTCTGGGACAAATCCTATTAAACCACTGACTTGTTTTGTTTTTCTCTGTAAACTGAACAGCAGATAAACCCCGGGCCTCACTGACAGCAGACACCACAGTCATACCAGCAGGGGGCAGAGTGACACTGACCTGCTCTGTGGACCCATCACCTGGTTGGAAATACGACTGGTACAGAGACAATAAACTCTCTGAACCTCTGAACACACATGATGCTGATTTCCACACAACTGGACAAATCAGTGTCTCAGAGGGAGGAGTCTACAGCTGCAGAGGAGGAAGAGGAGACCCAGTTTACTACACAGAGAAGAGTCAGGAAGTTGGGATTGACGCCATTGGTGAGTTTGGAAATAAACACACAATGTAGAATAAATCTATTGTATATTCATGATGCATCATTAAGATGGATGGAAAAACATTAAATCTGATGTTAATTGAACCTTTTGATGTTTTCTTGTTCTTATTATAAATTCTTGGCCATGAACAGGCCCAAACAGGGCTGTTGTGACTCTGCAGCCCGACTGGACTGAGATCTACAGAGGAGAGAGGATCAGTGTCAGCTGTGAGATCCAGGGAGGAGACACTGAGTGGACGTATGAATGGGAAACTACCAGCTCATTGAAAGCTTCAAATCAACATGAATACAGGATTAGTTCTGCTTCATCGTCCCACAGTGGAGAGTACAGGTGTAGGGGCAGGATGAAAAGTGCTCGACGTAATACAACAGAGTGGAGTGCTGCAGTCAACCTGACAGTGTATGACAGTAAGTCAGATCATTATCATTTAAACTGAAAATATAAACAAGTTAAAATGCTTTTGTTAGTATATAATCAGATTGTATCTTAATGTTTGTTCATATTATGTATTTGTTGATAATGTTCTGAGAGAAAAATGATTCCATGTCCAGAGACCAGACGTCATAACATGTTTTGATCCTGAGAAAATGACTTTCCAACAGATAAACCGCGGCCTGTCCTCACTGTGTCTCCATCATGGCTGAGTCCTGGAGCCTCAGTGACTCTGAAGTGTGAGGTTGAACATCCATCTGCAGGATGGAGGTTCTCCTGGTATAAGGCTGTTCCTGATGTATCACACACCTCCTACAGCTATGAGCTGCTCCCTGGTAGCAGCAGTGGGACTGAACAGGATTCCTACATCGTCCATGGTCAGACACACACAGCAGGATATGTGTGTGAGGCTGGAAGAGGAGACCCAGTGTTTTACACTGAGATCAGTGAACCAAAGTTTGTCTGGTCTGGAGGTGAGTTTGTTGTTTGTCTTTTCATTTCATTCTTTAAAGGAGCAGATGTCATCAGCCCCAACATTTAGCTTCCCAACCCACTCAGTGATTCAGCTGAGAGCTGTGTGTGTGTGTGTATGAGATGTATGAATGTGTGTGTGAATGGGTGACTGTGGCATGTACTGTGAAGTGTATTGAGTATCAATCAAGTATTGGTTAAATCTGGTAATTGCAACTTTCAACAGTAACTTATTTAAAACAAAAGTCAACAAAAGTATGAAAAACACCAAACACACGCAGCTTTGTTTCCAACCCACAATTTCTAAACCTGCGTCTTTTGCTCCAGGTCGTCTTTCTGTCTTGTTTTGTTGGGGCAGCTTCTCAGGGTGCACTACTGCCCCCTACAGTTGGCAGAAATGTATAGTATATCAACCCTGTGCTAATATTATGCACCACATCACGTGAACGCTTATTTTCATTGTGTTTTTTGACCCTTCATCGTGTGTTGATTTCCAGACGTTCATCCATCAGCGTCTCTCACAGCGAGTCCTGACAGAGTGCAGCACTTCGTCTTTGATGACGCTGTCTCACTGAGCTGTGAGGGAAACTCTACTGAGTGGAGAGTGAGGAGTTCTGCTGAACCGGGCCTCCTGTCACATTGTTCTGTCTGGAGGACAATGACTGGATCAGTGTGCAAAATCTCTGCTTCACGGTACAGTGATGCAGTGTACTGGTGTGAGTCTGGATCAGGAGAGTTCAGCAATGCAGTCAACATCACTGTACATGGTGGGTTTTCATCTTTTCTTTCTTGCTTCTTATGATATGTTCTGTGTCCTGTAGATTCAGTCTCAGTAGCCTTTAGTTTCTAACCTATAAATAAAGTTTTTTGACTGTTACACAGATGATATGATCCTGATGAGTCCCGTCCATCCTGTGGCTGAGGGAGCATCCGTTACTCTTGGCTGCAAGTCGAGAGCAAAAAATGTTCTTTCTAATGTCTTTTTCTATAAAAATGACAAACTCGTCCAAAATGGCACCAGCACAGAGCTGACCATCCCCACAGTGTCAAAGTCACATGAAGGCTTTTATAAATGTGAAGGAAAAGATTCAGTGCGGACTTCGACCTGGGCATCACCAGAGAGTTGGATGTCAGTGAAATGTGAGTGTTGAAATAAATCAGTGTGGAAAACCTACCTGAGAGGAGTGTCACAGAAATAATACAGATTATTCATTCTAGCAGTGTCCAGGCCTGAACACGCTTTGTTTCCTGTGGTGCTGATTGTTGGGTTGGTTTGTGGAATTTTACTGATTATCCTTCTGCTGCTGCTGTTTCGCTGCAGAAAGTCAAAAGGTGAGCTCTTCTGATAACTGATTACACTCTGATTAGTCAACAGACAGATCTATTCTGATGTAATTACATGTTCTGCAGCGACAATTGAACAATTTGCAATACAAAACCATCTAACAGGTGATGCTTGTCACTTTTAATCAAACAAGACCCTGAGGACACTGGAAATGATACAGTATATGGCCTTCATTAAACATGGGCCAGTTAGAAATACTGGAATAAGATGACCTCGGGGGATTGTAAATGATGGATTGACAATGTCTCAAGTTTAAAAAAAAATCTACATTTCAGATGAATGCAGGGATGTGGCATGCTCTTCAATTGAGCTTAAAAATGTCGGTGAGTGAGAAACACTCGCAGTAAACGGAAAATAACAGAAATGTTTTGAAGATGTTATGTTGCATAATGTGACAACAAGTAAATTATATTATTATCATATATTTAATTTCTTTTAATTTTCTTTTCTGCATCCATCCATCCATCCATCCATCCATCCATCCATCCACTTGTTGCTTCTGTTTTAGATGACGGTCTGATGTATGCCCAGTTACTCTTCAACAATAAAGGTAAAGCTTAAACAGTGTAAAGTGACTTCTGTGTCCATCCAAGGCAGTTATGATGTTTCAGTATTCGTGATATGGTAGCATTTAGTTTATATATTTGTCTTTGCTTTTTTTTCACATGTTCATATGATTTGCAGTTCCTACTACCATTTCAACGCACCACAACTAATATTGTAGCCTCCAATATATTTTATACAAAGTTGAGTTTGTTTCATGCTACTTTTGCATAGCTGAAGAAAACATTACAAACCAGTGAATCAGCAGTGTAAATTAAGACATTTCAATCTAATCATTTCTCTCGTAGGAAAACCAGCTCCTGCACCAGCTGATAAAACTATTTATTCTGAAGTCAGACTTGGAACAGCTCATGGTAATAATGCAGCAGTAACATAACATGCATATGGGTTTAACATGGGAGTGAAATGACAGAGAGCACCCTTGACTTTTTTGTGGTCTTACATCTCTTTTGGTTTTCTTCCAGCTCAGTAAGAAGGTCGACGAAACCAGCGGAATGCATGACAACATGAAAACTACTTCCTTATTGAGGCAATATTTACAGCTTTTATACGCTTTGACCATTTTGTGTACCTCTGCTATGCAAATATAAGACTATATTTGTACAGTTATAATGTTGCCATTGAGTATCTATGCACTGTATTTTGTCACTTTAGGTTTTAAAGCTGTAAACAGCAGCAGCAGTAAAAAGTAACATGAAATATTTGAGCTCCAGGACCTTTTTTTTTTTTTTTTGCTGAACTGCCACCAGAGGTAGTTATCAAAGCTTCTACTCTGACATTAATGATATATTTTTGAAAAGCTATATTTATATTCTTTGTCGACTCGTCTTCATGGATTCCTTCCACTCTAGTGAATTTTAATGTGACAGATATCCTGACAGCTGACTGTGTGTGAGCACATTAGCTGATGATGCCACTGTCTAAATTCATGCTGCTGCAGCAACGCACCTCTAGTGTGAGTCTGGGTCAGGAGAGTTCAGCAGTGCAGTCAACATCACATTTCCTCAATGTAAATTACCTTTAACAACCAATGATTGATGATCATCTTGTTGAGGTTAATTTAATCTCAGTCTTTGGCTCCTTCAGCAGCCGAACACAGTCGTGTTCTTCTTTCTACAATGGAATCAAACTGTTGTTTAGAAAGTTTGCCCCAACGCTGTTGCAGAAGTTCCCACAAATGTGTTGCACTTGCAGGTTGCTTCACCTTCTGTCCAGTTCATCCCAAACCAGCTCCATGGGGTTGAAGTCTGTGACTGGTCTTCCATCATTTGCAGCCCCCGTCTGATTCTTTTCTTGTTTTGGGTCATTATCTTGTTGTATGAACCCCTGAACAATTTTGTCTGTCTTCTTTTATCTCAAGAGCAGCTACAGGTACAGTCAGTTATACTGGAAAGAATCCTTACCCTCCATCCAGCTACCGGCTCATTTATATCTTTACTGAAGTACTTTACTTACTGTGCTAAAACCAATGAGATATGTTCATCTTGAAAAGCAGTAAAGTGTAAGGTATTTAAATTAAATTATCTGTGCACATAGGCTGTCACATACATGGCTGAAGCTGAATTCTGTAACTGCAGACATAAAAATAAAACCGGCTCGTCACAAGGTCTGATAGTGTGAAACACATTTCAGTCACTCTCTTCCTCATTTTTTTCTCATTTTATGAAACGGACACCACCAGAGGAGGTTTTCAAAACCACAGGAATCACAGCTGCTTTCATGACTCTATCATTTACAGATGTGCATTTTAACTTATAAGAAGATCATATTTTAATTGCACAGCTCTCCTGGTCACATTATTTCCAAAGTAGTTTGTTGCCGTGTGTTAGAAAGACAAGATCTGGAGTCAGTGTGATGATGACGCTCTATAAACAATTATCCAGCAGCGCATTTTCTAGGTGTGAAGAGGAAGTAAAGCTGAGTTTAGTCTCGGCTTGATTCTCCTCAGAACACTGTTGCAGCAAGAAGTAATGTTTTTAAAATGCTACATTTTGGTAGCTAGATTTCTGCATGTTTGACCATGTTTATGCCACAGTTACAAGAGAGAAAATACCTCACGTTGACTGGACAGAGTGCTTACTTAACTTATTTAAACTGTCAGTTTATATGTAGAAATGCAGAAATCTGAATTTCACCTTAATATGGGAACGTCAATAATGCAGTTTTTTGTCTCTGGGTAAAAATATGCATTTAGAATTACAACTACTGTAGCACAGAAATTACTAATTAGCATTTTATCTAATTTTATCTTTATCATCGTTGCTGTCTTATGATACATATCATATAATGTAAAATGTTAATAATTATTTGCAAAACTGGGAAGTGAAATCCTAGGTGTGTCTAAGATGCAGGGGCCGTGCGGTGCCTGCTCTCCGTGGTCAACAGGAAGCATGAAGGGGTTAAAACCCAGCGTGGTGGTGTGAGTGCCATGTGAAAAGGAAGGAACCTGAGATGGACTAAACCTCTTCTCTCATATAGACCTGAATCTTCAAATCTTTTTTCCTCCACAGGTCTCTGTTCCTCTTCCTGCTGCAGTTTTAGTCCTTCTTGTTTTTTGTGTCAGTGCTGGAACTGAGAATGGGGCTCACTGTGATCTGTGCGCTCTCGTTATCCTGTGAGTACATCAGTTACTTTCATTGTTTAATGGAAAATGTAGCAAGAACTACTAGTATCAGATCTTTTTCAAACTACAACTGTTCAAATGGTTACTGGTTATTATATTATAAGGTTATTATCAGATGCAGAGCTGGGTAGTAACAAAATGCGTTTACTTTGAGAGATGTAGTGAAGTAACTTTTAGTTTAGAGTGAAATGTGCTTGTTGTAGTTAAGTGTAGCATGTTTTTTACTCTTACTTGAGTTTTATAGAAAAATAATTTTGTGTTCATTGCACTATACTTGTTTATTTATAATTTATAATTTTTGCCTGAAATATGCACAAAAAAGTACAAATTTTATTTTATATGGACATGACTGATATAATGCATCAACCACCGATAGTCATCCTGTTATTGTTCCTATTTGAATCCTTCTTGTAACAGTGCACCGCCTAAATGTTCCTTTTCACCGCTCTGCTTCTGCTCTGTGCTGTGTATACTGGTGGGGAAGGTACGAAGACAGCTTGCCCCAGAGTGCCCCAAGAGAGCAATGCTAGCTGTACTCCAAGCTTTAGCACAGGGCTCTCCCCTATCTTGTGCAAAAGTAATATCCTTACACACACTAATATATCAAAGTTTTATTATATAAGCAGTGCAGTTGAAAGATAAGACCATTGTTCTCACCTCAGATTACAGTGATGTATGCCATGTGCTGAGCAGAATGACTCCAGAACACTCAGTGGCACGTGCAACAGGTTTTTTAGATACGATCACTGTGTCAATTTGCCCGTGTGAAAAATGCCCCAGTCTCTCTTATTTTAAAACGGTGCCTGAGGTTAAAGATCAATATTTGATTTTTATTGACTTGTAGGTGACGTTTCTGTCTATGAATCATTCAGAGGCCCTGAAAACACCGGGAATGGTACAGTATAAACTTTGATTCAAGTTCAGAATGATGTGATTTGAACTGAGTGAGTAAAATCCAAGCCAGTAAAAACGTCTTAATTCCAGGTGCGTGGACGGAAGAGTACAGAAATGCCCTGTCCCAGATTCAGCTCAAAGCTGTCGGGAAGACGAGTGAGTACACAAAACCTTTACTTTATGCATTGTCATGGTGAAGCAGAAAAGGGCTGACACAAATTGTAAAGGAGGATGCTGTAGTGGTAAGATTTCCATTTATTGCAGCTGAGAGGCAGAGCCTGAACATGTAATCACACACTGGTTTCCACATATTTAGCATGAAGCGTAAAAGAGCTTGAACTTTCTGTATGATCTTTACAGGAAACCAGGAAGCTCCTGGGGACGTGTCTGACTACTGTAATGTGAATCCCCTTTGAGCTACAGGTACAAATATTAGCTATTGGCTACTTAGTCATTTTCATTTGAAATAAACTTTTACTAACATGTATCATATCCTCATTATTAAATACAAGAGAATTAAAGGTCAGTTTACAGTTTAAATTGCAGTCAGTGTGGGTGTCTCAAATTCTCAAACCTCAAATGCATTCAATAAAACTGTATTAACATTACGTTACATGATACATGGTCCATGAATGTATCATGTTCATATTTCTCATTTGTGGTTATTGTCATTTTGGTCTAGGTCCATAAAGAGAGGTGCATTGAGGAAAACAAGAGAAGAATGGACAACAACATGAAAAACAATTGTGTTTAAAGACGCATTTGACAGCATTTATACAACTGCTGCCATCCATGTATTAGATACAGTGTTTTGTGGAGTTTTGTAGGAAATCATATGAAAGAATAACAAAGTCAGCATAAATAATATCATCGCAGCACTTTATGCTGAGATGATTTGCTGTTGTATTTATACACAGGTATATTCTTGTTGTATTATGACATAAAGAGAGACTTCACATACATATGGACATCAATTTTGAAGTAAGAAAAGCAACATCACTGTCAAAAACAATAATAATGCATGTGCCTGTTGACAGGCTGACACACTCTCCTGTGTCAGCAGCCCATGAAACATGACATTAAAACAAAATCATTCTAGAGTCACCCAGACTGCTCATTCAGCTACAGGCTCATCTGTACCATTTCTTCACAGGAAACAATGACCAACAGTTTTATTCGGAACTGCAGCACTGAAAATGAGGAAATAGTCTTTAGTTTAATGTGCTGTCAGCCAGATGACGTGTTTCACACGTCATGCGTTATGCATATACCACACAGAGGCAAGAGGGAGTGTTCAAGGTGAAGAACAGTGTGGGAACTTCATGTCAAATTTCCACAAACTCAACTTTCTGGCTCTAACTGAACCTGTTGTCTTCTGATGATGTTTCAGACTGAGAGATAAATACTGAACGTGCACATCTTAACCTCACCACCAGTCACTGTATTAAAGAAACTGCTGTTATCTGTTGATGTGCATTACACTTGACTTAATTACTACCACTGTGCACGTCCTGTATAGTATATGACACTTCTTCTCTTCTACTTACAAACACAATATGTGTGGTGTGAATGTGCTGCTGACTCTAATTCTTCCTATTATGCCAACACATCTTCATGTGTGAGGAAGAACTTGTCTGTCACCCCAGCTGATAAGACTTCATTCTTGTTAGGCTCTAGTTGTCAAGTCATTTTATACCAACAGGAGCAAAACAGATGCAGTGGTACTTTGGTCTTGACACTTAGCTTCTGTTTTGATGAGAACCTACAACAAGTCATTGACTAATAATTTACCAAATGATTAATTTAAGATCATTTTCTGACAGGATCACACCAGCTGTGACACCAGCAGTCAGTCCTACATTATATTTACTTGATTGTCAGATGCTTTTATTCAAAGTGACTCAAGTGAAGAACAACGTAACAAAAGCTTCAGTGCAGTAGGAGACCTTGGTGTAGGTACTAAGTACTAAATGAGTCACCTTCTCTTGTAGGTGAGCCGGCTGATGTCTCGGTGCCTGACACCACAGAACACCTTCAGAGGTCTTGTGGAGTCCGTACCTCGATGGGACGGAGCTGTTTAGGCAGCAGGAGGGGGACCTACACACTATCAGACAGGTGTTCATGTTGTGGCTGATGGGTGAATATTATCTCTGCAGCTGTTATTGCTGCACAGTTGTAATTCAAGGCTTCATCATAAAATGAGCAGGTAGATCACACAGTTCCAGCAAATAAGAAACGTTTTGACCACGTTTTATATCAGTTACACTGTGGAGAGTATGAAGCACACACATACAGGACGTACTGCACATCCCTACACACTACAGTCACACATACAGGCTAAACTCAGGGGGAGGGGCTGAGAAAATTTCTCATCTCATATTTGTATGAAATGTAACTTCTTCTTTTTCTTCTGTAGAGAGAGAAACAGCAGCACTGTAGGAGAATAAGATGTAAGGAAACACAATACACTAACTAACAATCTTCTCTCTTTGTGTTTGTGCTGTTGTTATTAATACAAAGTGGAATCATTTCCCAGCAGCAGAGCGACAGGGTCAGAGCTGGATGTGAAGATGGGGAACACTTTGCTCTGTGTACTGTCATTATTCTGTGAGTACATCAGTCATTTTCCAATTCTGTGACTTTCAGACGCAGAATCATGATTTTATCATCATGGTAGTTTTGGAGGCAGATCTTGGATCAGAGTGGTGGACTAAATACACAAATAAACCAGTTATATATCATTTTATATATTTGAGTTGAAAGAGTTTTGTGTGTTTCCTGCCTCATTAGCAATTTACAGAATATCATGTCAGAAATGTGTTGATAATCAGGAGCTGCCTCTGTTGAAACTCCAGCTGGTTGTTAAATGTTGATCATGATTTTGACTGTTTGTCAGATGGATCATGTCTGATGAGGTTTCAATCTTTATTTTAGTGCTGAACACACTCTTCTATGGAAAGACTGAAGGTAACCAGTTGTTTTTCTTTCCTGTTGTTTCTCACTTATAAAATATTGTCTTTAATATTTGTCTTCTACTTATTATTGACTATATCATGTTTAATCACATCCTCTTAGTGCTGATGTAACATTTTATTTTATATATCAATGGAAAATATTTAATGACTAGATCAGTGTCTAACAGTGTGAAATTGCATATATTTCCGAGCAGTTGATGTTGGTGTTTATGTTTTCTGTGTAGTGCTGTATGCATGTTGTGGTGTTGATGTATGGAGACCAAATGTTGTGCTGACCCTCAGGCCAGAGTCTGTTCCCTTCATACAGCTGGGTTTAGTTTTCATGCGTTCATCTGGTGATTTTAATGGGGCAGGGCAGTGAGCCACCAGAGGGCACTGATGAGTCTCCACCACAGGTACAGTCAGTCCCAACAGTCCTGTGAGCAGCACAGATCATCTCACTGAACTTAGGTTATTAGCACATGTGCTGACTGCCACAGTGTCTTCTTGGCATCACCAGCAGGAGTGAGTCAAAGTCAGATATGATCAGGTGTTGCACATATACTGTGGCTGGATGACAAATCAAAGGCAAAACCAACATGAAATTAAATATCTCATTAAGATGTTGGGACTGATCACTGCCAGTGACCAGACCAGTAATGAAGTCCTCATTCTGAAAACTGGTGAGTTTAGTCATTTCATATTCATTGTTGTGTTCAAATTCGTTGTCAGTAGTTTAAAAAAAGAGTCATTTGGTGTCAAGAGGGAAACAGGAGAATTTTAATGGGAACACAACATGTTAGTCTCTCTACAGGTTGTACATGAAATTGTCTTGGTTCTTGAACACAACACAGCCCCATGATTGAGCTGAGTTTCCTCCAGCTGGTGTGAGTGTGTGTGTGTTTGATTTGTATAATGATTATAAAATGTTTTCAGTTTCTCTTTCATGAATCCATTTTCATAAACTTGATAAAGTTTTGTTGTTTGTTGTTTTCTGATCTGATGCTTTTGTTGGTTTGAATGTTTTTCAGAAACACTTTGCTTGATGTGTTTTCATGTTTTAGTTTTTCACATGTTTGTGTTGTAGTTGTTTGTGTTTTTATCAGTAGAAATCTTACTACAAACCTCTGTGTTTGATTTTATCTGTTACGTTTTACAATTTTTAAAATCTGTTCCATCTAAATACAACAACAAAAACACCTCTGACATTATTGTAGCTCTCTCCAGCTACTCAGTAGAGAACTGATAGTTTTTTAGTGTGGTAACAAAAGACCTGGAAAAGAGCTTTTTCTGTAACATCAGAGTAACTTCTTATGTACTATACAGTTCCAACACATGAAAAATAAAATGCAGTGAAATTGCTGAATCTCAGCTTCTTCTGGGTCCTTTTAATGTTGGGTAAATTTTTTTGAATCTTCATCTGAACAACTGTTTCCTATGTGAACCAGAAAAAATACACACCACCATTTAAACCAATGTGTCACAGGCTCATTTTGTCATTTGTTCTGATTGCAGCTGCAAAATAATGTTAAAACACTTTAGTGTGGACAAAGGGCTGGATGTGAGTTGACTGAAATCAGTTTCTCAGAAAACAGCTGTAATAACTTTCAGTGAGAAAGTCTGATCAGAGTTTATGAAACAAGGTAATGAAGTGAAAATATTTTTCTAGAACAAATCCTATTTAACCATTGACTGGTTTTGTTTTTCACTGTAAACTGAACAGCAGATAAATCCCGGGCCTCACTGACAGCAGACACCACAGTCATACCAGCAGGGGGCAGAGTGACACTGACCTGCTCTGTGGACCCATCATCTGGTTGGAAATACGACTGGTACAGAGACAATAAACTCTCTGAACCTCTGAACACACATGATGCTGATTTCCACACAACTGGACAAATCAGTGTCTCACAGGGAGGAGTCTACAGCTGCAGAGGAGGAAGAGGAGACCCAGTTTACTACACAGAGAAGAGTCAGGAAGTGAGGATTGATGCCATTGGTGAGTTTGGAAATAAACACACAATGTGGAATACATCTGTTGTATATTCATGATGCATCATTAAGATGGATGGAAAAACAGTAAATCTGATGCTAATTGAACCTTTTGGTGTTTTCATGTTCTTATTATAAATTCTTGACCATGAACAGGCCCAAACAGGGCTGTTGTGACTCTGCAGCCCGACTGGACTGAGATCTACAGAGGAGAGAGGATCAGTGTCAGCTGTGAGATCCAGGGAGGAGACACTGAGTGGACGTATGAATGGGAAACTACCAGCTCACTGAAAGCTTCAAATCAACATGAATACAGGATTAGTTCTGCTTCATCGTCCCACAGTGGAGAGTACAGGTGTAGGGGCAGGATGAAAAGTGCTCAACGTAATACAACAGAGTGGAGTGCTGCAGTCAAGCTGAGAGTGTATGACAGTAAGTCAGATCATTATCATTTAAACTGAAAATATAACCAAGTTCAAATGTTTTTGTTAGTTTATAATCAGATTGTATCTTAATGTTTGTTCATATTATGTATTTGTTGATAATGTTCTGAGAGAAAAATGATTCCATGTCCAGAGACCAGACGTCATCACATGTTTTGATCCTGAGAAAATGACTTTCCAACAGATAAACCCCGGCCTGTCCTCACTGTGTCTCCATCATGGCTGAGTCCTGGAGCCTCAGTGACTCTGAAGTGTGAGGTTGAACATCCATCTGCAGGATGGAGGTTCTCCTGGTATAAGGCTGTTCCTGATGTATCACACACCTCCTACAGCTATGAGCTGCTCCCTGGTAGCAGCAGTGGGACTGAACAGGATTCCTACATCGTCCATGGTCAGACACACACAGCAGGATATGTGTGTGAGGCTGGAAGAGGAGACCCAGTGTTTTACACTGAGATCAGTGAACCAAAGTTTGTCTGGTCTGGAGGTGAGTTTGTTGAAACTATCTTCACAGTTTCACCAAAACGCTGCATCTTGTTCCAGTGTTGGTGCTACTGATGTTTTTAATCCTCAACAAACCAAAGATCAACACAGGAACATTTACACTGAGATCTCTTTCATTTTAATATGATGTTTTCCAGATGTTCATTCATCAGCGTCTCTCACAGTGAGTCCTGACAGAGTGCAGCACTTCATCTATGAGGATATCTCACTGAGCTGTGAGGGAAACTCTACTGAGTGGAGAGTGAGGAGGTTTCCTGAGGGCGGCTCCCTGTACTGTTCTGAACGGAGGAGAATGACTGGATCCAGATGTGACATGTTCTCATCACAGCGTAGTGATGCAGTGTACTGGTGTGAGTCTGGATCAGGAGAGTTCAGCAACACAGTCAACATCACTCTACATGGTACGTTTTACTACATTTTCTTTGTGTTTCATTTTTTCTGGTATTTGAAGTATTTTCTACACCTCATGTGATTTAATTCATCATATCTTAGAACTGAGTTGTTGACATATACAGAGACTTTCTGAGAGTTTGATCCATGACTCTGCTACATGGTCTGTTCAGTAACTGTCTGTGACAAAACAGAGAAAATAACTTCCTCTGTGTTCTGTAGATTTCATGTAAATAGGTTCGTATCTAATGAAAATCAAATGTTCAAACTGTTGTTGTATTTTTATGAACAAAGCAAATACTTACAATATACAATGTAGTTAATTTGGCAACAGTGATCTGTGAGACACATCCAGCAGGTTGTAAGAGAACGAGATCAAATGTCAGGTCTTATGATGATCCTGTAAAATAAATCAGAACTGCATCAGAATAAAAACAGATGTGTAATCTATTCTCATCATTACATGTCAGCTGGTTGTAAAGGTCTGCAGCAGCTGATCTCTGACTGAAGCTTCACATTCTGACTGTTTTACAGATGATTATCATGATGGTGTTATCCTGGTGAGCCCCGTCCGTCCTGTGACTGAGGGAGAGTCTGTTACTCTTGGCTGCAGATTCAGGACAGAAAAAAATCTTTCCAGTGTGTTTTTCTACCATAATGACAAACTGATCCAAAGTGATACCAGGACGGAGCTGAATATCTCTGCAGTGTCAAAGTCAGATGAAGGTTTCTACAAGTGTCAGTCCTCAGGAAAAGTGTCTCCACAGAGTTGGATGTCAGTTAAAGGTGAGTGGGATTCAAATATTTTATGCTTTTTTGCTTTTGTGAACTGTGTTGACAGTGTATATTTATGTGTATGTTCTGTATATGTTGGATGTTTTTGTATTTTTTCAAGTTTCTGAATAGTTTAACTAACATTTAAATAATGTTACAATAGCTGTGCCGAGACCTGGAAGCTCTTCATTTCCTGTGTGGCCGATCGTTGGGCTGGTTTGTGGAATCGTACTCATTGTTCTCCTGCTCCTGTTGTATCGCTGCAGACAGTCCAAGGGTGAGGCACGTTTCCTCTGATATTAAACACTTTACTTACTCTTTAATGATTCACATACACAGATGCTACAAAATCATCTAAAATGAAATGTGTTTTGATCACATGCACGAAAGTTCAGAGTATTTTACACTGATTCTACCTGAACTGAAGCTAAACTACGAGACAGACAGAATCCACAAATATCATTGTTCTTCTGTTCTATTGTAATAATACAAACGTGATGACACCATGATGTTGTGACTTATCCACACATCCAAAAAAAAAAATTAACAAATGAAAATACCAACTGTGGATTTTTGTTAAAATTTTCATATTCATTTAGTATAATGGAAGTAAAATGTTTAATCTGACCTTTGCTTGCTTTGTTGCTGTAGGTGATACTTGTATCTATGATACAATCAAAGACCCTGAAGATGCTGAAAACGGTACAGTTTGCACCTTTTGATTAACATGGAGCACTTACAAATGCAACAGCAGGATGATTTCAGGGACTGGTTACAAGTGTTTGATATGAAACCCTGTAACTCAAAAATATGTTTATTTCACCTGCAGGTGAACCTCAGGATGTGACATATTCTTCTATTGAACTGAAAAACATTGGAAAGAAGCGTTAGTACTCCAAATGTTTGTCATGTAAAAGATAAAAAAGTTTTTGACCTGCAGTGCCTAGAAATTTTATTTTTCCTCTTTTATAAATTCATCTTCACAGACAAATATCGTGAACCAGCGGAGACCTCTGTTTACTCTGATATAAAGACAAGACCTGCAGGTACAGTCATGCTCATAGTTTGTATTGTTTCATATACAGTAGGTGATTGTTGTTGTATGTCATTAGTTTCCAGTATCTTTCCATCTCACAGATATGACATAAAACTGATAAGATTTTCTATTTTATTTTTACTCTCTGGTCATGGTGCTGCAGATTATGAAATACTGTAGCTTGTTTGTGGAAATTCCTCCTCCACCTTCTCCTTTTTGTCTTCCAAACATGAGGTGGTGCAATCAGAGATAATTAAAATGTATCTTTCACAATCTTTTCCCAAACAATCCATCCATTCATCCATCAGCTGTGTATTATAGAGATGTGGCTTCTGTTTCAGACAATAGTCCCTTGTATGCCCAGGTGAACATCAATACCAAAGAAAAAGCCAAGAAGAAGAAAGGTTAGTTAAGTGCAGTTTTGTCTTGGACACAGTGAAATGCTATTTGTTCAGTATTTGTAAAGTAGGTGCTGTTTGTAATTACTGTATTTTTTAGTCATGTAAGTTTATTTGACATCTTGTATGTATGCTGAACAGCAGTTTACTTACATTTACATTATATCAGTAAAGTCTGTAAAAGCTTTAATACTCTGTAATGTAGCTAGTTTGAGCACTAGGGGCAGAATACTGTCATTTTACTCAGTGGACACATTAACCCTGACAATCCACCTCAGTTCAGTGCCTGTATCTTTGGCAACTGTCTTGATTTAATCATCTCTCCATTTATAGGAAAATCAGCTCCTGCAGCAACTGATGACTCAGTTTATTCTGAAGTGAAAAACCCAGGAACAGCTTTTGGTAAAAATGCTGCCAAGTCATTTGAATATTGTGTTGATTGATAAGTTATAACTCAGCTTTACATCTTGTCTTTTTTTTTTCTTGCTGTTTTCTTCCAGGTCTGTGAAGAGAGCTGTATCAACAAAACTGATTCATGGTTGACAGCATTTTCTGAAACCATTGTGGGCACCTCTGCTTTCCAAAGATCAGACATGCTCTCGATTTTGTACCGTTACTTTTGTATCGATGATGTAAAAGAATGGATTCAATATTCGGTTTTAGCCCAAAGCACAAGACTACTGAGGTGTAGTCACATTTCACATTTATGCATGATGTTATTTTACAGTTATTTTGTCATTTATTTGTAATATTTTGGTAGGATACTTTGAATACAGGCTGTTACAAAGAGAGCAACAATTAACAGTTTGATGCATTATGTTCCAGCTCCAGTACCCAGGTTATTGTGCAGCTTTACAGTTATTTTTATGGTGCTAGATGGTAGATGTTAGATTTAAACAGCAAACAGAAGTAGATTAAATCTTTGGCTTGTGTTGTCATTAATGTAGTTGCCAAATGATCTTGATAAAACAACAGGAAAACAATATGAGATGGTTTCTTTTAGAGTTTTCCCCCATTTGTTGTACCACCATGAAGCAAAAACAAAGGAATCTCAAATTTCATATGATGGTGCCCTGCTTGTAAAATGTAGCTGTGAAAACAGTCAAGATGTATTTTGATCTTTTATCTAAAGGATATGATGCTTTATCGCTCATTTATATCTGGGTTTTTTAGCTTTTTTTCAGACCAATAAAGACACGGACACATCTTGCTGCCAAAGAAGAAGCATTGACAACGTTTTAAACAACAACACATTCACGTGTACTCAGTTTTTGCAGTATTTAAGCAGCTGCTGTGTGTATCATTGCTGTCCAGACATCACAGATGCAGTGTTCTGTATGTTTGACATCATCTGAGTGTGATCCAGCTGTTGTCAATAAAATAACACCAAGATGACTGAATAGTTTTCTCAGTATTTTTTCAGAAATGTTGTTACAATTTGCAATATGTGACATGAAATGAAGAAAGGAAAAGCAGCAAGGTGCTCCCACCCTCTTTCAGTATCAAGTAATAATACATTTTACTTCTCCTGCGGGGTTTATTTCATCAGTCTTTCTGAAAAGCTAAAACAGGTTCCTGTGGTGGTTTTTAGGTGTATTTCAAATGAAATATATATCGACCACAGCACTGGACAGTGCAGTTTGAACACATCATCTGGACAGTTCATGAACAATTCTTATTATGTTATTTAACTTCAGCTCTTCTCACACTCGCTGCTGTGCATGAGACTAGTTCTGTTTCTCACATTCACTTCCTGAAGGTGAAGTTGTGACCACAGTTTGTGCTCTCAGTTTGACAATATCTGACAGTAAGTCGCATCATATTTCATCAGTCACAGTTGATTTCTGCTGAAATTATAAAATCATTTATATTCAATTGTATACAGTTGTATTCTGTTATAATTTAGACTTAAACAGACAGATAATGCCAACTATGCAGGATACACACATAATGTTTGTCATACACCAACAAAACACACAAACATGTTTTCAATCTGGGAAAATCAACAGAACCCCGGCCTGTCCTCACTGTGTCTCCATCATGGCTGAGTCCTGGAGCCTCAGTGACTCTGAAGTGTGAGGTTGAACATCCATCTGCAGGATGGAGGTTCTCCTGGTATAAGGCTGTTCCTGATGTATCACACACCTCCTACAGCTATGAGCTGCTCCCTGGTAGCAGCAGTGGGACTGAACAGGATTCCTACATCGTCCATGGTCAGACACACACAGCAGGATATGTGTGTGAGGCTGGAAGAGGAGACCCAGTGTTTTACACTGAGATCAGTGAACCAAAGTTTGTCTGGTCTGGAGGTGAGTTTGTTGTTTGTCTTTTCATTTCATTCTTTAAAGAAGCAGATGTCATCAGCCCCAACATTTAGCTTCCCAACCCACTCAGTGATTCAGCTGACAGCTGTGTGTGTGTATGAGATGTATGAATGTGTGTGTGAATGGGTGACTGTGGCATGTACTGTGAAGTGTATTGAGTATCAATCAAGTATTGGTTAAATCTGGTAATTGCAACTTTCAACAGTAACTTATTTAAAACAAAAGTCAACAAAAGTATGAAAAACACCAAACACACGCAGCTTTGTTTCCATCCCACAATTTCTAAACCTGCGTCTTTTGCTCCAGGTCGTCTTTCTGTCTTGTTTTGTTGGGGCAGCTTCTCAGGGTGCACTACTGCCCCCTACAGTTGGCAGAAATGTATAGTATATCAACCCTGTGCTAATATTATGCACCACATCACGTGAACACTTATTTTCATTGTGTTTTTTGAGCCTTCATCGTGTGTTGATTTCCAGACGTTCATCCATCAGCGTCTCTCACAGCGAGTCCTGACAGAGTGCAGCACTTCGTCTTTGATGACGCTGTCTCACTGAGCTGTGAGGGAAACTCTACTGAGTGGAGAGTGAGGAGTTCTGCTGAACCGGGCCTCCTGTCACAATGTTCTGTCTGGAGGACAATGACTGGATCAGTGTGCAAAATCTCTGCTTCACGGTACAGTGATGCAGTGTACTGGTGTGAGTCTGGATCAGGAGAGTTCAGCAATGCAGTCAACATCACTGTACATGGTGGGTTTTCATCTTTTCTTTCTTGCTTCTTTTGATATGTTCTGTGTCCTGTAGATTCAGTCTCAGTAGCCTTTAGTTTCTAACCTATAAATAAAGTTTTTTGACTGTTACACAGATGATATGATCCTGATGAGTCCTGTCCATCCTGTGGCTGAGGGAGCATCCGTTACTCTTGGCTGCAAGTCGAGAGCAAAAAATGTTCTTTCTAATGTCTTTTTCTATAAAAATGACAAACTCGTCCAAAATGGCACCAGCACAGAGCTGACCATCCCCACAGTGTCAAAGTCACATGAAGGCTTTTATAAATGTGAAGGAAAAGATTCAGTGCGGGCTTCGACCTGGGCATCACGAGAGAGTTGGATGTCAGTGAAATGTGAGTGTTGAAATAAATCAGTGTGGAAAACCTACCTGAGAGGAGTGTCACAGAAATAATACAGATTGTTCATTCTAGCAGTGTCCAGGACTGAAAACGCTTTGTTTCCTGTGGTGCTGATTGTTGGGTTGGTTTGTGGAATTTTACTGATTATCCTCCTGCTGCTGCTGTTTCGCTGCAGAAAGTCAAAAGGTGAGCTGATAACTGATTACACTCTGATTAGTCAACAGACAGATTTATTCTGATGTAATTACATGTTCTGCAGCGACAATTGAACAATTTGCAATACAAAACCATCTAACAGGTGATGCTTGTCACTTTTAATCTATCAAAGACCCTGAGGACACTGGAAATGATACAGTATATACCCTTTGTTAAACATGGGCCAGTTAGAAATACTGGAATAAGATGACCTCGGGGGATTGTAAATGATGGATTGACAATGTCTCAAGTTTAAAAAAAATCTACATTTCAGATGAATGCAGGGATGTGGCATGCTCTTCAATTGAGCTTAAAAATGTCGGTGAGTGAGAAACACTCGCAGTAAACGGAAAATAACAGAAATGTTTTGAAGATGTTATGTTGCATAATGTGACAACAAGTAAATTATATTATTATCATATATTTAATTTCTTTTAATTTTCTTTTCTGCATCCATCCATCCATCCATCCATCCATCCATCCACCTGTTGTTTCTGTTTTAGATGACGGTCTGATGTATGCCCAGTTACTCTTCAACAATAAAGGTAAAGTGACTTCTGTGTCCATCCAAGGCAGTTATGATGTTTCAGTATTCGTGATATGGTAGCATTTAGTTGATATACTTTTATTTGCTTTTTTTTCACATGTTCATATGATTTGCAGTTCCTACTACCATTTCAACGCACCACAACTAATATTGTAGCCTCCAATATATTTTATACAAAGTTTAATTTGTTTCATGCTACTTTTGCATAGCTGAAGAAAACATTACAAACCAGTGCATCAGCAGTGTAAATTAAGACATTTCAATCTAATCATTTCTCTCGTAGGAAAACCAGCTCCTGCACCAGCTGATAAAACTATTTATTCTGAAGTCAGACTTGGAACAGCTCATGGTAATAATGCAGCAGTAACATAACATGCATATGGGTTTAACATGGGAGTGAAATGACAGAGAGCACCCTTGACTTTTTTGTGGTCTTACATCTCTTTTGGTTTTCTTCCAGCTCAGTAAGAAGGTCGACGAAACCAGCGGAATGCATGACAACATGAAAACTACTTCCTTATTGAGGCAATATTTACAGCTTTTATACGCTTTGACCATTTTGTGTACCTCTGCTATCCAAATATAAGACTATATTTGTACAGTTATAATGTTGCCATTGACACTGTATTTTGTCACTTTAGGTTTTAAAGCTGTAAGCAGCAGCAGCAGTAAAAAGTAACATGAAATATTTGAGCTCCAGGACTTTTTTTTTTTTTTCTGCAGAACTGCCACCAGAGGTAGTTGTCAAAGCTTCTGCTCTGACATGAATGATATATTTTTGAAAGGCTATATTTATTTGTCTTCATGGATTCCTTCCACTCTAGTGAATTTTAATCTGACAGATATCCTGACAGCTGACTGTGTGTGAGCACATTAGCTGATGATGCCACTGTCTAAATTCATGCTGCTGCAGCAACGCACCTCTAGTGTGAGTCTGGGTCAGGAGAGTTCAGCAGTGCAGTCAACATCACATTTCCTCAATGTAAATTACTTTTAACAACCAATGATTGATGATCATCTTGTTGAGGTTAATTTAATCTCAGTCTTTGGCTCCTTCAGCAGCCGAACACACTCGTGTTCTTCTTTCTACAATGGAATCAAAATGTTGTTTAGAAAGTTTGCCCCAACGCTGTTGCAGAAGTTCCCACAAATGTGTTGCACTTGCAGGTTGCTTCACCTTCTGTCCAGTTCATCCCAAACCAGCTCCATGGGGTTGAAGTCTGTGACTGGTCTTCCATCATTTGCAGCCCCCATCTGACTCTCTTCTTGTTTTGGGTCATTATCTTGTTGTATGAACCCCTGAACAATCTGTCTGTCTTCTTTTATCTCAAGAGCAGCTACAGGTACAGTCAGTTTTACTGGAAAGAATCCTAACCCTCCATCCAGCTACCGGCTCATTTATATCTTTACTGAAGTACTTTACTTACTGTGCTAAAACCAATGAGATATGTTCAGCTTGAAAAGCAGTAAAGTGTAAGGTATTTGAATAAAATTATCTGTGCACATAGGCTGTCACATACATGGCTGAAGCTGAATTCTGTAACTGCAGACATAAAAATAAAACCGGCTCCTCACAAGGTCTGATAGTGTGAAACACATTTCAGTGACTCTCTTCCTCATTTTTTTCTCTTTTTATGAAACGGACACCACCAGAGGAGGTTTTCAAAACCACAGGAATCACAGCTGCTTTCATGACTATATCATTACAGATGTGCATTTTAACTTATAAGAAGATCATATTTTAATTGCACAGCTCTCCTGGTCACATTATTTCCAAAGTAGTTTGTTGCCGTGTGTTAGAAAGACAAGATCTGGAGTCAGTGTGATGATGACGCTCTATAAACAATTATCCAGCAGCGCATTTTCTAGGTGTGAAGAGGAAGTAAAGCTGAGTTTAGTCTCGGCTTGATTCTCCTCAGAACACTGTTGCTGCAAGAAGTAATGTTTTTAAAATGTCACATTTTGGTACCTAGATTTCTGCATGTTTGACCATGTTTATGCCACAGTTACAAGAGAGAAAATATCTCACGTTGACTGGACAGAGTGCTTACTTAACTTATTTAAACTGTCAGTTTATATGTAGAAATGCAGAAATCTGAATTTCACCTTAATATGGGAACGTCAATAATGCAGTTTTTTGTCTCTGGGTAAAAATATGCATTTAGAATTACAACTACTGTAGCACAGAAATTACTAATTAGCATTTTATCTAATTTTATCTTTATCATCGTTGCTGTCTTACGATACATATCATATAATGTAAAATGTTAATAATTATTTGCAAAACTGGGAAGTGAAATCCTAGGTGTGTCTAAGATGCAGGGGCCGTGCGGTGCCTGCTCTCCGTGGTCAACAGGAAGCATGAAGGGGTTAAAACCCAGCGTGGTGGTGTGAGTGCCATGTGAAAAGGAAGGAACCTGAGATGGACTAAACCTCTTCTCTCATATAGACCTGAATCTTCAAATCTTTTTTCCCCCACAGGTCTCTGTTTCTCTTCCTGCTGCAGTTTTAGTCCTTTTCAGAGATGCAGAGTGTCAGTGCTGGAACTGAGAATGGGGATCACTGTGATCTGTGCGCTCTCGTTATCCTGTGAGTACATCAGTTACTTTCATTGTTTAATGGAAAATGTAGCAAGAACTACTAGTATCAGATCTTTTTCAAACTACAACTGTTCGAATGGTTACTGGTTATTATATTATAAGGTTATTATCAGATGCAGAGCTGGGTAGTAACAAAATGCGTTTACTTTGATAGATGTAGTTAAGTAACTTTTAGTTTAGAGTGAAATGTGCTTGTTGTAGTTATGTGTAGCATGTTTTTTACTCTTAGTTGAGTTTTATAGAAAAATAATTTTGTGTTCATTGCACTATACTTGTTTATTTATAATTTATAATTTTTGCCTGAAATATGCACAAAAAAATACAAATTTTATTTTATATGGACATGACTGATATAATGCATCAACCACCGATCATCCTGTTATTGTTCTTATTTGAATCCTTCTTGTAACAGTGCACCGCCTAAATGTTCCTTTTCACCGCTCTGCTTCTGCTCTGTGCTGTGTATACTGGTGGGGAAGGTACGAAGACAGCTTGCCCCAGAGTGCCCCAAGAGAGCAATGCTAGCTGTACTCCGAGCTTTAGCACAGGGCTCTCCCCTATCTTGTGCAAAAGTAGTATCATTACACACACTAATATATCAAAGTTTTATTATATAAGTAGTACAGTTGAAAGATAAGACCATTGTTCTCACCTCAGATTACAGTGATGTATGCCATGTGCTGAGCAGAATGACTCCAGAACACTCAGTGGCACGTGCAACAGGTTTTTTAGATACGATCACTGTGTCAATTTGCCCGTGTGAAAGATGCCCCAGTCTCTCTTATTTTAAAACAGTGCCTGAGGTTAAAGATCAATATTTGATTTTTATTGACTTGTAGGTGACGTTTCTGTCTATGAATCATTCAGAGGCCCTGAAAACACCGGGAATGGTACAGTATAAACTTTGATTCAAGTTCAGAATGATGTGATTTGAACTGAGTGAGTAAAATCCAAGCCAGTAAAAACGTCTTAATTCCAGGTGCGTGGACGGAAGAGTACAGAAATGCCCTGTCCCAGATTCAGCTCAAAGCTGTCGGGAAGACGAGTGAGTACACAAAACCTTTACTTTATGCATTGTCATGGTGAAACAGAAAAGGGCTGACACAAATTGTAAAGGAGGATGCTGTAGTGGTAAGGTTTCCATTTATGACAGCTGAGAGGCAGAGCCTGAACATGTAATCACACACTGGTTTCCACATATTTTGCATGAAGCGTAAAAGAGCTTGAACTTTCTGTATGATCTTTACAGGAAACCAGGAAGCTCCTGGGGACGTGTCTGACTACTGTAATGTGAATCCCCTTTGAGCTACAGGTACAAATATTAGCTATTGGCTACTTAGTCATTTTCATTTGAAATAAACTTTTACTAACATGTATCATATCCTCATTATTAAATACAAGAGAATTAAAGGTCAGTTTACAGTTTAAATTGCAGTCAGTGTGGGTGTCTCAAATTCTCAAACCTCAAATGCATTCAATAAAACTGTATTAACATTACGTTACATGATACATGGTCCATGAATGTATCATGTTCATATTTCTCATTTGTGGTTATTGTCATTTTGGTCTAGGTCCATAAAGAGAGGTGCATTGAGGAAAACAAGAGAAGAATGGACAACAACGTGAAAAACAATTGTGTTTAAAGACGCATTTGACAGCATTTATACAACTGCTGCCATCCATGTATTAGATACAGTGTTTTGTGGAGTTTTGTAGGAAATCATATGAAAGAATAACAAAGTCAGCATAAATAATATCATCGCAGCACTTTATGCTGAGATGATTTGCTGTTGTATTTATACACAGGTATATTCTTGTTGTATTATGACATAAAGAGAGACTTCACATACATATGGACATCAATTTTGAAGTAAGAAAAGCAACATCACTGTCAAAAACAATAATAATGCATGTGCCTGTTGACAGGCTGACGCACTCTCCTGTGTCAGCAGCCCATGAAACATGACATTAAAACAAAATCATTCTAGAGTCACCCAGACTGCTCATTCAGCTACAGGCTCATCTGTACCATTTCTTCACAGGAAACAATGACCAACAGTTTTATTCGGAACTGCAGCACTGAAAATGAGGAAATAGTCTTTAGTTTAATGTGCTGTCAGCCAGATGACGTGTTTCACACGTCATGCGTTATGCATATACCACACAGAGGCAAGAGGGAGTGTTCAAGGTGAAGAACAGTGTGGGAACTTCATGTCAAATTTCCACAAACTCAACTTTCTGGCTCTAACTGAACCTGTTGTCTTCTGATGATGTTTCAGACTGAGAGATAAATACTGAACGTGCACATCTTAACCTCACCACCAGTCACTGTATTAAAGAAACTGCTGTTATCTGTTGATGTGCATTACACTTGACTTAATTACTACCACTGTGCACGTCCTGTATAGTATATGACACTTCTTCTCTTCTACTTACAAACACAATATGTGTGGTGTGAATGTGCTGCTGACTCTAATTCTTCCTATTATGCCAACACATCTTCATGTGTGAGGAAGAACTTGTCTGTCACCCCAGCTGATAAGACTTCATTCTTGTTAGGCTCTAGTTGTCAAGTCATTTTATACCAACAGGAGCAAAATAGATGCAGTGGTACTGAGAACCTACAACAAGTCATTGATTAATAATTTACCAAATTTAAGATCATTTTCTGACGGGATCACTCCAGTTGTGACACCAGCAGTCAGTCCTACATTATATTTACTTGATTGTTAGATGCTTTTATTCAAAGTGACTCACAAGTGAAGAACAGCATCACAAAAGCTTCAGTGCAGTAGGAGACCTTGGTGTAGGTACTAAGTACTAAATGAGTCACCTTCTCTTGTAGGTGAGCCGGCTGATGTCTCGGTGCCTGACACCACAGAACACCTTCAGAGGTCTTGTGGAGTCCGTACCTCGATGGGACGGAGCTGTTTAGGCAGCAGGAGGGGGACCTACACACTATCAGACAGGTGTTCATGTTGTGGCTGATGGGTGAATATTATCTCTGCAGCTGTTATTGCTGCACAGTTGTAATTCAAGGCTTCATCATAAAATGAGCAGGTAGATCACACAGTTCCAGCAAATAAGAAACGTTTTGACCACGTTTTATATCAGTTACACTGTGGAGAGTATGAAGCACACACATACAGGACGTACTGCACATCCCTACACACTACAGTCACACATACAGGCTAAACTCAGGGGGAGGGGCTGAGAAAATTTCTCATCTCATATTTGTGTGAAATGTAACTTCTTCTTCTTTTTCTTCTGTAGAGAGAGAAAAGGAGCACTGTAGGAGAATAAGGTGTAAGGAAATACAATACACTAACTAACAATCTTCTCTCTTTGTGTTTGTGCTGTTGTTATTAATACGAAGTGGAATCATTTCCCAGCAGCAGAGCGACAGGGTCAGAGCTGGATGTGAAGATGGGGAACACTTTGCTCTGTGTACTGTCATTATTCTGTGAGTACATCAGTCATTTTCCAATTCTGTGACTTTCAGACGCAGAATCATGATTTTATCATCGTGGTAGTTTTGGAGGCAGATCTTGGATCAGAGTGGTGGACTAAATACACAAATCGACCAGTTATTTATCATTTTACATATTTGAGTTTAAATAGTTTTGTGTGTTTCCTGCCTCGTTAGCGATTTACAGAATATCATGTCAGAAATGTGTTGATAATCAGGAGCTGCCTCTGTTAAAACTCCAGCTGGTTGTTAAATGTTGATCATGATTTTGACTGTTTGTCAGATGGATCATGTCTGATGAGGTTTCAATCTTTATTTTAGTGCTGAACACACTCTTCTATGGAAAGACTGAAGGTAACCAGTTGTTTTTCTTTCCTGTTGTTTCTCACTTATAAAATATTGTCTTTAATATCTGTCTCCTACTTATTATCAACGATATCATTTTAATCACATCCTCTTAGTGCTGATATATTATCATGTATGAAGCATTTTATTTTAATAATATAATGATATCATTAAACTAGACTAGATCAGTGCCTAACAGTGTGAAATTGCATATTCTTCAGAGCAGTTGATGTTGGTGTTTATGTTTTCTGTGTAGTGCTGTATGCATGTTGTGGTGTTGATGTATGGAGACCAAATGTTGTGCTGACCCTCAGGCCAGAGTCTGTTCCCTTCATACAGATGGTTTAGTTTTCATGTGTTCATCTGGTGATTTTAATGGGGCAGGGCAGTGAGCCACCAGAGGGCACTGATGAGTCTCCACCACAGGTACAGTCAGTCCCAACAGTCCTGTGAGCAGCACAGATCATCTCACTGAACTTAGGTTATTAGCATGTGTGCTGACTGCCACAGTGTCTTCTTGGCATCACCTGCAGGAGAGAGTCAAAGTCAGATATGATCAGATGTTGCACATATACTGTGGCTGGATGACAAATCAAAGGCAAAATCTGAAATGAAATGAAATATCTCATTAAGATGTTGGGACTGATCACTGCACTAATGAAACATGAACAGTACCTAGTTAGTTAGTTAGATATGGTAACTACTGTGTTTCCTAAATCAGTTATCAACCAATGAGAGTCATGTGCTGTTTGTCACTTTCATGTGATGATAATAGATTTTTTTTATTCCAGTCATTAATTTGTTTCTTTTGGTCCAATCTGAACAGCTGATCAACCCAAGGCCACTGTGACACCATCCTCAACAACAACCATACCAGCAGGGGGCAGAGTGACACTGACCTGCTCTGTGGACGACTCTGATGACTGGAGATACGACTGGTTCAGACGTGTCCCACACTCTTCAGCAGCTGATCCAGTAAGAGCTGTTGAACCAGGCAGAGATCTGGTTGTCTCAGAGGGAGGTCTGTACCGCTGCAGAGGAAGGAGAGGAGACCCAGAGATCCTCACAGAGAAAAGTAATGAAGTCCTCATTCTGAAAACTGGTGAGTTTAGTCATTTAATATTCACTGTTGTGTTCAAATCTGTTGTCAGTAGTTTAAAAAAGAGTCATTTGGTGTCAAGAGGGAAACAGGAGAATTTTAATGGATAAATGAAAATAGAGCAGCAGCTCTTAATCCTGAGGATGGAAAAACACAACATGTTAGTCTCTCTGCAGGTTGTGTTCATATGAAGAACAAGAGTGGAAGATGCTTCAGTGACACTTCTCATTAACATCTACAACACATTTCTTATATCACAGTATTTGTGACCTTGCCTTGGTTCTTGAACACATGAACACAACACAGCCTCATGTTTGAGCTGAGAAGCTTCTGTCCTGTTTCAGTCCAGATTTTAAACCAGTTGAGCAGCTTTTAGATTTTTTATCAAATAGATCTCAGAGGTTGAGTCAGTGAAGAGTTTTCTTCAACTGGCTTTGTCCTTAATCCCTGTTTCTATGTATTGTTTGAACCTGTGTGTGTGTGTTTGTGTGTGTGTGTGTGTGTGTGTGTGTGTGTGTGTGTGTGTGTTTGATTTGTATAATGATTATAAAATGTTTTGAGTTTCTCTTTCATGAATCCATTTTGATAAACTTGATAAATTCTTGTTGTTCATGAAATAGTCATTTTCTGATCTGATCCTTTTGTTGGTTGGAAGTTTTTTTTCGAAACACTTTGCTTGATGTGTTTTCATGTTTTGGTTTTTCACCTGTTTGTGTTGTAGTTGTTGAATACTTGCATTTTTATCAGGAGGAATCTTACTACAAACCTCTGTGTTACTTTATACTTTATACTTTATTGTTTCTTACTGTGTGTTTTTGTCAACAGTTTCCAATCAGGTCAATGTCACTCTAAAACCTAACTGGCCTCTGATATACAGAGGAGAGAAGATCACTGTCAGATGTGAGATCCAGGGAGGTGGAGACACTGAGTGGACGTATGAATGGAGAACACCCAGCTCACACACACCTCCATCACACAGTGAATACAGGATCAGTGTTACTCTGTCTCACAGTGGAAGCTACAGGTGTAGGGGGAGAAAAGACTTGTTTTCCTCAACAGAGTGGAGTGATGTCATCAGACTGACTGTATCATGTAAGTTGAACGTCTTTCTCTCGTACAAAAATGTTATGTTTTACATTTTTTTTTAAATCTGTTCCATCTAAATACAACAACAAAAACACCTCTGACATTATTGTAGCTCTCTCCAGCTACTCAGGAGAAAATTGATTGTTTTTTAGTGTAGTAACAAAAGACCTGGAAAAGAGCTTTTTCTGTAACATCAGAGTAACTTCTTATGTACTATACAGTTCCAACACATGGAAAATAAAATGCAGTAAAAATGCTGAATCTCAGCTTCTTCTGGGTCCTTTTAATGTTGGGTAAGATTTTTTGAATCTTCATCTGAACAACTGTTTCTATGTGAACCAGAGAAAATACACACCATGGAAGTGAAGGTGACACATTTAAACCAATGTGTCACAGGCTCATTTTGTCATTTGTTCTGATTGCAGCTGCAAAATAATGTTAAAATACTTTAGTGTGGACAAAGGGCTGGATGTGAGTTGACTGAAATCAGTTTCTCAGAAAACAACTGTAATAACTTTCAGTGAGAAAGTCTGATCAGAGTTTATGAAACAAGGTAATAAAGTGAAAATATTTTTCTGTAACAAATCCTATTTAACCACAGACTTATTTTGTTTTTCACTGTAAACTGAACAGCAGATAAACCCCGGGCCTCACTGACAGCAGACACCACAGTCATACCAGCAGGGGGCAGAGTGACACTGACCTGCTCTGTGGACCCATCATCTGGTTGGAAATACGACTGGTACAGAGACAATAAACTCTCTGAACCTCTGAACACACATGATGCTGATTTCCACACAACTGGACAAATCAGTGTCTCACAGGGAGGAGTCTACAGCTGCAGAGGAGGAAGAGGAGACCCAGTTTACTACACAGAGAAGAGTCAGGAAGTTAGGATTGACACCATTGGTGAGTTTGGCAATAAACACACAATGTAGAATAAATCTGTTGTATATTCATGATGCATCATTAAGATGGATGGAAAAACATTATATCTGATGTTAATTGAACCTTTTGATATTTCCATGTCCTTATTATAAATTCTTGAACATGAACAGTCCCAAACAGGGCTGTTGTGACTCTGCAGCCCGACTGGACTGAGATCTACAGAGGAGAGAGGATCAGTGTCAGCTGTGAGATCCAGGGAGGAGACACTGAGTGGACGTATGAATGGGAAACTACCAGCTCACTGAAACCTTCAAATCAACATGAATACAGGATTAGTTCTGCTTCATCGTCCCACAGTGGAGAGTACAGGTGTAGGGGCAGGATGAAAAGTGCTCGACATAATATAACAGAGTGGATTGCTGCAGTCAACCTGACAGTGTATGACAGTAAGTCAGATCATTATCATTTAAACTGAAGATATAAACAAGTTAAAATGTTTTTGTTAGTATATAATCAGATTGTATCTTAATGTTTGTTCATATTATGTATTTGTTGATAATGTTCTGAGAGAAAAATGATTCCATGTCCAGAGACCAGACGTCATCACATGTTTTGATCCTGAGAAAATGACTTTCCAACAGATAAACCCCGGCCTGTCCTCACTGTGTCTCCATCATGGCTGAGTCCTGGAGCCTCAGTGACTCTGAAGTGTGAGGTTGAACATCCATCTGCAGGATGGAGGTTCTCCTGGTATAAGGCTGTTCCTGATGTATCACACACCTCCTACAGCTATGAGCTGCTCCCTGGTAGCAGCAGTGGGACTGAACAGGATTCCTACATCGTCCATGGTCAGACACACACAGCAGGATATGTGTGTGAGGCTGGAAGAGGAGACCCAGTGTTTTACACTGAGATCAGTGAACCAAAGTTTGTCTGGTCTGGAGGTGAGTTTGTTGAAACTATCTTCACAGTTTCACCAAAACACTGCGTCTTGTTCCAGTGTTGCTGCTACTGATGTTTTAATCCTCAACAAACCAAAGATCAACACAGGAACATTTACACTGAGATCTCTTTCATTTTAATATCTCTGTCTGGTTTGACTCTTTTCTATGTGTTGTTTTCCAGATGTTCATCCATCAGCGTCTCTCACAGTGAGTCCTGACAGAGTGCAGCACTTCATCTATGATGATATCTCACTGAGCTGTGAGGGAAACTCTACTGAGTGGAGAGTGAGGAGGTTTCCTGAGGGTGACTCCCTGTACTGTTCTGAACGGAGGAGAATGACTGGATTCAGATGTGACATGCTCTCATCACAGCGTAGTGATGCAGTGTACTGGTGTGAGTCTGGATCAGGAGAGTTCAGCAACACAGTCAACATCACTCTACATGGTACGTTTTATTACATTTTCTTTGTATTTCATTTTTTCTGGTATTTGAAGTATTTTCAACGTCTCATGTGATTTAATTCATCATATCTGAGAACTGAGTTGTTGACATATACAGAGACTTTCTGAGAGTTTGATCCATGACTCTGCTACATGGTCTGTTCAGTGACTGTCTGTGACCAAACAGACAAAATAACTTCCTCTATGTTCTGTAGATTTCATGTAAATAGGTTCTTATCTAATGAAAATCAAATGTTCAAACTGTTGTTGTATTTTTATGAACAAAGCAAATACTTACAATATACAATGTAGTTTATTTGGCAACAGTGATCTGTGAGACACATCCAGCAGGTTGTAAGAGAACGAGATCAAATGTCAGGTCTTATGATGATCCTGTAAAATAAATCAGAACTGCATCAGAATAAAAACAGATGTGTAATCTATTCTCATCATTACATGTCAGCTGGTTGTAAAGGTCTGCAGCAGCTGATCTCTGACTGCAGCTTCACATTCTGACTGTTTTACAGATGATTATCATTATGGTGTTATCCTGGTGAGCCCCGTCCGTCCTGTGACTGAGGGAGAGTCTGTTACTCTTGGCTGCAGATTCAGGACAGAAAAAAATCTTTCCAGTGTGTTTTTCTACCATAATGACAAACTGATCCAAAGTGATACCAGGACGGAGCTGAATATCTCTGCAGTGTCAAAGTCAGATGAAGGTTTCTACAAGTGTCAGTCCTCAGGAGAAGTGTCACCACAGAGTTGGATGTCAGTTAAAGGTGAGTGGGATTCAAATATTTTAGGCTTTGTTTTTTTGAACAAAGAAACACTGTCAACATATAGTATATTTATATGGACATGTTGTAGATTTTGGTGTGTTTTAGAGTTTTGTCTTTACTTACATCTCATTTATTTGAATGGATTTTTTAAATTCGGTTCAGACAAGTCCAATATAAATACATTTCTTAATACAATAATTAATGTCAATAAAATTTCATATTTACAGCAGCTGTGCAAAGACCAGAAAGTTCTTCATTTCCTGTGTTGCTGATCGTTGGGCTGGTTTGTGGAATAGTATTGATTATTGTCCTGCTGCTGTGTGGCTGCAGAAAGTCAACAGGTGAGACATTGATTATTAAAAATCTGTGATCAGTTCTGACGTCATGTCATGGAGCAGTGGTTCACTTTTCAATACAAATCCTACTGTGCTTTTTACAGGTCCATGTGTTCACAGGTTTGTACAACACACTCTCTTCTCTCCTCTGCAACTTAAAAGCAGCTCTACACTTTACATCTTTATAATTTTTTACTTCTAAATTTTCCTGCTAATTACTATTATATACATTTTTTAAACTCCATGTTTCAGGCTCACTCAGACTCAAAGAGGGAATCAGGGCTCTGCTAAAGACCAAACAGTCAACCATTATGAAAATCAACAGCAAGTATATTCCTCTCTTCTCCACGGTCAGTTTTTCATCTCACTTCAAACACTTTCACAACTGTTTCTTACTCAGTTTCTATTTGATAGAGACCAGGAAATATTTAGATCCATTTGCATCTGGTTCTTCAAGACTGTCCTCATTCCTTCTGCTGCTGGAGTTAAACCAAACCTCAGTAATTTAACAAGTTACTTCAGGAAGTTCTTTAGTTCAAATGACTATCACAGACATGAGGTGACTGATGTGACTTTTGATTTTCACTGACCTGTAGGTGACGTCTGCGTCTATGAATCAATCAGAGGATCTGAAAACACTGGAGAAGGTTCAGTATTTTTACTTTTACTAATGTTGAGCTGATGGAAGCTGCAGTCCTGAGAGCTGGGGAAAAAAAAAAATTTCACATAAATTAAGTGTTGGGGTGGTAAAAAAACACATTGCAAAGATTGTTTTGTTTTTACTAAATTTTATTAGCATTTTACAACATGTGCCCTGTAATGCACAACAGGACTTCATTGATCTTGAGCATGAGGTCCAACTCATTGACTTTTTACTGGCTATTGGCCAGTAGGCCTCGGCTAAGGACGAACTGAATATGTTGGGTTTGCCAATTCACAAATACCATTGTTTTACTGTTGCACCCAGGCATTCTGCATCTGGAAGGACTTGGACTGTTGACCATTTCAGGCAAGTGGATCGCACCATATTTTCTTATTCTCTCATCTGGGTGCTGCTTCTTTTTCTTGACTGTTGGAGAGAATTCTTCATCACTTGAGTCACTCTGGTCTTGTTGACATCCCTGTCCCTGGGTTATCAGTTCCTCAGCCAAGAGGAGTTTGAACTCCAGGTACTGGGAGGTGTCCTTTGCAGGTCTTTGCAAGGCCTGGCTGTGTTGTCGGTCCTGAAGCCACAAGTTGGTCATGTCCAAATTAGTGATGTGAAGCATGGTGCGAACAGTCCACTTCTTTGCTCGGTTGGACATTCTGTTGAAGCTGAGCATGCGATCGCACATGTCAACCCCTCCCATGTTGCTGTTATATTCTGCAACCACTGCAGGTCCTGGGACTTCGACTTGCCTCTTTTGTTTCTTTGACCATCTGGTGCAGTTATCCTGGGGCTCAATCCCATGGGCGGTTGATGCTTTGACAACAGGCTTGTTGTCCATCCACTTGGTGACTGCTATTCCATCAGGTCTCCGTACGATCATTTCTGATGACCCTCTTGGTTTTGTGTTCAGGATCTTGTCAGCAGTGAAGTGGCACCCTTTTGGGATTCGATTCTTTTGAATTGTTCCTATAGCAGGCAGGCCCCTTTCCTGAAGAGCGTCCAGGAGACTGATGGTGGTAAAATACCAGTCAAAGTAGACCAGTGTTCCTCTGGGAACCGTCAGAACTGCATTTCCATCTATCCCCATCTGTTGGACTTGAGTGAAGGTGTTCTTTCCCATGTAGGTTTCAAAGTCCAGCACTAAGCCACCTGGACTTGCAAGAACAAACACCTTTAATCCTGTTGGATTTGGCTTCCCAGGCACAAGCTGATGGACTGGACACCGGCTGATAAATGGAGCAATCTGTTCATCAATACAGACCTTTGCTGGCCTAGGTAGGTTGAGGCAACCTTGGAGGACTCTCTTCAGATCTGGTCTGACTTTCCAAAGGGGATCCTTTTTCTTGTCCTCTTCTGCCACTTCCAGATCATGGACCAGTTTCAGCAAAGATCTGATCTTGTACAAATGATGACGTGTCATGGAGTCACCCATAATTGGAACTCTTGTTTTGGCAGCCCAATACATTTTGATTCTCAGATATCCAAGGCTTGCCGTGTACACTGAGATTCCCATGAAGGCCTTGATTTCTTCTGGTGTTGTGCTTAAGCCAAAGCCTGAATCTTGAAGAAGGAGAGGTCCTGAATTAGATCCTCATGAATGTGCTGCTGAAAATACTGCTGTGGGCTCCAATTACTCCAGGTTATAGGGGTACCATCATCTGTAATTCTGTGTTCTTCCAACACAGGCATGAACCTAAGAGAAAGAAAAGGCACAATTTAGCAGAATTAATGTGTAAATTTTTAAATTTACAACGCCTTTACACAATAGCAATAAGTCCGTACATGTATCAAATCAATTTCCTGGAAGACATCTCTGGAGGTTATCTTTCCTTTTTTGCTCTAATTAAAAACCCAAAATCCCTACATGTTGGTTTTGGCCCATAGAGGACAACGGCACACATCAACTGGGCCTGTGTTTTGGTCATCTTCAGTTGGCCCTGCGTCTTGGTCATTTTCATCTGATTCCTCATCTGGGCTCTCACCCTCTCCTGTCTTGCTGCATGGACTCTCATCTTCTGATAAATCTATGTCTGAATCTCCCTCAGTGATTCTGAAAAGAATTCTCTCTTCCTCTGTCAAAGAGCTGTCTACTAAAAGAAAGAGAAATAATTACAAAGTACAAAATTAATCAATGATTTTTCCTATCAAACTAATTAAGCTCAGCTCTGAAAACTCATTCAAATTACTCCATAGATGTTTACTCACCAAAAACAAACAAAATATAACATTCAAAAACATGTTAAATAAAAATGATATGCTTACCTTTCTTTCTTCCATAAAATGTGCTTGTGCTTATGCTAGCCATTAAAAAAAGACAGGAAATGGAAAGTTGGCAAGGCCACACCCCCACACATGGGACATCATTTTAAAGTTACAGTTCCTCTCTAAGAAACATCAGGACTTAGTAAAGTGGTATGTATGAGAGTTATGTGCAAAATTTGAATGTGCACTGCAGTGCACAAAAATAAATTACTGAGTCTCAGGAGGATATAATTATATAGGAGTGAGACATCTGCGTCTATGAATCAGTCAGAGGATCTGAAAACACTGGAAAAGGTTCAGTACTTTTACTTTTACTAATGTTAAGCTGATAGAAGCTGCAGTATATAATTATGTAGGAGTGATTAATATTAAAGTCAGTGAAAACATTATTTTTTCAGGTCAACCAGACAGTAATGTCACTAATGTCACATCTCCTGTTGAGATTTATACAAAAATTAAATCCTGTCATGTGATCATTTTAACAGGTCAGTGTGATGGTGCAGAGGAGAGCTCTGACTATATTAATGTGAATCCAGATTCAGCCACAGGTACAAACATTAACATCAGTTAATTATCTTATTTTATCTTTTTTCTTCAAATGTTCCACATAGAAATTGTAATATTTTTCTGAATGTATCACGTTTGCTTTCAATGATATAAATGATGTTTTCATATAATGTCAGATAGGATGTCTCAGTTTTCGAGCCATTTATTGTGATTTTGTTTCAGGTCCATAAAAAGATGATCATCAACAAAACAAGAGCGACATGGATAACAACATAAAAGAACACATGCTTTGTGCAGCTGAGCAGCCATCTACATAAAATAAACATGATATAAATTTTACTGGGCATTTCTCTGGAGATGCACAATATTAATAGATTCACTTGTTATCCTACAAAAATATGAATATTTAATATTTCCTCAAACTGAGCATCTCAACGACATTGTTGTGTAATGATAAATCCTATTTCTACTATATTTTATATATTTATATGTCTTTGTCTGTTTTTATATGCTTTTGGGTTTTTTTTGTATGTTGTTTTCTTACTAAAAGCAGTGGGTTTGTAAATAAATATAATAAAATGAAATGAACAATCATGGTTGGATTGTCAATTCAATTCAATTCAATTCGGTTGTATTTGTATATCACCAAATCATATACAATCTACATTATCTCAAGGCACTTTACAGGGTAAGGCAGAGACCTTTCTTTGTTATAGAGAAAAACCCAACAGTTCCCACAAAGAGCATCACTTGGCGACAGGGGGGAGGAAAAACTCCCTTTTAACAGGAAGAAACCTCCAACAGAACCGGGCTCAGGGTGGGCGGCCGTCTGCCTCGACCGGTTGGGTTTAAGAGGAGAAAGGGAGGGTGGGGGAGGAGAGATGTATAGGTAATGGGTGGGGGTGGGCGGCTGTCTGCCTGGACTGGCTGGGTTTAGGAGAAGAAAGAGGGTGTTGGGGAAGGAGAGATGTGTAGGTAATGGTGTTATCAATAATAATAATAGAAAACAGTGGTAAATAGTAATGATGAGTAGTGGTTGATCTGGATCCTGCTGCTCCAGAGGCAGAGAGACCTGCAGAATGAGGACAGAGAGAGGGAGAGAGAGAAGAAGAACAAACTATGGGAGAGAAAAAAATACAAAGTTAATGGCATAAAGTAGTCGAGAGAGAGAGAGAGACAGAGAGAGAGAGACAGACAGCCCAGTGCATCATGGGAATCCCCCAGCAGTCTAGCTCTATAGCAGCATAACTAAGGGATGGGTCAGGACATACCTGAGACAGTCCTAACTATAAGCTTTATCAAAGAGGACAGTTTTAAGCCTGATCTTAAAGGTAGAGAGGGGTGTCTGCCTCCCGAACCCACACTGGGAGCTGGTTCCACAGGAGAGGAGCCTGATAGCTGAAGGCTCTGCCCCCCATTCTGCTCTTACAAACTCTCAAACACAAGTAGACCTGCATTTAGAGAGCGAAGTGTCCTATTGGGAAAATAGGGAACTATCAGCTCTCCAAGGTACCATGGTGCCTGACCATTAATGGCTTTGTAGGTGAGGAGGAGGATTTAAAATTCTATCCTGGATTTTACAGGGAGCCAATGCAGAGAAGCTAACACAGGAGAGATGTGATCTCGTTTCCTAGTTCCTGTCTTTTGTGATGATAGAGGAGTCATTATTAACATGAACAAACTGGAGTCTATCTGACAAATATGACTTAAACCAGCTTAGTGCGGTTCCTTTAATGCCGACCATATGCTCTAGTCTCTGTAATAGAATCTTATGATCGATGGTGTCAAATGCAGCACTAAGATCTAGTAGGACAAGTGTAGAGACAAGTCCATTGTCTGCGGCTATGAGGAGATCATTGGTAACCTTAACCAGAGCTGTTTCTGTGCTGTGATGGACTCTAAAACCTGACTGAAAATCTTCAAACAAACCATTCCTGTGCAAATAATCACAAAGCTGGTTTGCAACGACCTTCTCAAGGATTTTGGAAATAAAGGGGAGGTTGGATATAGGTCTATAATTGGCCAAAACATCTGGATCGAGAGTAGGCTTTTTAAGTAAAGGTTTAATTACTGCAACTTTAAAAGCCTACATAACCAGTTGATAAAGATAAGTTAATCAGACTTGATATAGAGGTGGCGATTAAAGGAAAAACTTCTAGAAGACAAGTCCATGGTTTAGATGAAGAAACTGTTGAAGCGAGCTCAGAGAGATCTACAGGAGAGAAACAGTCAAAATATAAGCCAGTTACAGTGGACTCTGAGGCTGCTGAACTGGACAGTACATCTGAGCCAGCTGTGGGGAGGAGATGGTGAATTTTTTCTCTAACAGAGACAATTTTATTTGTGAAGAATCTCATAAAGTCATTACAGCTGAGGGCTAGAGGAATAGATGGATCAACAGAGCTGTGGCTGTCTGTCAGCCTGGCTACAGTACTGAACAGAAACCTGGGATTGTTCTTGTTTTCTTCTATCAACGATGAATAATAGGATGTTCTGGCTTTACAGAGACTTTATACGCCAATAGGCTGTTTTTCCAAGCCTTTAGAGATTCTTCCAGGTTAGTAGAACACCACCTTCTTTCTAGCTTCCTTGAATTTTGCTTGAAAGCTTGTGTTTCTGAGTTGTACCATGGAGCTAGTCTTCTCTGACTCACTACCTTCTTCCTCAGAGGGCCTACAGTATCTAGTGTTGCACGCAGCAAGGCTACAGTACTGTCAACAAGATGATCAACCTGTGTGGATGTGGAGTTAAGAGAGCTGTCCCCAACTGCACTGATACATGGCAGTGGGCTAAGTACTGATGGGATTCTTTCTTTAAATTTGCTAATGGTATTGTCAGAGAGACACTACTGCTGTCATGGATTTTTTTCCCAAATGCTGTGTAGTCCATGACTGAAAACTCAAATGTTCCTCTCTCTGTCCTCATTCTGCAGGTCTCTCTGCCTCTGAAGCAGCAGGATCCAGATCCACCACTACTCATCATTACTATTTACCACTGTAATCTGTCATTATTATTGATAACACCATTACCTACACATCTCTCCTCCCCCAACACCCTCTTTCTCCTCCTAAACCCAGCCGGTCGAGGCAGACGGCCGCCCACCCTGAGCCCGGTTCTGTTGGAGGTTTCTTCCTGTTAAAAGGGAGTTTTTCCTCCCCCCTGTCGCCAAGTGCTGCTCTTTGTGGGAACTGTTGGGTTTTTCTCTATAAAAAAGAAAGTTCTCGGCCTTACCATATAAAGTGCCTTGAGATAATGTATATCATGATTTGGTGATATACAAATAAAATTGAACTGAATTGAATTGAATTGAATTGATAATCCAACCATGAATGTTCACTTCACTTTATCATATTTATTTACTAACCCACTGCTTTTAGTAGGAAAACAACATACAAAAAAAAACATAAAAACAGACAAAGATAAAAAATTAAAAGTATAATGTAAAATACATTACATTAATATAAAATGTAATATAAATAGAATTTATCATTATACAACAATCACATTAAGATGTTCAGTTTGTGAAGATAGACTTGTTTGTTAAAATGTTCATATTTTTGTAGGATAACAAGTGAATCTATTAATATTGTTCATCTCCAGAGAAATGTAGATGGCTGCTCAGCTGCACAAAATGTGTGTCTTTTTTACGTTGTCATCCATGTCGTTCTTGATTTTTTGATGATGTTCATCTATTTATGGACCTGGAACAAAATCACAATAAATGGCTCGAAAACTGAGACATCCTATCTGACATTATATGAAAACATCATTTATATCATTGAAAACAAACGTGATACATTCAGAAAAATATTACAATTTCTATGTGAAATTAGGAAATTTCAAATTATACAATAAAAAAATGAAAACTGGACCTTAAAGCTGTTTTTTTAATGAACATTTGAAGAAAAAAGATAAAATAAGATAATTAACTGATGTTAATGTTTGTACCTGTGGCTGAATCTGGATTCACATCAATATAGTCAGAGCTCTCCTCTGCACCATCACACTGACCTGTTAAAATTATCATATGACAGGATTTAATTTTTGTATAAATTTCAACAGGAGATGTGACATTAGTGACATTACTGTCTGGTTGACCTGAAAAAATAATGTTTTCACTGACTTATTAATCACTCCTATATAATTATATCCACCTGAGACTCAGCGATTCCTTTTTGTGTACTGTAGTGCACATTCAAGTTTTGCACATAACTCTCATACTATACATGCCACTTTACTAAGTCCTGATGTTTCTTAGAGAGGAAAACTGTAACTTTAAAATGATGTCCCATGTGTGGGGGTGTGGCCTTGCCAACTTTCCATTTCCTGTCTTTTTTAAATGGCTGGCATCAGCACAAGCACATTTTATGGAAGAAAGAAAGGTAAGCATAAAATTTTTATTTAACATGTTTTTGAATGTTATATTTTGTTTGTTTTTGGTGAGTAAACATCTATGGAGTAATTTGAATGAGTTTTCATAGCTGAGCTTACTTAGTTTGATAGGAAAAATCATTGATTAATTTAATGTACACTGTAGTGCACATCAGGACTTTGTACTTTGTAATTATTTCTCTTTCTTTTAGTAGACAGCTCTTTGACAGAGGAAGAGAGAATTCTTTTCAGAATCACTGAGGGAGATTCAGACATAGATTTATCAGAAGATGAGAGTCCATTGAGCAAGACAGGAGAGGGTGAGAACCCAGATGAGGAATCAGATGAAGATGACCAAGACGCAGGGCCAACTGAAGATGACCAAGACAGAGGGCCAGCTGAAGTGTGCCGTCGTCCTCTATGGGCCAAACCAACATGTAGGGATTTAGTGTTTTTAATTAGAGCAAAAAAGGAAAGATAACCTCCAGAGATGTCTTCCAGGAAATTGATTTGATACATGTACAGACTTATTTCTATTGTGTAAATGTGTTGTAAGTGAACCATCCTTTTAAAAATTTTCACATTCATTCTGCTAAATTGTGCCTTTTCTTTCTCTTAGGTTTGTGTCTGTGTCGGAAGAACACAGAATTACAGATGATGGTACCCCTATAACCCGGAGTAATTGGAGCCCACAGCAGTATTTTCAGCAGCACATCGACGAGGATCTAATTCAGGACCTTTAGGAATCTCAGTGTACATGGCAAGCCTTGGATATCTGAGAATCAAAATGTATTGGGCTGCCAAAACAAGAGTTCCAATTATGGGTGACTCCATGACACGTCATCATTTCTACAAGATCAGATTTTTGCTGAAAGTGGTCAATGATCTGGAAGTGCCAGAAGAGGACAAGAAAAAGGATCCCCTTTGGAAAGTCAGACCAGTTCTGGAGAGTCCTCCAAGGTTGCCTCAACCTACCTAGGCCAGCAAAGGTCTGTATTGATGAACAGACTGCTCCATTCACCGGCCGGTGTCCAGTTCATCAGCTTGTGCCTGGGAAGCCAAATCCAACAGGATTAAAGGTGATTGTTCTTGTAAGTCCAGGTGGCTTAGTGCTGGACTTTGAAACCTACATGGGAAAGAACACCTTCAGTCAAGTCCAACAGATGGGGAAAGGTGGAAATGCAGTCCTGACGGTTCCCAGAGGAACACTGGTCTACTTTGACCGGTATTTTACCACCATCAGTCTCCTGGACGCTCTTCAGGAAAGGGGCCTGCCTGCTATAGGAACAATTCAAAAGAATCGAATCCCAAAAGGGTGCCACTTCACTGCTGACAAGATCCTGAACACAAAACCAAGAGGGTCATCAGAAATGATCGTACGGAGACCTGATGGAATAGCAGTCACCAAGTGGATGGACAACAAGCCTGTTGTCATGGCATCAACCGCCCATGGGATTGAGCCCCAGGATAACTGCACCAGATGGTCAAAGAAACAAAAGAGGCAAGTCGAAGTCCCAGGACCTGCAGTGGTTGCAGAATATAACAGCAACATGGGAGGGGTTGACATGTGCGATCGCACGCTCAGCTTCAAAAGAATGTCCAACGAACCAAGAAGCGGACTTTTCGCACCATGCTTCACATCACTGATTTAGCCATTACCAACTTGTGGCTTCAGTACCGACAACACAGCCAGGCCTTGCAAAGACCTGCAAAGGACACCTCCCAGTACCTGGAGTTCAAACTCCTCTTGGCTGAGGAACTGATAACCCAGGGACAGGGATGTCAACAAGACCAGAGTGACTCAAGTGATGAAGAATTCTCTCCAACAGTCAAGAAAAAGAAGCAGCACCCAGATGAGAGAATAAGAAAATATGGTGCGATCCACTTGCCTGAAATGGTCAACAGTCCAAGTCCTTCCAGATACAGAATGCCTGGGTGCAACAGTAAAACATACATGAGATGTGTGAAGTGTGAAATGTTCCTCTGTTCCTCTCCAAAAAATCACAGTGCTTCCTTAGGTGACACAAATGAATTGGTATTTGTGAATTGGCAAACTCAACGTATTCAGTTCGTTCAGGCCTACTGGACTATAGCCAGTGAAAAGTCAATGAGTTTTAAGTTGACCCACAACCTACTTTTCTGTGATGTTTTTATGCAATTGTGTTCATTATGTGTTGATATCCTGCTCACAAAGATTTCAGTGGACCTTTCCATTTTTCATAATTTTGTTGTTTCACACTCAAGATCAATGAAGTTCTGTTGTGCACTACAGAGCCCATGTTGTAAAATGTTAATAAAATTTTGTAAAAACAAAACAGTCTTTGCAATGTGTTTTTTACCACCCCAACACTTAATTTATGAGAAAAAAATCTAAATCAATATTTTTTTTTTTTTTCCTGGGTCTCAGGACTGCAGCTTCCATCAGCTCAACATTAGTAAAAGTAAAAATACTGAACCTTCTCCAGTGTTTTCAGATCCTCTGATTGATTCATAGACGCAGACGTCACCTACAGGTCAGTGAAAATCAAAACACACAGTCAAGTCACATCAGTCATCTCATGTCTGTGATAATCATTTGAACTGAAGAACTTCCTGAAGTCACATGTTAAATTACTGAGGTTTGGTTTAACTCCAGCAGCAGAAGGAATGAGGACAGTCTTGGAGAACTGGATGCAAATGGATCTAAATATTTCCTGGTCTCTATCAAATAGAAACTGAGTTAGAAACAGTTGTGAAAGTGTTTGAAGTGAGATGAAAAACTGACCGTGGAGAAGAGAGGAATATACTTGCTGTTGATTTTCATCATGGTTGACTGTTTGGTCTGTAGCAGAGCCCTGATTCCCTCTGTGAGTCTGAGTGAGCCTGAAACACGGAGTTTAAAAATGTATATTAATAGTAATTAGCAGGAAAGTTTAAAAGTAAAAAATTATAAAGATGTAAAGTGTAGAGCTGCTTTTAAGTTGCAGAGGAGAGAAGAGAGCGTGTTGTTCAAACCTGTGAACACATGGACCTGTAAAAAGCACAGTAGGATTTGTATTGAAAAGTGAACCACTGCTCCATGACATGACGTCAGAACTGATCACAGATTTTTAATAATCAATGTCTCACCTGTTGACTTTCTGCAGCCACACAGCAGCAGGACAATAATCAATACTATTCCACAAACCAGCCCAACGATCAGCAACACAGGAAATGAAGAACTTTCTGGTCTTTGCACAGCTGCTGTAAATATGAAATTTAATTGAATTAATTAAGAATTAAGTATTAAGAAATGTATTTATTGGACTTTTCTTGAACTGGAATTGACTAAATCTGTTCAGATAAATGAGATGCAGGTGACTCCAAGTCTTAGTAAAGATAAAACAATACATAAACCAATTAACATCCACATACACATAAACAAACTATATGTTGACAGTGTGTCTCTGTCAGACAGTAACACAATTAACAAAACAAAAAAAGCCTAAAATATTTGAATCCCACTCACCTTTAACTGACATCCAACTCTGTGGTGACACTTCTCCTGAGGACTGACACTTGTAGAAACCTTCATCTGACTTTGACACTGCAGAGATATTCAGCTCTGTCCTGGTATCACTTTGGATCAGTTTGTCATTATGGTAGAAAAACACACTGGAAAGATTTTTTTCTGTCCTGAATCTGCAGCCAAGAGTAACAGACTCTCCCTCAGTCACAGGACAGACGGGGCTCACCAGGATAACACCATCATGATAATCATCTGTAAAACAGTCAGAACGTGAAGCTTCAGTCAGAGATCAGCTGCTGCAGACCTTTACAACCAGCTGACATGTAGTGATGAGAATAGATTACACATCTGTTTTTATTCTGATGCAGTTCTGATTTATTTTACAGGATCATCATAAGACCTGACATTTGATCTCGTTCTCTTACAACCTGCTGGATGTGTCTCACAGATCACTGTTGCCAAATAAACAACACTTTTTTTACATTGATCTATAAATTAAACCGTATTTGTTTTGTTTATATAAAATTATAAATATACAAGAATGAAACTAAACCAGACCCTCATCATGGTCAGGGGTAATGTGACTGTTTTCTCTTTGGAAACAGAATAAAAGAAAAACTGAATCTATGATGTTAATGAGATGTTTAGTTGCAGCCACAGATGCAAAACACTACTTTTTTATGAACTTTTTGCAGGTTTTTTTATTTATTTTTTTTTTGTGAATAGAACAGTAAATTGCACCTGTGTGTTTGACCAGCATTTTTTCTGAAATCTGAAGAAAAGCACTTTAAAACAGTAATACTGATTAACAGTTCTCAGTTCTAAGATATGATGAATTAAATCACATGAGACGTTGAAAATACTTCAAATACTAGAAAAAATGAAATACAAAGAAAATATAGTAAAACGTACCATGTACAGTGATGTTGACTGTGTTGCTGAACTCTCCTGATCCAGACTCACACCAGTACACTGCATCACTACGCTGTGATGAGAACATGTCACATCTGGATCCAGTCATTCTCCTCCAGTCAGAACAATACAGGGAGCCACCCTCAGGAAACCTCCTCACTCTCCACTCAGTAGAGTTTCCCTCACAGCTCAGTGAGATATCCTCAGAGATGAAGTGCTGCACTCTGTCAGGACTCACTGTGAGAGACGCTGATGGATGAACATCTGGAAAACAACACATAGAAAAGAGTCAAACCAGACAGAGATATTAAAATGAAAGAGATCTCAGTGTAAATGTTCCTGTGTTGATCTTTGGTTTGTTGAGGATTAAAAACATCAGTAGCAGCAACACTGGAACAAGACGCAGTGTTTTGGTGAAACTATGAAGATAGTTTCAACAAACTCACCTCCAGACCAGATAAACTGTGGTTCACTGATCTCAGTGTAAAACACTGGGTCTCCTCTTCCAGCCTCACACACATATCCTGCTGTGTGTGTCTGACCATGGACGATGTAGGAATCCTGTTCAGTCCCACTGCTGCTACCAGGGAGCAGCTCATAGCTGTAGGAGGTGTGTGATACATCAGGAACAGCCTTATACCAGGAGAACCTCCATCCTGCAGATGGATGTTCAACCTCACACTTCAGAGTCACTGAGGCTCCAGGACTCAGCCATGATGGAGACACAGTGAGGACAGGCCGGGGTTTATCTGTTGGAAAGTCATTTTCTCAGGATCAAAACATGTGATGACGTCTGGTCTCTGGACATGGAATCATTTTTCTCTCAGAACATTATCAACAAATACATAATATGAACAAACATTAAGATACAATCTGATTATATACTAACAAAAACATTTTAACTTGTTAACATCTTCAGTTTAAATGATAATGATCTGACTTACTGTCATATACTGTCAGGTTGACTGCAGCACTCCACTCTGTTGTATTATGTTGAGCACTTTTCATCCTGCCCCTACACCTGTACTCTCCACTGTGGGACGATGAAGCAGAACTAATCCTGTATTCATGTTGATTTGAAGCTTTCAATGAGCTGGTAGTTTCCCATTCATACGTCCACTCAGTGTCTCCTCCCTGGATCTCACAGCTGACACTGATCCTCTCTCCTCTGTAGATCTCAGTCCAGTCGGGCTGCAGAGTCACAACAGCCCTGTTTGGGCCTGTTCATGGTCAAGAATTTATAATAAGTTCAATTAATATCAGATATAATGTTTTTCCATCCATCTTAATGATGCATCATGAATATACAATAGATTTATTCTACATTGTGTGTTTATTTCCAAACTCACCAATGGCATCAATCCTAACTTCCTGACTCTTCTCTGTGTAGTAAACTGGGTCTCCTCTTCCTCCTCTGCACCTGTAGACTCCTCCCTGTGAGACACTGATTTGTCCAGTTGTGTGGAAATCAGCATCATGTGTGTTCAGAGGTTCAGAGAGTTTATTGTCTCTGTACCAGTCGTATTTCCAACCAGATGATGGGTCCACAGAGCAGGTCAGTGTCACTCTGCCACCTGCTGGTATGACTGTCCTGTCTGCTGTCAGAGTGGCTGTGGGTTCACTTCCTGTTGAGATCACAGCAGAGAAATGATCCCACTTTGTATTAATAACAACAGCACAAAGACAAAGAGAGAAGATCGATGCAAAAGACAAAGACAAAGTTACATTCCATACAAATATGAAATGAGTTTTTTCTCAGTTTAGCCTCTTTGTTCTTCCTTCCGTTTTACACAAAACTCAGACAACATGTCTTTTACCACACGGCACTTTGACATGTTTACACTTCCTGCCAGTACTTAAATATAGTATATCCGTCTGTCTTTGTGCAAAGGTTTGTGTCTGGCCCATGAGGTGTATGTTGTGTGTATCTTAATTACTACCACTGTGCACGTCCTGTATAGTATATGACACTTCTTCTCTTCTACTTACAAACACAATATGTGTGGTGTGAATGTGCTGCTGACTCTAATTCTTCCTATGATGCCAACACATCTTCATGTGTGAGGAAGAACTTGTCTGTCACCCCAGCTGATAAGACTTAATTCCTGTTAGGCTCTAGTTGTCAAGTCATTTTATACCAACAGGAGCAAAACAGATGCAGTGGTACTTTGGTCCTGATACTCAGCTTCTGTTTAGATGAGAACCTACAACAAGTCATTGATTAATAATTTACCAAATGATTAATTTAAGATCATTTTCTGACGGGATCACACCAGCTGTGACACCAGCAGTCAGTCCTACATTATATTTACTTGATTGTCAGATGCTTTTATTCAAAGTGACTCACAAGTGAAGAACAGCATCACAAAAGCTTCAGTGCAGTAGGAGACCTTGGTGTAGGTACTAAGTACTAAATGAGTCACCTTCTCTTGTAGGTGAGCCGGCTGATGTCTCGGTGCCTGACACCACGAACACCTTCAGGGGTCTTGTGGAGTCCGTACCTCGATGGGACGGAGCTGATTAGGCAGCAGGAGGGGGACCTACACACTATCAGACAGGTGTTCATGTTGTGGCTGATGGGTGAATATTATCTCTGCAGCTATTATTGCTGCACAGTTGTAATTCAAGGCTTCATCATAAAATGAGCAGGTAGATCACACAGTTCCAGCAAAGAAGAAACGTTTTGACCACGTTTTATATCAGTTACACTGTGGAGAGTATGAAGCACACGCATGCAGGACGTACTGCACATTCCTACACACTACAGTCACACATATACATACTCTAGATACACACAACATACACCTCATGGGCCAGACACAACCTTTGCACAAAGACAGACTGATATACTATATTTACGTATTGGCAGGAAGTGTAAACATGTCAAAGTGTCCTGTGGTGAAAGACATGTTATTTGAGTTTTGTGTGAAACGGAAGGAAGAACAAAGAGGCTAAACTCAGAAGGAGGAGTTGAGAAAAAACTCATTTCATATTTGTGTGAAATGTAACTTCTTCTTCTTTTTCTTCTGTGGAGAGAGAAACAGGAGCACTGTAGGAGAATAAGGTGTAAGGAAACACAAATTTTGCATCGATCTTCTCTCTTTGTCTTTGTGCTGTTGTTATTAATACAAAGTGGAATCATTTCCCAGCAGCAGAGCGACAGGGTCAGAGCTGGATGTGAAGATGGGGAACACTTTGCTCTGTGTACTGTCATTATTCTGTGAGTACATCAGTCATTTTCCAATTCTGTGACTTTCAGACGCAGAATCATGATTTTATCATCATGGTAGTTTTGTAGTTAGATCTTGGATCAGAGTGGTGGACTAAATACACAAATCGACCAGTTATATATCATTTCTCTGTTGAAACTCCAGCTGGTTGTTAAATGTTTATCATGATTTTGACTGTTTGTCAGATGGATCATGTCTGATGAGGTTTCAATCTTTATTTTAGTGCTGAACACACTCTTCTATGGAAAGACTGAAGGTAACCAGTTGTTTTTCTTTCCTGTTGTTTCTCACTTATAAAATATTGTCTTTAATATCTGTCTCCTACTTATTATCAACGATATCATTTTTAATCACATCCTCTTAGTGCTGATATATTATCATGTATGAAGCATTTTATTTTAATAATATAATGATATCATTAAACTAGACTAGATCAGTGTCTAACAGTGTGAAATTGCATATTTTTCAGAGCAGTTGATGTTGGTGTTTATGTTTTCTGTGTAGTGCTGTATGCATGTTGTGGTGTTCATGTATGGAGACCAAATGTTGTGCTGACCCTCAGGCCAGAGTCTGTTCCCTTCATACCAGGGACGTCACTAGGACTGAAAGACAGGGGGGGCTTAGCCCCCATGGTTGTAGGTGGGAATGTGTGCAGCAAATACTTTTCCTCACACCTCAATAGGCTTCATGAATGAATTTATGATTAGTTGTAGAGCATTTATCTTCCAAATGTGACTGAAGACAGTCGACCAATACATTGAATAGAAGGTAACATAATGATGTGGTGCGTTGCTTAATTAGTTTAGTCTCTGGTAGTTTAGTTCAAGGTCCAAGTGAAATTTGACAACACAGTACAAATGAAGTATGAATCAATCTTTCTTCTGCTTCACAACTCTGCCAACTGTTCATGGAAAGTTAACGTTGCTTAACAGAGAAGCGATGACATGCAGCTTCCCCCTGGGTCCCTCTGCCCACCTGTCTGCCTAGTACAGCAGGGGAAACAACCACAAGGACCATTTCAATCAAATAATGACAACTTGTGTTATTATTTATTTCAACTCATAGTCTTGCTTCTTTATGTTAAGTGCATGCCTGCACTGCTTTGTTATTTAAAAAAAGCCCATGCTTCATACAGCTGGGTTTAGTTTTCATGCGTTCATCTGGTGATTTTAATGGGGCAGGGCAGTGAGCCACCAGAGGGCACTGATGAGTCTCCACCACAGGTACAGTCAGTCCCAACAGTCCTGTGAGCAGCACAGATCATCTCACTGAACTTAGGTTATTAGCATGTGTGCTGACTGCCACAGTGTCTTCTTGGCATCACCTGCAGGAGTGAGTCAAGTTAGAAAGTGAAAAGTTCACAACAGAAATGCTCTTTTCAAAATAGTTGTTCAGCCTGGTTGGGATCTGGTGACAGCGACGGCCTTAACACGTGATTCACAAGGTTTTCATCTGAGTGAAACCATTCAGTGAGCTCCTGTGTCCTGCGTGAAATCACCTGTATCTTGTTAACTTCAAAAACATTTCATTCCATCACAATGTCTGTTGAAATAATTTGTGGTTTGTCGTCAGTGTGTTGTACTTTGGCGTGATTTCATAAACTTGTGGAACCAAAGAGACTAAATTGGGTGAAATCAGACAACTTCACAAACAATTATTTATGACTGAGACAATGATGGTTTCCAGTATGATATGAAAAACATGAATTTAAACCAGTTGAGCAGCTTTTAGAGTTTTTATCAAATAGATCTCAGAGGTTGAGTCAGTGTTGTCAGTGAAGAGTTTCCTTCAACTGGCTGCTGCCAAACTTTGTCCTTAATCCCTGTTTGTATTCACGTTTCTGGTGAATGAAAAACTTCCAGCTCAGTTCAAGTCTTTTTTTTAGAGACACATTGTGTGATATGTTTTCATGCTGTTGTTTTTCCATCTGCTTTTGTTGCCACGACTGTTGAATAATGTTTGAGTTGTTTATTAAACCTTGCTACAAAATTCAAATTGTCTCTAAAAGACAATAAAAATAATCAACAGTAGGAAAAGTGCTACACACCTTTGTGTTTTATACTTGTAGTTGTTTTCTAACTGTGTGTTTTTGTCAACAGTTTCCAATGAGGTCACTGTGACCCTTCAGCCCGACCAGTCCACTTATTTTTCTGGAGAGTCTGTGACCTTCATCTGTGACATGAAGGAAGGAGAAGAAACTCAATGGGAATACGCACTCACCAAGGATAATTGGCCATTTGCTCCATATAAAGTCCATAAACACTTCACAGTAAGTCTCTCAAAAGACGACAGTGGTGAATACCAGTGCCTTCTTCGCCACAAGCTCTCATATGATGTGAAAACCAGTAACATCTTCTCTTTAACTGTATCTGGTAAGTCGACGTTTTATCACCATCAGAAAGTTTACCATGAATATTAGCACTTATTGATGAGCCCTGTTCATATGATTGCCCCAGTTGTGTTGATATAAACAGTATAAATCTAAATGTATTTGTAATCATGTACTTTATACATTCTAGAAAACCCTGAAACTTGAAACTTTGTTCAGGACCACTGTGTTTTTCCTGCTACTTTCCACACAGAGAATATGGTGGCAGCATTTTAAAAGCTCAACAGACAGTATAATCCAGAATTACTGTCCTATTTGCTGGAAAAAATAATAGCTATTATTAGATAAAATAATAAAAAGGCAAACATGTATAGAAGTAACACGACAGAGCTCTCCACATCAGGAGTCTTACGTGTTTATTTGTGTCTGTCACTACAAAATTATGGAGGTGTTTTCCTTTGGAAACCAAAATCAGGACAGATGTGGAAGTGGTCTAACAACAGTGGGTGTCATTTTATTTGTAATTTTGGCTCTGTAAATAAAATGAAGCTGACTTGAAGGTTGCTGTAACATTGTGCTGAGAACATTTCATCTTATGTCATTTTGAAGCCATTACCATTTGAATCATTCACATCATTCACATGTTTCTTACAACAGGAGAAGCACCTAAGGCCACACTGCTATCAGGCTCAACAAACATACCAGTAGGAGGCCGTGTTACACTGACCTGCTCTGTGGCCGGCTCTGCTGGTTGGACATATCACTGGTCCAGACGAACTCCAGGCTCTGATGAAACTCTGCCTGTGAGAGATGGTGATGAAAACGGAGTGATGAGTATCTCACAAGGAGGCACTTACTGGTGCAGAGGAGGGAGAGGAAATCCAGTCTTCTACACTCATGCAAGTGATGAGGTCACAATTCAGATAACTTGTGAGTTTCATAATTTTATTTGTAGTGAAGTAAAATGACATGAATTCCTCATTACTGCTTTAAAGCTATGATGTTTTCTTTGTTGACTTTATATTTCTGCTGTGAACAGTTTCCAATAAGGTCAGTGTGACTCTGCAGACCAGCTGGCCTCACATTTTCAGTGGTGAGACGATCACTGTCAGGTGTGAGATCCAGGGAGGCAGAGACGCTGAGTGGGAGTATGAATGGAGAACATCCTGGTCAACCACACATCGGACAAATGATGATTACTGGAGTACAAGAGCTTCTGAGTCCCACGGTGAGGGCTACATGTGTAGGGGTAGACACAGAAGGGACCCGTATTCTTCGACAGAGTGGAGTAAAGGCCTCAAAGTAACAGTATCACGTAAGTCATATATTTGTTATGCTTTCATCTACATGAGGGACAGACGGTGGTAGTCACTGCAGCTTCTGGAAAAATATCACTCTGAAGATCTGCAGGGAAGAACAGAGACAGTGATTTTTATTGTAGAGAACTTGTGGTGTGTAATATAGAGATTTCCTCCTATAGATGAGATGAAACCACAGAGAATGACTGCTAAACCACCCCCATTAAAAGCTCAACAGACAGTATAATCCAGAATTACTGTCCTATTTGCTGGAAAAAAATACGAGCTATTATTAGATAAAATAATAAAAAGGCAAAAGTAAGTAGAAGTAACACAACAGAGCTCTCCACACCAGGAGTCTTACGTAATTATTTGTGTCTGTCACTACAAAATTATGGAGCTGTTTTCCTTTGGAAACCAAAATCAGGACAGATGTGGAAGTGGTTTAACAACAGTGGGTGTCATATGCTGTAAAGCCCCTTAAGGCAAATTTCTTCTTTGTAATTTTGGCCCTATAAATAAAATGAAGCTGACTTGAAGGTTGCTGTAATATTGTGCTGAGAACATTTCATCTTATGTCATTTTGAAGCCATTACCATTTGAATCATTCACATCATTCACATGTTTCTTACAACAGGAGAAGCACCTAAGGCCACACTGCTATCAGGCTCAACAAACATACCAGTAGGAGGCCGTGTTACACTGACCTGCTCTGTGGCCGGCTCTGCTGGTTGGACATATCACTGGTCCAGACGAACTCCAGGCTCTGATGAAACTCTGCCTGTGAGAGATGGTGATGAAAACGGAGTGATGAGTATCTCACAAGGAGGCACTTACTGGTGCAGAGGAGGGAGAGGAAATCCAGTCTTCTACACTCATGCAAGTGATGGGGTCACAATTCAGATAACTTGTGAGTTTAATGGTTTTAATTGGAGTAAAGTAAAATGACATGAATTCCTCATTACTGCTTTAAAGCTCTGTCGTTTTCTTTGTTGATTTTATATTTCTGCTGTGAACAGTTTCCAATAAGGTCAGTGTGACTCTGCAGACCAGCTGGCCTCACATTTTCAGTGGTGAGACGATCACTGTCAGGTGTGAGATCCAGGGAGGCGGAGACGCTGAGTGGGAGTATGAATGGAGAACATCCTGGTCAACCACACATCAGACAAATGATGATTACTGGAGTACCAGAGCTTCTGAGTCCCACAGTGAGGGCTACATGTGTAGGGGTAGACACAGAAGGGACCCGTATTCTTCGACAGAGTGGAGTAAAGGCCTCAAAGTAACAGTATCACGTAAGTCATATATTTGTTATGCTTTCATCTACATGAGGGACAAACGGTGGTAGTCACTGCAGCTTCTGGAAAAATATCACTCTGAAGATCTGCAGGGAAGAACAGAGACAGTGATTTTTATTGTAGAGAACTTGTGGTGTGTAATATAGAGATTTCCTCCTATAGATGAGATGAAACCACAGAGAATGACTGCTAAACCACCCCCATTAAGAAGTCCACAGTTCACTGATTTTGTCTAATAACACAACTTCCCCAGTGTAAAAACATCTTACCACACAACAAGATGAGTCATTATTAGCAAATACTGTAGCTCATGTGTAATGTCATGTCTTTTTACATTTTAAAGTTGTCTGCACTGCAATATTATACAAAAAATAATAATGTATTAAAAAATTATACACAATTTTATTTATATATAATATATACACCTAATTGCACCACTGAGGATCATTTAAGTTTTATCCTACCTTGACCATGTAGAAATTCAAGGATGATTATGTCAAATCATTTCATTAAGGGAAACAATAATTTGCTTCTTTTGTCTTGTTTGTCAATGCATACAACTGTAAACTGTATTATTTAAGGATGTGAGGATAATGAATTAAATATTAAATATAAGAAACTAAATACACAAAAATGTACACACAAATTTAACACTGTGTTTACAAAGTCTTTGTGAATTGTCTTGCTGCTAATATGAGTACTCACTTTATTCTTTATTATTTGTTACTTATTTCTATCTTTAAACTCAATGGCAGCTCAACCAAAGGCTCAGTTGAGTGCTGACAAACGAACAATACCAGCAGGGGGCAGAGTGACACTGACCTGCTCTGTGGACCCATCATCTGGTTGGAAATACGACTGGTACAGAGACAATAAACTCTCTGAACCTCTGAACACACATGATGCTGATTTCCACACAACTGGACAAATCAGTGTCTCACAGGGAGGAGTCTACAGCTGCAGAGGAGGAAGAGGAGACCCAGTTTACTACACAGAGAAGAGTCAGGAAGTGAGGATTGACGCCATTGGTGAGTTTGGAAATAAACACACAATGTAGAATAAATCTATTGTATATTCATGATGCAACGTTAAGATGGATGGAAAAACAGTATATCTGATGTTAACTGAACCTTTTGGTGTTTTCATGTTCTTATTATAAATTCTTGACCATGAACAGTCCCAAACAGGGCTGTTGTGACTCTGCAGCCCGACTGGACTGAGATCTACAGAGGAGAGAGGATCAGTGTCAGCTGTGAGATCCAGGGAGGAGACACTGAGTGGACGTATGAATGGAGAACACCCAGCTCACACACACCTCCATCATACAGTGAATACAGGATCAGCAGTGTTACTCTGTCTCACAGTGGAAGCTACAGGTGTAGGGGTAGAAGTGATTATTCCTTCACAGAGTGGAGTGATGAAATCAGACTGACTGTATCATGTAAGTTGAACGTCTTTCATTCATACAAAAATGCTGAATCTCAGCTTCTTCACCTATTTTTAAATCTTCATCTGCACAACTGTTTCTATGTGAACCAGAGAAAATACACACCATGGAAGTGAAGGTGACACATTTAAACCAATGTGTCACAGGCTCGTGCTGTGATTTGTTTTGATTGCATAACTTTCAGTGTAAAAGTCTGATCAGAGTTTATGAAACAAGGTAATAAAGTGAAAATATTTTTCTAGAACAAATCCTATTTAACCACTGACTTGTTTTGTTTTTCTCTGTAAACTGAACAGCAGATAAACCCCGGGCCTCACTGACAGCAGACACCACAGTCATACCAGCAGGGGGCAGAGTGACACTGACCTGCTCTGTGGACCCATCATCTGGTTGGAAATACGACTGGTACAGAGACAATAAACTCTCTGAACCTCTGAACACACGTGATGCTGATTTCCACACAACTGGACAAATCAGTGTCTCACAGGGAGGAGTCTACAGCTGCAGAGGAGGAAGAGGAGACCCAGTTTACTACACAGAGAAGAGTCAGGAAGTTAGGATTGACGCCATTGGTGAGTTTGGAAATAAACACACAATGTAGAATAAATCTATTGTATATTCATGATACAACGTTAAGATGGATGGAAAAACAGTATATCTTAATAACTGAACTTTTTGGTATTTTTATGTTCTTATTATAAATTCTTGACCATGAACAGTCCCAAACAGGGCTGTTGTGACTCTGCAGCCCGACTGGACTGAGATCTACAGAGGAGAGAGGATCAGTGTCAGCTGTGAGATCCAGGGAGGAGACACTGAGTGGACGTATGAATGGGAAACTACCAGCTCATTGAAACCTTCAAATCAACATGAATACAGGATTAGTTCTGCTTCATCGTCCCACAGTGGAGAGTACAGGTGTAGGGGCAGGATGAAAAGTGCTCGACGTAATATAACAGAGTGGAGTGCTGCAGTCAACCTGACAGTGTATGACAGTAAGTCAGATCATTATCATTTAAACTGAAGATATAAACAAGTTAAAATGTTTTTGTTAGTATATAATCAGATTGTATCTTAATGTTTGTTCATATTATATATTTGTTGATAATGTTCTGAGAGAAAAATGATTCCATGTCCAGAGACCAGACGTCATCACATGTTTTGATCCTGAGAAAATGACTTTCCAACAGATAAACCCCGGCCTGTCCTCACTGTGTCTCCATCATGGCTGAGTCCTGGAGCCTCAGTGACTCTGAAGTGTGAGGTTGAACATCCATCTGCAGGATGGAGGTTCTCCTGGTATAAGGCTGTTCCTGATGTATCACACACCTCCTACAGCTATGAGCTGCTCCCTGGTAGCAGCAATGGGACTGAACAGGATTCCTACATCGTCCATGGTCAGACACACACAGCAGGATATGTGTGTGAGGCTGGAAGAGGAGACCCAGTGTTTTACACTGAGATCAGTGAACCAAAGTTTGTCTGGTCTGGAGGTGAGTTTGTTGTTTCTTTGGTTTTTTTAAAGGCAAGAAGTAAATGTTCAGTCATGACCTGAATTCATCCATGTTTTTGTCTGTGAGCAACTTTTCTTAAAAACAAATGTTGGTAAACAAACAGATTTTTACGTTCATGGTCCCCAGTGGAAGAAATGTATTGATTTAGTTTTTTTTCCATCAAGACCAACTTTACGTTTTTCAACCTACTGAACAAAGCAAATTTTGATATTAGATGATTTTAAATACTGAAGTTGGTTGAATGTCTTGTTCTCCTTGTTTCCTTTTGTCCTTAATCCTCAACAAACCAAAGATCAACACAGGAACATTTACACTGAGATCTCTTTCATTTTAATATCTCTGTCTGGTTTGACTCTTTTCTATGTGTTGTTTTCCAGATGTTCATCCATCAGCGTCTCTCACAGTGAGTCCTGACAGAGTGCAGCACTTAATCTCTGAGGATATCTCACTGAGCTGTGAGGGAAACTCTACTGAGTGGAGAGTGAGGAGGTTTCCTGAGGGTGGCTCCCTGTCCTGTTCTGACTGGAGGAGAATGACTGGATCCAGATGTGACATGTTCTCATCACAGCGTAGTGATGCAGTGTACTGGTGTGAGTCTGGATCAGGAGAGTTCAGCAACACAGTCAACATCACTCTACATGGTACGTTTTATTACATTTTCTTTGTGTTTCATTTTTTCTAGTATTTGAAGTATTTTCAACGTCTCATGTGATTTAATTCATCATATCTTAGAACTGAGTTGTTGACATATACAGAGACTTTCTGAGAGTTTGATCCATGACTCTGCTACATGGTCTGTTCAGTAACTGTCTGTGACCAAACAGACAAAATAACTTCCTCTATGTTCTGTAGATTTAACATCAATAGTTTCATATTAAAAGAAAATAAAATTTCAGTGTTCAGTCAGTCTTCTTCACAATTTAGCAGCATAATAATCTTGGTGGCAGGTTTCACTTCACTTACTTCATCCTCAAATTGCATCCAAACTTTGGCCCCAGTAAATATCTTTTCCTTCCAAAATACTTTGTCACATAATGTTTCTGTAACAAATCACAATAAACGCTCAAGATTGTTATTCTCTTGATTATCACATGAAAAAAATGCCATCAAACAACATCACAAGTCCTCTGCAAAGTAATAAAATGAAGTTGGGTTCTGGTCAAATGAGGCAGTAATGAAGCATCAAAAATCAAGAAATGGCACAAAAAACCTTTCTCCTCCTTCTCTTGTAAAAGTTGGGATTTAATACAGTTTGACTGTTTTTATAGATGCAGTTATTTTAGTGATAATTACGAAAAATCTAGTTTATTGATGGTCAATGAACTTTATATTGACTTCTCACCTGCGGCAGCAACTAAACATCACATCATCATCATCACAGTCTCAGCTTTTCTCTTATTCTGTTTCCAAAGAGAAAACAGTCACATGTTGCCCTGAATCATGACGAGGGTTTGGTTTAGTGTCGTTGTTGTATGTTCACAGGGGAGATGAAGAAAACAAGTACTGTGTAATTTATAGATCAATGTAAAAAGCTGTTGTTTATTTGGCAACAGTGATCTGTGAGACACATCCAGCAGGTTGTAAGAGAACGAGATCAAATGTCTTATGATGATCCTGTAAAATAAATCAGAACTGCGTCAGAATAAAAACAGATGTGTAATCTATTCTCATCACTACATGTCAGCTGGTTGTAAAGGTCTGCAGCAGCTGATCTCTGACTGAAGCTTCACGTTCTGACTGTTTTACAGATGATTATCATGATGGTGTTATCCTGGTGAGCCCCGTCCGTCCTGTGACTGAGGGAGAGTCTGTTACTCTTGGCTGCAGATTCAGGGCAGAAAAAAATCTTTCCAGTGTGTTTTTCTACCATAATGACAAACTGATCCAAAGTGATACCAGGACGGAGCTGAATATCTCTGCAGTGTCAAAGTCAGATGAAGGTTTCTACAAGTGTCAGTCCTCAGGAGAAGTGTCACCACAGAGTTGGATGTCAGTTAAAGGTGAGTGGGATTCAAATATTTTAGGCTTTTTTGTTTTTTTGAACAAAGAAACACTGTGAACATATAGTATATTTATATGGACATGTTGTAGATTTTGGTGTGTTTTAGAGTTTTGTCTTTACTTACATCTCATTTATTTGAGTGGATTTTTTAAATTCTGTTAAGACAAGTCCAATATAAATACATTACTTAATTCATATTTGCAACAGCTGTGTCAGGACCAGAAAGTTCTTCATTTCCTGTGTTGCTGATCGTTGGGCTGGTTTGTGGAATAGTATTGATTATTGTCCTGCTGCTGTGTGGCTTCAGAAAGTCAACAGGTGAGTCATTGATTATTAAAAATCTGTGATCAGTTCTGACGTCATGTCATGGAGCAGTGGTTCACTTTTCAATACAAATCCTACTGTGCTTTTTACAGGTCCATGTGTTCACAGGTTTGAACAACACACTCTCTTCTCTCCTCTGCAACTTAAAAGCAGCTCTACACTTTACATCTTTATCATTTTTTACTTTTAAACTTTCCTGCTAATTACTATTAATATACATTTTTAAACTCCATGTTTCAGGCTCACTCAGACTCACAGAGGGAATCAGGGCTCTGCTACAGACCAAACAGTCAACCATGATGAAAATCAACAGCAAGTATATTCCTCTCTTCTCCACGGTCAGTTTTTCATCTCACTTCAAACCCTTTCACAACTGTTTCTAACTCAGTTTCCATTCGATAGAGACCAGGAAATATTTGTAATCCATTTGCATCCAGTTCTCCAAGACTGTCCTCATTCCTTCTGCTGCTGGAGTTCAACCAAACCTCAGTAATTTAACATGTGACTTCAGGAAGTTCTTCAGTTCAAATGACTGTCACAGACATGAGGTGACTGATGTGACTTTGTTTTGATTTTCACTGACCTGTAGGTGACGTCTGCGTCTATGAATCAATCAGAGGATCTGAAAACACCGGAGAAGGTTCAGTACTTTTACTTTTACTAATGTTGAGCTGATGGACAGACACTAACAGAAGCATTAATGCTGCTATCTTGAGTTTATATTTTCTGTTTAACATGTCTGTCATGTCAAAATCATTTATTTAAGGTCCAATTTTTATTTTTTTATTGTATTATTTGAAATTATTTTCCTGATTCCACAATGAAATTTTTCATTCTTAATATTTTTTTAAATTTTTGTATGTCCTCTAAACAAACTTCCATCCTTTTCAATTATCACATTTTACCTAATTGACTATAACTAATTATTGCTTTCAGACACTAGTGGGAGCAGTAATGCAACTAGTGCATTTTCTGTTTTATATCTCTTGCATGTTAATTATTTACTTCAGGTCCAATTTTCATTTTTGATTGTATTATTTGAAATGTACACATTTACACACACTTTTGTGAAATCGGTTTTAAAAGTCTCTTTCCCTTCAGTTCATGTATCATGCACTGAAGTGCTGAAGTTGTTTTTGTTTATGATATAATGGTGTATTGTAGCCTGTCAGACAGGATGTCTCAGCTTTCCAGCTTTTTATTATGATTATGTTCCAGGTCCATAAAAAGATGAACATCATCGACAAAACAAGAGAGACGCGGATGACAAGTTGTGGCAGTGACGTGGCAGTGAAGAGTTTTGTGCAACTGAAAAGCTTATATGGAAAAAAAGATATGCATTTTACTTCATCACTCAACTTTAAGTGGTTTTAAATATTTTGTTTATGTATACATATGTCACGTTGCTGTGCATGTATGATTCAAGCCCACTGAAATGATATTACTGCATTTGCGGAAAAAAATGTTGCTCTAGTGTCTGGCTAAGCTGTTTCTTTTTTTCTCTTGGAAATCAGCAAGTTTTTACCTTATGTAATCTCATTGTTAAACATTTTATATGTACAGATTTGGTTATATTGGTTATTTCATATTAAAAATACTTGTAATCTTACAAATAACTTTTAAAAATAACTATGAAATGACAATATAATTTACTGTTAGTCCCTGAATCCTGCTCATCATCATTATGTCGCAGTAAAAAGAGCAACATGCAGAGAGCTCCAGTCACTGCAAGGTCATACTGAGAATGACAGTATTTTACAGTGTTGGTCACATTTAACATGCATAAATGTACTTTACTGTACTTGTCATGCAGTGACTAGGAATCTTTTTGTATAACGATATTTACCATTTGGACCAAGTGGAAATGAACATTATTAATAGATTCAATTCATTATCCTACAAAAAAAAAGAAAATAATAAATAAACATCAGAGTCATGACAATTATGTCGAAGTTTATATTATATTGTTTCTTTTTTTATTACTTTATCTAATTTTTCTGCTACAAATAATTGTTTTGAAAATAAATATAATAAAGTGAAATGAACAATCATGGTTGGATTTTCTGTTACAAACGTTGACTAGTGCACCTTTAATAGTCCACATCTGAATTTAGGTGAGAAAGGCCAGAGATGGAGCTCAGAAAAGACTAAGTAATGGTGCAGGTCATGATATCTCCTGCTAACAAGCTAATAATAGCAGGATTTATTTTTATTAGTTATTTTTTTATGATTCATTCTCATAAAGATGTAGAGCCAGTTTCTACATCTTTATCTATCTTTATCATCTTTATCTTTATTAGTGTCTTTATCAGTGTCCCCCAGTGTCAGCTGGGATTGGCTCCAGCCCCCTGCGACCCTGTGTGGATAAGAGGTATAGGAAACAGATGGATGGATGTCAGAGAAGGACTGTCTTGTATTTATGAGCTCAAAATTGAAAGTTCAAAAGTCTTTATGTCATAATATGTCTGGATATTTGTTTTCCATCACCTGCGCTCAGCTTTTTAAATCTATTTTTAAATTTCTTCGCAGACTAACATTTCTCCATGTTCTTTTTTCTTATCTTTGCCTTCGTCGGTGAAACAGCATCAATAACATTCATCATTTCAGAGCTGACATTTTCTACAAGATCACTGATGACTGAGACTCAAACAATGAAAACCTTCCTCACTGAATCATTGTCACCTTCCAGTGTTTAATGGGGCCTGTGGGCTGAAAACTGGTGAAATGGATGAAAGATATTTGCAGTTTCACATGTAGCCTGCTGCTACAGTAGCCTCAGAAATAAGATGCATGAAGGAAAATAATCAAACATTGAAAATAACCACCCATGTGTCTGAACTCCATTGTGTTATAAATATTTATTAGCAACTAGAGTCTAAGAAGAAGTGAGCCCAACCAATGCTCATCAGCACAAGAATAACATCCAGCTTCCCTTTAACACCTCCACCTCCTTTACATGCCACCTCAACTGAGTCATCAGGTCACACTGACCTTTTCACTGTAGTTACAGAATTAAACTTCAAGTCATTTGCAGTCGGTGATTTTCAACCTAAACAACATTATTCCTTTGTAGGCAGAGCTGTGTGCTGTCAACTGATGACATAAAACAAGTGGTTTGGCTTGAGGTGGAGTCTGGAGTAAGGTCCACTACATTATTTCATACACATGGAGACATTTCTGGCTGCTGACATTAAAATCACAGCTTTTCTTCTTTTGTGCTGTTTCCTGTTCTTCTTGAAGAAAAAGTAACATGGCTGTATTCAGGTGCAGGTCTGATCTTACAAACGTCTTCAAATGTCTTTGAGCTGCACTCACAGTTCAAACTGCAGCATGAAGACAGAAGAAAAGCTGCAGAGACCAGCAGTGACTCAATAAGGAGCTGAGGTCATTGCTGCTGATTGTGACTGTAGACTGTGTATTGTGACACATGGTGGCAGTGCTGTGTGTAACAAAACAACATACTGGAAGTAGACAGGACAACGAGGAAGCAGCAAGAGCAGCACAAGAGACACAGACTGATGGATGACAGAATATCACTCACTCAAATACAGTGCGCTGCAACCACAATAAAGATGAAGAAGAAGAACTCACTGTTGGTCTACATCTTACTGTGAATAAATAATAAAGAAATAACTAATAAAAATAAATCCTGCTATTGTTAGCTTGTTAGCAGGAGGTATCATGACCTGCACCATTACTTAGTCATTTCTGAGCTCCATCTCTGGCCTTTCTCACCTGAATTCAGATATGGACTATTAAAGGTGCACTAGTCAACGTTTGTAACAGAAAATGTGGAACCAGCTCCCACCATTACCTATACATCTCTCTTCCCCCCACCCCCTCTTTCTTCTCCTAAACCCAACCGGTCGAGGCAGACGGCCGCCCACCCTGAGCCCAGTTCTGTCGGAGGTTTGTTCCTGTTAAAGGGAGTTTTTCCTCCCCCCTGTCGCCAAGTGCTGCTCTTTGTGGGAACTGTTGGGTTTTTCTCTATAACAAAGAAAGGTCTCGGCCTTACCCTGTAAAGTGCCTTGAGATAATATATATTATGATTTGGTGCTATACAAATAAAATTGAATTGAATTGAATTTATAATCGGACCATGATTGTTCACTTCACTTTATTATATTTATTTACAAATATAAAAAACATATAAAAACAGACAAAGACATAAAAAAGATGCAGTATAAAGTAAAATACATTACATTAATATAAAATATGATATAAATAGAATTTATCATTATATAACAATCACATTAAGATGCTCAGTTTGTGAAAATAAACTTGTTTGTTAAAATGTTCATATTTCTGTAGGATAACAAGTGAATCTATTAATATTGTTCATCTCCAGAGAAATGCCCAGTAAAGTTTATATCATGTTTATTTTATGTAGATGGCTGCTCAGCTGCACAAAACGTGTGGTTTTTTTATGTTGTCATCCATGTCGCTCTTGTTTTGTTGATGATGTTCATCTTTTTATGGACCTGGAACAAAATCACAATAAATGGCTCGAAAATCAAAAAATCTGACATTATATGAAACATCATTTATATCATTGAAAACAAACGTGATAAATTCAGAAAAATATTACAATTTGTATGTGGAATCAGGAAATTTCAAATAATACAATAAAAAAAAAAGAAAACTTGGCCTTAAAGACATTTTTTTTTAATGAACATTTGAAGAAAAAAAGATAAAACAAGATAATTAACTGATGTTAATGTTTGTACCTGTGGCTGAATCTGGATTCACATTAATATAGTCAGAGCTCTCCCCTGCACCATCACACTGACCTGTTAAAATGATCACATGACAGGATTTCATTGTTGTATAAACTTCAACAGGAGATGTGACATTAGTGACATTACTGTCTGGTTGACCTGAAAAATTATGTTTTCACTGACTTTAATATCAATCACTCCTATATAATTATATACTGCAGCTTCCATCAGCTCAACATTAGTAAAAGTAAAAGTACTGAACCTTCTCCAGTGTTTTCAGATCCTCTGACTGATTCATAGACGCAGACGTCACCTACAGGTCAGTGAAAATCAAAACAAAGTCACATCAGTCACCTCATGTCTGTGACAGTCATTTGAACTGAAGAACTTCCTGAAGTCACATGTTAAATTACTGAGGTTTGGTTTAACTCCAGCAGCAGAAGGAATGAGGACAGTCTTGGAGAACTGGATACAAATGGATCTAAATATTTCCTGGTCTCTATCGAATAGAAACTGAGTTAGAAACAGTTGTGAAAGTGTTTGAAGTGAGATGAAAAACTGACCGTGGAGAAGAGAGGAATATACTTGCTGTTGATTTTCATCATGTTTGACTGTTTGGTCTTTAGCAGAGCCCTGATTCCCTCTTTGAGTCTGAGTGAGCCTGAAACATGGAGTTTAAAAATGTATATTAATAGTAATTAGCAGGAAAGTTTAAAAGCAAAAAATGATAAAGATGTAAAGTGTAGAGCTGCTTTTAAGTTGCAGAGGAGAGAAGAGAGCGTGTTGTACAAACCTGTGAACACATGGACCTGTAAAAAGCACAGTAGGATTTGTATTGAAAAGTGAACCACTGCTCCATGACATGACGTCAGAACTGATCACAGATTTTTAATAATCAATGACTCACCTGTTGACTTTCTGCAGCCACACAGCAGCAGGACAATAATCAATACTATTCCACAAACCAGCCCAACGATCAGCAACACAGGAAATGAAGAACTTTCTGGTCTTTGCACAGCTGCTGTAAATATGAAATTTAATTGAAATGAATTAAAGTATTAAGAAATGTATTTATATTGGACAGAATTTACAAAATTCATTAAAATAAATGAGATGTAGACGAAGAAAAAACTCTAAAACACACCAAAACCTTACAACGTGCACATAAATACACTATATGTTGACAGTGTGTCTCTGTCAGACAGTAACACAATTAACAAAACGAAAAAGCCTAAAATATTTGAATCCCACTCACCTTTAACTGACATCCAACTCTGTGGTGACACTTCTCCTGAGGACTGACACTTGTAGAAACCTTCATCTGACTTTGACACTGCAGAGATATTCAGCTCCGTCCTGGTATCACTTTGGATCAGTTTGTCATTATGGTAGAAAAACACACTGGAAAATATATTTTCTGTCCTGAATCTGCAGCCAAGAGTAACAGACTCTCCCTCAGTCACAGGACGGACGGGGCTCACCAGGATAACACCATCATGATAATCATCTGTAAAACAGTCAGAATGTGAAGCTTCAGTCAGAGATCAGCTGCTGCAGACCTTTACAACCAGCTGACATGTAATGATGAGAATAGATTACACATCTGTTTTTATTCTGATGCAGTTCTGATCTATTTTACAGGATCATCATAAGACCTGACATTTGATCTCGTTCTCTTACAACCTGCTGGATGTGTCTCACAGATCACTGTTGCCAAATAAACTACAGCTTTTTACATTGATCTATAAATTACACAGTACTGGTTTTCTTCATCTCCCCTGTGAACATACAACAACGACACTAAACCAAACCCTCGTCATGATTCGGGGCAACATGTGACTGTTTTCTCTTTGGAAACAGAATAAGAGAAAAGCTGAGACTGTGATGATGATGATGTGATGTTTCGTTGCTGCCACAGGTGAGAAGCAAAGGTCTGGTTCATTAGCTCTACACAGAATGGGTTATTATTTATTCTCTTTAATGTTTTATTACCTTTCATATTTTGTTTTATTTCAAATACCACAAGAAAGTGCATCTGTAAAAAACAGTTAAAGCAAACTGAATCCTGGTTTGTGCAAGTGGAAGAGCTCTTTATTCCACCACCTTATTATACAGCTTATATTATTTAAACCAATACCATTTAATACAGCATCATTTATATGATAATCTGAAAGAAAAAAACAAATCTTGGGCTTTTTGACATCTAAATTTGACAAATGACTTTGGGAGAAGTTATTTCCTGTGACCAAAGTTTGGGCATAATTTGTTTTATGAATAGATGAAGTAAGTGAAGTGAGACCAAGATTACTATGCTGCTAAATTGTGAACGTGACTGACTGAACATTGACATTTGATTTTCATTAGATAAAAAACTGTTTACGTTAAATCTACAGAACATAGAGGAAGTTATTTTGTCTGATTTCTCACAGACAGTCACTGAACAGACCATGTAGCAGAGTCATGGATCAAACTCTCAGAAAGTCTCTGTATATGTCAACAACTCAGTTCTCAGATATGATGAATTAAATCACATGAGACGTTTAAAATACTTCAAATACCAGAAAAAATGAAACACAAAGAAAATGTAATAAAACGTACCATGTAGAGTGATGTTGACTGTGTTGCTGAACTCTCCTGATCCAGACTCACACCAGTACACTGCATCACTACGCTGTGATGAGAACATGTCACATCTGGATCCAGTCATTCTCCTCCAGTCAGAACAGGACAGGGAGCCACCCTCAGGAAACCTCCTCACTCTCCACTCAGTAGAGTTTCCCTCACAGCTCAGTGAGATATCCTCAGAGATGAAGTGCTGCACTCTGTCAGGACTCACTGTGAGAGACGCTGATGGATGAACATCTGGAAAACAACACATAGAAAAGAGTCAAACCAGACAGAGATATTAAAATGAAAGAGATCTCATTGTAAATGTTCCTGTGTTGATCTTTGGTTTGTTGAGGATTAAGGACAAAAGGAAACAAGGAGAGAAAGATAATCAACCAACTTCAGTATTTAAAATCATCTAATATCAACATTTGCTTTGTTGCGTAGCTTGAAAAATTGAAAGTTGATCTTGATGGAAAAAAACTAAATCAATACATTTCTTCCACTGGGGACCATGAACTTTAAAATCAGTTTGTTTACCAACATTTGTTTTTAAGAAAAGTTGCTCACAGACGAAAACACGGATGAATTTAGGTCATGACTGAACATTTACTTCTTGCCTTTAAAAAAACCAAAGAAACAACAAACTCACCTCCAGACCAGACAAACTTTGGTTCACTGATCTCAGTGTAAAACACTGGGTCTCCTCTTCCAGCCTCACACACATATCCTGCTGTGTGTGTCTGACCATGGACGATGTAGGAATCCTGTTCAGTCCCACTGCTGCTACCAGGGAGCAGCTCATAGCTGTAGGAGGTGTGTGATACATCAGGAACAGCCTTATACCAGGAGAACCTCCATCCTGCAGATGGATGTTCAACCTCACACTTCAGAGTCACTGAGGCTCCAGGACTCAGCCATGATGGAGACACAGTGAGGACAGGCCGGGGTTTATCTGTTGGAAAGTCATTTTCTCAGGATCAAAACATGTTATGACGTCTGGTCTCTGGACATGGAATCATTTTTCTCTCAGAACATTATCAACAAATACATAATATGAACAAGCATTAAGATACAATCTGATTATAAACTAACAAAAACATTTTAACTTGTTAACATCTTCAGTTTAAATGATAATGATCTGACTTACTGTCATATACTGTCAGGTTGACTGCAGCACTCCACTCTGTTGTATTACGTCGAGCACTTTTCATCCTGCCCCTACACCTGTACTCTCCACTGTGGGACGATGAATCAGAACTAATCCTGTATTCATGTTGATTTGAAGCTTTCAGTGAGCTGGTAGTTTCCCATTCATACGTCCACTCAGTGTCTCCTCCCTGGATCTCACAGCTGACACTGATCCTCTCTCCTCTGTAGATCTCAGTCCAGTCGGGCTGCAGAGTCACAACAGCCCTGTTTGGGCCTGTTCATGGTCAAGAATTTATAATAAGAACATGAAAACATCAAAAGGTCCAATTAACATCAGATATACTGTTTTTCCATCCATCTTAACATTGTATCATGAATGTACAATAGATTTATTCTACATTGTGTGTTTATTTCCAAACTCACCAATGGCGTCAATCCTCACTTCCTGACTCTTCTCTGTGTAGTAAACTGGGTCTCCTCTTCCTCCTCTGCACCTGTAGACTCCTCCCTGTGAGACACTGATTTGTCCAGTTGTGTGGAAATCAGCATCATGTGTGTTCAGAGGTTCAGAGAGTTTATTGTCTCTGTACCAGTCGTATTTCCAACCAGATGATGGGTCCACAGAGCAGGTCAGTGTCACTCTGCCCCCTGCTGGTATGACTGTGGTGTCTGCTGTCAGTGAGGCCCGGGGTTTATCTGCTGTTCAGTTTACAGGGAAAAACAAAACAAGTCAGTGGTTTAATAGGATTTGTTCCAGAAAAAAATATTTTATTTTATTACCTTGTTTCATAAACTCTGATCAGACTGTTACACTGAAAGTTATTACAGGTGATTTCTGAGAAACTGATTTCAGCCAACTCACATTCAGCCCTTTGTCCACACTAAAGTCTTTTAACATTCACCAATTAATTTTGCAGCTGCAATCAAAATAAGATGAAGATTCAAAAAATTTTACCCAACATTAAAAGGACCCAGAAGAAGCTGAGATTCAGCAGATTCACTGCATTTTATGTTTTCATGTGTTGGAACTGTATAGTACATAAGAAGTTACTCTGATGTTACAGAAAAAGCTCTTTTCCAGGTCTTTTGTTACGACACTAAAAAACTATAATCAATTTTCTCCTGAGTAGCTGGAGAGAGCTACAATAATGTCAGAGGTGTTTGTGTTGTTGAATTTATATGAAACAGATTTTAAAAATTGTAAAACGTAACATTTTTGTATGAATGAAAGACGTTCAACTTACATGATAGAGTCAGTCTGATGACATCACTCCACTCTGTTGAGGAAAACAAGTCTTTTCTCCCCCTACACCTGTAGCTTCCCCTGTGAGACAGAGTAACACTGCTGATCCTGTATTCACTGTGTGATGGAGGTGTGTGTGAGCTGGTTGTTCTCCATTCATACGTCCACTCAGTGTCTCCACCTCCCTGGATCTCACATCTGACAGTGACCGTCTCTCCTCTGTATATCAGAGGCCAGTTTGGTTGTAGAGTCACAGTGACCTGATTGGAAACTGTTGACAAAAACACACAGTAAGAAAACAACTACAAGTATAAAATCCAGTGAAAAACAAAGGTGTGTAGCACTTTTTCTACTGATCATTATTATTATTGTCCTCCAGCAACAGTTTAAATTAGTAGCAAGGTTTAATAAACAACACAAACATTATTCAACTATCGTGGCAACAAAAGCAGGTGGAAAAACAAAAGCATGAAAACATATCATGAAATGTGTGTCTAAAAAAAGACTTGAACCAACAAAATTGCCAGAAAACAACAATTCCTGAGTCATAAATGTGTGTGACCAAATGTTTGTCAAGCCGGATTCATAAAGGAGAAACTCAAAACATTTATTCACATTATACAAATTCCACACACAGTTTCATGTAATATATACAAATAGTAATTAAGGACAAAGTTTTGGAAGCAGCCAGTTGAATGAAAAAAATAAAAGAAAGAAAGAAATGCATCTGCACTGTCTTAAAGAACCAAGACAAGGTTAATGAGAAGTGTCACTGAAGCATCTTCCACTCTTGTTCTTCATGTTAACACAACCTGCAGAGAGACTGACATGTTGTGTTTTTCCATCCTCAGGATTAAGAGCTGCTGCTCTATTTTCATTTATCCATTAAAATTCTCCTGTTTCCCTCTTGATACCAAATGACTCTTTTTTAAACTACTGACAACAGATTTGAACAGAACAGTGAATATTAACTCACTAAACTCACCAGTTTTCAGAATGAGGACTTCATTACTTTTCTCTGTGAGGATCTCTGGGTCTCCTCTCCTTCCTCTGCAGTGGTACAGACCTCCCTCTGAGACAACCAGATCTCTGCCTGGTTCAACAGCTCTTACTGGATCAGCTACTGAAGAGTGTGAGACACGTCTGAACCAGTCGTATCTCCAGTCATCAGAGTCGTCCACAGAGCAGGTCAGTGTCACTCTGCCCCCTGCTGGTATGGTTGTTGTTGAGGATGGTGTCACAGTGGCCTTGGGTTGATCAGCTGTTCAGATTGGACCAAAAGAAACAAATAAATGACTGGAATAAAAAAAATCTATTACCATCACATGAAAGTGACAAACAGCACATGACTCTCACTGGTTGATAACTGATTTAGGAAACACAACAGTTACCATATCTAACTAACTAACTAGGTACTGTTCATGTTTCATTAGTGCAGTGATCAGTCCCAACATCTTAATGAGATATTTCATTTTATGTTGGTTTTGCCTTTGATTTGTCATCCAGCCACAGTATATGTGCAACATCTGATCATATCTGACTTTGACTCACTCCTGCTGGTGATGCCAAGAAGACACTGTGGCAGTCAGCACACATGCTAATAACCTAAGTTCAGTGAGATGATCTGTGCTGCTCACAGGACTGTTGGGACTGACTGTACCTGTGGTGGAGACTCATCAGTGCCCTCTGGTGGCTCACTGCCCTGCCCCATTAAAATCACCAGATGAACGCATGAAAACTAAACCCAGCTGTATGAAGGGAACAGACTCTGGCCTGAGGGTCAGCACAACATTTGGTCTCCATACATGAACACCACAACATGCATACAGCACTACACAGAAAACATAAACACCAACATCAACTGCTCGGAAAAATATGCAATTTCACACTGTTAGACACTGATCTAGTCATTAAATATTTTCTATTGATATATAAAATAAAATGTTACATCAGCACTAAGAGGATGTGATTAAACATGATATAGTCAAAAATCAGTAGAAGATAAATATTAAAGACAATATTTTATAAGTGAGAAACAACAGGAAACAACTGGTTACCTTCAGTCTTTCCATAGAAGAGTGTGTTCAGCACTAAAATAAAGATTGAAACCTCATCAGACATGATCCATCTGACAAACAGTCAAAATCATGATCAACATTTAACAACCAGCTGGAGTTTCAACAGAGGCAGCTCCTGATTATCAACACATTTCTGACATGATATTCTGTAAATCGCTAATGAGGCAGGAAACACACAAAACTCTTTAAACTCAAATATATAAAATGATATATAACTGGTTGATTTGTATATTTAGTCCACCACTCTGATCCAAGATCTGCCTCCAAAACTACCACGATGATAAAATCATGATTCTGCCTCTGAAAGTCACAGAATTGGAAAATGACTGATGTACTCACAGAATAATGACAGTACACAGAGCAAAGTGTTCCCCATCTTCACATCCAGCTCTGACCCTGTCGCTCTGCTGCTGGGAAATGATTCCACTTCGTATTAATAACAACAGCACAAACACAAAGAGAGAAGATCGATGCAAAAGACGAAGAAGAAGTTACATTCCATACAAATATAAGATGAGTTTTTTCTCAACTCCTCCTTCTGAGTTTAGCCTCTTTGTTCTTCCTTCCGTTTCACACAAAACTCAGACAACATGTCTTTGACCACAGGGCACTTTGACAGGTTTACACTTCCTGCCAATACTTAAATATAGTATATCAGTCTGTCTTTGTACAAAGGTTTGTGTCTGGCCCATGAGGTGTATGTTGTGTGTATCTAGAGTATGTATATGTGTGACTGTAGTGTGTAGGAATGTGCAGTATGTCCTGTATGTGTGTGCTTCATACTCTCCACAGTGTAACTGATATAAAACGTGGTCAAAATGTTTCTTATTTGCTGGAACTGTGTGATCTACCTGCTCATTTTATGATGAAGTCTTGAATTACAACTGTGCAACAGTTGCAGAGATAATATTCACCCATCAGCCACAACATGAAAAAGACAGTTTGTTGTTGCACATCTTCAGAAACTGACAGCACAATGAAGAAAAACTGTCAAATAAACCAAACACTAAAATAAACCACTGCATCTGTTTTGCTCCTGTTGGTATAAAATGACTTGACAACTAGAGCCTAACAAGAATGAAGTCTTATCAGCTGGGGTGACAGACAAGTTCTTCCTCACACATGAAGATGTGTTGGCATCATAGGAAGAATTAGAGTCAGCAGCACATTCACACCACACATATTGTGTTTGTAAGTAGAAGAGAAGAAGTGTCATATACTATACAGGATGTGCACAGTGGTAGTAATTAAGTCAAGTGTAATGCACATCAACAGATAACAGCAGTTTCTTTAATACAGTGACTGGTGGTGAGGTTAAGATGTGCACGTTCAGTATTTATCTCTCAGTCTGAAACATCATCAGAAGACAACAGGTTCAGTTAGAGCCAGAAAGTTGAGTTTGTGGAAATCTGACATGAAGTTCCCACACTGTTATTCATCTTGAACACTCCCTCTTGCCTCTGTGTGGTATATGTATAACCCACTATGTGTGAAACACGTCATCTGGCTGACAGCACACATTAAACTAAAGACTATTTCCTCATTTTCAGTGCTGCAGCTCCAAATAAAACTGTTGGTTGTTGTTTCCTGTGAAGAGATGGTGCAGATGAGCCTGTAGCTGAATGAACAGTCTGGGTGACTCTAGAATGATTTTGTTTTAATGTCATGTTTCATGGGCTGCTGACACAGAAGAGTGTGTCAGCCTGTCAACAGGCACATGCATTATTATTGTTTTTGACAGTGATGTTGGAGAAGGGGCGGCACGGTGGTGCAGTGGTTAGTGCTGTTGCCTCACAGCAAGAAGGTTCTGGGTTTGAACTCCAGGCCTGGGGCCTTTCTGTGTCTGTGTGGGTTCCCTCTGATACTCCCACAGTCCAAAGACGTGCACATTAGGTTCATTGGTGACTCTAAATTGCTCATAGCTGTGAATGTGAGCGTGAATGGTTGTTTGTGTCTATATGTCAGTCCTGTGACAGACTGGCGTCCTGTCCAGGGTGCACCCCTGCTGTCAGAGAAGGACTGTCTTGCATTCATCAGTTAAAAATTGAAAGTTCAAAAGTCTCTCTTTATGTCATAATACATCTGGATATGTGTTTTCCATCACCTGCGCTCAGCTTTTTAAATCTATTTTTAAATTTCTTCGCAGACTAACATTTCTCCATGTTCTTTTTTCTTACCTTTGCCTTCGTCGAGGAAACAGCATCAATAACATTCATCATTTCAGAGCTGACATTTTCTACAAGATCACTGATGACTGAGACTCAAACAATGAAAACCTTCCTCACTGAATCATTGTCACCTTCCAGTGTTTAATGGGGCCCGTGGGCTGAAAACTGGTGAAATGGATGAAAGATATTTGCAGTTTCACATGTAGCCTGCTGCTACAGTCGCCTCAGAAATAAGGTGCATGAAGGGAAATAATCAAACATTGAAAATAACCACCCATGTGTCTGAACTCCACTGTGTTATAAATATTTATTAGCAACTAGAGTCTAAGAAGAAGTGAGCCCAACCACTGCTCATCAGCGCAAGAATAACATTCAGCTTCCCTTTAACACCTCCACCTGTCACAACTTCAGCCAGGCTTTAGCTTTTCATTTGTCTGTTTCCTGTTTTGCCACACTAACTCTCTCTTGTGATTTCAGACTCTGCCACTCCCTCCTGCTCTGCATTACCTACTGATTTCATTCACCTGGCCTGGCCTGCCCCGCCCCCTCACTCACCTGCTCCTCATCAGCTAATCAGCCCTTAGTATATATACCGGTCCATTTCCCTCAGTTCTTTGCCAGATTGTCTAGTGTCTTTACCTAGCTCTCCAGCATCCCGTTATTCTGATTCTGATCCTGTTCCTGTCTGTTCGTGTTTTGACCTACCTTTTGGACTTTGGACCTTCCCTTTTGCCTGCTCCTACTGGATTTGTTTGCTACGTGGACTGACTACCTGGTTTGACTTCGGCTTGTCATTAAACACCGTTCCTTCACCTGAAGTGTTTCTGTGTCGTGCTACTGGGTTCTTGCCTGCCACTTTGTGGGACCTGACACCACCTCCTTTACATGCCATCTCAACTGAGTCATCAGGTGACACTGACCTTTTCACTGCAGTTACAGAATTAAACTTGAAGTCATTTACAGTTGGTGATTTTCAACCCAAACAACATTATTCCTTTGTAGGCAGAGCTGTGTGCTGTCAACTGATGACATAAAACAAGTGGTTTGGCTTGAGGTGGAGTCTGGAGTAAGGTCCACTACATTATTTCATACACATGGAGACATTTCTGGCTGCTGACATTAAAACCACAGCTTTTCTTCTTTTGTGCTGTTTCCTGTTCTTCTTGAAGAAAAAGTAACATGGCTGTATTCAGGTGCAGGTCTGATCTTACAAACGTCTTCAAATGTCTTTGAGCTGCACTCACAGTTCAAACTGCAGCATGAAGACAGAAGAAAAGCTGCAGAGACCAGCAGTGACTCAATAAAGGGAGAGCAGAGGCCATGCGTCATACTCACTATATTCTATCACTATATTTTATCTTAAAATATTCATTCTTCAGCTTCAAATCATAAAGTATTGTAGAGTTACATTTTCAGTTACTCCACCACAGACTCTCTCCACTTTACGGTGAAGTTCTGGTCACAACTGTGGTCACAACTTCACCTTCAGGAAGTGAATGTGTGAGAGAAACAGAAATAGTCTCATGCACAGCAGCGAGTGTGAGAAGAGCTGAAGTTAAATAACATAACAAGAATTGTTAATGAACTGTCCAGATGATGTGTTCAAACTGCACTGTCCAGTGCTGTGGTCGATATATATTTCATTTGAAATACACCTAAAAACCACCACAGGAACCTGTTTTAGCTTTTCAGAAAGACTGATGAAATAAACCCCACAGGAGAAGTAAAATGTATTATTACTTGATACTTAAAGAGGGTGGGACCACCTTGCTGCTTTTCCTTTCTTCATTTCATGTTACATATTGCAAATTGTAACAACATTTCTGAAAAAATACTGAGAAAACTATTCAGTCATCTTGGTGTTATTTTATTGATAACAGCTGGATTACACTCAGATGATGTCAAACATACAGAACACTGCATCTCTGATGTCTGGACAGCAATGATACACACAGCAGCTGCTTAAATACTGCAAAAACTGAGTACACGTGAATGTGTTGTTGTTTCAAACTTTATCAGTGCTTCTTCTTTGGCAGCAAGATGTGTCCGTGTCTTTATTGGTCTGAAATTAAATCACAACAAAAATAAAAACTCAAAAACCCAGATGTAAATGAGCGATAAAGCATCATATCCTTTAGATAAAAGATCAAAATACATCTTGACTGTTTTCACAGCTACATTTTCAAAGCATGGCACCATCATATGAAGCTCTAGCATAAATTCAATCAGGAAGACCTATCCTCTTGCATGCATATGCTGTATATAATCCTAATTAAGGCACACCTCTTCTCACACATTCACTCATTATTCCCTCTTTTTTCCGGCCCGTGGATGTCATCGTCCTATCAGCTGTTCAGTCAGCCGTTCACAATTAACCAATAGCAGGGCGACACAATTTCTCGTTAGCCTATCCTCTGCTGGCGCCCCCTTTTTAAAGATGTTCCTTCTCAGTTTTAGTTTCCTGCTCTGCTGATGTGCGCCCCACCTCCTCCCCAATCTCCACCTGGTTCCAGAGTTCATCAGCCATAATCTGTCTCAGAGGGTTCTTCAGTCTTCTCGGCATCAGAAGGTTCTTTGGCATCTCTACGTCAGAGGTCTCTCAGCATCCCATCGGCGAGGGATCTTCAACCTTATCAGTTTCGGAGCATTCTCAGCCATCTTCAGCATCAGAGGTTCTTCAGCCATCATCAGCATCAGAGGGATAGTCAGCCACCAACACCACCAGTGTCTGGTCTCGGGGGATTATATGCATATACGTACATGTATTTTGCTGCTGCTCATCCTAAACCTAAACATTTCCCCCACGAGACCAAGCGCCAAAGTCTATCATTTCAGCACTATTCATCACATGTCTTGTCTAATTAAAATATTTACTTTCACTTCATTCACTTGTCTCTCCTGATTGAAATCTGAGCAGCGTCAAAGTGACATTAAACTCCAGCAGCAAAATGTTGTTCAAGAACAACTGCACTAAGCTTTATTGACCTCTGTCCTTCTCAGCTTGACATTTATTGTAGTGGCCAATCTGAGTCACGTCATATTACTCCAAAGCAGAGGCCAAATGCCAGGACTCATTTATAAAGTAGCCACATTACGAACTGTTTTTATTAGATTATAATGGATTTAACTGATGCTTTCCGTCATTTAACAATTTTCCATATTCCATACTTTATGGCCTGTGGCTTGCAAACTTTTGAAGGGTAAAAAAATATCTGAAATTTGGGATTCCCTTGTTTTTGCTTCATGGTGGTACAACAAATGTGGGAAACACTAAAAGAAACCATCTCATGTGGTTTTCCCGTTGTGTTATCAAGATCATTTGGCAACTACACTAATGACAACACAAGCCAAACATTTCATCTACTTCTGTTTGCTGCTGAAATCTAACCTCTACCATCTAGCACCATAAAAATAACTGTAAAGCTGCACAATAACCTGGGTACTGGAGCTGGAACATAATGCATCAAACTGTTAATTGTTGCTCTCTTTGTAACAGCCTGTATTCAAAGTATCCTACTAAAGTTTTACAAATAAATGACAAAATAACTGTAAAACAACATCATGCATAAATATGAAATGTGGCTACACCTCAGTAGTCTTGTGCTTTGGGCTAAAACTGAACATTAAATCCATTCTTTTACATCATCTATTAACAAAGTAACGGTACAAAATCGAGAGCATGTCTGATCTTTGGAAAGCAGAGGTGCCCACAATGGTTTCAGAAAATGCTGTCAACCATGAATCAGTTTTGTTGATACAGCTCTCTTCACAAACCTGGAAGAAAACAGCAAGAAAAAAAAAAAGACAAGATGTAAAGCTGAGTTATAACTTATCAATCAACACAATATTCAAATGACTTGGCAGCATTTTTACCAAAAGCTGCTCCTGGGTTTTTCACTTCAGAATAAACTGAGTCATCAGTTGCTGCAGGAGTTGATTTTCCTATAAATGGAGAGATGATTAAATCAAGACAGTTGCCAAAGATACAGGCACTGAACTGAGGTGGATTGTCAGGGTTAATGTGTCCACTGAGTAAAATGACAGTATTCTGCCCCTAGTGCTCAAACTAGCTACATTACAGAGTATTAAAGCTTTTACAGACTTTACTGATATAATGTAAATGTAAGTAAACTGCTGTTCAGCATACATACAAAATGTGAAATAAGCTTACATGACTAAAAAATACAGTAATTACAAACAGCACCAACTTTACAAATACTGAACAAATAGCATTTCACTGTGTCCAAGACAATAGTGCACTTAACTAACCTTTCTTCTTCTTGGCTTTTTCTTTGGTATTGATGTTCACCTGGGCATACAAGGGACTATTGTCTGAAACAGAAGCCACATCTCTATAATACACAGCTGATGGATGAATGGATGGATTTTTTGAACTGTCTCATCTTGTTTGAAGGTTTGGGAAAAGATTATGAAAGATAGATACATTTTAATTATCTCTGATTACACCACCTCATGTTTGGAAGACAAAAAGGAGAAGGTGGAGGAGGAATTTCCACAAACAAGCTGCAGTATTTCATAATCTGCAGCACCATGACCAGAGAGTAAAAATATAAGAGAAAAACTTATCAGTTTTATGTCATATCTGTGAGATGGAAAGATACTGGAAACTACTGACACACAACATACAACAACAATCACCTACTGTATATGAAACAATACAAACTATGAGCATGACTGTACCTGCAGATCTTGTCTTTATATCAGAGTAAACAGAGGTCTCCGCTGGTTCACGATGTTTGTCTGTTAAGATGAATTTATAAAAGAGGAAAAAAAATTTTAGGCACTGCAGGTCAAAAACTTTTTTATCTTTTACATGACAAACATTTGGAGTACTAACGCTTCTTTCCAATGTTTTTCAGTTCAATAGAAGAATATGTCACATCCTGAGGTTCACCTGCAGGTGAAATAAACATATTTTTGAGTGACAGGGTTTCATATCAAACACTTGTAACCAGTCCCTGAAATCATCCTGCTGTTGCATTTGTAAGTGCTTCATGTTAATCAAAAGGTGCAAACTGTACCATTTTCTGCATCTTCAGGGTCTTTGATTGTATCATAGATATAAGTATCACCTACAGCAACAAAGCAAGTAAAGGTCAGATTAATCATTTTACTTCTATATATGAATGAATATGAAAATTTTAACAAAAATCCACAGTTGGTTTTTTATTCGTGGATTCTTTCTGTCTCGTAGTTTAGGTTCAGTTCAGGTAGAATCAGTGTAAAATGCTCTGAACTTTCGTGCATGTGATCAACTGGTTATAGGACAAATTCTTGAGACCGTTTGTCCAACTGCCTGATTTTTAAGAACAAGGTCCAGTTTCAGTCTTTGAAAATCACTTGAGCAGAAACTGAGAGTCAGAAATATTAATGTAGATTCAATGAAAAGTCAAATATAATCATCATCATCATCATCATCATCAAGATTATTTGAATGCTGACCATTTAGAGGAGAGGCGTAGTCATTATGTTGACTTTCATTCTGGTTGGTCCTATGATTTGCGGTGGAGCTGGTGCTCTCTGACTGGATCGACCTAAGACATAATAAATGTAGTACATTTAATACACACATGGAATGTACCACTTTTATATTTAAGATGACAGCAGAGAGAGTTGTACTGACCTGATGAAGCATAAATCTGTGAAAATTTATGATAATTTTAAATTATTTTGTTACATCTGTGTATGTGAATCATTAAAGAGTAAGTAAAGTGTTTAATATCAGAGGAAACATGCCTCACCCTTGGACTGTCTGCAGCGATACAACAGGAGCAGGAGAACAATGAGTACGATTCCACAAACCAGCCCAACGATCGGCCACACAGGAAATGAAGAGCTTCCAGGTCTTGGCACAGCTAATGTAACATTATTTAAATGTTAGTAAAACTATTCAGAAACTTGAAAAAATACAAAAACATCCAACACATACAGAACATACACATAAATATACACTGTCAACACAGTTCACAAAAACAAAAAATCCTAAAATATTTGAATCCCACTCACCTTTAACTGACATCCAACTCTGTGGTGACACTTCTCCTGAGGACTGACACTTGTAGAAACCTTCATCTGACTTTGACACTGCAGAGATATTCAGCTCCGTCCTGGTATCACTTTGGATCAGTTTGTCATTATGGTAGAAAAACACACTGGAAAATATATTTTCTGTCCTGAATCTGCAGCCAAGAGTAACAGACTCTCCCTCAGTCACAGGACGGACGGGGCTCACCAGGATAACACCATCATGATAATCATCTGTAAAACAGTCAGAATGTGAAGCTTCAGTCAGAGATCAGCTGCTGCAGACCTTTACAACCAGCTGACATGTAATGATGAGAATAGATTACACATCTGTTTTTATTCTGATGCAGTTCTGATTTATTTTACAGGATCATCATAAGACCTGACATTTGATCTCGTTCACTTACAACCTGCTGTATGTGTCACCTTTCTTCAGATTAGGACGCATGTCCTGGCTTTGAAGTGTTGGTAAGTACTCGCGTCTCCATCTGTTCCAAAAGGGGTTGGCCAGATGCTGGACCTGTCTCCACCGCTGGTGGTGGAGGTCTTTGCTGTCAAAGGTTCACAGAGGAGGAGGGTAAGTACACACCTTCTGTGTCAAGAGTGAAGCAGGGGTCAAAAGAAAAGATGAGTCTGATGCCAATCTTTCTTTCCCAAACTCTCCCCATGTGGGGGAGGATTGAAGACCCAGGTGCAGCCTTCTTCACTCAAGTACTTCCTGACATTGGGCTCTTCAGGATCTGTGAGGAGTATATGCAATTCCTTGCAGACGCCTGTAAAGTTGGTTCCGCAGTCAGAGCGGATTTGCCTAGCGGGTCCTCGCAGAGCAGAGAACCGACGCAAGGCGTTAATGAAACTCGATGTGTCCATTGCCTCGATCAACTCTATGTGCACGACGCATGTGCTCATGCACGTGAAAAGTACAGCCCACCTTTTGCTGTTAGCTTGACCTCCTCGGGTTCGTCTTGTGGTAATAATCCAAGGACCAAACACGTCAAGTCCCACGTAGGTGAAGGTGTGCTCAGGCGATCGGGGGGCAGATCTGCCATCTTTTGCTCAGCAGTTCTCCCATGGGGCTTGTTACATATAACGCACTTGTGAAGGATACCGTTGATACATTTCCTGGCCACGACGATCCAGAACCCTGCTATGCAGACAGATCCTTCAGTAAAGACACGACCTTGGTGTTTGACCTTTTCGTGGTAATGCCTCACGAATAGAGTTGCGATATGGCTGCGGCCTGAAATGACAAGAGGCAGCTTTTCTCTTGTGTCGAGCGCTGACTGGTTGAGCCTGCCTCCTATTCTTAGAAGGCCATCTTCGTCCACACGGGGACTCAGCTTTCTCAGAGGACTGTCTTTCAAGATGTTCTTTCCAGCAGCCAGGCAAGAGAACTCTTTGCTGTAGGTCTCTCTTTGCACACGTTTGATGATCAGAGTTTCTGCTTTGAGCAGCACTTCTGCTGTGTGAGGCCTTTTGCATCGATGCCAGCCACTACAGTCCTCATGCTTGGCCTTAGCGGAACTCCCTTGAGACTGGGAGATGTGTGTCAGGAATGCTATGGCTCGCACCAAAGACTTCCAGGATAAGAACCGCTCAAAACGATGACGATGATCCCAGATTAGCTGGAGGAACAGAGAGCGTGGTAGCATGAGAACGCACCTCAGTGTCAAGATCTGGAGCAACGAAATCGTATGACTCCTCTTCTGGAGTGGACACTCCTTCAGGTAGGGACAGGAAAGGAGGCTTGATGAGCCATGTCGCGTTAGCAAGCTCGGCTGGATTCTGAGTGGTGCAGACGTAGTGCCACTGCTCAGGTTTGGTGGACTTCCTGATTCGCTGTACTCTGTTGGAAACATACACATAAAACCGTCTGGTCTGGTCTGTTTGTGTAGAACTGCAATGTGTCTACACTGATGTCCAATTCACTCTCCGCTAATCCGCCATTTCCACCGCTAATACAGCTGCACCCAGCTCCAGCCTCGGGATAGTGTGGGCAGCTGCGGGAGCTAATTTTGCTTTCCCTAGGACAAAGCCTCCATCACTGTCGATCACCTTCAGGTAAGCTACAGCAGCGATGGCTTTCACAGAGGCGTCTGAGAATATATGAAGTTCCTTCCTGCGGGCTGTGGTAAGGGTAGTAGGAGTGTAAGCTCTCGGAATCCTGAAGTCACTCAGACTTTGTAAGGAGTTTTTCCACATTCTCCATTCAGTTTCTTTTTCATCTGGAAGAGGACTATCCCAGTCGAGGACCTCACCACTGGTAAGTTCACGCAGTAGGTTCTTTTGAGTAGGTCGATGGCCTCGGCAGCTGATGGGAGGGACTAAAGGCCATCATCGACGTAGAAGTCTCGCTCTACAAAGTGTTTGGCATCCATGCCGTATTCCCTTACTCCATGTTGTGCCACATGATGAAGAGACGGGCTATTGCTGAATACATGGACTTTCATCCTGTACTCGACAATCTCATTGCTTTGTTCATTGTCCTTGAACCAGAGGAACCGAAGAAAGTCTCGATGGTCTTCTCTGACAATGAAGCTGTGGAACATCTGCTCGATGTCCGCTATCACAGCCACTGGCTCTCTTCGGAAACGCAGCAAGACTCCAAGTAAGCTATTGTTCAAATCCAGGCCGGTAAGTAGCACGTCATTCAATGAGACGCCACGGTGCTGGGCACTGGAATCAAAGACGACTCTGATTTGAGTTGGCTTACGAGGGTGATATACACCAAAGATGGGTGGATACCATCGCTCTTCTCCCTCTGATAATGGTGGAGTTAACTCTGCCTGGTTGTGATCAAAGATCTTTTGCATAAAGCTCAGAAAGTGAGTTTTCATCTCAGGCTTTCTTTCTAGGGTGCATCGAAGAGAAGTAAGACGACTGAGAGCCTGCTCTCGGTTGTTAGGGAGCCGTTGCCAAGGGGATTGAAATGGGAGGGGTGCCACCCAACTATTGGTGTTGTCCATAAACATCTCTTTATCCATGAGCTCCAGGAAAAGCTTGTCTTCGATGGAGAGACCCACTTTAACATCATCCTTGGTTCTTTCAAAGATTGGTGCCAAACTTTTCCTTTACTTTAAGATGCTTGGGGCATGGAGAAAGGAGGGATGGACGCCCGTTTTCAAGCACGTTGACAGCCTCTAGCTTGTGGGCTGAACCCAAGCAGACATTGCCAACAACAACCCAGCCAAGGTCTAGTCTCTGAGCGTAGGGGGCGTTGGGAGGACCATCGCGATGCTCTCTGACCTTATGAACCTGAAGGATGTTGCGTCCTAGAAGAAGTAATATCTGAGCTTCTGCATCTAGGTGCAGAATCCTATGGGCTATGGACTTCAGGTGAGCATGGTGCTGCACAGCTGCAGGTGTCAGGATCTCCGACCTATCGTCTGGCATGTGATTACACTCGATGAGCATGAGAAGCATCACCCTTGTCGTTCCATCTCTCCAGCTCTTCTTCCCGATATTTCAGTAGTACCTGCACGTGTGCGCAGTGTGTATGGCGAGCCCTTTAATTTGGAAGAGGTTGAAGAATTCGGACTTGGCTAATGACTTGTTACTTTGATCGTCCATAACAGCATAAACCTTAATGGCTTTGTCTTGGTGTGCCTTGGGATAGACTTTCACTAGGCAGATCTTAGAACAAGATCTAGGTTCCTTACCTCTGTTGCAAACTTCTGTGCACCTGGATGTGACCGCTGACTGAGGTGTCTCTCCTTCACCCTCCCCGCCATGCTCTAAGGAGGGGTCTCTAATGTCCCATGGAGCAGGTCCAGGGTGTAGTGCAGCGATGTGGCCGTCACTCTCACATTCTTTGCACTTGAAGGCCACTTCACAGTTCTTAGTGAAGTGAGCAGTAGAAGGGCAACACCTAAAGCAAATGCAGTTCTCTTTAAGAAAAGCCTTGCGCTCTTTGAGCGGCTTGCTTCGAAAACCTCTACACTTTTTCAGAGTATGGGGTTTTTCATGGATGGGGCACTTTCTATCGATGTCACTCAGCTTGCTGTTTGAACTGTCTAACCGAGAAGCTGAGTGTTGCGATGCAACTTCAGTCTTGTGAGCAGACACATGACTTTTGATGTATCCTGATCTCCACTCGTTCAGGCTTTGCCGGACCTTTGGAGCATCTATGGGAACTGTTCGATGAAACCGTAGGGACGGTCGAGAGTGTGAAGCTACGGTCATTTCTTCTGCGTGCTTCATTACATATGAAGTCTGTGAAGAAAGCAAATGGAGGAAAAGAGACATTGTACTGCTCCTTGTACTGAGAACCGTGAGCTAACCACCTCTTTTGCAGACTGTGTGGCAACTTTTCAACGATAGGGTTGAATCCCCTGGCGGTGTTCAGGTATGAGAGACCAGGTAAGTAGCCCTCAGATTTGGTGGACTCTAACTCCCTTAACAGGTCTCCCAGCTCCCTGAGTTTTAAAGCATCCTTGAGACTGATTTTAGGAAAGTTCTCTATCCTCTCAAAAAGAGCTCTCTCTATTACTTAGGGGGAGCCATAACACTCCTCTAAGCGATCCCAGGCCATCCTTAAGCCTACTGCAGGGTTAGTGACATGCACAGATCCTTTTGACGTGATCTGAAGACTGATTTCCTAACTACTTTCTTAAGAGGTCGAGTTCTTCACTTGCGCTTAAGTTAAGTCCCACTATGGCATTGTGGAACAAGGACTTCCACAACCAGTAGCTTTCTGGGTGATCATTGAACTTGATGAGGCCAGAGTGCACAAGCTCGCAACGCAATAAGTACCTTGTGATATCACTCATACCAGTCCTATCGTCAGTATGTGGCTGTAATGAGGCTCTGTTGAAAGAGGAAGTGTCTGGCTGTGCGAAGGGAGGTTTAGCAAGGGTCTGGTGATGAACTGCTGGCGTTGGCCTTTTGGGTTACTGTGCCTTGTGGTTGTCGTTGTCCGTTGTGGTGCGTAAGCCAACCACTGTCGCTGCCCTCTCAGGCTGCTTTGCTGTAGGAACATCACTCTTAGGTAAGACATGAGAAGCGCCGCTGTCATCTCCAGGGTTGCGCTCTTTTTTATCTGTTTGGATGTCAGGTTTGACAGGTGACAACAAGGACGGTGTATATGGTTTAAGTTCTGGAGGCTCTATATCACAAAGACATAGTCACGGGTGCGCTGCATGGCGACATGAACTGAATTGCGGTGACTCCCACTGCCCTCTCTATCTTCCACCTCTGCTGCTGCTTCAAAGACTTCAGCATCTACTAAAGCTACAGCTACTTCCTTCTCATGTTTTAAAGTTGATAATTCAGCCATTATGCATGCTTCTTTGACTTTCACATCTGCAGCTAGACGGGCTTCTTCCACCTTCAACTCAGCGGCTAGACGAGTCTCTGCTAATTTTAATTCAGCTTCTCGCTGAACAAAAGGGGCGCTTGCACATACAGCTTTGGCTTTAGCATGGGCTCTGGCTGCTGCCCTGCTAGCTGAGGAAGAATTAGATGAGGTGGAGGAGGTAGAACTTGGCGCGGTGCGGCGTCCTTTTCGGTAACATCATAATCTTTGTTGGGTGATTGTTCCTGTCTGCCTTCACTAGCATGTGACATCATAGATTGAGCGCCTCCAACGCTTTATGAGAAGAGGTGGATATGGAGACTTTAGCGTGTGGCGTTGAGCTTGCACAGTATCTTGCTTTCCTTGATGCTGTAGTGCCCACCGTAAAGACGCTTTTTTACTATTCTGTCCTCAGAGTGTGTGTCTGTACACAAATCGACAGATAGCGAACAAGCTCCAAGAGAAAGTCAGAAACTGGAGTAAAGTTGAATGGTCTTTACTGTTGTCTTCATTCTCATGAAATAATTTTGTAAAAATGAAATGATACAGAAAGATATAGCACCAATAACTGAATGGTTACTCAAATAACATAATATATTCACAAACATGACAATGCAAATAGCTGCACATAGCTTGTAAATAATGTAAATAGTTGTAGTTCACTGTTAATTAAGCATTAGCGACATTAAATGCAAATGAACTAAACATTTATGTGACATATCAAATGCACCACACGAACACCTGTGTAACAACAGAATTGCCTGAAAATGTGAACACAACTCACAAGCGATCCTTTTCCTCGGCACAAACAGTGGGAGGAAATGAGACAATGGCTGGAGCTACAAGCTGACGGCATGGCATGTAGAAGCTAATGCTTTTTCTGAACAGGCTCTTTGCACAGTGTCATGTGACTAAATCTACCTATCAAAATAAAGGCAGTAATTAAACAAGAAAATAATGAATTACTCTTAAACGCCAGTAGGGGGAGGAAAGCAATACAAAGACAAAGATCACACAGAACATGACAATTGAATAGAGCTACACGTGTAGCAGAGTCATAGATCAAACTTTCAGAAAGTCTCTGTATATGTCAACAACTCAGTTCTAAGATATGATTAATTAAATTATATGAGATGTTGAAAATACTTCAAATACTAGAAAAAATGAAACACAAAGAAAATGTAATAAAACATACCATGTAGAGTGATGTTGACTGTGTTGCTGAACTCTCCTGATCCAGACTCACACCAGTACACTGCATCACTACGCTGTGATGAGAACATGTCACATCTGGATCCAGTCATTCTCCTCCAGTCAGAACAGGACAGGGAGTCACCCTCAGGAAACCTCCTCACTCTCCACTCAGGAGAGTTTCCCTCACAGCTCAGTGAGATATCCTCATAGATGAAGTGCTGCACTCTGTCAGGACTCACTGTGAGAGACGCTGATGGATGAACATCTGAAAAACAACACATAGAAAAGAGTCAAACCAGACAGAGATATTAAAATGAAAGAGATCTCAGTGTAAATGTTCCTTTGTTGACCTTTGTTTGTTGAGGATTAAGGACAAAAGGAAACAAGGAGAGAAGGATATTCTACCAACTTCAGTATTTAAAATCATCTAATATCAACATTTGCTTTGTTCAGTAGGTTAAAAAATTGAAAGTTGGTCCTGATGGAAAAAATCAATAAATTTCTTCCACTGGGGACCATGGACGAAAATATTAAGTTTGTTTACCAACATTTGTTTTTAAGAAAAGTTGCTCACAGACAAAAACAGGGATGAATTCAGGTCGTGACTCAACATTTGCTTCTTGGCTTAAAAAAGCCAAAGAAAAAACAAACTCACCTCCAGACCAGACAAACTTTGGTTCACTGATCTCAGTGTAAAACACTGGGTCTCCTCTTCCAGCCTCACACACATATCCTGCTGTGTGTGTCTGACCATGGACGATGTAGGAATCCTGTTCAGTCCCATTGCTGCTACCAGGGAGCAGCTCATAGCTGTAGGAGGTGTGTGATACATCAGGAACAGCCTTATACCAGGAGAACCTCCATCCTGCAGATGGATGTTCAACCTCACACTTCAGAGTCACTGAGGCTCCAGGACTCAGCCATGATGGAGACACAGTGAGGACAGGCCGGGGTTTATCTGTTGGAAAGTCATTTTCTCAGGATGAAATTATATCTTCAGTTTAAATTATAATGAAGAAAACAAATATATGAGATGATCTCTGTTGCAGTATTTGTCAGAGGAAGCTGTGGACTCATTTTTACTGCATTTTATTTTTCATGTGTTGGAACTGTATAGTACATAAGAAGTTATTCTGATCTTACAGAAGAAGCTCTTTCTCACATCCTTTGTTACAACTACTACTGTAACATTTTTGTATAAATGAAAGATGCTCAACTTACATGATACTGTCAGTCTGAAGACATCACTCCACTCTGTTAATTTATAACCACTTCTACCCCTACACCTGTAGTCTCTCGTGTCAGACTCAGCAGCTCTGCTGATCCTGTATTCACTGTGTGATGGAGGTGTGTGTGAGCTGGGTGTTCTCCATTCATACGTCCACTCAGTGTCTCCACCTCCCTGGATCTCACAGCTGACAGTGATCTTCTCTCCTCTGTATATCAGAGGCCAGTTTGGTTGCAGGGTCACAGTGACCTTATTGGAAACTGTTCATATAAAAAATACACAGTTAGGATTCTGATAGAAACATAAATTCAACAGGAAAATCTCATGATTTTGCTGATTTTTACAGATGAAAACATATCAAACAGAGAGAACAAAGAAAACAACTTAAAGCAAGAAAATCCTCAGCAAGAAAACAACAACTGTGCATTAAGAGCAGCACTTTCTAAAGAGGTCAAAGGACTTGGTTTCCATGTTTTTCAGTCTGTCAGATCCAACAGCCTGAGAGGAGCAGCTGAAACTCAGCATCCAGACAGTGACAGCAGTTCTCCATCAGACTGCTGCTCTTTACACTGACACTGACACACAGCAAACACAACAGGCTGTTTGGCTTCACTTATTTTCTACAACAGTCTGATCGTTCTCTGTAAAGTAAGTTCAAGATGAATAAAGGTGAATGACAGTGATTTTGTATCTAGAACATATAAGAGAACAGTATCTCCTTTGTCACCTCTTTGTTTGACTTTAAAAGCGTCATCAGGAGCAGGTGGAGGTGTTAGAAAACAACAGAGAATAAATACCATCTGTTTGCTGAGCTGCATCAGATAACCTGATGTGTCACAGGTCAAACTGTTTGTCAGACTGAACATCAACACACATCAAACTCCTCAACGTCATGGAAACAACTTCAGCTTCTGAGAAGATGTTCAATGACTGTTTAAGTAGGTTTGTAGTTGGATGTTTCAGTGTTTACTTTGGACAGTTATTTCTGTCTTGTTATTGATATTCTACTGCACAAATCAATGTGTTTTCTCCATGAGTTGTCTGACTTAGCTTTTCTTTACTAACACTCATATTTGCTCCTGATGATGATTTTAAAGTAAAACCAGAAGCTTCACAATGTTAAATCAGCTTCTGTCCTTTTTTAAAGTGAGTCTACTTTATTCTTATGAACAGATCATTACACATGTTTACAGAATAAAACTACTGTCTGACCTGAACAAATACACAAACAAAGACCTAAAAGTAGGAAGAGGACCAAACACTCACTCGACAACTGTGACTCTCACCCTTTGAGATCTGTTTCATAAAAAATCTAAAATCCATCCCAACAATTTCAAATCTGAACTGACGCAGGACAAAACGTCTTGTTTAAAACATGTGATGGACTGAAGGATGACAAAACATTTACAAACACAGTAACAAGCAGACAAACTCTTCTAGATGATATAAATACAGTGAGAGGCAGGAAGCTTCTTCCAGTCTCGTCTTGAATCTGAGCTCAACATGAAGAGGGATTAACGCTCTGTTCTCACCTTCATCACAACAGTAGGAGCTACTGACACATGATCATTGTGTTGGTTCTTTTTTGCTGTTGGTATCAAAACGTCTCTTTGTTACACTACTGATGAACAGAAGAACAGATTTAAAGAGTGAATGTTGTTTTACTCCACAACAAATAACTAAACTCACCAGTTTCCTTCACGGTGACTTTATTGCTTTCTTGTGTGATGAGCTCTGGTTCTCCTCTCCCTCCTCTGCACGTGTAGATGCCTCCTTGTGTTATGACTGTTTCTGGTTCTGTTTCTCCTACAGTCTCAGCTTTAGAAGAGTCAGAGGTTCGTCTGAACCAGGAGTATTTCCAGTCATCAGAGCCGTCCACAGAGCAGGTCAGTGTCACTCTGCCCCCTGCTGGTATCACTGTCCTGTCTGCTGTCAGAGTGGCCGTGGGTTTACTTCCTGTTGAGATCAGAGCAAAAAACTAAGTAAATCAATAATTACAACGTGATTTTCTTCAGGAAAGTGATTGTGTTTAATTATATTACATTCTTGAAAAGTAAAGAACTGTTAACATTACACAAAACTTTTACCAGAATTTATTCAAATGATCACCCTGAACATCCACTTAGTCATTTAGATTTTACCAGCAAATGAAAGATAGTGACTGTGTTCCACTGAAAACACAGTTTATTACTGATCCAACTGGAGAGGACTGGATCAGTGATGAGATGATCAATGTTTAAACTTGTCCTGTTTAGATCAGTGAAAACATGAAGAAACATGACATTTTCATAATGAATGAAAGAAAATCCAACTCACGTGATACAGTCAGTCTGATGACATTACTCCACCCTGTGAAGGAATAACCACTTCTGCCCCTACACCAGTAGTCTCCTGTGTCAGACTCAGTAACACTGCTGATCCAGTATTCACTGTGTGATGGAGGTTTTTTTGAGTTGGTTGTTGCCCATTCATACGTCCACTCAGTGCCTCCACCTCCCTGGATCTCACATCTGACAGTGATCTTCTCTCCTCTGTATATCAGAGGCCAGTTTGGTTGTAGAGACAAAGTGACCTCATTGGAAACTGTTCACATAAAAAATACACAGTTAGGATTCTGATAGAAACATAAATTCAACAGGAAAATCTCATGATTTTTGCTGCTATTTCTGTCGTCAGGTTGAAGAAACAACACAAACACAACTCAACATGAGCATCAACATCAGTTAAAGATAGACACAGATGAAAACATGTCAAACAGTCTTTTTCAAAGAAAGGTTATAATTCAGGTTAAAGGTGATAAAAGCATCACCGTGACCCTCCTCCGTTGCTTCTTCCCGGGCACCAGTTACAGTAGAGAGCTGCTCCAGCTCTCTCTGCGACTCGGCTGCTGAAAGGGAGCAATCTGCAAACACTTCACCTTTTTCCACCACTTCTTAAAGCCAAGGTCACAGTCTTCAACCCACAGGCCGAGAGCACAGACTGCTGTTGTTTGTTTCCTTTTTTTTTTTTTTTTTTTTTTTTTTTTTGCGGATCCGACGTAAATCGCTGTGCATTCAGCTGATTTTATGTTCTGTGAGGACGAGCTTGTCAAAGACCAAACAAAGTTCACCGTCCCTCATCTGTGATCTTCCCGCTCACACCGAGGAACTCATCCCAGTCATCGCCAGGAGAGCGGGACACGACACGAGCTGTGGAGACCCGGAGAGAACTTTCTTTTCTAACTTCTAAGGACCGGAGCAGCTCACAGTAAGAGGCTGATGTCCGGGCAGAGACACAATTAGTGTAGCGTGTTGTATTTGTAATTTGACTTATAAGTGCTGCATATCCTGTTGTTTAGATCATTCACTGTGATCAGCTTAATAAGCCAAATATCTCTAGTTAAAGGACCAATATCCGACCAGACGAACTCCAGTTCGCTTGTTATTGTGTGGTGATATTGTGGTGATTATTAACTGTGGGGACGAGCTCTTGTGAACTCTTTCCTCTCTTCCCCTCTATTCCCGCTCTTTTCTCCCAATCACACCCCTCATCTACCTACGCATCTCACATTAAAGCTGCCATAGGGTGTGGTCTCGTCATAACACGTAAAGCTCAGGGGTCCCTCCCTTTGTTCTCCTGTTCACGCCATTCACATTCCGCAGCTAGCCGCCATCTTGGCTCTCGCGAGTGCGTCACTCACGTCCTAGTGGCAACCCACCGTGACGTCACCCATAGGTTTGCGAACTGCCGTTTTGAAGCCTCGAGTTTGCAATTTGGCCGCCGCCATCTTGATTTTTTGAAACCAGAAGAAACCATATTTGGAGAAGAGGGTGGAGTTGAGGAGGAGTGAGGGGTGGAGCTGACCTAAGAGCCTGACGGACCGTGAGAGGCTGTTCCATGTGAATCCGAAATGGGTCATTTTCCATAAGTCAAGGTAAACTTTAGTGCTAAGTGATAACTTCCACACACGAATGTAATGTACACACAAATAATGAAATGTTATTGTAACGGAAGTTGCTAGCTTACACACAGAGTAAGCTAACTGTATGTGAGCTAACTGTAGAGTAGCAGTAGTACAACATCTTGGGGTAAAGTCATAAACTGTAAATAGTGAAACACGATACTGTTGTGTTTTAAAATTGGTTCTTTGAATCAAAGGTTATTACCTGACTTCGTGAGTGTTACTGTTGACAGCAGGTTGTCGGTGTCGTTAAGTTACAACGTAATTAAAGTGAATTGTTGGTGTGTCTGTGCTGGAGACCTGCAGACCCAGCAGATCAGTGTTATTGATTAATGTTTATTCTCACAGTGCAATCGATCGGAACGCGAGTGAATATTAAGTGTGGTTCAGTGTTTTTAGTTTTTCGTCAATTTCATCAAAACATCCGTTGGAATTATTCTTTCTCTCTTTCAGAATAAGTAACATCACTGTCTGCTTGGATTGATTATTGCATCTGCACCCACTCAATGCCACAGAAGTGAGTATTAGTTTCTATTATATTATTTATTGTAAAACAGTACAGCAGTTTTTACAACTAACCGGAGGGAGTACTGTATTTACAGATAACTGTGCAGAGTTCATCTAATAAGAGTGCTTCTTGTTTTACCTTTTTCCTGCTAGAACATCATACATATCTGACAATTCTTTCCATCCAGCCAAGGTCTGGATCACTGGGGACAGCTTCATCAACGTGGAGCCAAGAGAGCTACAGAGACCACAGGGATCAACCTTGGTGATGATGGTGTCTCCATCCATTGGTTTGGGGAGGTCTGAAGTGGAAGCTGTCTAACACCTCTACTACTTGTTACAAAAAATGAGGGATTGAGCAATTTATCATGCAAACTTGTGACAGTTCACCTTTACCTTGGTCCACAAAAGTATTTTATTTTTATAAAAGTTACTGAATTCAGTAAAAACTTTTTACATACCTTTCCAGTATTGTTGATGGTTAATGATTTTGTTGAAATTGATGATTTTTAAAGGCGCAATAACAGTATTTATGAATCTCTTTGTTGATGTTTTATGGTATGAATTATATCTGGTATAAATTTTGACAATAGCAACAAGCACGGATTGTACAACTCACTGATGGAGGTTTTGCCAGAATTTGTAATTAGAAGGCTGTTTCTATGTTAGCTTCATGTACTTTATGTACTGTGAATGATCAGTTTCAATGACACTGAACACTCATTCACCAAACTGTGTTGTTAAATTCATCACAAGATGTACGGTAAATCTTAAAACCCAGGCAATACTTCTGTAGTTCATAGAAAATGCTCTCAGTACACTTTAATCACAGTAGGTTTATTTAAGATTCCATAAACAAAACTACAATCACAAGTTAGAAAAGCACATTAAACACATTTCAAGACAGTAACAGCAGATATGAGTAAAACTAATGTGCATAAGCTGTACTTCACTATACAAAAGAAAAACCATAAAAGGACATAAAATAGCAATTTCTCTCCTGCTTTCTTAACTTGACTTTTAAAATCTCACTGTCAAATCTGCAGTACACACCAAAGATTTTGTAAGGCTAATATTTCTGAAGTGGTAACAGCAGCACACATCTGTTACAGGAGTCACATTCTGCTCCTGGTTGCACTTCTGGTTTGACAGTGCCAGCTGTTGTCCAGTGAAGATCCTTTAAAGTCTAATTTCAAATTGGGAAATACTTTCATTTGTGAAAGTGGTGACTAGAGTGAGACTAAGGACAAAGAATATTAAACAAACTTCTAGAGAACTGGTCTGTCTTTCCATCAGAGGCACCTGAACTGGAAGTGGTTTTCTGGCATCATCATCACCATCCATTTGAGAACGAAGGATGTTGTCCATGCAGCCTCCTTTCTCCACAGCCAGATGAATGGAAACAAATACTCTGAGACCATAAACTTGTTATGACAACGTTTACTGGGGCAATTAACCAAGTGAGAAGTAGGGTCATTTTCTCATAGACTTCCATGCAGTCGGACTTCTATTTGCAACCAGTGGTGTCGCCCCCTGATGGTCATTCGATATAATGCAGGTTTAAGGCACTTCCGCATTGGCTTCATTTTCCGGAGCCGGCGTTGACGTCCATTTTTATATACAGTCTATGCTTACGTCACGCCGCCGCCATCTTTTCTCTCTCTCTCTCTCTCTCTCGCTCTCTCTCTCCTTCACACACACACACACACACACACACACACACCCCCATGGTTGTTACATGTGTGTTTGCCTGTGATCGTCTAGTTAGTATCCAATGTATGTTTTAGTCATAGTTGAATTATAGTAGGTTTAATATCAAGTAATGTTATTACTTAATGATTATTACTCTTATTAATAAATCCTGTTGTAATTTTACTCGTCGTTATCTGTGATTATTGTGGGTATACTTGTGATAACAGCTGGTTTCAGGTCAGTCAGTTCTCAAATTTACCCTTCGTTTAACCTTCTGAGTCTGCATTTTGAGCCATCAATTTGGTCATTGGTCCCTGGTGACAGGCTGGTGCCCCCAAGGTTACAACTTGTAGTAAACATATATATATATATGGTGTAATAAATCAAGTATATATGTTCACACATGACACATGATCATTGTGTTGATTCTTTTTTGCTGTTGGTATCAAAACGTCTCTTTGTTACACTACTGATGAACAGAAGAACAGATTTAAAGAGTGAATGTTGTTTTACTCCACAACAAATAACTAAACTCACCAGATTCCTCAACGGTGACTTTATTGCTTTCTTGTGTGATGAGCTCTGGTTCTCCTCTCCCTCCTCTGCACGTGTAGATGCCTCTTTCTGAGCTGCTGACTGTGTGGTCTGATGCACCAAGTTTTATTAAAACAGCCTGAGAAAACTCAGAGGTTCGTCTGAACCAGGAGTATTTCCAGCCATCAGAGCCGTCCACAGAGCAGGTCAGTGTCACTCTGCCCCCTGCTGGTATCACTGTCCTGTCTGGTGTCAGAGTGGCCGTGGGTTCACTTCCTGTTGAGATCAGAGCAAAAAAAAAAAGAGAAAAGAAAATAAGGAAATGATATGAATGTGATTTGCTTTGGAAAAGTGATTTTGTTACATTACATCCTTGAAAGGTAAAAGACTTGTAACTACTTTTAACAGAATTTATCAAAATGACCACACTGTACATCCACTCAGTCATTTAGATTTTACCAGCAAATAAAAAAACTGTAACTGTTTTACTACAAAACTACAGAACAGTGAATAGTGTCTCTGTTTTCTTAATTCTGTCCATTGAAAAAAAAATAGTTGATTACTAAACTACCTGGAGAGAAATGGATCATTAGTTGGACAGATAAATATTTACAATTGTCCTGTTTAGCTTATCAATGAAAACATGAAGAAACATGACATTTTCAGAGTGAATGAATACTCTGTATGAATCTGTATATGACACTCTACAAGTTCTCTGCAATAGAAATGATCGTCTCTGTTCTTCCCTGTGAATGATATTTTTCCAGAAACTGCAGTATGCTGATAACCACAGTTGGTCCCTCATGTATGTGGACGCCCCAGTAGATGAAAGCACAACAGATATGTCTTACCTGATACTGTAACTGTGACGCCTTGACTCCACTCTGTCGAAGAATACAGATCCCTTCTACCCCTACACATGTAGTCCCCACTGTGGGACTGAGAAGCTCTGATACTCCAGTAATCAACATATGTCCAATGTGTGTGTGAGCTGGGTGTTCTCCATTGATACTCCCACTCAGTGTCTCCACCTCCCTGGATCTCACATCTGACAGTGATCGTCTCTCCTCTGTATATCAGAGGCCAGTTTGGTTGTAGAGTCACAGTGACCTGATTGGAAACTGTTGATAAAAACACACAGTAAGAAAACAACTACAAGTATAAAATCCAGTGAAAAACAAAGGTGTGTAGCACTTTTTCTACTGATCATTATTTTTATTGTCCTCCAGCAACAGTTTAAATTTGTAGCAAGGTTTAATAAACAACACAAACATTATTCAACAGTCGTGGCAACAAAAGCAGGTGGAAAAACAAAAGCATGAAAACATATCACACAATGTGTTTCTAAAAAAAAGACTTGAACTGAGCTGGAAGTTTTTCATTCACCAGAAACGTGAATACAAACAGGGATTAAGGACAAAGTTTGGCAGCAGCCAGTTGAAGGAAACTCTTCACTGTCAACACTGACTCAACCTCTGAGATCTATTTGATAAAAACTCTAAAAGCTGCTCAACTGGTTTAAATTCATGTTTTTCATATCATACTGGAAACCATCATTGTCTCAGTCATAAATAATTGTTTGTGAAGTGTCTGATTTCACCCAATTTAGTCTCTTTGGTTCCACAAGTTTATGAAATCACACCAAAGTACAACACACTGACGACAAACCACAAATTATTTCAACAGACATTGTGATGGAGTTAAATGTTTTTGAAGTTAACAAGATACAGATGATTTCACACAGGACACAGGAGCTCACTGAATAGTTTCACTCAGATGAAAACATTGTGAATCACGTGTTAAGGCCGTCGCTGTCACCAGATCCCAACCAGGCTGAACAGCTATTTTGAAAAGAGCGTTTCTGTTGTGAACTTTTCACTTTCTAACTTGACTCACTCCTGCAGGTGATGCCAAGAAGACACTGTGGCAGTCAGCACACATGCTAATAACCTAAGTTCAGTGAGATGATCTGTGCTGCTCACAGGACTGTTGGGACTGACTGTACCTGTGGTGGAGACTCATCAGTGCCCTCTGGTGGCTCACTGCCCTGCCCCATTAAAATCACCAGATGAACGCATGAAAACTAAACCCAACTGTATGAAGGGAACAGACTCTGGCCTGAGGGTCAGCACAACATTTGGTCTCCATACATGAACACCACAACATGCATACAGCACTACACAGAAAACATAAACACCAACATCAACTGCTCGGAAAAATATGCAATTTCACACTGTTAGACACTGATCTAGTCATTTAATATTTTCTATTGATATATAAAATAAAATGTTACATCAGCACTAAGAGGAAGTGATTAAACATGATATAGTCAATAATAAGTAGAAGATAAATATTAAAGACAATATTTTATAAGTGAGAAACAACAGGAAAGAAAAACAACTGGTTACCTTCAGTCTTTCCATAGAAGAGTGTGTTCAGCACTAAAATAAAGATTGAAACCTCATCAGACATGATCCATCTGACAAACAGTCAAAATCATGATAAACATTTAACAACCAGCTGGAGTTTCAACAGAGGCAGCTCCTGATTATCAACACATTTCTGACATGATATTCTGTAAATCGCTAACGAGGCAGGAAACACACAAAACTCTTTAATCGAGTTGTGTATTTAGTCCACCACTCTGATCCAAGATCTGCCTCCAAAACTACCACGATGATAAAATCATGATTCTGCCTCTGAAAGTCACAGAATTGGAAAATGACTGATGTACTCACAGAATAATGACAGAACACAGAGCAAAGTGTTCCCCATCTTCACATCCAGCTCTGACCCTGTCGCTCTGCTGCTGGGAAATGATTCCACTTCGTATTAATAACAACAGCACAAAGACAAAGAGAGAAGATTGTTAGTTAGTGTATTGTGTTTCCTTACACCTTATTCTCCTACAGTGCTCCTGTTTCTCTCTCTACAGAAGAAAAAGAAGAAGTTACATTTCATAGAAATATAAGATGAGAACTTTTCTCAACTCCTCCTTCTGAGTTCGGCCTCTTTGTTCTTCCTTCCGTTTTACACAAAACTCAGACAACATGTCTTTGACCACAGGGCACTTTGACATGTTTACACTTCCTGCCAATACGTAAATATAGTATATCAGTCTGTCTTTGTGCAAAGGTTGTGTCTGGCCCATGAGGTGTATGTTGTGTGTATCTAGAGTATGTATATGTGTGACTGTAGTGTGTAGGAATGTGCAGTACGTCCTGTATGTGTGTGCTTCATACTCTCCACAGTGTAACTGATATAAAACGTGGTCAAAACGTTTCTTCTTTGCTGGAACTGTGTGATCTACCTGCTCATTTTATAATGAAGCCTTGAATTACAACTGTGCAGCAATAACAGTTGCAGAGATAATATTCACCCATCAGCCACAACATGAACACCTGTCTGATAGTGTGTAGGTCCCCCTCCTGCTGCCTAAACAGCTCCGTCCCATCGAGGTACGGACTCCACAAGACCTCTGAAGGTGTTCTGTGGTGTCAGGCACCGAGACATCAGCCGGCTCACCTACAAGAGAAGGTGACTCATTTAGTACTTAGTACCTACACCAAGGTCTCCTACTGCACTGAAGCTTTTGTGATGCTGTTCTTCACTTGTGAGTCACTTTGAATAAAAGCATCTGACAATCAAGTAAATATAATGTAGGACTGACTGCTGGTGTCACAGCTGGTGTGATCCCGTCAGAAAATGATCTTAAATTAATCATTTGGTAAATTATTAATCAATGACTTGTTGTAGGTTCTCATCTAAACAGAAGCTAAGTATCAAGACTAAAGTACCACTGCATCTGTTTTGCTCCTGTTGGTATAAAATGACTTGACAGCTAGAGCCTAACAAGAATTAAGTCTTATCAGCTGAGGTGACAGACAAGTTCTTCTTTACACATTAAGATGTGTTGACATAATAGGAAGAATTAGAGTCAGCAGCACATTCACACCACACATATTGTTTGCGAGTAGAAGAGAAGAAGTGTCATATACTAGACCTTTGCCTTCGTTGGGGAAACAGCATCAATAACATTCATAATTTTAGAGCTGACATTTTCTGCAAGATCACTGATGACTGAGACTCAAACTTGATTAAACATATTAACAGTTTCACATGTAGCCTGCTGCTGCAGTAGCCTCAGACAAGATGCATGAAGGGAAACTTAGACTGAATAATTAACACACTGAAAAGAACTATCGATGTGTCTTGACACCTTGTTATAAATATTTCTTGGCAGTCAGAGCCTGAGACGACGTCAGCCTCACCACTGCGTATCAGCACGAGAAATATACACAGTCTCACAGCTTCCCTTTAACACGTCCACCTCCTTTACAAGCCATGGTAACGGGGTCATCAGGTCACACTGACCTTTTCACTGTAGTTACAAAATTAAACTTGAAGTCATTTACAGTCGGTGATTTTCAACCTAAACAACATTATTCCAATGTAGGCAGAGCTGTGTGCTGTCAACTGATGACACAGAACGAGTTGTTTGCTTTGGATCCTAAAACAATCACCATCACTCACATACAATGTGCTGCTCCTGACCTGCAATGAAGGAGAAGAACTCAGAGTTGATCCACCTCTTTATGTCAATGAATAACAAAAAATAAATGACAAAAATAAATCATGCTCTATATTATTTACTCATTTCTGAGCTCCATCTCTGGCCTGGACTCATAGAGATTTGTAGCAGAAAATCCAACTATGATTGTTTGATTTATTATATTTATTTACAAACCAATTGCCCTTGGTAGAAAAAAAATGATTAGATAAAATAAGAAAACAGAACAATGTGAAATACATGAAATATAAAAATATTGAACAAATATTATTCACAACTATACAACAACCACATGAAGTCCCAGTTTCTAAAAATACATTTCTGCAAAGTTGCCACATGTATGTTTATCTTGTAAGATCATATGTGCATCCATAATATGTAATCCTCCCCCTTGTAAAATAAGATTCCTTATCAGAACTTGACATGTGGATATGTTTATACTGTCAAGTCTTCACAGGCATAGAAATCATCTTCATCATCATCATCATCATCATCATCATCATCATGATAAGTTAGTGAAGGTCTTCTCTGCTGGATTTGTTGTTTGTGAATAACGTCCTTAAAAGTACACTTGTCCTGTGCCATCTAACCTACACAATTATTGCAACACGAATATACCTGTGTATAAATACAACAGCAAATCATCTCAGCACTTTCACCGTTTATGCTGACTTTGTTATTCTTTCATATGATTTCCTACAAAACTCCACAAAACACTGTATCTAATACATGGATGGCAGCAGTTGTATAAATGCTGTCAAATGCGTCTTTAAACACAGTTGTTTTTCACGTTGTTGTCCATTCTTCTCTTGTTTTCCTCAATGCACCTCTCTTTATGGACCTAGACCAAAATGACAATAACCACAAATGAGAAATATGAACATGATACATTCATGGACCATGTATCATGTAACGTAATGTTAATACAGTTTTATTGAATGCATTTGAGGTTTGAGAATTTGAGACACCCACACCGACTGCAATTTAAACTGTAAACTGACCTTTAATTCTCTTGTATTTAATAATGAGGATATGATACATGTTAGTAAAAGTTTATTTCAAATGAAAATGACTAAGTAGCCAATAGCTAATATTTGTACCTGTAGCTCAAAGGGGATTCACATTACAGTAGTCAGACACGTCCCCAGGAGCTTCCTGGTTTCCTGTAAAGATCATACAGAAAGTTCAAGCTCTTTTACGCTTCATACTAAATATGTGGAAACCAGTGTGTGATTACATGTTCAGGCTCTGCCTCTCAGCTGCAATAAATGGAAACCTTACCACTACAGCATCCTCCTTTACAATTTGTGTCAGCCCTTTTCTGCTTCACCATGACAATGCATAAAGTAAAGGTTTTGTGTACTCACTCGTCTTCCCGACAGCTTTGAGCTGAATCTGAGACAGGGTATTTCTGTACTCTTCCGTCCACGCACCTGGAATTAAGACGTTTTTACTGGCTTGGATTTTACTCACTCAGTTCAAATCACATCATTCTGAACTTGAATCAAAGTTTATACTGTACCATTCCCGGTGTTTTCAGGGCCTCTGAATGATTCATAGACAGAAACGTCCCCTACAAGTCAATAAAAATCAATTATTGATCTTTAACCTCAGGCACTGTTTTAAAATAAGAGAGACTGGGGCATCTTTCACACGGGCAAATTGACACAATGATTGTATCTAAAAAACCTGTTGCACGTGCCACTGAGTGTTCTGGAGTCATCCTGCTCAGCACATGCATCACTGTAATCTGAGGTGAGAACAATGGTCTTATCTTTCAACTGTACTACTTATATAATAAAACTTTGATATATTAGTGTGTGTAATGATATCACTTTTGCACAAGATAGGGGAGAGTCCTGTGCTAAAGCTTGGAGTACAGCTAGCATTGCTCTCTTGGGGCACTCTGGGGCAAGCTGTCTTCGTACCTTCCCCACCAGTATACACAGCACAGAGCAGAAGCAGAGCGGTGAAAAGGAACATTTAGGCGGTGCACTGTTACAAGAAGGATTCAAATAAGAACAATAACAGGTCCAAGGCTACCAGCATCAGCACAAACGTGATGGGGTTGAGGTGTTTCTTTGAGTTGAGTGGGTCAATTTAACCCCCATAGTGTGACAGCTTACCCTGTGACGAGGCAACTTCTCACAAAAGCACAATCTGCACAATGGATGATGTTATTATTGTAAATATAACAGCTGCATAAGACTGTAGAAGAGGGTCCATCATAGCTGTGAGAGAATTCAAGATCAGACGGAGGACTGACCGTGGAGAAGAGACGAGTATGTTTGCTCTTGATTCCCATCTTGGTTGACAGTGTGGTGTGCAGCAGGGCTCTGGCTGATTCTCTCAGACTGGACGAGCCTGAAACATGTCGTCAAAATAAGGAGTGAAAGTTCAAATTAGGACATCATCAGACATCTTCATACAAGTCAGACATGCCAACGTTAGCTTCTAGTTCAGACAGACTGACGGTTATGTGTTGTCAGGCAAGAGAAAACAGATCTGAAATGCAAAACAATAGATTTTTAATCATGTGATAAAACATGAGATTAATCGTGATTAACTAAGAAAAAAGAATCGTTTGACAGCTCGAGTTAAAATATATCAAGACATGTTACTTGTTGCTGGTATGTTGAAGATGAGACGAGAATGTTGTACCAACCTGTGACAACATGGATCTGTGAAAGAGACAATAATTTTTACATTAAATGATTTTGCACTGCAAACTGAATCACTGCTCGGTGTCAGGACAATCATTTTTAACCAGCAGGGAGTAATTAATCTAAAATAAAGACGGACAAGGTCTCACTCTTTGACTTCCTGTACCAGCACCACAGCAGCAGCGGCAGGAGAATAACCACGATGACACCAGTAACCAGCCCGATGATCAGCCACATGGGTGATGGAGAGTGAGACGCTGCAATGATAAATCATAAGTATGAATGAACATCTATGACAGGATTACCCTCAGGTCAGGGGGTAGTGGGCCACACGGCCAAAAGCAGATCAGTGCACGGTCACAAACCAGTGGGTGAAGTTGCATCGTGACGACCTAAGTGATATATTCGGCCACTTCCCTTGCTCACATTGTAGGACACATAAATGAAGACTGCATTCATTAAACTCACATTTTACTGACAGCCAACTCTGTGGTGACTCATTTCCTGCATATTCACACTTGTAGAAGCCTTCGTCTGACTTTGACACTGCAGAGACATCCAGCTTCCCTCTGTCATCATTCTGGATGAGTTTTCCATTTTTGTAGAAAGCGACTTGGAAAAGTGATTTTTCTGTCGTCAGTTTGCAGCGAAGAGTAACAGAATCTCCCTCAATCACAGGACGGATGGGGCTCACCAGGATAACACCATTATCTGTAAAATGGTAAAAAAAAACATGAACAGTATGAAAGTCCTGACACTTGACATTGTTTTCATGCACATTTATTCTATCACAGGCCACATTTATTTGAGTTAATGCAAGTCAGCAAGTCCCATGTATCTAACAATGACAAGTACACTCTTCAGTATGTAAAGTGCATATGTAAACACTGTAACTCAAAAATATTAATTGTTAAATCACATAAAGGAATTTTCAAAACATGCACAGTAAGAATAAATGTAATAAAACCTACAAACTGCAGTGATGTTGACTGTGTTGCTGAACTCTCCTGAGTCAGACTCACACCAGTACACTGCATCACCGGGGTAGTGATTCCGGAGGTTGCAGGTGGATCCAGTCAATGTCCTCAAATAGGAGCAGTATGAAAAGTATGACTGGGAGCCATCTTTAGGAAACCTCCTCACTCTCCACTCAGTAGAGTTTCCCTCACAGCTCAGTGAGATATCCTCAGAGATGAAGTGCTGCACTCTGTCAGGACTCACTGTGAGAGACGCTGATGGATGAACATCTGGAACAGAGATGATATAAGATTCAAAAACCACCAATGCAATGATCAGTTCGGTTTATTGGGTTTTAATCTTTTTCAAGTTTTCAAGATATGCTGCAAACAGAAAACACTTTACAGGCTCGAGTGTTAACAGAACATCTGCTTTATGAGGGAAGAAACATACTGACAAACAAACTCACCTCCAGACCAGACGAACTTTTCTTCACTATACTGAGTGTAAAACACTGGGTCTCCTCTTCCAGCTCTACACACATATCCTGCTGTGTGTGTCTGACCATGGACGATGTAGGAATCCTGTTCAGTCCCACTGCTGCTGCCAGGGAGCAGCTCATAGCTGTAGCGGTACTGATCACCCACCCAGCGTCCGCGGATCGATTGGTAGGGGTTATACCTGCTTATATCAGACAATTTGGGAACAGCCTTATACCAGGAGAACCTCCATCCTGCAGATGGATGTTCAACCTCACACTTCAGAGTCACTGAGGCTCCAGGACTCAGCCATGATGGAGACACAGTGAGGACAGGTTGTGCTGTAACTGCCGAAAACACAAAACACAATTAACACATAAAGTAAAAACACAATCTTCAAACACAGTATTTAGCATGAATTTGGAGACAATTATGGTTTCGCTCTGTGAATGAAATATGACTTGGCTTACTGTAAAATTGTGATAATTTGAAGGAAGCACTCCATCCTGTTGAATTCTGCTGTGCACTTTTCAGTCGGCCCTGGCACCAGAAGTAGTCACCGCTGTGTGATGAAGACTCCAACTTAATCCTGTTTTCACTGGTGTTTGAAAGTTGATATGAGCCGGTTGTTGTCCATTCGTAGTCCCACTCAGTGTCTCCTCCCTGGATCTCACACTGAAGTGTGATCGTCTCTCCTCTGTAGATCTTGGGCCAGTTGGGCTGCAGAGTCACAACAGCCCTGTTGCTGACTATTCATGTTTTGAATTCACAAATAAAGAAACAAAAATGGGAAATTGTTATATCAGCACCTTTTATGATCTCACTGAACAACCATGAATGCAGAATACAAACACTCACCAATTTTGTGAATACTGACTGTGTCGCTGTAGTTTGTGTAGTACACTGGGTCTCCTCTTCCTCCTCGGCACCAGTAGAGACCTTCCTGTGAGACACTGATTTGTCCACTTGAGTGGACAGCCTCTTGTGTCGTCAGGGGATCAGAGGTTTTCTTGCCTCTGTACCAATAGTAATTCCAGCCAGATGATGATGGGCTGACAGAGCAGGTCAGGGCCACACTGCCCCCTGCTGGAAAGGCTCTGTTCTCTGCTCTCAGGTCAGCAGTTGGTCTGTCTGCTGAGGTAAAAAAAACCAAAACAAAAACATAACATTGTTCCGGTGATTTAGTTCAATCCAAGTAACTTAATTAAAATGGGCAAAAAAATTCATCTCGTTCAGTCCTTTTGTACCATGTCTACAAAAACTCCAGGAGGATTATGGGTAATTGTTGATGTAGTATCAGATCGGTCTTATCATTTCTGTCTTGTATTAAAGTTCTTAAAGCTATGTCAGCCACAAAAACAAGATTTTGGAAAATAATTAAAGTAGGAAACAAACCGAGACATCAGCTATGTTGATGTTTTTTCTGACTTTTTATGCCTTTATTTGTAGGTACAGTGAGAGAGAGAGGAAAGTTGGAGAGAGAGAGAGAGAGAGAGAGGGGATGACATGCAGCAAATGGCCACAGGTCGGACTCGAACCCCAGGCCGCTGCAGTCAGGCCTTAGTGGTACGTACTCTACCAGGTGAGCCACTGAGGAGCCCCAATGAAAATCATTTCCAGGAAACATTTGACTGTTCTTAAAGCAGTCTTTCTTACCAGAAACTGTCAACGTGACGAAGTCGCTCCACTCTGTTGAGGAATACAAGTCCGACTTGTCTTTACCCACACACCTGTAGTTTCCACTGTCGGACACAGATGCGCTGACAATCGTGCATTGGTTGTTTGTTGGAACTGTGCTCGATTTGGGCTTGCTCCATTCAAACTCCCACTCAGTGTTTCCACTACTAACCCTGCATCGAACAGTGATCGTCTCACCAGTGAATATCAGAGGCCAGTTGGGTTGCAGGGTCACAACAGCCCGACTGGAAACTGGAAGCAAGAACAACAGCAGAAACTCGTCTTGAGTCTGTTCTTCATGCTCTATTGCTCCAAACTAAAACACTAACACTCACCTCTTCTCTCAATTGTGACTGAGTCGCTGTCCTCAGTGAAGAAAGCGGAGTCTCCTCTCCCTCCTCTGCAGTGGTAGATGCCTCCTTGTGAGACACTGATAACTCTGTCTGCTTCACCAGCTCTTATGGTCTGAGCTCCAGAAGAGTGTGAGGTGCGTCTGAACCAGTCGTATTTCCACTGAGCGGAGTTCTCCACAGAGCAGGTCAGTGTTACGTTGCCACTTACTGGTATGGCTCTCTTATCTGCCGTTACTGTGGGCCTGGGTGTATATGCTGGTCATTTTTGTGAAAAGAGTTATTTTATCTGTAGATTAACATTTGAATTCACTTGAGATGATGAATGAAATGTGACTTACATGACACGCTCAGAGTGAAGGCACGACTCCACTCTGTTGAGGAATGTAAGCTCCTCCTGGCCCTGCACCAGTAGTCTCCACTGTAGGAAACAGAGGCGCTGCTGATCCTGTATTCGCTGTGTGATGGAGGTGTGTGTGAGCTGGGTGTTCTCCATTCATACGTCCACTCAGTGTCTCCACCTCCCTGGATCTCACATCTGACAGTGATCGCCTCTCCTCTGTATATCTGAGTCCAGTTGTGTTGCAGGGTCACAAAGGGCCTGGGCACTGTTCACACCAAAAATACACAGTAAACATTCAAAACACAGATATAACAGAAAAAAACGAGTTAAATCACCAGAAACTATCCCTGCTGCTCCAGTTTTAAACAAAGTTACAAAACTCACAAGGTTTCTCAATGTGATGCTCATCACTGTGATTTGTGAAGAAAGCTGGGTTCCCTCTTCTTCCTCTGCACCGGTAGATTCCCTCTCGTGAGATGGTGACAAAGTTTTGCACACCATCCGTTACCATGGTAGTTTCATCAGAGTCTGGGGTACGTCTGAACCAGTCGTATTTCCAGCCCGCAGAGCCTTGAACAGAACAGGTGAGTTTCACAGTGCCACCTGCTGGTATGGACGTCCTGTCTGCTCTCAGAGTGGCCGCAGGTCTGTGTGCTGTTTGGTTAAGAATGTTTTCATATTTTATTATAAATTAATTCATTATTATTTTCAAAGTACTTATTAGCTCACTGCATTACTGTAATGATTTTGACTGTCGCTCATGTAAGAAAGCTTTAGTCCGCTGCCGCACCCTCTGCTGTGTGGCAGTGCACTTCAGCTTTGCTTTCCAGGTGCCACACTGCTCAACTAAAAGCTGACTCAGCTTCTTCAGTGGCTCGCCATGTATTTAGGGCAGGATGTAATACAATTCATTAGAAATTTTGTTTCTGTGAAATTGATTTATTCCACCATGAACAAAAAGGTGACTTTTTTTTTTTTTTTTCAAAATGTAATGCAGGTGACACATGACCACATTAGCTGAGCTGCCATGGATCACGACCTGAAGTGTGTTCATACAGTCACTTTACGAGGCTGTTGTGTCTCCAGTTGGCTCTCACCAGAGCTCCGAGCCATGAAGAGGGACAGCTTAAAGAAGCTGATTCACTAACAAGCGGCGAAACCACAGAAGTGAACCGAACAGCTCATGATTGTGTGTGATAATACTATGATATTCTCAACATGGCTGTGGTAAACGTCACAGCAGTGACGATACATTTGATATCTTACCTGATACAGAGAGACTGACATTATTGCTGTGTTTTGTGAAATCTGTTGAGTTTTTGTGGCGACCAATGCACTGATAAACACCACTCAGGTTTGCTGTTAGTTTAAGCGAGTAGGACTTATTTGTACTGAAGGAGACGATTTGTTGACCATTCCAGGTGAAACTGTAAAACCAGTCAATGTCATTTCCATCTCTCGTGTCACATGTGAAGGTAATGGACTCTCCAGTGAATAACAAGGACGAGCTGGGTTCAACGGTCAGCTCAGCGTCTACAACCCAACACAAACATACAGTACATACAACATAACACAGTTAGAAAAAATACAAACCGAATTTTGTCTTAGGAATATGCAATTTATTAAATACCTGTTTAGTCATTACTTTGTTGTTAGATAAAACAATACAAACATTAATAACACAATAAACAAAGAAAAATATGTTTAGGAGTAATAAAGTGAATAAAGACAAATCTTGAGTGATAAATAGAAAAACAGAAGAAAGAAAATAGTTCGATCACCTTCAGCATGTCCATAGCAGAGGATCGTATTCAGCACTGAAATAAAGATTGGAATATCATCAGACATTCTCAAACGTAAATCATCAAATAGGGTGTGGAGGAGCCGGAGAGGACTCAAATAAAAGTAGAAGTAAAAATACTAAAGAAGCAACTTTTTAGAAATTAAAAAAGAAAAGAAAAAAGTGAGAACACCAGCACACTAAAGTATTCTAGGCACATCTTTTATTTTATGGGAATATGCCCGACGTCATTGCAACCACAGATGGTCTTGCTCACGGAGCAACGTTGGAACTTAACATACATCTGTATTTGTTTTTGTCTCCAGCATTAAATCAAATATACATGGGACATGTCTGTTATGTCAAAAAGCATCCTTATATGTTGATAATTCAAGTATAGATATCTTACGTCCCAGTACCCTTTTACCACTTTTACCTGAGGATGACCATCTGTGGTTGACGCATTATATCAGTCATGTCCATATAAAATAAAATTTGTATCTTTTTTTTTTCATATTTCCTATTTTTTTGTGCATATTTCGGGCAAAAATAAAAAATAAACAAGTATAGTGCAATGAACACAAAATTATTTTTCTATAAAACTCAAGTAAGAGTAAAAAACATGCTACACTTAACTACAACAAGCACATTTCACTCTAAACTAAAAGTTACTTCACTACATCTCTCAAAGTAAACGCATTTTGTTACTACCCAGCTCTGCATCTGATAATAACCTTATAATATAATAACCAGTAACCATTTGAACAGTTGTAGTTTGAAAAGGATCTGATACTAGTAGTTCTTGCTACATTTTCCCTAAAGTACCATTAAACAATGAAAGTAACTGATGTACTCACAGGATAACGAGAGCGCACAGATCACAGTGAGCCCCATTCTCAGTTCCAGCACTGACACTCTGCGTCTCTGAAAAACGAGAAGGACTAAAACTGCAGCAGGAAGAGGAACAGAGACCTGTGGAGGAAAAAAGATTTGAAGATTCACGTCTATATGAGAGAAGAGGTTTTCTACCAGTTCTTTTTCTGACTTTAGCCCATCTCAGGTTCCTTCCTTCTCACATGGCACTCACACCACCACGCTGGGTTTTAACCCCTTCATGCTTCCTGTTGACCACGGAGAGCAGGCACCACACGGCCCCTGCATCTTAGACACAACTAGGATTTCACTTCCCAGTTTTGCAAATAATTATTAACATTGTATCATAAGACAGCAACGATGATAAAGATAAAATGAAAATTAGTAAAATCTACTATTATCCAAACTTACAGTATATAAAGGTTTCTGGGTGTAAAGTTACTTTTGTAGATTAAGATGATTTCATACTCTGGAAGGTACCTGGAAAAATGCAACCTGTTCTTAAAGCTACAGTATGTAACATTTTTTTAAATATAATTGAAATTCCTCCAAAACACATCTCAGTGTGGAGAGGTGTGGAGAAGCTTCTGTCCGTCCTTCAAACCAAAGGTCAAAGTCGGGTGGAAGGCTTCGAGCTAGTATTAGCTTCAGGGAGGATGTCACCATGGCTGACTGGCGAGACAGCAAATAATCATTTGTATGTTGACTTAATTCATAAACAATGATTCACTGATATCAGGATAGAACACAATGTAACACTGAGGTAAGTTGCTGAAATGATTGCTGAAAAAAAAAGGAACACACAAAGTCGGAAAATGTGTCATCAGCTCAGATCACATACCTTTAAAAGATGGTTCTTAATAAAAAAATTAAAAAAAACGTGTGCTACAGTAGTTGTAATTCTAAATGCATATTTTTACCCAGAGACAGAAAACTGCATTATTGACGTTCCCATATTAAGGTGAAATTCAGATTTCTGCATTTCTACATATAAACTGACAGTTTAAATAAGTTAAGTAAGCACTCTGTCCAGTCAACGTGAGGTATTTTCTCTCTTGTAACTGTGGCATAAACATGGTCAAACATGCAGAAATCTAGCTACCAAAATGTGACATTTTAAAAACATTACTTCTTGCTGCAACAGTGTTCTGAGGAGAATCAAGCGGAGACTAAACTCATCTTTACTTCCTCTTCACACCTAGAAAATGCGCTGCTGGATAATTGTTTATAGAGCGTCATCATCACACTGTCTCCAGATCTTATCTTTCTAACACACGGCAACAAACTACTTTGGAAATAATGCGACCAGGAGAGCTGTGCAATTAAAATATGATCTTCTTATAAGTTAAAATGCACATCTGTAAATGATATAGTCATGAAAGCAGCTGTGATTCCTGTGGTTTTGAAAACCTCCTCTGGTGGTGTCCGTTTAATAAAAAGAGGAAAAAAATGAGGAAGAGAGTGACTGAAATGTGTTTCACACTATCAGACCTTGTGAGGAGCCAGTTTTATTTTTATGTCTGCAGTTACAGAATTCAGCTTCAGCCATGTATGTGACAGCCTATGTGCACAGATAATTTTATTCAAATACCTTACACTTTACTGCTTTTCAAGATGAACATATCTCATTGGTTTTAGCACAGTAAGTAAAGTACTTCAGTAAAGATATAAATGAGCCGGTAGCTGGATGGAGGGTAAGGATTCTTTCCAGTAAAACTGACTGTACCTGTAGCTGCTCTTGAGATAAAAGAAGACAGACAGATTGTTCAGGGGTTCATACAACAAGATAATGACCCAAAACAAGAAGAGAGTCAGATGGGGGCTGCAAATGATGGAAGACCAGACACAGACTTCAACCCCATGGAGCTGGTTTGGGATGAACTGGACAGAAGGTGAAGCAACCTGCAAGTGCAACACATTTGTGGGAACTTCTGCAACAGCGTTGGGGCAAACTTTCTAAACAACATTTTAATTCCACTGTAGAAGGAAGAACATGAGTGTGTTCGGCTGCTGAAGGAGCCAAAGACTGAGATTAAATTTAGTTCAACAAGATGATCATCAATCTTTGGTTGTTAAAAGTAATTTACATTGAGGAAATGTGATGTTGACTGCACTGCTGAACTCTCCTGACCCAGACTCATGCTAGAGGTGCGTTGCTGCAGCAGCATGAATTTAGACAGTGGCATCATCAGCTAATGTGCTCACACACAGTCAGCTGTCAGGATATCTGTCACATTAAAATTCACTAGAGTGGAAGGAATCCATGAAGACGAGTCAACAAAGAATATAAATATAGCTTTTCAAAAATATATCATTAATGTCAGAGTAGAAGCTTTGATAACTACCTCTGGTGGCAGTTCAGCAAAAAAAAAAAAAGGTCCTGGAGCTCAAATATTTCATGTTACTTTTTACTGCTGCTGCTGTTTACAGCTTTAAAACCTAAAGTGACAAAATAAGTGCACAGATACTCAATGGGAACATTATAACTGTACAAATATAGTCTTATATTTGGATAGCAGAGGTACACAAAATGGTCAAAGCGTATAAAAGCTGTTGCCTCAATAAGGAAGTAGTTTTCATGTTGTCATGCATTCCACTGGTTTCGTCGACCTTCTTACTGAGCTGGAAGAAAACCAAAGGAAAAAGAGATGTAAGACCACAAAAACATCAAGGGTGCTCTCTGTCATTTCACTCCCATGTTTAACCCATATGCATATTATGTTACTGCTGCATTATTACCATGAGCTGTTCCAAGTTTGACTTCAGAATAAATAGTTTTATCAGCTGGTGCAGGAGCTGGTTTTCCTACGAATAGAGAAATGATTAGATTTAAATGTTGGCCATTAACATCTAAACCTACACTGTTGATGCACTGGTTTATAATGTTCTCTTCAGCTATGCAAAAGTACACTATATTGCCAAAAGTATTCGCTCACCTGCCTTGACTCGCATATGAACTTAAGTGACATCCCATTCTTAATCCACAGGGTTTAATATGACGTCGGTCTGCCCTTTGCAGCTATAACAGCTTCAACTCCTCTGGGAAGGCTGTCCACAAGGTTCAGGAGTGTGCTTATGGGAGTTTGTGACCAATCCTCTAGAAGCGCATTTGTGAGGTCACACACTGATGTTGGACGAGAAGGCCTGGCTCTCAGTCTCCGCTCTAATTCATCCCAAAGGTGTTCTATTGGGTTGAGGTCAGGTCTCTGTGCAGGCCAGTCAAGTTCATTCACACCAAACTCTCTCATCCATGTCTTTATGGACCTTGCTTTGTGCATTGGTGCACACTCATGTTGGAAGAGGAAGGGGCCATCTCCACACTGTTCCCACAAAGTTGGGAGCATGGAATTGTCCAAAATCTCTTGGTATGCTGAAGCATTTAGAGTTCCTTTCACTGGCAGTAAGGGGCCAACCCCACACCATAATCCCCCCTCCCCCAAACTTTGCACTTGGCACAATGCAGTCAGACAAGTACCGTTCTCCTGGCAACCGCCAAACCCAGACTCATCCATCAGATTGCCAGATGGAGAAGCGCCATTCGTCACTCCAGAGAACACGTCTCCACTGCTCTAGAGTCCAGTGGCGCATTGCACTTGGTGATGTACGGCTTGGATGCAGCTGCTCGGCCATGGAAACCCATTCCATGAAGCTCTCTACGCACTGTTCCTGAGCTAATCTGAAGGCCACATGAAGTTTGGAGGCCTGTAGCGATTGACTCTGCAGAAAGTTGGCGACCTCTGCGCACTGTGTGCCTCAGCATCCACTGACCCCGCTCCGTCAGTTTATGTGGCCTACCACTTCACGGCTGAGTTGCTGTCATTCCCAATCGCCACTGACAGTTGACTGTGGAATATTTAGGACCAAGGAAATTTCACGACCGGACTTGTTGCACAGGTGGCGTCCTGTCACAGTACCACGCTGGAATTCACTGAGCTCCTGAGAGTGACCCATTCTTTCACAAATGTTTGTAGAAACAGTCTGCATGCCTGGGGCTTGATTTGATACACCTGTGGACATGGAGGTGATTGGAACACCTGATTTCAAGTATTTGGAAGGGTGAGTGAATACTTTTGGCAATATAGTGTAGCATGAAACAAACATGACACAAAATAAAACATATTGGAGGCTACAATATTAGTTGTGGTGCGTTGAAATGACAGTAGGAACTACAAATCATATGAATGTGTGAAACACTGTTTAAGCTTTACCTTTATTGTTGAAGAGTAACTGGGCATACATCAGACCGTCATCTAAAACAGAAGCAACAGGTGGATGGATGGATGGATGGATGGATGGATGGATGGATGGATGGATGCAGAAAAGAAAATTAAAATAAATTAAATATATGATAATAATATAATTTACTTGTTGTCACATTATGCAACATAACATCTTCAAAACATTTCTGTTATTTTCCGTTTACTGCAAGTGTTTCTCACTCACAGACATTTCTAAGCTCAATTGAAGAGCATGCCACATCCCTGGATTCATCTGAAATGTAGATTTTTTTTTAAACTTGAGACATTGTCAATCCATCATTTACAATCCCCCGAGGTCATCTTATTCCAGTATTTCTAACTGGCCCATGTTTAACAAAGGCCATATACTGTATCATTTCCAGTGTCCTCACGGTCTTTGATAGATTCATAGTGACAAGCATCACCGACAGGCTAGTGCACTGTACGAAGTGATTAATTTTTTTTGTCTCGTACTGTGGCACAACTTACAAAACAAATGTTCAACACTCACATTTCACTGACATCCAACTCTCTCGTGATGCCCAGGTCGAAGCCCGCACTGAATCTTTTCCTTCACATTTATAAAAGCCTTCATGTGACTTTGACACTGTGGGGATGGTCAGCTCTGTGCTGGTGCCATTTTGGACGAGTTCATCATTTTTATAGAAAAAGACATTAGAAAGAACATTTTTTGCTCTCGACTTGCAGCCAAGAGTAACGGATGCTCCCTCAGCCACAGGATGGACGGGACTCATCAGGATCATATCATCTGTGTAACAGTCAAAAAAAATGTATTTATAGATTAGAAACTAAAGGCTACTGAGACTGAATCTACAGGACACAGAACATATCATAAGAAGCAAGAAAGAAAAGATGAAAACCCACCATGTACAGTGATGTTGACTGCATTGCTGAACTCTCCTGATCCAGACTCACACCAGTACACTGCATCACTGTACCGTGAAGCAGAGATTTTGCACACTGATCCAGTCATTGTCCTCCAGACAGAACATTGTGACAGGAGGCCCGGTTCAGCAGAACTCCTCACTCTCCACTCAGTAGAGTTTCCCTCACAGCTCAGTGAGACAGCGTCATCAAAGACGAAGTGCTGCACTCTGTCAGGACTCGCTGTGAGAGACGCTGATGGATGAACGTCTGGAAATCAACACACGATGAAGGCTCAAAAAACACAATGAAAATAAGCGTTCACGTGATGTGGTGCATAATATTAGCACAGGGTTGATATACTATACATTTCTGCCAACTGTAGGGGGCAGTAGTGCACCCTGAGAAGCTGCCCCAACAAAACAAGACAGAAAGACGACCTGGAGCAAAAGACGCAGGTTTAGAAATTGTGGGATGGAAACAAAGCTGCGTGTGTTTGGTGTTTTTCATACTTTTATTGACTTTTGTTTTAAATAAGTTACTGTTGAAAGTTGCAATTACCAGATTTGACAAATACGTGATTGATACTCAATACACTTCACACTACATGCCACAGTCACCCATTCACACACACATTCATACATCTCATACACACACACACACACACAGACATCAGCCATCAGCTGAATCACTGAGTGGGTTGGGAAACTAAATGTTGGGGCTGATGACATCTGCTTCTTTAAAGAAAGAAATGAAAAGACAACAGCAAACTCACCTCCAGACCAGACAAACTTTGGTTCACTGATCTCAGTGTAAAACACTGGGTCTCCTCTTCCAGCCGCACACACATATCCTGCTGTGTGTGTCTGACCATGGACGATGTAGGAATCCTGTTCAGTCCCACTGCTGCTACCAGGGAGCAGCTCATAGCTGTAGGAGGTGTGTGATACATCAGGAACAGCCTTATACCAGGAGAACCTCCATCCTGCAGATGGATGTTCAACCTCACACTTCAGAGTCACTGAGGCTCCAGGACTCAGCCATGATGGAGACACAGTGAGGACAGGCCGGGGTTTATCTGTTGATTTTCCCAGATTGAAAACATGTTAGTGTGTTTTGTTGGTGTATGACAAACATTATGTGTGTATCCTGCATAGTTGGCATTATCTGTCTGTTTAAATCTAAATTATAACAGAATACAACTGTATACAATTGAATATAAATGATTTTATAATTTCAGCAGAAATCAACTGTGACTGATGAAATATGATGCGACTTACTGTCAGATATTGTCAAACTGAGAGCATCACTCCACTTTGTTGAAAACTGTCGAGCACTTTTCATCCTGCCCCTACACCTGTACTCTCCACTGTGGGACGATGAAGCAGAACTAATCCTGTATTCATGTTGATTTGAAGCTTTCAATGAGCTGGTAGTTTCCCATTCATACGTCCACTCAGTGTCTCCTCCCTGGATCTGACAGCTGACACTGATCCTCTCTCCTCTGTAGATCTCAGTCCAGTCGGGCTGCAGAGTCACAACAGCCCTGTTTGGGCCTGTTCATGGTCAAGAATTTATAATAAGAACAAGAAAACATCAAAAGGTTCAATTAACATCAGATATAATGTTTTTCCATCCATCTTAATGATGCATCATGAATATACAATAGATTTATTCTACATTGTGTGTTTATTTCCAAACTCACCAATGGCGTCAATCCTAACTTCCTGACTCTTCTCTGTGTAGTAAACTGGGTCTCCTCTTCCTCCTCTGCACCTGTAGACTCCTCCCTGTGAGACACTGATTTGTCCAGTTGTGTGGAAATCAGCATCATGTGTGTTCAGAGGTTCAGAGAGTTTATTGTCTCTGTACCAGTCGTATTTCCAACCAGATGATGGGTCCACAGAGCAGGTCAGTGTCACTCTGCCCCCTGCTGGTATTGTTCATTTGTCAGCACTCAACTGAGCCTTTGGTTGAGCTGCCATTGAGTTTAAAGATAGAAATAAGTAACAAATAATAAAGAATAAAGTGAGTACTGAATGAATTTGAACTGCAAATAAACTGCAAATTATTATATCATGGCAAATTTCTCATATTAGCAGCAAGATGATTCACAAAGACTTTGTAAACACAGTGTAAAAGGTTTGTGTACATATTTAATTTCTTATATTTAATATTTAATTCATTATCCTCACATCCTTAAATGATACAGTTTACAGTTGTATGCATTGACAAACAAGACAAAAGAGGCAAATTATTGTTTCCCTTAATGAAATGATTTGACATAATCATCCTTGAATTTCTACACGGTCAGGATAAAACTTCAATGATCCTCAGCGGTGCAATTAGGTGTTAATATATTATATATAAATAAGATTGTGTATAATTTTTAATGAATTATTATTTTTTGTATAATATTGCAGTGCAGACAACTTTAAAATGTAAAAAGACATGACATTACACATGAGCTACAGTATTTGCTAATAATGACTCATCTTGTTGTGTGGTAAGATGTTTTTACACTGGGGAAGTTGTGTTATTAGACAAAATCAGTGAACTGTGGACTTCTTAATGAGGGTGGTTTAGCAGTCATTCTCTGTGGTTTCATCTCATCTATAGGAGGAAATCTCTATATTACACACCACAAGTTCTCTACAATAAAAATCACTGTCTCTGTTCTTCCCTGCAGATCTTCAGAGTGATATTTTTCCAGAGGCTGCAGTGACTACCACCGTCTGTCCCTCATGTAGATGAAAGCATAACAAATATATGACTTACGTGATACTGTTACTTTGAGGCCTTTACTCCACTCTGTCGAAGAATACGGGTCCCTTCTCTGTATACCCCTACACATGTAGCCCCCACTGTGGGACTCAGAAGCTCTGGTACTCCAGTAATCATCATTTGTCCGATGTGTGGTTGACCAGGATGTTCTCCATTCATACTCCCACTCAGCGTCTCCGCCTCCCTGGATCTCACACCTGACAGTGATCGTCTCACCACTGAAAATGTGAGGCCAGCTGGTCTGCAGAGTCACACTGACCTTATTGGAAACTGTTCACAGCAGAAATATAAAGTCAACAAAGAAAACAACAGAGCTTTAAAGCAGTAATGAGGAATTCATGTCATTTTACTTTACTACAAATAAAACCATTAAACTCACAAGTTATCTGAATTGTGACCTCATCACTTGCATGAGTGTAGAAGACTGGATTTCCTCTCCCTCCTCTGCACCAGTAAGTGCCTCCTTGTGAGATACTCATCACTCTGTTTTCATCACCATCTCTCACAGGCAGAGTTTCATCAGAGCCTGGAGTTCGTCTGGACCAGTGATATGTCCAACCAGCAGAGCCGGCCACAGAGCAGGTCAGTGTAACACGGCCTCCTACTGGTATGTTTGTTGGGCCTGATAGCAGTGTGGCCTTAGGTGCTTCTCCTGTTGTAAGAAACATGTGAATGATGTGAATGATTCAAATGGGAATGGCTTCAAAATGACATAAGATGAAATGTTCTCAGCACAATGTTACAGCAACCTTCAAGTCAACTTCATTTTATTTATAGAGCCAAAATTACAAATAAAATGACACCCACTGTTGTTAGACCACTTCCACATCTGTCCTGATTTTGGTTTCCAAAGGAAAACACCTCCATAATTTTGTAGTGACAGACACAAATAAACACGAAAGACTCCTGATGTGGAGAGCTCTGTCGTGTTACTTCTACTTACTTTAGCCTTGTTGTATTCTATCTGTAATAATTTCAGGGTTTTCTAAAATGTATAAAGTACATGATTACAAATACATTTAGATTTATACTGTTTATATCAACACAATTGGGGCAATCATATGAACAGGGCTCATCAATAAGTGCTAATATTCATGGTAAACTTTCTCATGGTGATAAAACATCGACTTACCAGATACAGTCACAGAGACGATGTTACTGGTTTTCACATCATATGAGAGCTTGTGGCGAACAAGGCACTGGTATTCACCACTGTAGCCTGTCCAGAGACGTGGTAATGTGTAGAGTTTATAGACATTATATGGAACAAATGGCCATTTATCCTTGGTGAGTGCGTATTCCCAGTGAGTTTTTTCTCCTTCCTTCGTGTCACATATGAAGGTCACAGATTCTCCAGGAAAAAAAGTGGACTGGTCGGGCTGAAGGGTCAGCACAGCATCTATAACACAACACAAACATTCATACAACACTACACAGTAAGTAGCAGAAAATAGCAGCTATTCTACTCACAGTCTACTGTGATCTGTGTGGATACATAGATTGAAAAGATGAATTCATGACAAAAGAGAAGAAAAAGAAATAGAACACGTTTAAAGTAAAGCAGTGGGTGAATATTCATCTTAAGTGAAAACACTGATAAAGAAAAGTAATGAATACTGTGAAATTACCTTCAGCGTGTCCATAGTAGGGGAGTGTCCACAGCACTAAAGGACATTATCAGAAAAACAGAAGTGATTAATGTACAATAACCATAACAAACAACTGGGGTTTCATCAATGGAAGCTATAGTTGGGTAATATTAATGTTGTAGCAAATCACTGCTAAAAAAAAAGGAAACAACAAAGATCCTTCTTACAAAACAATCATGATGATACCAAGTCTGCTCTGATCAAACTTCCAGGGAAACCTGTGGTCGTCCCTTCTTCTCACTTCACCACAACCTTTTCCTTGATCCGTGTCAATACTCACAGAAGAGCCCGAGCACACAGGGTGAGGTCTGTCCCATCCTCACATCCAGCTCTGTCACTCTGAGATTCTCCTCTGCTGCGTCAAGAGAGAGCTTGAAACGGCAGCAGGACTGAGGAGATACAGAAGTTACATTTCATCTAAATGTTGCTCCGGACGTTTCTTCCAACTTCTTCTTCTTCTTCTTCTGAGTTAAACTTGTCTGTGCTTCCTTCCCTTTTACACAAAGCTGACACAACCAGACCAGATCTGAGCACAGTTATACTTTCACGTGTTCACACTTCTCCTGTTACTGTCACGTAGCATTTGACCACCAGCAGCAGCTCGCAGCTTTCAACCCTCTCAAAACTGTGTATGGTCTGTCCACTAGTTTTATGAAGAAGCCCTGTTTATGTTTGATGTCTTGTCTTTTTAACTCTCAAATGTGCAAGAAGAAATGATAAGATGAAGATGTGATGGCTGGAATCATAGAACAGCAATTATGGAAATTACTATAAAATTAGAAAATGTATAAAATGAACATGTTCTTCTTGAATTTATAAATGTCCTCCCTATCTGCAGCACACAGGTTTAAAGGAAGAGATTATCAATGCAGTACAGCAAGTGTTGGTAATCCACAGTCCTCAGCCAACAGTGAAACCTTTACCTGAAAATAACTTCATTCTTCAGCTGAAATCATAAAGTCGGGTTGAAGTATTGTAGAGTTACATTTTCAGTTACTCCACCACAGACTCTCTCCACTTTACGGTGAAGTTCTGGTCACAACTGTGGTCACAACTTCACCTTCAGGAAGTGAATGTGTGAGAGAAACAGAAATAGTCTCATGCACAGCAGCGAGTGTGAGAAGAGCTGAAGTTAAATAACATAATAAGAATTGTTCATGAACTGTCCAGATGATGTGTTCAAACTGCACTGTCCAGTGCTGTGGTTGATATATATTTCATTTGAAATACACCTAAAAACCACCACAGGAACCTGTTTTAGCTTTTCAGAAAGACTGATGAAATAAACCCTGCAGGAGAAGTAAAATGTATTATTACTTGATACTTAAAGAGGGTGGGACCACCTTGCTGCTTTTCCTTTCTTCATTTCATGTCACATATTGCAAATTGTAACAACATTTCTGAAAAAATACTGAGAAAACTATTCAGTCATCTTGGTGTTATTTTATTGACAACAGCTGGATCACACTCAGATGATGTCAAACATACAGAACACTGCATCTCTGATGTCTGGACAGCAATGATACACACAGCAGCTGCTTAAATACTGCAAAAACTGAGTACATGTGAATGTGTTGTTGTTTAAAACTTTGTCAATGCTTCTTCTTTGGCAGCAAGATGTGTCCGTGTCTTTATTGGTCTGAAATTAAATCACAACAAAACTAAAAACTCAAAAACCCAGATGTAAATGAGCGATAATTCATCATATCCTTTAGATAAAAGATCAAAATACATCTTGACTGTTTTCACAGCTACATTTTACAAGCATGGCACCATCATATCTGAGCAGCGTCAAAGTGACATTAAACTTGTAGTGGCCAATCTGAGTCACGTCATATTACTCCAAAGCAGAGGCCAAATGCCAGCACTCATTTATAAAGCAGCCACATTATGAACTGTTTGTATTAGATTATAATGGATTTAACTGATGCTTTCCGTCATTTAACAATTTTCCATATTCCGTACTTTATGGCCTGTGGCTTGCAAACTTTTGAAGGGTAAAAAATATCTGAAATTTGGGATTCCTTTGTTTTTGCTTCATGGTGGTACAACAAATGGGGAAAAAACTCTAAAAGAAACCATCTCATGTTGTTTTCCCGTTGTGTTATCAAGATCATTTGGCAACTACACTAATGACAACACAAGCCAAACATTTCATCTACTTCTGTTTGTTTGCTGCTGAAATCTAACCTCTACCATCTAGCACCATAAAAATAACTGTAAAGCTGCACAATAACCTGGGTACTGGAGCTGGAACATAATGCATCAAACTGTTAATTGTTGCTCTCTTTGTAACAGCCTGTATTCAAAGTATCCTACTAAAGTTTTACAAATAAATGACAAAATAACTGTAAAACAACATCATGCATAAATATGAAATGTGGCTACACCTCAGTAGTCTTGTGCTTTGGGCTAAAACTGAACATTAAATCCATTCTTTTACATCATCTATTAACAAAGTAACGGTACAAAATCGAGAGCATGTCTGATCTTTGGAAAGCAGAGGTGCCCACAATGGTTTCAGAAAATGCTGTCAACCATGAATCAGTTTTGTTGATACAGCTCTCTTCACAGACCTGGAAGAAAACAGCAAGAAAAAAAAAAGACAAGATGTAAAGCTGAGTTATAACTTATCAATCAACACAATATTCAAATGACTTGGCAGCATTATTACCAAAAGCTGTTCCTGGGTTTTTCACTTCAGAATAAACTGAGTCATCAGTTGCTGCAGGAGCTGATTTTCCTATAAATGGAGAAATGATTAAATCAAGACAGTTGCCAAAGATACAGCCACTGAACTGAGGTGGATTGTCAGGGTTAATGTGTCCACTGAGTAAAATGACAGTATTCTGCCCCTAGTGCTCAAACTAGCTACATTACAGAGTATTAAAGCTTTTACAGACTTTACTGATATAATGTAAATGTAAGTAAACTGCTGTTCAGCATACATACAAAATGTCAAATAAACTTACATGACTAAAAAATACAGTAATTACAAACAGCACCAACTTTACAAATACTGAACAAATAGCATTTCACTGTGTCCAAGACAATACTGCGCTTAACTAACCTTTCTTCTTCTTGGCTTTTTCTTTGGTGTTGATGTTCACCTGGGCATACAAGGGACTATTGTCTGAAACAGAAGCCACATCTCTATAATACACAGCTGATGGATGAATGGATGGATTTTTTTGAACTGTCTCATCTTGTTTGAAGGTTTGGGAAAAGATTATGAAAGATAGACACATTTTAATTATCTCTGATTGCACCACCTCATGTTTGGAAGACAAAAAGGAGAAGGTGGAGGAGGAATTTCCACAAACAAGCTACAGTATTTCATAATCTGCAGCATCATGACCAGAGAGTAAAAATATAAGAGAAAAACTTATCAGTTTTATGTCATATCTGTGAGATGGAAAGATACTGGAAACTACTGACACACAACATACAACAACAATCACCAGCATGACTGTACCTGCAGGTCTTGTCTTTATATCAGAGTAAACAGAGGTCTCTGCTGGTTCACGATGTTTGTCTGTTAAGATGAATTTATAAAAGAGAAAAAAATATATTATTTTTTTTAGGCACTGCAGGTCAAAAAAATGTTTTATCTTTTACATGACAAACATTTAGAGTACTAACGCTTCTTTCCAATGTTTTTCAGTTCAATAGAAGAATATGTCACATCCTGAGGTTCACCTGCAGGTGAAATAAACATATTTTTGAGTTATAGGGTTTCATGTCAAACACTTGTAACCAGTCCCTGAAATCATCCTGCTGTTGCATTTGTAAGTGCTCCATGTTAATTAAAAGGTGCAAACTGTACCGTTTTCTGCATCTTCAGGGTCTTTGATTGTATCATAGATACAAGTATCACCTACAGCAACAAAGCAAGCAAAGGTCAGATTAAACATTTTACTTCCATTATACTAAATGAATATGAAAATTTTAACAAAAATCCACAATTGGTTTTTTATTCGTGGATTCTTTCTGTCTCATAGTTTAGGTTCAGTTCAGGTAGAATCAGTGTAAAATGCTCTGAACTTTCGTGCATGTGATCAACTGGTTAAAGGACAAATTCTTGAGACCGTTTGTCCAACTGCTTGATTTTTAAGAACAAGGTCCAGTTTCAGTCTTTGAAAATCACCTGAGCAGAAACTGACAGTCAGAAATATTAATGTAGATTCAATGAAAAGTCAAATATAATCATCATCATCATCATCATCAAGATTATTTGAATGCTGACCATTTAGAGGAGAGGCGTAGTCATTATGTTGACTTTCATTCTGGTTGGTCCCATGATTTGTGGAGGAGCTGGTGCTCTCTGACTGGATCGACCTAAGACATAATAAATGTAGTACATTTAATATACACATGCAATGTACCACTTTTATATTCAAGATGAGAGCAGAGAGAGTTGTACTGACCTGATGAAGCATAAATCTGTGAAAAACACATTTCATTTGAGATGATTTTGTCGCATCTGTGTATGTGAATCATTAAAGAGTAAGTAAAGTGTTTAATATCAGAGGAAACATGCCTCACCCTTGGACTGTCTGCAGCGATACAACAGGAGCAGGAGAACAATGAGTACGATTCCACAAACCAGCCCAAGGATCGGCCACACAGGAAATGAAGAGCTTCCAGGTCTCGGCACAGCTACTGTAACATTATTTAAACGTTAGTAAAACTATTCAGAAACTTGAAAAAATACAAAAACATCCAACATATACAGAACATACACATAAATATACACTGTCAACACAGTTCACAAAAACCAAAAAGGAACAAAATATTTGAATCCCACTCACCTTTAACTGACATCCAACTCTGTGGTGACACTTTTCCTGAGGACTGACACTTGTAGAAACCTTCATCTGACTTTGACACTGCAGAGATATTCAGCTCCGTCCTGGTATCATTTTGGATCAGTTTGTCATTATGGTAGAAAAACACACTGGAAAGTTTTTCTTCTGTCCTGAATCTGCAGCCAAGAGTAACAGACTCTCCCTCAGTCACAGGACGGACGGGGCTCACCAGGATAACACCATCATGATAATCATCTGTAAAACAGTCAGAATGTGAAGCTTCAGTCAGAGATCAGCTCCTGCAGAACTTTACAACCAGCTGACATGTAATGATGAGAATAGATTATACATCTGTTTTTATTCTGATGCAGTTCTGATTTATTTTACAGGATCATCATAAGACCTGACATTTGATCTCGTTCTCTTACAACCTGCTGGATGTGTCTCACAGATCACTGTTGCCAAATAAACTACAGCTTTTTACATTGATCTATAAATTACACAGTACTTGTTTTCTTCATCTCCCCTGTGAACATACAACAACGACACTAAACCAAACCCTCGTCATGATTCGGGGCAACATGTGACTGTTTCCTCTTTGGAAACAGAATAAGAGAAAAGCTGAGACTGTGATGATGATGATGTGATGTTTAGTTGCTGCCACAGGTGAGAAGTCAATATAAAGTTCATTGACCATCAATAAACTAGATTTTTTGTAATTATCACAAAACTAACTGCATCTGTAAAAAGAAAAGAAAAAAAACTGTGCTAAGTCCAAACTTTTACAAGAGGAGGAGAAGAAAGTTTTTTTGTGTGATTTCTTCATTTCTGATGCTTCATTACTGCCTCATTTGACCAGAACCCAACTTCATCTTATTACTTTGCAGAGGACTTGTGATGTTATTTGATGGCATTTTTTCATATGATAATTGAGAGAAAAACAATTTACAGACACAAATCTTGAGCGTTTATTCTGATTTGTTACAGAAACATTATTTTTGTAAAGTACTTTGGAAGGAAAAGATATTTACTGGGGCCAAAGTTTGGATGCAATTTGAGGATGAAGTTAGTGAAGTGAAACCTGCCACCAAGATTATTATGCTGCTAAATTGTGAAGAAGACTGACTGAACACTGACATTTTATTTTCTTTTAATATGAAACTATTTACGTGAAAAACATAGAGAAAGGTTTTTTTTGTCTGTTTGGTCACAGACAGTTACTGAACAGACCATGTAGCAGAGTCATGGATCAAACTCTCAGAAAGTCTCTGTATATGTCAACAACTCAGTTCTAAGATATGATGAATTAAATCACATGAGATGTTGAAAATACTTCAAATCCTATAAAAAATGAAATACAAAGAAAATGTAATAAAACGTACCATGTACAGTGATGTTGACTGTGTTGCTGAACTCTCCTGATCCAGACTCACACCAGTACACTGCATCACTACGCTGTGATGAGAACATGTCACATCTGGATCCAGTCATTCTCCTCCAGTCAGAACAGGACAGGGAGCCGCCCTCAGGAAACCTCCTCACTCTCCACTCAGTAGAGTTTCCCTCACAGCTCAGTGAGATATCATCATAGATGAAGTGCTGCACTCTGTCAGGACTCACTGTGAGAGACGCTGATGGATGAACATCTGGAAAACAACACATAGAAAAGAGTCAAACCAGACAGAGATATTAAAATGAAAGAGATCTCAGTGTAAATGTTCCTTTGTTGATCTTTGTTTGTTGAGGATTAAAAACATCAGTAGCACCAACACTGGAACAAGACTCAGTGTTTTGGTGAAACTATGAGAGTTTGGAACAAACAGAGCAAATGGAGACACAGCAGAGAAATTAATTATGCTGCTGATGGATGTTTTTCTACTGTCTACTTTTACCTTTCAAACACACAGAGGTGTTTATTTCATATTAAAAGATGCTTCTTGTCTCTGTAAGGCAAGGCAAGGCAGCTTTATTTATATAACGCATTTCATACCAAGACAACTCAATGTGCTTTACATAAAGACAAAAAAAGAACATCATAAAACAGCATAAAAACAAAAGAAAACATAGAGCTAAAAGCAGGGGCAAAAAAGTAAAATAGAAGAAAATAGAGTTTTAAGTTCTTAAAAAGAGCTCAGCTATAAGCACATGAAAAGAGAAATGTTTTTAACCTGGATTTAAAAGTGCTTACAGTTGGGGCTGATCTCAGTTCTGCTGGTAGTTTGTTCCAGTTGTGTGCAGCATAACAACTAAATGCTGCTTCACCATGTTTGTTCTGAACTCTGTGCTCCACTATCTGACCTGAGTCAGTAGATCTCAGAGCTCTACTGGGTTTATACTCTACTAACATGTCATTCATGTATTCTGGACCTAAACCATTCAGTGATTTGTAGACCAGTAGCAGAACTTTAAAATCTATTCTGTAGCTGACTGGGAGCCAATGTAAGGTCTTAAGAACTGGGGTGATGTGATCTGATCTCTTAGTTCTGGTTAAAACTCGAGCTGCAGCGTTCTGAATGAGCTGCAGCTGTTTGATACTTTTTTGAGGGAGTCCAGTCAGAAGACCGTTACAGTAATCAAGTCTACTGGAGATAAAAGCATGAATCAGCTTCTCCTGATCAGTTTGGGACATGAAACCTTTAATTCTGGATATGTTCTTAAGTTGATAAAAGGCTGATTTGGTGACTGATTTGATATGGCTGTTGAAGGTCAGCACGCCAAGGTTTTGGACTTGGTCTTTAGTTTCTATAGACAGTGACTCAAGGTGTTTGCTGACAGCAACCTTCTTCTCTTTATTGCCAAAAACAATGACCTCAGTTTTTTCTTGATTTAACTGAAGGAAATTTTGGTTCATCCAATCTTTGACTTGCTCTAAACAGTGACACAATGACTCTATTGGACTGCAGTCATCTGGAGACAGTGCAAGATATATTTGTGTGTCATCTGCATAACTATGATAGTTGACATTAGAATTCTGCAGAATTTGACCAGCATATACAGGTTGAACAGAAGGGGTCCAAGGACTGACCCCTGAGGAACTCCACATGTCATAGCCACTCGATCAGATTGATAACTACCAATGGTCACAAAATAACTCCGCTCCTCCAAGTAGGACCTGAACCATTTTAGGACTGTCCCGCTGAGTCCTGCCCAGGTTTCCAACCTGTCCAAGAGTATACTGTGATCCACAGTGTCAAACGCAGCACTGAGATCCAACAGGACCAGAACTGACACCTTGCCTGAGTCAGTGTTCAACCTTATGTCATTTAACACTCTAATGAGAGCTGTTTCTGTACTGTGGTGAGGTCGGAAGCCTGATTGAAATTTGTCAAAGAGTCCACTGGTTTTCAAGAAGTTGCTGAGTTGATTAAAAACCACTTTCTCAACGATCTTGGCTATAAAGGGAAGATTTGAGATGGGTCTGTAGTTGGTTAAAATGGTAGTATCCAATGTTCTCTTTTTTAAGAGTGGCTTGATGGCAGCTACTTTTAGGGCTTTAGGAAATGTGCCTGATTAAAGTGAGCAATTTATTATTTACTGCAGATCTGTTTGGACAGAGCTTACAATAGTTTTAAAAAAGTCAGACAGCATTGTGTCCAGACAACATCTCGATGTTTTAAGATGCTGAACTGTTTCTTCTACAGTTTTTTGGTCAATTGTATTAAACTCTGACATTACAGTTGATTTATTCCTAGGTGATTTTGGGGATTGCATGATTGTATTATTTTGCTGATTTGTGTTGATATTTAGCCTTATAGATTTAATTTTTTCATTGAAAAAGCAAGCAAATTCATTGCATATTTCTGTGGAAAAGTGTTCTGAAACTATCTCTTTTGGGGGGACTGTAAGCTTATCAACCATAGCAAACAGAGCACGAGTGTTGTTGATGTTCTTATTAATCATTTCAGTAAAGTTTTGCTGTCTAGCCTTGAATAACATGGTTAAAATTACAAAGACTTTGTTTGTAGAGGTCATGGTGAATTTGAAGTTTAGTTTTTCTCCATTTACGCTCTGATTTCCTGCATTCTGTTTTCAGAGCCTTTACCATCAAAGTGTTCCTCCATGGTGTTTTTTGCCTGGTCAAGGTCATCTTAGATTTAATAGGTGCAATGGTATCAATGACATTTGAGTTCATCAACTGTCTCTGCACTCACAGTTGGCAACATGGCTACAGCCTCCATAAACTTAACACTGGTATTCTCATTTATGTACCTTTTCCTAACAGACAGAGGATAACTGAATGTTTGGAGTTATCTGTAAGTCAAAAAACACACAGAATTGATCAGAAAGAGCCAAGTCCTTGATATCAACAGAAGTAATGTCAACACCTCTAGAGATAACCAAATCCAGAGTGTGGCCTCGGGTGTGTGTGGGCCCTTTCACATGTTGGAAGAGGCCAAAAGTGTCAAGAAGAGAGCAAAGTTCTTTGGCATTTGTGTCCATATTATTGTCTATGTGAATGTTAAAATCCCCTGTTATGATAAAAAAAAGTTGTAGTCAGTGCAGATAACTGACAGCAGTTCAGCAAACTCATCAAAGAATTTTCCTGGGTATCTTGGTGGTCTATAAATAATTAGGAAGAGAACTTTTGGGTCCCCCTTTACTAAAAAACTGAGATATTCAAAAGAGCTAAAATCACCAAATATAGTTTCCTTGCACTGAAATATAGATTTAAAAATGGCAGCAACTCCCCCGCCTTTCTTACCACTTCGACACTTATTCATAAAACAGAAATTTGTTGGTGCTGCCTCATTGAGAATGGTAGCACAGCTACATTCAGTCAGCCATGTTTCACTAAGAAGTAAGAAATCTAGATTATAGGTCATAATGATGTCATTTACTAACAAGGATTTGTTGGCTAGTGATTTGATATTGAGTAGAGCTAACCTTGTGGAGATAAAAGGAGACACTGGTGAGTTTTGAGGTTGACAAGCTATACTCACTAGATTGTTAGATTTAATTGAACCCTTTTTAATTCTCACCAGTTTGATCACTTTTCTGTTACCCGTCACCACAGGGATTGAAAAGGCTGCCTGAAATCCATAGGGCCCTGACTTTTCCTGGGGAAGAACATTGTTGATATCAGTATTGTAGCCTGGACCCAGCACATATCAGTCAGACTCAGTGATATGATGATTCAGAGGGGGTGAGGGGGCTCAGTGACTTTTGGTCGAAGGTGGCTTCAACCTTTGTCTTTTGGTCAAAGGTGGCTCCCGACGTGGTGAAATGGGAGGGGGTGGGGTGGACGGAAGGGGTGGACGATGTGGGAGGTTAATGGGGGAAAATATGGGGTCGTGGCGTGGTGTTAGTTGGATTCCAACTCCGAAGCTCTTCATCCTGTCAGGGAAATCCAGGAATGGGGAATCAAGACTGAGTGGAGAGAGTTGGGGGCTGGGTGGGGTCTGGGGGGGTGAAGGTTGGGAGTCTCCTGTTTGGGCTGGGGAGACTCCCCTTTTCGGGCTGTTGGGGCTAGGGGAGACTCCTGGTGTTGTGTTGTTGTGGCTGAATCCACTGGTTGGGGAGAAGATGGTGACTCTGCAGGTTCTTTCTGAGTCCACTGTCCTCCGTTGTCAGTCCTTATCTCAGCGCCCTCACCAGAGCACTGCCTTATCCGTTGTTTTGGATTGCAGATGATAAAAAATGTTGGAGCTTAGCAGCTGTAGTCCTGACTTGTTAAGGCAAAATCCATCTGCCTAAAAGAGGTGCCTGCGTTCCCAAAAGATGTTGAAGTTGTCAATAAAGTTCAGTGATTGAGCAGTGCATGTATCTTTCAGCCATCTGTTTAGCATCATCAGCCTGCCTCTCTCATCTCCTTGCCGAACTGTTGGCAGAGGGCCACTGAAAAACACCTCAGTATTTAAACACTGAACTTTGTTTATCAGTTCCATGAAGTCTCATTTTAATACCTCCAATTGTTGTTTCACAACATCAAGGGCTCCTGTGTGTATGATGAGAGATTTCAGTGTCGGATGCTCAGCAGCAATCTTCAGGATCTTTTCCGAGACATCAGACACCATGTCATTGGGAAAGCAGAGTAGTTTGGTGTTTTTCTTACTGCAAAAGCGTTTTATGTCATTCACAGTTCCGTCACCCACTATCAGAGTTTGAGGCCCAGTGGTTAGCTCTCTCTGTAGCCCTTTAGCATTCGATTTAGCCTCATACCTTTCTCTGGTCCTGGGAGATGAGCCTTCTTTGGGGGAGTCTGGGTCCTGTGAAAGTGGAGCAAATCTGTTCTCTAGTAGAATCCCTGCATCTTGGGGCAGTTTGCTCTTAGTTTTTGTTGTCCCCTTGGTCCATGGTTGCTTTCTCCGTGGTAGTGGGGTTGAAGAGACATTCCTGTATGATGGCAGTGCAGGCCATTCGGTGTCATACTGAATCTCCCGGTGCTGGGTTCTGCCTGATAACCGTCTTCCCATATTTGAGGGAGGCAATTTGTTGTGCTTTGGCTTTGCACCAAGAGAGTTTCAGGGAGGACTGTTTGATTTACTCCCATTTACAGTGGGTACGGAAAGTATTCAGACCCCTTTAAATTTTTCACTCTTTGTTTCATTGCAGTCATTTGCTAAAATCAAAAAAGTTCAGGAGCTCAGAGACAGAATTGTGGCAAGACACAGATCTGGCCAAGGTTACAAAAGAATTTCTGCAGCACTCAAGGTTCCTAAGAGCACAGTGGCCTCCATAATCCTTAAATGGAAGAAGTTTGGGACGACCAGAACTCTTCCTAGACCTGGCCGTCCAGCCAAACTGAGCAATCGTGGGAGAGAAGCCTTGGTGAGAGAGGTAAAGAAGAACCCAAAGATCACTGTGGCTGAGCTCCAGAGATGCAGTGGGCAGATGGGAGAAAGTTCCACAAAGTCAACTATCACTGCAGCCCTCCACCAGTCAGGGCTTTATGGCAGAGTGGCCCGACGGAAGCCTCTCCTCAGTGCAAGACATATGAAAGCCCGCATAGAGTTCGCCAAAAAACACATGAAGGACTCCCAGACTATGAGAAATAGGATTCTCTGGTCTGATGAGACGAAGATTGAACTTTTTGGCATTAATTCTAAGCGGTATCTGTGGAGAAAACCAGGCACTGCTCATCACCTGCCCAATGCAATCCCAACAGTGAAACATGGTGGTGGCAGCATCATGCTATGGGGGTGTTTTTCAGCTGCAGGGACAGGACGACTGGTTGCAATTGAAGGAAAGATGAATGCGGCCAAGTACAGAGATATCCTGGAAGAAAACCTCTTCCAGAGTGCTCAGGACCTCAGACTGGACCGAAGGTTCACCTTCCAACAAGACAATGACCCTAAGCACACAGCTAAAATAACAAAGGAGTGGCTTCGGAACAACTCTGTGACCATTCTTGACTGGCCCAGCCAGAGCCCTGACCTAAACCCAATTGAGCATCTCTGGAGAGACCTGAAAATGGCTGTCCACCAGCATTCACTATCCAACCTGACGGAACTGGAGAGGATCTGCAAGGAAGAATGGCAGAGGATCCCCAAATCCAGGTGTGAAAAACTTGTTGCATCATTCCCAAGAAGACTCATGGCTGTACTAGCTCAAAAGGGTGCTTCTACTCAATACTGAGCAAAGGGTCTGAATACTTATGACCATGTGATATTTCAGTTTTTCTTTTTTAATAAATTTGCAAAAATTTCTACATTTCTGTTTTTTTTCTGTAAAGATGGGGTGCTGAGTGTAAATTAATGAGAAATAAAATGAACTTTTTTGATTTTAGCAAATGGCTGCAATGAAACAAAGAGTGAAAGATTTAAAGGGGTCTGAATACTTTCCGTACCCACTGTATGTCTGGCTCCTGCCATGCCGTGGTGCTAGTTAGCTTGGTGTTAGCCTGCTCCCTTTCCGTGTTTTGGGATATCGGCAGAGTAGTTTCATTCCCATATTGTCCATTTATCTCGACGTTCACTTCGAGCCGATGAATTTTTGTTTCCAGTACTGCTATCTTCTGGAGCAGTTTGTGGTAATCTTCCATGGAAAACAGAGGCATCTTGCTGCTAAGTAGCCTCTGTTAGCTGAGCTCCTCAATCCCAGTCACAATAGTGCAGGCTTGTGTTGATAAGCCACACTCTCTGAGTAAAACAGTTTAAAATAATAGTATAATGTACTAAAGTCTTTTCCTCTTATTTGTCTTGTTTGAGTCGTCTCAGCTTCACAGCTGTTTGTTTATCTGGTCTGTGCACCTGTCTCACCACTGAGTGAAGACTGCAGCTATAGCTGTCCTGTCTATAAACAGGAAGTTTCCAAAATAAAAGTACCCATTGAGAAGAGTGGAGCTATACTTCAGTGAGAGGTGGAAACCTTGTATCTCCATGTTTGTTTGTTGGTTTTAATGCTTTCAGATTAAATGTAGAAGGATAAGGGAAGGACAGAAGGAAACAAGGAGAGAAGGATACTCAACCCAGTTCACAGTCAATACATTTCTTCCACTGGGGACCATGAACGTAAAAATCAGTTTGTTTGCCTACATTTGTTTTTAGAAAATGTTGCTCACAGACAATAAAAAAATACGAAGAAGACATAAAAAACAAAGAAACAACAAACTCACCTCCAGACCAGACAAACTTTGGTTCACTGATCTCAGTGTAAAACACTGGGTCTCCTCTTCCAGCCTCACACACATATCCTGCTGTGTGTGTCTGACCATGGACGATGTAGGAATCCTGTTCAGTCCCATTGCTGCTACCAGGGAGCAGCTCATAGCTGTAGGAGGTGTGTGATACATCAGGAACAGCCTTATACCAGGAGAACCTCCATCCTGCAGATGGATGTTCAACCTCACACTTCAGAGTCACTGAGGCTCCAGGACTCAGCCATGATGGAGACACAGTGAGGACAGGCCGGGGTTTATCTGTTGGAAAGTCATTTTCTCAGGATCAAAACATGTTATGACGTCTGGTCTCTGGACATGGAATCATTTTTCTCTCAGAACATTATCAACAAATACATAATATGAACAAACATTAAGATACAATCTGATTATAAACTAACAAAAACATTTGAACTTGTTTACATCTTCAGTTTAAATGATAATGATCTGACTTACTGTCATACACTCTCAGGTTGACTGCAGCACTCCACTCTGTTGTATTATGTCGAGCACTTTTCATCCTGCCCCTACACCTGTACTCTCCACTGTAGGACGATGAAGCAGAACTAATCCTGTATTCATGTTGATTTGAAGGTTTCAATGAGCTGGTAGTTTCCCATTCATACGTCCACTCAGTGTCTCCTCCCTGGATCTGACAGCTGACACTGATCCTCTCTCCTCTGTAGATCTCAGTCCAGTCAGGCTGCAGAGTCACAACAGCCCTGTTTGGGACTGTTCATGGTCAAGAATTTATAATAAGAACATAAAAATACCAAAAGGTTCAATTAACATCAGATTTAATGTTTTCCATCCATCTTAACATTGTATCATGAATATACAATAGATTTATTCTACATTGTGTGTTTATTTCCAAACTCACCAATGGTGTCAATCCTAACTTCCTGACTCTTCTCTGTGTGGTAAACTGGGTCTCCTCTTCCTCCTCTGCAGCTGTAGACTCCTCCCTGTGAGACACTGATTTGTCCAGTTGTGAGGAAATCAGCATCATGTGTGTTCAGAGGTTCAGAGAGTTTATTGTCTCTGTACCAGTCGTATTTCCAACCAGATGACGGGTCCACAGAGCAGGTCAGTGTCACTCTGCCCCCTGCTGGTATTGTTCGTTTGTCAGCACTCAACTGAGCCTTTGGTTTAGCTGCCATTGAGTTTAAAGATACAAATAAGTAACAAATAATAAAGAATAAAGTGAGTACTAAATGAATTTGAACTGCAAATAAACTGCAAATAATTATATCATGGCAAATTTCTCATATTAGCTACAAGACAATTCACAAAGACACAAACACAGTGTTAAATTTGTCTGTACATTTTTGTGTATTTAATTTCTTATATTTAATATTTAATTCATTATCCTCACATCCTTAAATAATACAGTTTACAGTTGTATGCATTGACAAACAAGATAAAAGAAGCAAATTATTGTTTCCCTTAATGAAATGATTTGACATAATCATCCTTGAATTTCTACATGGTCAAGGTAGGATAAAACTTAAATGATCCTCAGCAGTGCAATTAGGTGTAACATATTAATTATATTAATAAAATTGTGTTTTAAAGATATTCATTTTTGAATGAATTATTATTTTTTGTATAATATTGCAGTGCTGACAACTTTAAAATGTAAAAAGACATGACATTACACATGAGCTACAGTATTTGCTAATAATGACTCATCTTGTTGTGTGGTAAGATGTTTTTACACTGGTGAAGGTGTGTTATAAACAAAATCAGTGAACTGTGGACTTCTTAATGGGGGTGGTTTAGCAGTCATTCTCTGTGGTTTCATTTCATCTATAGGAGGAAATCTCTATATTACACACTACAAGTTCTCTACAATAAAAATCACTGTCTCTGTTCTTCCCTGCAGATCTTCAGAGTTATATTTTTCCAGAAGCTGCAGTGACTACCACCGTTTGTCCCTCATGTAGATGAAAGCATAACAAATATATGACTTACGTGATACTGTTACTTTGAGACCTTTACTCCACTCTGTCGAAGAATACGGATCCCTTCTGTGTCTACCCCTACACCTGTACTCTCCACTGTGGGACGATGAAGCAGAACTAATCCTGTATTCATGTTGATTTGAAGGTTTCAATGAGCTGGTAGTTTCCCATTCATACGTCCACTCAGTGTCTCCTCCCTGGATCTGACAGCTGACACTGATCCTCTCTCCTCTGTAGATCTCAGTCCAGTCGGGCTGCAGAGTCACAACAGCCCTGTTAGGGACTGTTCATGGTCAAGAATTTATAATAAGAACAAGAAAACACCAAAAGGTTCAATTAATATCAGATATGTTTTTCCATCCATCTTAATGATTTATTAAGGTTTATTTCCAAACTCACCAATGGTGTCAATCCTAACTTCCTGACTCTTCTCTGTGTAGTAAACTGGGTCTCCTCTTCCTCCTCTGCAGCTGTAGACTCCTCCCTGTGAGACACTGATTTGTCCAGTTGTGTGGAAATCAGCATCATGTGTGTTCAGAGGTTCAGAGAGTTTATTGTCTCTGTACCAGTCGTATTTCCAACCAGATGATGGGTCCACAGAGCAGGTCAGTGTCACTCTGCCCCCTGCTGGTATTGTTCGTTTGTCAGCACTCAACTGAGCCTTTGGTTTAGCTGCCATTGAGTTTAAAGATACAAATAAGTAACAAATAAAGAATAAATAAATACAGCCCCTGTTTTTAGAAAAACTTAAAAAGAACTGATTATGAATATAAATGTATTTGAACTGCAAATAAACTGCAAATAATTATATGACAGCAACCTTCAAGTCAGCTTCATTTTATTTATAGAGCCAAAATTACAAAGAAGAAATTTGCCTTAAGGGGCTTTACAGCATATGACACCCACTGTTGTTAGACCACTTCCACATCTGTCCTGATTTTGGTTTCCAAAGGAAAACACCTCCATAATTTTGTAGTGACAGACACAAATAATTACGTAAGACTCCTGGTGTGGAGAGCTCTGTCGTGTTACTTCTACATACTTTTGCCTTTTTATTATTTTATCTAATAATAGCTCGTATTTTTTTCCAGCAAATAGGACAGTAATTCTGGATTATACTGTCTGTTGAGCTTTAAATGGGGGTGGTTTAGCAGTCATTCTCTGTGGTTTCATCTCATCTATAGGAGGAAATCCCTATATTACACACCACAAGTTCTCTACAATAAAAATCACTGTCTCTGTTCTTCCCTGCAGATCTTCAGAGTGATATTTTTCCAGAAGCTGCAGTGACTACCACCGTTTGTCCCTCATGTAGATGAAAGCATAACAAATATATGACTTACGTGATACTGTTACTTTGAGACCTTTACTCCACTCTGTCGAAGAATACGGATCCCTTCTGTGTCTACCCCTACACCTGTACTCTCCACTGTGGGACGATGAAGCAGAACTAATCCTGTATTCATGTTGATTTGAAGGTTTCAGTGAGCTGGTAGTTTCCCATTCATACGTCCACTCAGTGTCTCCTCCCTGGATCTGACAGCTGACACTGATCCTCTCTCCTCTGTAGATCTCAGTCCAGTCGGGCTGCAGAGTCACAACAGCCCTGTTAGGGACTGTTCATGGTCAAGAATTTATAATAAGAACAAGAAAACACCAAAAGGTTCAATTAATATCAGATATGTTTTTCCATCCATCTTAATGATTTATTAAGGTTTATTTCCAAACTCACCAATGGTGTCAATCCTCACTTCCTGACTCTTCTCTGTGTAGTAAACTGGGTCTCCTCTTCCTCCTCTGCAGCTGTAGACTCCTCCCTGTGAGACACTGATTTGTCCAGTTGTGTGGAAATCAGCATCATGTGTGTTCAGAGGTTCAGAGAGTTTATTGTCTCTGTACCAGTCGTATTTCCAACCAGATGATGGGTCCACAGAGCAGGTCAGTGTCACTCTGCCCCCTGCTGGTATTGTTCGTTTGTCAGCACTCAACTGAGCCTTTGGTTTAGCTGCCATTGAGTTTAAAGATACAAATAAGTAACAAATAAAGAATAAATAAATACAGCCCCTGTTTTTAGAAAAACTTAAAAAGAACTGATTATGAATATAAATGTATTTGAACTGCAAATAAACTGCAAATAATTATATGACAGCAACCTTCAAGTCAGCTTCATTTTATTTATAGAGCCAAAATTACAAAGAAGAAATTTGCCTTAAGGGGCTTTACAGCATATGACACCCACTGTTGTTAGACCACTTCCACATCTGTCCTGATTTTGGTTTCCAAAGGAAAACACCTCCATAATTTTGTAGTGACAGACACAAATAATTACGTAAGACTCCTGGTGTGGAGAGCTCTGTCGTGTTACTTCTACATACTTTTGCCTTTTTATTATTTTATCTAATAATAGCTCGTATTTTTTTCCAGCAAATAGGACAGTAATTCTGGATTATACTGTCTGTTGAGCTTTAAATGGGGGTGGTTTAGCAGTCATTCTCTGTGGTTTCATCTCATCTATAGGAGGAAATCCCTATATTACACACCACAAGTTCTCTACAATAAAAATCACTGTCTCTGTTCTTCCCTGCAGATCTTCAGAGTGATATTTTTCCAGAAGCTGCAGTGACTACCACCGTTTGTCCCTCATGTAGATGAAAGCATAACAAATATATGACTTACGTGATACTGTTACTTTGAGGCCTTTACTCCACTCTGTCGAAGAATACGGGTCCCTTCTGTGTCTACCCCTACACATGTAGCCCTCACCGTGGGACTCAGAAGCTCTTGTACTCCAGTAATCATCATTTGTCCGATGTGTGGTTGACCAGGATGTTCTCCATTCATACTCCCACTCAGCGTCTCCGCCTCCCTGGATCTCACACCTGACAGTGATCGTCTCACCACTGAAAATGTGAGGCCAGCTGGTCTGCAGAGTCACACTGACCTTATTGGAAACTGTTCACAGCAGAAATATAAAATCAACAAAGAAAACAACAGAGCTTTAAAGCAGTAATGATGAATTCATGTCATTTTACTTTACTCCAAATAAAACCATTAAACTCACAAGTTATCTGAATTGTGACCTCATCACTTGCATGAGTGTAGAAGACTGGATTTCCTCTCCCTCCTCTGCACCAGTAAGTGCCTCCTTGTGAGATACTCATCACTCCGTTTTCATCACCATCTCTCACAGGCAGAGTTTCATCAGAGCCTGGAGTTCGTCTGGACCAGTGATATGTCCAACCAGCAGAGCCGGCCACAGAGCAGGTCAGTGTAACACGGCCTCCTACTGGTATGTTTGTTGAGCCTGATAGCAGTGTGGCCTTAGGTGCTTCTCCTGTTGTAAGAAACATCTGAATGATGTGAATGATTCAAATGGGAATGGCTTCAAAATGACATAAGATGAAATGTTCTCAGCACAATGTTACAGCAACCTTCAAGTCAGCTTCATTTTATTTATAGAGCCAAAATTACAAATAAAATGACACCCACTGTTGTTAGACCACTTCCACATCTGTCCTGATTTTGGTTTCCAAAGGAAAACACCTCCATCATTTTGTAGTGACAGACACAAATAAACACGTAAGACTCCTGATGTGGAGAGCTCTGTCGTGTTACTTCTACTTACTTTAGCCTTGTTTTATTCTATCTATAATAATTTCAGGGTTTTCTAAAATGTTTAAAGTAGATGTTTATAAATACATTTAGATTTATACTGTTTATATCAACACAATTAGGGCAATCATATGAACAGGGCTCATAAATAAGTGCTAATATTCATGGTAAACTTTCTCATGGTGATAAAACGTCGACTTACCAGATACAGTCAAAGAGACGATGTTACTGGTTTTCACATCATATGAGAGCTTGTGGCGACGAAGGCACTGGTATTCACCACTGTCGTCTGTCAAGAGACGTAATGGGAAGTGTTTATGGGCACTGTATCGAAAAAATGGCTGATTATCCTTGGTGAGTGCGTATTCCCAGTGAGTTTCTTCTCCTTCCTTCATGTCACAGATGAACGTCACAGATTCTCCAGAAAAATAAGTGGACTGGTCGGGCTGAAGGGTCACAGTGACCTCATTGGAAACTGTTGACAAAAACACACAGTAAGAAAACAACTACAAGTATGAAACACAAAGGTGTGTAGCACTTTTCCTACTGTTGATTATTTTTATTGTCTTTTAGAGACAATTTGAATTTTGTAGCAAAGTAAAATAAACAACACAAACATTATTCAACAGTCGTGGCAACAAAAGCAGGTGGAAAAACAAAAGCATGAAACATATCACACAAGGTGTCTCTAAAAAAAAGACTTGAACTGAGCTGGAAGTTTTTCATTCACCAGAAACGTGAATACAAACAGGGATTAAGGACAAAGTTTGGCAGCAGCCAGTTGAAGGAAACTCTTCACTGACAACACTGACTCAACCTCTGAGATCTATTGGATAAAAAAAATCTAAAAACTGCTCAACTGGTTTAAATTCATGTTTTTCATATCATACTGGAAACCATCATTGTCTCAGTCATAAATAATTGTTTGTGAAGTTGTCTGATTTCACCCAATTTAGTCTCTTTGGTTCCACAAGTTTATGAAATCACACCAAAGTACAACACACTGACAACAAACCACAAATTATTTCAACAGACATTGTGATGGAATGACATGTTTTTGAAGTTAACAAGATACAGGTGATTTCACACAGGACACAGGAGCTCACTGAATAGTTTCACTCAAATGAAAACATTGTGAATCATATGTTAAGGCTGTCGCTGTCACTAGATCCCAACCAGGCTGAACAACTATTTTGAAAAGAGCGTTTCTGTTGTGAACTTTTCACTTTCTAACTTGACTCACTCCTGCAGGTGATGCCAAGAAGACACTGTGGCAGTCAGCACACATGCTAATAACCTAAGTTCAGTGAGATGATCTGTGCTGCTCACAGGACTGTTGGGACTGACTGTACCTGTGGTGGAGACTCATCAGTGCCCTCTGGTGGCTCACTGCCCTGCCCCATTAAAATCACCAGATGAACGCATGAAAACTAAACCCAGCTGTATGAAGGGAACAGACTCTGACCTGAGGGTCAGGACAACATTTGCCATACATGAACACCACAACATGCATACAGCACTACACAGAAAACATAAACACCAACATCAACTGCTCGGAAAAATATGCAATTTCACACTGTTAGACACTGATCCAGTCATTTAGGAAGAAATTAATTATGCTGCTGATGGATGTTTTTCTACTGTTTTTCTACTTTAACATGCCTTTCAAACACACACGTTTATTTCATATTCAAAGATGCTTCTTGTCTCCGTACTAAAGTCTTTTCCTCTTATTTGTCTTGTTTGAGTCGTCTCAGCTTCACAGCAGTGTCACTCTGCCCCCTGCTGGTATGACTGTGGTGTCTGCTGTCAGTGAGGCCCGGGGTTTATCTGCTGTTCAGTTTACAGTGAAAAACAAAACAAGTGAACGGTTTAATAGGATTTGTTCCAGAATTTTTTTTTTTTTTACCGATAACCTTGTTTCTGACTTTAACACTGACAGTTATTACAGGTGTTTTCTGTGAAACTGATTTTACCCAACTCACAACCCAGCTCTTCACTGTCACCAGATCCTAACCTAGCTAAACAGCTGTGAAGCATTTATATTTTAAACTTTTCATTTTCTAACTTTAGCAACTCCTACAAGTGATACCACAAAGACACTGTGGAAGGTAGCACCCAATGCTACACGTCAAAGTGAGTTATCGTTACTTGTTCACTTGTGCTTGTACTGGCACTCTGTAAAAATTGTTCACGTGATTCTTTCTGATTAAAATCATCGGGCAGGACAGTTGTAATTTACTGTACGTGTGATTCATCGTGTCTCTCCATCACGCTGCCCTGCTAACATGATCAGATAAATGCTTGAAAAGAAAACATTTCCATGAAGATAAGACTCGCATTGGTAAATTTAGTTTGACACTTAGGTTACTTAGCAGTTGGTGTCCTTCCATGAACATGCACAGCATACAACAGTGCCTAGAAAAGGTAAATTTGCATTTTCACACCCATATGCACAATTTTGGTTATTTCACAAATTTCCAGAGAATCTATACAAAGGAGCATCTTTGTTGCTCTGGAGGGTCATAGTGTGAGGACAAAAAATAGAAAACACAGGAAAGAAATATAACTGTTTACCTTCAGTCTTTCCGTAGGAGAGTGTATTCAGCACTAAAATAAAGATTGAAACCTCATCAGACATGATCCATCTGACAAACAGTCAAAATCATAATAAACATTTAACAACCAGCTGGAGTTTTAACAGAGACAGCCTTTACACATCAACAAATTTCTGATGCAATATTGTATAAATTGTTTAAGAGTCAGAAAAAATAAACAAATCTCAAATGAAATATATAAAATAAGAAACACATACAATCTTTTATACCATAGTCCATATACTGTGTATCGATTGTGCAATATGTGCAGAGTAACAGTCCAGTCGTATTTAGTCCACCACTCTGAATCGAGGCTAATCAGCAACAATAGTCGCGTCAATAAAACTACCACGATGATAAAATCATGATTCTGTCTCTGAAAGTCACAGAACTGGAAAATGACTGATGTACTCACAGAATAATGACAGTACACAGAGCAAAGTGTTCCCCATCTTCACATCCAGCTCTGACCCTGTCGCTCTGCTCTCTGCTTCTGGGAAATGGCTCTACTTTGTATTAATAATAAGGCAGCAAAAAGAGAAAGAGAGATTGTTGCAGAAGAAGAAGTTGTTCCATTTCATGTACAAATGAGATCAGAATTTTTTTTTCACAACTTCTCCTTCTGAGTATAGCCTCTCTGTTCTTCCTTCCGTTTTACACAAAACTAAGACAACTACACAGCTTTGACCACAGCACACTTTGACATGTTTACACTTCCTGCACACTGAAAAACTGTATTAACTTGTCTCTTGTGCAAAGGTCTCTGACCCACTGCTCTTGCATCCACAATGACTATATTGTCATTAGGTTTGTATTGTGTGTATCTACAGTATGTATTTATGTATGATTACACTGTGAAGGAATGTGTATCTGTATCTGATAATCTCCATAATGTATCTGATGAATCTTATTTGCTGAAGAAATACTCAAATACTCAGCAATAACATTCGCGTTAATTATATAAAACTTAGAACTCAACAGAGAACCAGTGGAAATGAAAACCTAAATATAGTATATACAGTGTAATGGGGAAGTGAATCAAACTGTAACCAACAGCACCATCAGTGGGTCTTTTTCATTGTCTTTTGCATTTCCATTCTGTGCACAAGACAAGAATTCTGAATGATATATGCAAAGTGTTTTGCATGAAATGGTCACGGTCTGACAAATATGTCAAATAACCCAATCATTTTGCCTCCAGGATCAGTGAAGTACCCACCTATCCACAGTGTGTAATCTTAAAGGGACATGAAATCACAGGTGTCATGATCATTACTCACTGAAATCAACTTATCACACTCTCACAGTCATTGAGATGGTATTTGAAAATATTCCCAGGTCTTCATCTTAAATCATGAAATTAAGCTGCAGTGATATGAAAAACATCACATGACCTCAGAATAGCACCTGTGGGAAATCCCAGACAAGCAGACTGCATGACTGAACTCATCCAAAATATTAATACTTTCAGAAAACAAGACTAAGAAAGCAGAGAGACAACATATTTTGTCTTTATTCTTTGCCTTACTTGCTGCATTAGCATACACAGAGATCTACAGTTCTGTCAACCTGTTTTACCACTAGTAGCTGTACTTCTGTGGGTTGTTTTTTTTTTTAACACTGCATAAAACAAGTGTTTAGAGACTGAAAGAACATCTTTGTTGGCATTCAAAAACCACAGTTACCATGACACTAACGGATCTGCTAAAACTCATTGGCTAGGGCTGCCTAGTGGTCTTGTGGTTAAGAAGTATCATGGACTGCCTCATCCACTGCGTGGGGACCAGAATAAACACTGCAATGTCTTGCCTTCAGCAAGCAAAGTAATACAGAATCAGATTAATTTTAAAATCAAATGGGTAGTTACAAAGCATATATTAACAGGCTAAAGGCTGGGTACATTCAAATCTGAATCCTGAATAATAAAACAGTCACTTGGATAATGTAACTTTTTATGGCTGCAAGTTTATGCATTTCTGTCATATGGTTAGTTAAAATGTGCAATTCTGAATTTGGCATACATTGCTATTAGATAAAAGCTCCCATTAATGCCTGTAGCTTGAATGAGTGTAGTTTGAAACGTTGAATTCTGGGTAAAAAACAAAAAAGTTCCTCTTCACACATTAAGATGTGCTGCTGTGATGGAAAGAATTATACAGCGTTATCGCCACATTCACACCCGTGATTCTGCAGTAGAGAAGTGCCATGTACGTTGCAGGATGTGCCACGTGGTAGAACTTTAGTCAAGTATAATGCACATAAACAGATAATGTAGAAATTTGATTGTAATGTTTGAAACTGTTTAAATTGGTGAATGCTTTGAACAATGATGACTGGCAGTGGTATGAGGATGTTGATGGTCAATATTTATTTCTCAGTCATTTGTCATTAAAGTTCCCAGGGTCCTCTGCATTTTGAACACTCCTTAGCACCTCTGTGTGGTGTATGCGGTAAACTAGGTGTGAAACACGTCATCTGGCTGACAGCACACATCAAACTAAAGACTATTTCCTCACTTTCAGTGCTGCAGCTCCAAGTAGAAATGTTGGTCATTTGTTCTCAGTAAAAAGATGGTACAGATGAGGCTGTAACTTAATGAATAGTTAAGGTTACTCCAAACAAAAACACAGAATCATTTTGTATTGATGTTATGTTTATTTCGCAGACTTTGTCAAGGTCCTTGAGCCGAACTGAAGAATAATGTTATTGTATGATTGTTTCAGATGAACCCAGAGATTAGCTTACTACAATGTTGATAAATTGTGATTCTAGCAAGATCAACTACTCAATGTTCAGCAAAGTTTTTTGTTTTGGTTTTGGTTTTTTTTTTTGACAAGCACCCTAAAAATAAAGGCACGGTGGTGCTCAAATAGCATGTTTGAGGGTGGATAGTCAATATGGAAAGCTCCAACATCTTCATTTATGCTATCACCCTATACTACAGATGCTAAAACCAGCCAGTACCACTCACTGGTGCAACAGTAAGCATGTGATCCCCAAGCAGTCTGTTGTGTTTGTTCTGCAACCAGGAAGTGAAGCTTAAGAATTAAGCAAAGTCTGACAATGCAGCTCTGAATGTGAGATTTCCCAAACTGGCTGCTGCAAAGAAGGAGAGCATTTAGGGAACAGCATATTTTTTCCTTCAGTGCATCACACGGACCAAACTTTACATTTTTTACATGATTTTGTTGTTTATGTTTATTTTTTGCTGTAAAGCTGGGCATTTTAATACAAGAGTCTATGGGGATTCACTTGCTTTTGGAGCCAGCCTCAAGTGGCCATTCAGAGAACTGCAGTTTTCATCAACAGTCTAATATATACACAGGAAAACGTCTCTGTTTTAGGTTTTCTACCACAACTTCACCATAATCACTTGTATAATGTATGTTTTCATGATTGCTGTAACATTACAGGAATTATGAATATGAAACTGTTCACACAAAATCCAGTTTTTATTTATGACAAAAATAGTATAGCCACAAAATGTCCAATTTTAGTCTTCATAATAATACAATTTCTGATTCACTTCATGGGTTTTATTTCGAGGGACAGTAATGCAAATAAACCTAACCCTTCCTTTGAGTTATATTATATAATTATATATCATTTCAAAATAACCAGTTTACTTAATTCATTACACTGTCCAACTCTGGCCTTCCTCAAATCAGCTGAAGTTAACTCTAAAAAAAAATACCTCTTACCTCCACCTTAGATTGTAACAAAAGGAAAGTCCACTAACAGTTGGACTTCTACAATACTTCTGCGGTGATTCTTCCCCATAATATTTACATTTGCAGAAGCATTTGTCTAATTTTGACACTGCAAAGATATTCACTGCCCCTCTGGTTTCACTCTGAATAAGTTTGGCAACTAACAACCTGTTACTGCCCTGGATGGGAAGTGTTCACCAGGATATTTTTAGTTGTGAAAATGTTCATGAAGTTGCTAATGTTTGAGTGTTTGAGAATGTGGCTCATGAATGTGACGTGATGTCATAGGGCCCTCGTCTCAGACTTGTTGTGTTGGTTTCAATTGGGGTAATTTGACACCCCCTTGTGGTCATTTGTGGGTCTAATGAGTATACTGACTGAATTCACAATATACATGTGGTTTGCATTAGCACCTACTATTCTGTTGGTTGATAATGTTCATTTATGGAAAAGTTTGATAAGTTTAATTGACCATTTCATTGATTGAGCATTAACAGATTTACAATTAAGTTGATAAGCCCAAACAAGTTTAGACCATAGCAAAGTAAAGATTATGAAATACAGTAAAATAGATTTGAAATGCTATAAAAATAACAATGAAATAGAGTTAAATAAAACCTAGACTAAAAATTTATTAAATGAAATTAAAAACATGTCAGGAATTCTACTTTGGGCACAATTACAACAACATTTCCAAAAAAACAGGGTGGTCACAATAGGAGAAAATTAACCATGAACAATAGATCCTACTAACTTCTTCTGCAGCTTTATCAGAGCCCCTCCTTAGAAAAGCAATAACATAAAATAGTGAGACTAAATGGAAGAAGGGAATGTTACTTTCAGACAATAAGTAGAAGACTGGCTTGTTGAGCGGATACATGGATACATTATCTCTTTTCCATAACTTATAAAGATGTGTCCTCCAGTTTAAAAAAGGAAATATTGCATGAACATCCATATAGCATACTTCTTTCACATGTTATGTTCATCTCTTCTGAACATCTTGTTTGACCTGCTGGTGGTGCTGTGACTTCAGATTTTTTGGCTTTTGCAGCATACTGTACACTGTGTCAATTTGTGTGGGGCACTCTGCCTCATCCACAATGACCGACTGTGGAATCGACGCCTCTTGCATTGTGTTGTGTCCTTTCACATCTTTACTGTTGTCACTCACGCCAAGTGAATGAGTCACATTCGGTACATGTAAAACACTGTAGACAGTATCTACTTTCTCACTTGTCATGGACCCCATATCCTCTCTTGGACTGCTGGTCTGCCTGGGCTGTGTGGCATCCACATTTTCATAAGCGGCCTCAGCTTCACTGGATGAAGAGGTAGAGACTCTAAGCTCAGGTTGTGGCTGTTCTTCCGTTTGCAGTCCTTGTATTAAGTGAGCAGTAGATGTCTGTCCCTGGAAATATGCAATAAAATCGGTTTTCAGTGCTTTAAACAAAATGTCACATACACTGAAAAGACACCTTATAGCACTAAAGCAAAACTCAATTTCACATCTTTGTAAAATTGAACATTAACAGAGCAGTACAGCATCCTGCCATCAAATTTTGAGTTATATGACAACTATCAATATTGTTTAGTAACTGCAGCTTACCTGATGGTGATTACATTCTGAAGAAAGCCTCTTGGCCATAAAAATAATAAATGCTAAGAGACATACACATATTACTACTGCAATTATTACTATTGCAGAAGGTGGTTGTGATGCCTCTTTCTGCTCAGGATTAGATTTACTGAAGCCTGAAAAGAGATAAAAATACATTATTTGCACATCATGCTTGTTTTTCAGACATGAACAGGAAGTGAAAAATGTTCAGTGTATTTCGGAATAATAACTGAGTGGTAAATCCACACAAACACAGTAGTGGTATTTAAAAACACATAATACTTACACATTGTTGCAATGTTCTCAGAAACATTATTTGTGCTGACATGGTTGTTGCCAATGCAGACAACTGTTCTGTTGTCAGAGGAGATGGTGATGTTAACTTTACTGAATGACTTCTGAGATGTTCTGCAACTGTCCTCATCACAGACAGACCACACCCAGTCGTCCTGGATGGAGCAGTTCACTCTGATACTGCAGAGTCCAGCAGATAGGTTGGAGTGCACCACTGACATTATGATGACAGGTCTAGGAACAACATCTGCAACACCAATCCAAGCAAATAAATATATAGTATATTTATATAGAATATTTAATAGCACCCTCTACTGGCTACCAGTTGCAAACACAACACAGTGATTATTCTTTGATGACGTGTTCTCCTCTCTTCTCCTAACTATGTGCAACATCCATACTAGTAAACCAAACCATTAAGCAGTTTTGAAGTGAGAAGAAACATATTTGCATATGACAGAGTGATAATGACAGATTATTTTATCCTTATTCAATCATGTCTGAGTGGTAAGGCTAATCTTAAAATAAATGCATCAGAAAATCAGTGATGTATGGACATAAAAGAAGATCAAGGCATTCTAGAGACCATGTACAACATACTGTAGAGCCTACCTTGAACAATGACTCTGTGTTTCTCTGATACAACAGTAAATGCAGGGTCATGGAATCTGACTTCATAGATGCCAGAGTCTGTGTCAGTCAGCTCTTTTAGACACAAGGAGAGGTTCACTTTACTGTAAACCACTTTCTCTGTGTAGTTGGGGGTGATTTCATCAAAAACAATAAGTTTTCCTGCAAAAGTCCATTCAGGATGTTTATATGGTGGTGGTTTTTTAACATGTAGACATAGTGAGCTGTTTTTCAGTTGGTAATATGTCACTGTTGGGTCCTCTGCCATGACTCCTGATGAGAAACAAGAAATTGACTTAAAATGCATTAGTGTACCTTCCAAAATTTACTTTAGATAAACATATACTGAGTAAGTGTGATAAGTCTGGATGTAAAATTAAATTTTTCTACTTTTTAAAGTTTTTTGTGGTAGTGCTGCTGTAAAAATAAGTAGGCAAATAACAGTAAAACGTTGGTACATGCTAGCAAAAAATTACAAAACATACGCAAAATATTTTTGTAATGGGATCAATTCATATTTCTAATAACCTAACAACATCTTTATAATTGGTCAAAATTAATTTTACTACATAAAATTAACTTAAAAATCTAACTGGAGATGGTAAATAAGACACGAGTGCATTTAACGTAGTGTTACAGCCTGTTTCCTGGTTCCTGTTAACTGGCTCTAACATTTAATATTAGGTTAACACATTTAACTACAAATAATAAAACTTTTACTCATCTTACCTGCAAGAATCCAGCAACTCAGAAGAAGAAACATTTCCAATCCAAGTAATGTCAACGAGTGTGAAATTGTTAAACAGGAAACAAAGTTCTTTATCGGTTTGATGGTGCAGCAAACAGTGAACATGGCAAAGCAGCGATAGCAGGTGTCGTTTTCAAAGGTCAGGAAGCAGCACACAGTACAGATGTCACATTTAAAAAAAACTCAAGCTCCAGAGTGAGAGCTGAGACATAATTTGTTTAACTTCATTTGAATACAACCCACATTGCCGAACCTTAACTTCATTGTAGAATTAGGCCTATTAGCCTCATTGAAGAGACGAGATGAGCAATGACCAGGATTTTCTGTTGTTGTTATGTAGTACACAGTAAGCATACACCATTACCTTTGTCTGTAATTATTCTTTCTATGATGATGAAACCAGAATGCTTCCATGCATGACTTTCTCAGATGTTTGGTGTCATGGTTAAATGGTCAGCACAGCTTGCTGTGAAATTCAACTTTTGATGGGTCATTACAGATTTAAGATTTAATTTATACACATTATTTTTTCTTGTGTGTGCAAGTAGCATACAGTCTTGCTATCTTGACCTCTTATACCGTGATTCAAGAATCTGTGATTTAGCTTCGTTTTCTCAACAATTTCATATGTGGGTGTGTGGGGGGTGGGGGTGTTGATGTGAGCATATTCACTGTAGGTTTGGTTGGCTTTTGAATCTGCAAACAAACAATGTGACTGTAGGGTTTTCCTGTGGTTAATACAGAAAGTAGAGCAGACATATTTAAAAAGTACTCACTCATAGTGCATGTATAATCAGTTTCTGATTATCGGCTATGTCTGCATTATGGTTCAAGAATGAAGCTGCTGAAGACGTAATCATAGGGGATTTTGAAGTCATGGAAACCACAGCCATACTTTTCACCTGAAAGAAAGAAAGCACCATGGTAAAATACCATGGAGATGAGGGAGTGTAATTTAGTCACTAGTATAATCACATATTATCGTGGTGGTGGTAGTGACAAAATACTATAGTGCTGACTATGGGGGAAGATAATCAGAGTCTGGAACATCAGGAGTTACAGCTAAGTTGCTAGTGCTTGCTGCTAGCATCCTCACCACTGTTGCCAGCTTGCATGGCCTTTCAGATGTTGGGGATCAACGTCTGTCTTTATTTATCATCAGAGGGATTTAAAAACACTTATTGGAAAATTTTAACTGCACTTAATGTAACAAGTTGTCAAAGGTGTAGTTTCAAATTTAGTATTACTTGAATGTTTTAAGTAAAATACTACAACCTTATCTAAAACCTTTATTCCCTTAGTCTGAAACCAAAAATAACTAGCTGCCTCCAATACGATAGAGGAAAATAAAATACAAAGTATGTGCCTTCAATATGAGTTGTATCAGTTGCTTCAAAAGTGTGATAACCTATGACACAACAAATGTACTTTTAATACAATAACCAAATTTAGTTATATCATAGCCCAGGTACAAGACAAAACATCACTTAAAGTCACCAATAAAATAAATGTAGGTTGAAATAATAACCAAATATTAAAAACAAAATGATTACTAGCTCCTCTGAATACCTTCAGGTTGTTTTCAAATCTCTATCCCTGCTAACTGGGCTGTAATATCATAAGTGCATAGCATCCTTAAAATGTTAGCATCAACAACATATTGTGGGCGTACACTCACACACTCTCAGCCTGCAACATTAACCAAAATGTAAACAAAAACAGCTTTCCAGACCCTTCTCTCTTACAAATGTCCGTCTCCTGAATTACATACACCACCAAAACAAGTGCATATGCTATTTACTTCAAACGCAGAGCTAACAGCATGAAAGCAAAGCTAACAGCGCTTATGCTAATGCCAGTGGATACTCTCAATTAGCAACATAATTCATTTTCCTTACACTATCACACAGAATACAAAACAGTGAACAAACTCGTATTTACCTCTTGTAGACCGCAAAAAGTCCGTGTCACGGGATAACAGGTCGTCCGTTTTGAATGTTATTTCTCTCCCACAACATCCACTGGTTTCCATGATGGCGGAAACTAGCTTCTTCTTCTCTCCAATGTCAGATTTAGCGGTTTACAGCTAAGCCCCGCCCCTTCACCTGACAGGTGAAGGGGCGGGGATTGGCTGTTAGTTTTGAGACGTTCCAATAAGAACAAAGAAAAACAAAGATTGACTTATTATGCTGATAATCAAGTTAGGCTGTTAGGCCCATGGGACCTGCTGGCCCACAGGTCATCAGAAACAGATCTCCAATATTCAACCATTCAAACCCTTTTAAAACTCTTTTAAACGTTTAAACACTTTAAAGATTAAGACTCATATTTTTATAGATTTTATCCACCAACATATAGTTTAACCACATTTATACATTTTGAACTTTGAACTTAAAAAGCCTGTTGACGTCTCTCTCTATCCTGTAGAGAGACGTCAACAGGCTTTTTAAGAAGCAGCCGGTCCTGTCTCTGTCTCTCCATCATCCCTGAAGCACTGTGCTGATCAGCTGTCTCCGGTGTTCACGGACATCTTCAACACCTCACTGGAGACCTGCCACATGCCAGCCTGCTTCAAATCCTCCACCATCATCCCTGTCCCCAAAAAACCAAGGCCCACAGGTCTAAAGGACTACAGACCCATTGCCCTGACCTCTGTGGTCATGAAATCATTTGAGCGCCTTGTCCTGTCCCACCTCAAATCCATCACTGACCCACTCCTGGACCCCCTGCAGTCCATCTACAGAGCCAACAGGTCCACCTGGACTCCTCAGGGACCTATGCCAGGATCCTGTTTGTGGACTTCAGCTCTGCCATTCTTTCTCCTCTGCTCTTCTCCCTGTACACCAACACCTGCACCTCCAGCCATCAGTCTGTCAAGCTCCTGAAGTTTGCAGACGACGCCACTCTCATTGGACTCATCTCTGATGGCGATGAGTCTGCCTACAGGTGGGAGACTGACCGTCTGGTGACCTGGTGCAGGCAGAACAACCTAGAGCTAAACGCTCTGAAGACAGTGGAGATTTTAGTGGACTTCAGGAAGAGCCCAGCCCCACCCACCCCCATCACCCTGTGTGACTCCCCCATGGCCACCGTGGAGCATTTCCGCTTCTTGGGTACCACCATCACACAGGATCTCAAATGGGAGCTAAACATCAGCTCCCTCATCAAAAAAGCTCAGCAGAGGATGTATTTCCTGAGGCAATTGAAGAAGTTCAACCTGCCAAGGACTATGATGGTGAACTTCTACACCTCCATCATTGAGTCCATCCTCACCTCCTCCATCACCTTCTGGTACGCTGCTGCCACGGAGAGGGACAATAACAGACTGCAGCGTATCATCCACTCTGCTGAGAAGGTGATTGGCTGCAATCTTCCGTCCCTCCAGGACCTGTACGCCTCAAGGACTCTGAGGCGTGCAGGGAAGATTGTAGCTGACTCCTCCCACCCTGGACACAAACTCTTTGAGACACTCCCCTCTGGCAGGAGGCTGCGGTCCTTCAGGACCAAAACCTCTCGCCACAAAAACAGCTTCTTCCCGTCTGCTATCAGCCTTATCAACAAGGCTAGAGAGCCCCACTGTTGCTGATCCTCCCGATCCCTAATTGCACCAACTACCAGCACAAATTCCTTGTCTGTGGAAACATACTTGGCAATAAAACTGATTCTGATTCTGATTCTGATGTGTAAAATATACTTCAGCCAGGGATACAACTATAAACCACTTTTACTTGATTTTGTAAGATGTAAAAGTAGGACTTTAACATCAAACGACATGAACAAATGTCCCAATCAGTAGCAGGTAAGATAATGTTTCTTAACTGCAGCTTAATTCTAGGAACTGTAACTTTAAGCTGGTGTTTTTATGCTGGTACATTGGCTAAAAACTCACTCCAGAGGATGCCAGAGCTCCAGGAGATGCACAGTACAGGAGCATTTTTTAACAGTTGTACAGAATGCATGGAAAACTGCTCATCTCAGTGATGGTAATTAAAAAAAACAAAACAAAAAAACAAGTCTAAAATCTTTTATAATTCAAAAGTCAATGTTAATTGACGACAAAATATATATATATGATAAAAAAAATATATAATTACTAATTAGGCCTTTATATCTTTCATACTGTATATGCAGCTTTGGAGGCAATTCAAACAGGAATCTTTTTGTCTCGTGCACACACATACACGTGTTGTAAATAACAAATTTATTAAAGAAGGCACTTAAAAAGTACATTAGCAGTCAGAGCAATGAAGTTCCAGTATTCAGGGTGAGCCATATGCAGTATACAGTACAGGCAGTACAGTATAAACAAGCACAACCTCTCACCAGATATTGATAATGAAATATTTTCAGTTATCTTGACTGTTTTGAACTGGGCTCCTAGGGAACAGCAGAGGATTTCCATTTGAATAGTGGCACTTAATCTCATAATCAAGAGCACAAAAAAGATTATCATACTGTTGAATTGGTAGCAATGAATACAAATCCTCAATTCACTCGGAAACTAAAACTTGGTGCTTTGTATTTTTGAAATATTGACAGTCTATCTCCTGTTGTAAAGTATGTTTTTCTGGTGTTCTTCATTCTTTACTTTAAATATCACATGGTCCAATCTCCAAAAACTGTTTTTGTGTTAACCAATGATTTTTGAACTAATGTCTTTGAAAGTAAGATGATTTCATTTAAGATACCATATGTACAATAAAAAGAGAAAAAAAAACCATTTTGATCCAAATATATGTATTCATCTAACATTAAAAAAGGTTGCTGATTAGATACATATTAGCAGAATCCATAGAAGCCCACAACAGTAAAAAGATGGGTGTGCTATATTTTACAGTCATAATATCGTGTACCAAAAACATTTAATATGGTATACTGAAAATGCAGAGTTGTGTGTCATATCTCAGGACATAGAGACATCAAGAATGAGGGAAAAATACTTTTACACATAACTGTACAGAGTTACACTGAACACATACTGTACATAAAATTTTAAACGGTTCACAAAAAAGGTTCATACAAACAGTATTATCACATTCACACTTACACTTTTTCAAGCGTAAACATTCACACTCACAATCCCCAAGCATAACCACAAGATTTAATTATTTAATACAGTGCATTATCAAAGTTAGTTCAGTTATTTCCCTTGTTTAAAATGCCACTTTTCTTTCAAGTTAAAGTGCTTTTAGTAATATTACTAAACATTTTTACCCAAATAAACCAGGACATTCATATAAAATAATATTTTCAGATGTAACAAGTAATGCTGTTGTTAGAAACTACTAGGTACATAAAATATGATACATTCCTTTAAAATCTGTCGTTAAAAAAATAATATGGTTCCAGTATTTCTGCCACCTTTTTCAGGTATTTTATTAATTAAAAAAGAAAGAAAATAAAAACAGTACTGTGATTCAGTGATAAACATCCGCACCAGACATTCACCTCACTGCAGAAATCGTCTTATCAAGGCAATTTGTCTTTAACCTGTAATAAATTCTTATTTTCTTAAAACAGGTTAAAAAATATGTGGGGGGGATACTTTAATGTGTATCTCATAAAAATCTACTTTTTCCACTTTCTAGGTTTCAACTGGAATCAAGTCATTAAAAAAAGGTTTAAAAAAATTATAAAATTATAGATAGAAATGACCTGATATGAAGTTTTTGCAGTGTTTGAGTATCTTCCAGTTACAGTAAATGAGGTCCTTTCCCAAAACAAAAGAAAAAAGAATATAAGTTTAGAACACGTCTCTATAGATGACTTGATGCGTTGCAGTACATTTGTACATGTCGAGTTTGTTACTTGCTCCCTTTGAACTTGGTTGCAGCCATCTTCAGTATCTTCTCTACAGACTCAGTGGTTACAGTAGCACGTTGGCACATCGTGTCTGTGTGGCGTTGGTGGGTGCAGTGAAAGTTTACCCAAGGTGTTTACTTTCCTGTCATATGGTCCACAGTTGTAATGTGGGTAGACAGAGTGGGGGAGGTGACGTCTTCTGTTGAGCAGCCTTTTTTTTTCTGTCTTTGCCTTTCATGTCAGTTTCACATCAACTTTCCAGAACCTCTTCCTGTCTCTCGTCCCTCAAACATTACTAATACGCACACTCAGTGGGCTGCTATCTCTGACGCGCCCCCTTTCTCGCCCCTTCTCCTCACCCCTGTAGCTCTCTTCCAGTCTCATCTTCTCCAGGTCTGTCCCATCCTCCTTGCCGCTGTGATTACGGGACGCCTGTGATGGCGGGCTGGGGGGCAGACCCTGTTTGAAGAAGGGTGGCGTTTTGGTTTTGGCCACTTTGTCGAAGAAGGCGAAATCGGCCACGTATTTGCCTGAGGGGGACAGGGAGACGACGGGGGGGAACTCGTAGCCCCACAGGATCTCGTCTGGTAGGTAGGATGTTCGAACCTGGCAGGTCGCTGAGGTTGGCTCAACCGTGGCGCTCATGATCACCAGCAGCTCAAAGTCAGCCAGCTCCGGGTCCGTCCAGCCGCCACCTGCAGGTCAGAGGACAGAGAGTAAAGGCCTATGCAAATGACTTTTTGTCTTTTAGCCCATTGACAACAAACTAAAAACTACCATTTTCCAAAGCAAAGCAAATGGTTTCAATACAGCAACGTATCAAAATAAATTACAGAAACTAAAAAAAAAACTGCAACTTGGGGGCATCTTAACAAGCTAAAAAAAACAACATGGCAACTTGTTAGTGACAAACATGTTAGCAAGCAATGGCTTATTTACACATCTGCATAGCAACATACTCATTCATTTAGAGTCGTGAACTAAAGAACCGTGACCAAAGTGAGTTAAAATAAGCCAAAAAGCTCCACAGGGCTGAGGGGAACTGCAGAGTGAGGTGATGATGACGCGTCACGGCGATTTGATCCATTATCAATGTAAAGCAGCAATATTAAGCAGCACTGCTGATGACATGGCCTCAGTGAGCTTTGGATTTGGTTTACGTTCCCAGTTGACTTAGAAGAAGAAAAAAATTCAAGCCAAAGCAACAGAAAGAAAATCATGAATGTGGGTTAGGAAAGACACACACATATACACATCAACACATGCATACACACACACATGCACGCGAGCACATGCACCTCCTGAAATTTCCAAAACATGAAACTCCCCACTTACAGACTGATTCCAAAAACACTTGACCGGATCACACACACAAACACTTAGAGAGCTCATATCTGAAATTTGAACACACACACACACACACACATAAAGTAAAAGCTGCCACAGGTTGGAAACACAGTTGTAGTCACAGATGCAAATGTATGATTTATAGGATATATAGTCTAAAAAAAAACACATGCAGAATATACTTTTCATTCATCAACACACAGCCCCCATAACACAAGGGACACGCTAGAAGACATATGCACTCAAACAAGCACACACCTGAGTCAACAGGCCTCACTCGGAACGCAGACTCGGTCATCTGTCTAAACAGTCCTTACCCCAACCCAGACCCAATAACGCTCCCGCCAGGGCAAAAACACCAGGTTTCGCAACCCCTGTACACACGGCAACACAAACGTGGTTAAGAGATTTTCAATATGGGCTCAATATCGTGGACGGTGCAAATTTATGTAGTGGTCTTCTGAGCATCGGGAAGGCGATGTCGACCTGTTGGCCGGTCAGTTGGCCCGCCTCTTTGATCTGGAATAACTACTGTACGGATTTTCATTAGATTTTGATTGGACGTTCACGGCTCACATGAATCCGGATGACTTCAATGATGTTCTGACTCTTCCCGCTGCACCGCCGTGAGGTTCAGATTTGTGTTTTTGACTGAGCCATTTGGTTCAGACATTCGTGAATGAATAAAACTGCTTTGAAGCTTCAGCTGTGCTTTGTGTTTCTTGATGATTGCCAAATGTTAGCCTGCTACAGTGTTAAACCAGCTAGCACGATGAATGCGGAAAACATACCCGCTTGCTAGCATTGTCAGTGCGAGCATGTTAGCATGTCTCATTGACTCTTAGTCCAGTTTTACTGTTGCTACCTTGGTGTTAGCTTTCAGAACACGTAGAACATTCACATAGCCAGCTGGTCATTATTCATTATTTGCATGAATGAATATTTGTTATCAGTATTGGCTCAGTGAAGAGTGCAATATTCCTTTCTTCTTTAAGTAAGCTGCAGTTTGATGACAATAGTTGATCATTTTCGGGAGCTTTTTCATCTGCCAGCCGCTAGTTCACCCAGTTTTCCAGACCGTGCCATTCCCCCTCCAAGCAGCTCGTGTTTCTTGTGTTTCTGCCGTTTCCCCTTCACCTGATCTCACCCACCTGTTTCTGACGTCACCACTGACTTCGTTCAAATACACTGTAGCATATCGTATACCTTCCTTCTTTGCCAAATTGTTTTTTGTGGCTTCCTGCCATAGTGTCTAAACCCATGCCTGATCCTGTTGACTTCCTGCCTGCAAGTACCTTTCTCAACCGACAAGCACTTTTTTGTTTTTGTCATCAACCACAGCACAGTTTCATGATCGCTTACAATGTGCATTATGATTGTCACTATCAACCCTGTGTGTGTGTGTGTGTGTGTGTAGGATACAGCAACTACAACTATGTTGTTAGATGAATGTGCTGATCGTCTAAACTCCCTCTCATATAAACTGTCTCCACAGTGTCCTGCACTCCTGATTATATGACTCATGGTCACACAATGCCAAAAAGATTCACACACTGTTGCACTGGAAGTCAGGATTCAGTGGTCTTTACAGAGCCGTTCCCTGCTGAGGTAGTACATGTCCTGAACATAAAGAGATAAAGAAAAGGTTTGCAGGGGGCTTTAACGCTCTGTCAAACGAACCAGTAAGTACAGAATCATGCTCAGTCATTAGAATCATGTCTTAGTGCTTCTCCAAGTGTACATTCATGCGTTGTACAATCCATCCATCCATGCATCCATGATCTATTGCTGCCTATCCTCTGCAGAGCTGCAGAGCCTGTCCCAGCTAACAATGGGCCGAGGGCAGAGAAAGGTAGAGAGGTAGGTTGCCTGTTTATCACAGAGCAAAAACAATCATTCAGATGATCTAATCATCAAAGTTGAAAGATATTATTTCTGCCATTACTATGAAATAGCATCCTTGTACTGAAAATGAAGTGACAGAAAATTATGTTATGTATGGGGTTTAATACATACAATGACTGTTTCTTACATCTCCAAGTCAAAGTCAGTTTGGGCAAATTTTAATCAAATTTTGAATTTTAAGCCATCACATCTGTAATTATGACAACAAATAACCTAGATGAAGCAACAATAGAGACGTGAAGGGAAAAACTGGCCGCTATTACAGAAGGCACTGACACTGACTGTATGGCCAGTATAATGTGTGCTGTAATGCAATCCCTTAAATACAGCTACAATAAAAATTACTTCAAGTTCACGATACTACAGAGAGGCTAATCATAACTAGACAGGGTGCAGCGGATGTGGAAATAAAAATGACTAAACATAAACACTGATACTATACTGGGGTCAAGGAAGGAAATGAAAGAAGCCATCTACCGTAAATGTGTAGTGTGAGTGTAAATAACGCCACGATCAGACTCATCGAAGCTTCCAGTGCTGAGCGCCCTGAGCCGCTGTAAGTGGATCTGTGCAGGCTTCGTCTCGGCACCCCAGACTGTGCAGCATTGTGCTCTAATGAGGGGTGTCTCTGGTGATCTCTCTCTCTCACACACATTCCAGCTAGAGAAACCCTCTCCTCCAGTGCCAAACCAGGCCAGAGGCAGCCAGGCACGCAGCACATGACCGTAAATACCAACACACCTACATACACATACATACTTAATGTACATACAGTTAGTCTCAAGAGACACGGGAGAAAATTCATTTCAAATAAAGACGTTAAGATGTTCATGAAAGATATTGCACCTTTTGTGATAAAATTATTGCTGGCACCAAAGTATACTGGTATTAGAGTTTTGTATCTTGAAACCAATAATAATAACAAGAGCTTTGGTGGCCAGAAATTTAGGGCCACGTTCTCACAATGTGACTGCAGCAACCCACATGTACAAATGAACAAAGCATGAAATAACAGAACACATAGAGATACCGCACTGTCACTGCATGCATCTGTTCCTCTCCCATAGCATTTCCTGTTGTGGTGTTCCATCTCACCAGGTATTTATTACACAATTCAACATGCCCACAAATTTGAGTCATCTAAGGATATTTCATTATATTTGGTTTGTCAAACCTGCTGCGCAACTTAGAGGCATGGACTACCTTTTGCTGCCCAGGCTTTGAGAGGGCTGTTGTCGTCAATGATGTGGTAGAAGGTCAGGGGGATGATGAGGAAGGGGCTGTCGCTGGATGTGTCGACTTGAAAAGGCACATTGCGCTGGTCCAGCCTCACCGTCTCGCCCTCCTTCGTCAGGGACGTCTGAAGCAGCTTCCCCGTCACCTGGGAGCCAATATGGAGTCAGTAAATGTAGCCAAGAGGTTGCAGGAGGCATCCTGTAACCAAAAGGCCCCAGGTTTAATACCTGAAATGGCCAAATGATGTGTCCTTGGGCAATGCACTGACTGACATGTTCAGTCAACGTATGAGTCATTACTATATTTCATACTAGCAAGATTATTGCACTAAGGCAATTCAACTTGAAAGTTTTTTACTGACAGGATGTGACTCTGAATACTAATCATTTACAGGAAGACGGCCTATGATGTAAATTGAAGGCTTTTATGTACCTGATATTACAACAGCCAATTTAATGAGTTTATGGATCATGTAAAAGCTTGTCTGTTTGTTTTATGGACTTGAAAGGGGTGAGGTTGTAATTCATATCAAATATGAGGGACAAAACTCATGCATATGAGCTCATGCAAATAATAAAATCTGACTCCAGTTACTGTAGAAATAAAATATGTCCAGGACGGCCTTTAGTCGCATTACCTGGCATCCTAGGAGCAGGCTTTTGCGCATGTTGGCTACTCGGATCATGAGGCAGGGACGACCCTCATGATTTGACACAACGGCGTGTTGACTGAACTTCACCGTCTCGCCTCGCTTCTTCGGACGAGCAACCTGCAAGTGGAGGGAAACACGTCGAAGTCTGTCAAACCTTTCACACAACCTTCAGGAATCACTTTACAAGCCCTCCGGTGTTCTCTTTCTCCGTGGAAGATGACCTGACCTTCAGCGAGATACGAGTTCAGAGAAGAGGGGTGAAATTACAGGCACATAAAAGGTAGATGGATAAAAAGGTATTAGACAACAAGGAAGAAGGAATGAGATAAACTTGCTTTTGACAGATACGAGTGGTAATAATCATGGTGACAATCTGTAAGCAAAATCTGTTATCAGACAAACTGATAACCGAGAAGCTGATTATTAAAAACACTAATAGCTGTAATGATACTGGATGGGTAATGGAAGAATCACCAGGCACAAACTGCAATTTCCCTAAACAGTAAACGCATAAAATTCCAAAAGACACCAGCAAGATTTACAGTAAAGGTACTTCAAAGGAAGAATATGTACCGGTAGGATGTTTTGGAATGAATAAAGTGTTCACTGTACCGGGGTCTGCCATTAGAGTACTTAAATTATTAAAATATAAAGCTAGAGTGCAGTGCACGTTCCTCTCTTTCATCACATCCTTAACAATCACATCACACAGTCTGTGCTTTACTCCAGACTGAAAAACGACATCCGACTACCTTCGCGAGGAAGGTGCCCGTGATGAAGATCTCCATCACCATGGTGATGACCAACTGAAAAATTAGCAGCACGATGGCAACCGGACACTCTTCTGTGATGCACCGGAAACCATAGCCAATTGTGGTCTGAGACTCCAGGGAGAAGAGGAAGGCCCCTGTCAGGGTCTTCACCTCCATGACACATGGGGTGTGGTTGGAGGGGGGGTCAAACTCTGGAGGGAAGTGAGACAGAACAGAAGATCATGTATTTAAGGGTGTAAACAAATTACCAAGGAACATTTTGTCCCTCTCTCAATGTTCTGCCAGGTCTTTCTCATGCTCTTTGAGAAAAAAAAAGCATTCCAGTATGTGTTCTTCATTGTTTATTCGTTCACAAAAAAGTACTTGTGTCCATCCATGTCTCTTTTGTGAAAACATAACATTTTGTCTCAGCTACAGGACATTGTTGATTGAGGGGAATAGATGGGTGAGGATGAGTTATATAATATATTGATTATTATATATCAATTATGTTCACTATCTCTGCAGTGTAAATCTCTCAGATCCTCCACCACCCTCCTCCTTACCCAGCAGGTCTCCATGCACCATTGCTACCAGGTACCAAAGAACGCCAAACAGGAACCAGGTTCCAGCAAAGGTGGCAGAGAAGAGGAAGAACTTGTAGCGCCATTGCATGTCCAGAAAGGTTGTCCAGAGGTCGCGTAGGTACAGCGCCCCTCGCCCGCTCACATGCTCAATACGCACGTTGCTTCGTCCATCTTTGGAGAGGACACGGCGCCGCCTTCGCAGAGCAGTGGGCCCTCCAGCTCCTGGCCCTTCTCCACCAGCACCTACACTTCCGGTCACCCCTGTGGAGCCCAGCAGGGGCTTGGTGATGTCTGTCTGCGTCTGGGAGTGGCATACTTTCTGTGGGGAGGAGCCTTCTGAGGAGGGGGGAGTGGCTGAGGTCATGGCTGGCACTGCAGGGGGTTGGAGACAGAAGGAGGGGACAACAGGAGGTAAGGAGAGGAGGAAAAGTGGGTAAAATAGGTATGAATGAAAAGGCGAAGAGAGGCAAAAGATGGCATAGCTTGTATGTCACAAATGAACAGCAGGTGAGTTCAAATGAAAAGGCGCAGGATGTGTGCAAAAGGAGAAAAGGGAGAGGAGAGCGTTCGATAATCACATGAAAGAGAAAAATGACAGAGCGGAACATTTGCCAGGAGAGGGAGATGACGATGAGGAAGGGGATTAGAAGCGCATTTTTAGCTGGACAGTGCTGGGGCTGTCCACGGTGGTCCATTTAAGACCCTTTCTCCTTTCACTGGGGGCAGCTGGCCTTGTCAAAATAAAAGCCCCCTTTCAGCATGAGGGCACAGCTGCTCTTTCACATTAAGAGCGTGATAGTGCTGGTCGCTTCACATGCCAGTTGCACAAGACTGCTACCGAGATGGATGAGGGGGCACTATTGACTGTTACGCTACACGAAAGAAAAGAAGTCTTTGAATTTAAATCAAAGATGCAGAGATCTTTTACTGGTGATCACCCTCTTCCATTTTGATGAAAGCTGTTTTCATACTCTTTCTCTTACTTTTAGGCCCCTTTTTACTTGAACAGAGACCTCCAGTCTGCAGCATTTGCAGCAGATGTGACACACGCAGATGTGCATTCGAAGCAAAGCAGTAGTTTCTTTTACAAGATAGTATATGTTAGGGGACAGTTTTAACTTTTGTGTCAATTAAGATTTGTTTTTACCAGAAGCAGTAGGAAGAGGAGAAGTAGTAAAAGTAGTTTCAAGCATTTCTCATTATGTTTGACCTTAAAATTATTTTAGAGACAGATCTAGTTTTGGGAGGTCGTCAGCAACTCCACAAAAAGTCAGCGAGCCACTGGATATCAATGTAACACCAGAAAGACACTGGACTGCAAATTTGGTTGGAAATGAAAATGAAGTTGACATCAATATCCAATGTTGGCTAATTATCATTGTGACTTTTAGCAGGTGTGCTCTGTGTTTGCAGTATGGGGCTGTCTCTTATGGTTTCGGCTTGAACCCCTTTGCTGAAATTAAGGAAGATCCCAATGCTACCATATGCAATGATACTTGCATAAAGCAAGGTTAACAAACAGTTGCCCCAGTTTGGTGTAGAAGCACTTATCTGGCCTGCACAGAGCGCTGACATCCACCCCATCCAACCCCTTTTGTTAGGAACTGGAACACCAACTGCAAGCCAGGCCTTATCACCCAAGATAAGCGGTTGAGTGCACTAATGCTCTTGTGGCAAAATGGGAGCAAATCTCCTGCAGCCAGGTTCCAATATTTTGTAGGAAGCCTTTCTAGGACAGCAGCAGCTCTTACAGCAGCATATACATTACACAAAGTTTTTGAATTAGACGTTCAACATTCAAATATGTGTCTAATATTCATCTGTGTGTCCACATAGTTTTGGTCACATAGTGTATGTTGAATATAGGCGACCTTCCACTCCTATACAACTACACCATTACTCATTACTCAAGTGCCTGTATTGCAGTGAATGCTTGTGTCAGAGGCTGGTGGTGTAATGTGATGAGACAGTGTGAGTGGCTATGGGTGTCATAGTGTCAGCAGTATATTAATTAAATGAGAAGTGTCCCACCCCACCCCCGGGTGCCATGGACACTTGTTGTCACTGTAAGGGTCGTCCCCTGTGCACTCTTAACTCTTTCCCCTTCCCTTCATCCTCCTTTTCCTCTTCATCTCTCGTGCTCTCACTCACTGTTTGCTAAATGGCCCTTTTGTCTCAAACTGCCTCTGCTTTCCGGAGAGACCATAACAAAACCAAAAACAAAACGACAAAGACAAAAGCCCAAGAGCCGAGGCGATCTGATACGCTCTGTCCTGTCCTGTCCTTTTTGACCCTTCTCTCTCCTCTCTCCGTGCCGGAGCTCACACTGAGTGAATGAATAGAGATCTGTGTTGATGTCTGTGCTCTGAATACTAAGATGTGGAGGGGGAGACAGGGGAGGGAGGCGGGGTCAAGAGGAGGCCCATGTGATCGGCCGTGTCCATCTCCAGCTGAACTCTGAGGCCTGAGGAGCTCCTGCCTACACATACAGTAAACACACACTTGTGTATTAGACATATAGACCTTTTGAGAAGTTAGGACACAGTACAATGCAATTAATTGTCCAAAGGAATGTTTGGCTTGCAAAGCCAAGACCTTACACAAAACATTCAGTAGCTAGCCTTTGCAAGTACATATATATTCATTCATTCACCATTTAAACAGTAAGGCTGGTGTTACTCTTTATTTTTTTTATTGTGAACACATTGCATGAAAACACTAAAACCAACAATAAATCTCAGTACATTCCATCTTCTTTGTCTTTTGCGCCCTGTTCGGTTAAATTATATAAACTGATCTTTTTGACCTCTCGGGTGTAGCATGACAAGGTTTGAACACAAGACAATTGACATATTATCAATTATAAAGGCGTTATGGCGAACTTGTTGCCTATTTACACACTTAGCAGACACAGAGCATCATTGGTATTTCTTTGAGGGCACTGGAGGAAGGATTGAGTCCGATATTCATTCTCCTTTTAGCTCTGTTTTAGTATCCACCAACTCCTCGCATTTAGCTGCTCTCTAGCAGCTCCACCATGTTCACTAGCTAGTTGCTAACTTTGTCTAATGCTGTAATTAATTGGGTTAATCTGTCTGCCATGTCTGGAAACTAATTCTAAATTAGCAGGATGCAAAACCAAAGCGAGTCCAGTGCTAATTTTCTGCAGGTACATTGTTACAAGTGACACCTCTCACATTACTGTTATGTTGTTTATATAAAAATATTGATTAGTGCAGCTTTAAAAAAAAAAAAAACTGTTAAAATTGTTAACAAATGCTGCATCTCGCTAAATATGTATGGCCTTACATCTGCTCACTACTACATTATAGTGTGGTATAAACAATTCATCGTGTCTCTTTAATGCTAATAAATGATAAATATGGGTGAATGATACCAAGAAAAGTTCAATCAATATTAGTAGAGTCAAGTGCATCAGCTCTCTCAGTCACACTGATGGATTCCCTTTCTTGTAAAGTGACTTTTTTTCCACTCATTGGACAACCACCCTCAAGGTTAGGATCTCTTCCTCTGTGTCCGGCTCGCCGTTCCCTCTCCTTCCCCCTGTCCCGTGTGCACAAGAATCCTTTGTTTTCGAGGAGATGAAAGGGACAAAAGCCACCATTGAAAAATACGACTGGGTGAGTGAGAGAGAGGACAAGTTGGACGGGGAGAGGAGAGCAGGACGGAGTGTCGAAGTGTGTGTGTGTTTGCGTGGTGTGTGTTTGATCGTGTGTGAGTATGCAGTGCTCAACATTGTGAGGGGGCAGAGTTGTGTGTGTGTGTGTGTGTGGGGGGGGGGGGGGGATAATTGGTTTGGAGGGGAGGATTGAGGGAGAATTGAGCATCGGGTGACAAAAGCAGAGGAAGAAGAAGGGGGAGAGAAATGGATGGTGGAGGAGAGAGAGAAAGGGGTTTGTGGAGTGAAGGTGGAGGAAACAGATTGGTGACAAAAGACGGTCATTGGTATTCCAGAGGAGAGAGTAATCCCTTCCACTTGGCATCCTTGTCCAGTGTCCACATCCACAGAGAACCCCTAGCAGCCGGTACACTGCACTGAAAAGACTCAATACAACACAACCTGAATGGCTGTGACCAGTGCACAGCACAGCGGCCTGTGCACTGGACTGAAAGGACTGTCTAAACATCAACACAGGCCATGCCAAGGAGGCGTCCGCTCAGCCAGCACAACACGGTAAAACCACAAACGGACTGGAGCCAAACTAAGCACCGCACATCGCCATACAAATGAGCTGCCGCTGTGTCGAAGTCGCTTTGTAAATTGCAGCTAAACATTTTCGTTTTGAGAAAACTTTTTAGTGTGCAGAAAAAACAAATATCATCACTTTCAGGTGTGGAAATGAGGTGTTTTCAGGTTTACCACCGGGTATTTTTTAAGTTTCCCAAATGAGTTTGTGTAGTTTCCCCTTTAATATTACCCTGTTTTCTGCTTTATGGCAATGCTTTATTTTCAGATAATTGAAAGGATTTTTAAGTGGCTTATTTAGTTTAGCAGGACAATGTTCAGTTCTAAATAATCCAGTATATCCAAAATTTTACCAGACAGCCTGTAATTTGATATCCAACCCAACATTCACCATAAGTTTCATAAAGGTTAGTAAGACCAATAATCTATGTATCATAAAACAAAGTGACTATTCTCCTATAGACAATAGAGGTTTGATGGTTGTTCTTATTCTATATAATTGTAAGTTTTTTTTGTCATAATGGCATAATTGTATTTTGATAATACTTTTGAACATTTTGACTCTATCCCTTCTAAAAACCCCTGGTGTTCCTGAAACCAGACGTGTTGGGTACCGGCTGAGCCATTAAAAAAAGTGATTGCAATAGTGATATTCCAGCATTATTGCAACTCAGCACCCTGAATATTGTAATACATATTGAAAGAGATGTAATTATGGGGGTAACATCGTAATAGAGGTTTTGCATACAATCAAACGAATCCCTGTCAAATTGGTTTATAAAAGTTTTATTCTGTATTTCTTTATTTATAAAAGTTGCTTTCTTGATGTTTAATCAGTGATTTAACTACACGTTACAAATTAGCATATTACTATTAATAAGAATAAAGTTTGGTTGCCTTGCAGTGTTTCCAAATAGCCAGGTGGGGGCAGGTACAAAGCACGCCTCCATAAAGACGGGTGAGACGCAATAATCGTTCAGAATGGGATAACGCCGATTTCCAGCGGTCACTCCTCAGATACATTCATTGTATTGTTCTCATTTTTGCACGTGAAAGCGACACAAGTAGCTCGAGAGCTCATCTCCACACAGCTAACTGAGCATTGTTGGTCTCGGAAAATAGACAGAAACACAGCGACACCAATTCTAATGTGCGGAAGTTGGAGGGGGTTTCAGATGCTTTTTTCCCATCTGACAACAATACATTCAACATAGCAACAAATTTCTCCTAATTGCTGATGTAAAGTACAGCAGTTGTATATAAATGTTGCACTTAAGATCTGTGCTGAGTGTGTTTGTATTGTGGCTGATTCAACACCGTTAACATAATTTATCTTGCGTTGGATTTTACAGTAAGAACAGGAAGTAAAAGTGAGCAGTAACCATGGCGATCAGACATTTGTCTCAATGTCTGTGTCTGTCCAAACCTCCACCTAAATCTAACACTTCCTTAAACCACTCGCTTCTACTTCCTCAGCCCAGAATTACTGGCTGAAGAGTTACAACACTGACCTATATCAAACAATGGAAAGCAGCTGTTGTCCACCAGGCAGTGATTTAAGGCTGACTTTTACCACCTCCTTCCAAGCCAGTAGTAGCCGATGACCTGTCCCACTGCGGTAAATCTGACTGCTCCACTACTGTTGTAGCACTGATGAGGATTTCTCTACGAGGTCACGTGATTTGTTTCCGAGCCGAGATTTTCTATGGACTCGGAGTGAACACACCATCGCGCCTTTTTGTTTCCTGTGTGTTTTGTGTGATTCCTCTAATATTTTCTGCTACCACCAGTACTGTACTGCGACAACTATTGTTCGGCCTCTTCTCACATAACTACAGCAGAACTACAGATGTCCTTTTCTTGTCTGTTTTGTATCTGAATATTTACCATACAGCTGCAAGAAAAGCAGAATCTATTATCCACGCAGGACAGGTGCAGGATATGGAAACTTAAATTCAAACAAACTTAAATCTTTGAATACAAAACATTGTACAGTAATAAATGTACATAATAAATTTGCTATTAGAAACAAATGTGAGCTTTTTCATGTGATGATATATGTAAACTCACAGCGGTTCACCGTGTTAAAGTCAGTGCAGGTTTAACAGTGGAACCCCCTCCTCTACTAATATCCCTTCACACTGTAAACACAACACAACTGAGCACCTCTCTGACAGTTTAAGTACATACACGATGTTTCCTCTGATTCTTTTGTGCACCACAGCACTCACAGGCGAACTAGATATCATGAGGATACAACAAACATATCACAGCCAAAAACAAAGGATATTAGAGGCATATGACAGCGGCGCTACCACAGAAAAGAAGAAAAAAAAGATACGATTCATCTTTTCAGACCAATGAAACAGATAGACGGTGAGTCCTTGAAGGAATTATAGTTGGAATAAGTCAGTAAAAGTAAGTGGAGAAGTAAATAAATAGTACAGACCAACACACAGGTCACATAAGCCGTCAGATTCTTACATTTTACTCATATTTTGGTCTAAAATTCCTCTGATACCTTGCTAGGACAAAAGAGGCTGCAAAAGATACAGCTGAGACATCGAATTAGGAAAGTTTTGTGTGTCTTACCTTCCTGTTGACTTGTAACAGAAGCTCACTTTGACCACAGCTTGGAAAGATTTAATTAATTTCACTGTCCAGCAAACATGTGGAAAAAAAAACAGATGACAAGTTTTTATCTGTCTTAGGGGGATTAAAAAAAAAAAAAAAAAAGAAAAAAGTTGAAAAAGGAAAATCAATTTCAGGGTTTTGAACGACACACACTTGTTGACAACTCACACATGTTTTACATCACCTCTCACTTTGACATCACATTGTTTTCCTAGTTTGCCTTCGCGGTCCCTCTAACGTCGCTGTCATCCTTGATTTTTGAAAAAAGAAAGCTCGTCAGGAGAAAGCATGAACCCCGTCAGAAGAGAGGCCTTAGCCAGCGGTCAGGCGGTGTCTCCAGGCGCACTGGTACTGGCGGGACTGGTTCTGGCTCGCTGTTACTGGGTCATTATGTAATCAGATGAGCACAGTTTGCACTTCTTCTTGCATGTGGAACAGAGAGGGAGCCCTGCGCCTGTGTGTCCGAACGCAGAGAGACGTTAAAGAAGCCTGTGCTGTCCACTCCTCCAGGACCCCCCCCCCACCCCAACACTGCATGCCTCACTATATAAACCCCAAAAATATTCACCCAGCCGCTGTTTCACGACATTTTTAATTCATTAATTCAACTCTCCTCCCAGCTTCTCCCTCCTACCCTCCCTCTCCATGTCTCTCCCTGACTGTACACTATAAATGGGCCTCTTTGTTGCGAGGCCTCCTCCGCTGTTTCAGCCTTTGTCAACTTTCTCATGTAAATGTTTGATGGTTATAAGATACAAGCCTGGAAGTCGTTGCACTGAAACAGAGGTATTTACAAATCAAAGACTGGAGAGAAAAAAAAAAAAAGAAAAAAAAAAAAAAAAACAGGGCTCTTTTCTTGTGCACTTGGCTTCTTGCAGTCTTGCGCTGGCCGGTGTGCGGTGAATGGGTAATGTCGGTGCATCTCTGTGAGGCTGTGCCATGTCCGCCTGCAAGGAGGGGGACTTGGTGCTGTATAGTACACATGGTCCGGCTGTGAATGGACGATTTAATTCCCCAAAGTAGCAACCATTATACTGAAACACTGGCCCCCGCGGTGGTGATGGTGGATGTAAAGAAGAAGAAAGAAACAGTGGAAAGTAACGTAAAGTACATTTACTCAAGTCCTGGAGATAAGTTCAGTTTTGAAGTTTTGTTTTGATTTTATTATTCTCTACACTTCTCCATTTCATTGATTATTATCAAACTTTTTACAAAAATGTTTATTTGCAGACCTTATGATTATCATGAGGACAGGTTTTGTGTGGTACCAGGAGTTTGAATGGCTCATGGGAAACTTGGAGATGTGAGCTTATCATCCTAGCTTAGCATCATCCTAGAGTTTTATAAACACTGCAGTAATATTAGATCTCTCTAGAAACACTCCTCTTTGTTACTTCTTAATATCACAATTCATGATATGTCTCACAAACCTGGAAAAAAAAATGATACAGAGTATATATGAAATTGGTATTATTAGGAATTTTGTTGCTGACACAAGAGTCTGAAAATCTGTGTTATATGAATTGTCTTCTTTCATTTCTGGAGTTTCATTAAAAAAAAAAAAAAAAAAAAGTATGTGAATTCAGATGAACTGTTTGTGTTTTGTGAGCCCATACAGGCTGGGTGTATGCAGAAAACAATAATAAAGACTACTCAACATTAATATCACCTTCTCTATTTATAATTATAATTATAATTATTAATATATTATGATGCCACAAGTGTAGAACACCAGTGCATACTACGGGCTGATGCAGAAGCCCCTATAGGAATACTGTGGAAATAATGTGGTGATGTAACAGCACACAAATCTGTATAGCCAAGTATACAGTCTAACTCCTGATAGAGTTAATCTACGTCTCTATAGGAGCGGTCTAATAGAGTTTTTTATTCCAAAGAGAGTAAAAAGGGCATCGTGACAGCCCACCATTCAAAGTTTGCCTTTTAACTTTGTTTTGACAGGAGTTAAATTTACCTCACGTTCAGATGAGAGTCCCCGGGCGGGACGCAGACGCATGAATCTGCAGCAGAGACTCTCTGCACAATAAACCAGCCACTGCACAATATGTGGCCCGGCGGGTTTCACACACACATCAATCTGTGAGGCCCCTCCAACCTGCCAGCGGGTGTTGTTCCCCTTCAATACCCTCTCCCATCCTGCAGCGTTCTGGGCTCCCCTTATCCAGAGCAAAGGGGCCCTGCATCCATAGGGGCCTCGGTCACATTTGGGTGTTTACCTTCTGAGCGAGGATTTGGCTCCTTTTAGGCTCCAGGGTCATCCTTGGCTTCCTGGGTTGGGAGCTTCACCTGAAGCCACCAAGCAGCTGATGAATGAGGTGATAAAAGGGCGAGGTGATCGCTACAGAGGTGTTGAAGAACTGTTCTTGCACTTTGCAAATTGCTGCACAAACATGTAGAGGACATTTTTACAGTTCACTCTCATTATTTTGTCCATACACTGCACTGAAATAACCTACTCTGTCAGAACATATTGCAGCCAAACGTATTTAACCTGTTGCGTCTGTCTTCTAAATCAAATGTTAGAGGAGCAGAACTGACCTGTTTCGGCTCTGTATCTGTATCTCCTCCTTGTTTTATTTATTATCTGTTCCCATCTCTTTTGTACCTGTTCAAGATTCAGATTGATTTCTGAGAACAAGACTCAGTTTGGGTTTTTTTTTTTTTTTTTTTTTTTTTTACTATTTTCTGTGGTTGTTTTTTTTTCCCCTCCCACACAAACATATTTTTGTTGCCGAGCTGCGTTGAAGGCAGATGTAATGGTTGGATTAGCTGACTGAGAGCGCAGCAGGTGGAATCAAAGAAAGCTGTGTGTCAGGTGGGCCTGCGTGTTTTCCACTAACACTAATTTTAGTTACTTCTTAAATTCTTCAGAATGAAGACATCCCCATCTTCAAGCACCGTGCACGCGGAGCGATCGCAAAATTCAACTTCCCTATCAAACATCATTGCCTCACTTTTGTTATGCTGGTTAGTTAGATCCATAACAGTGAAAATAAATAATGAATACATAAATAAGAGTGATGCATCACGGGGCACATCCTGTCATTTCTTGAGTTTATATTTGGGCTAAAAAAAATTTTGAGCCACAGGTGTGGTGTTGCTCTGAGGAATGTCCCATCATCAATTTCCCATCAGCCTCAGGCCCTCAAAAAAAAGCCCCAATAAAAATCTAATATCATGTTAAGTGTAAGCTATGCTTTGAATATTTTTACCGCTTTATCTTGCCATCAAACAGCCCTTTCTTACTACTTTTTTCAGCTAACCATATCCCTACGCACAGGTGCACCTCAACTCCTGTCTGGTTCAATTACATTGCGTGGAGGCCAGGGAAAGCGGCCCTGTTAAAACAACATAATTGAAGTCCATGCAAATTTTATTTTATCAAACAGACAAGTAAATCCAAAAGACTCAGTATTGCACTGTATGATATTTAACCCGCTTCATGTATGTGTGAAAGAATGTGACCTCTCTAAACTAGCAGAAAGCCAGACATTGCTGCTCTGTTGTCAGACTGGCGAGAGTTTTAGGAAAACTATGTCACGGGGGTCACCGGTCACCGAGGGGGAGTCGAGAGGAGGGGGAGGAGAAGTGAAGAGAGTAGAGGGAGAGGTGAGAAGAGGGGAAAGGGGAAGAGAAAGAAAGCATAAAATAAGAACAGCGAGAAAAAGAGGAAGGAAAAGACCAAGCAGACAGAAACAGTAGAAGTTAGAGAGTGGGATAGAGGAGAGAAGAATTTGTTTGGCAGAGAGACGATGAAAAAGGAGGTTGGGAGGAAGGAGAGAAAGTAGCACACAATGGCGTAATGTGGACCAGTTGGACAGCTCCCTCCTTTTTTCATCTCCATCCGTTCTTCCACCCCTCTCTTTGTTGATCCATCCCTTTGGCCCAGGATGAGGTTTGTGTTTCCATCACATGTCGCACATGTTGCCTTCCCCCTTTCTTTCTTCTTTTATTCTTTCACTTTCACCACCCTCCATCCCCTTCCACCCACATACACAAACACACACACACACACACACACTCACTTCCTTTGCAGGTCTCTGACTTCCCCAGTGGATTGAAGATAACGTCTTCACGCATGTAGTAGAAAATGATCTGAGCGTGAGTATGTGCACACAAAAGCACACGTTGCTCTCACAGACACACACACTCACTGCAATACAAGAAAACGAGAAACAGGAAAAAGTAACACAGAGACAAACAAACAAAAAAAACAGGAATTGCAAACTATAACTTACAAACATCAATAATGAGTTGATTTAAAGTCATAGGCTACTGGTTACAGTAAAAAACATAAAGCATTTACACACTGAACGTGCAGGCATTTGTGCACAGATCCTGAGTTTTGGTCATTTGTAACATCACTGCTTCTTCTGCTACTGCAGGAGAAGCAGGTCTGGCACCAGCACTATGGCCACCATAGAAGAAATGGAGTTGATTGAACCCTCTTATATCAATTACAACAACCTCATGCATCGCTGTGTAGGCTCACACTCATGCATGGCTGTGTAGACTTTGTATTAATGAGACAAAGTGAAGCCGATATGTTGTGCTTTAATGTCATTAAAGAATTGTCATTGAAAACCAAAAGAGAATAGCTGTTCATTTGGAAAAGGTACAGTAGATTTGCTCAATACAAATCTCTCACTCCATCTGGTGGTTACCTCTGATACACACTTCAGAGGGACAGTATAAGCAAAAGGTTGGGATTGTACATGTATAGATAGCTTTTTATCTTCTTGTGCACCAGGCCAAACCATGTCCTCATGAAACCCAATTTGTTCCATTTTTCTTCTTGCTTCAAACTTAAAATAAAAAATGAAAAAATCCTGCCTGGATCCATTTTATTTACCACATTTTTGAGGCTCAAAACAAAGCATAGTAAACAGATGAACAGTGTGCTTTTTGATGAGACAAATTTGAAAAGTCTCATATTAATTATTATTATTAGTAGTAGTAGTAGTAGTAGTAGTAGTAGTAGTAGTAGTAGTAGTTGTTGTTGTTGTTGTTGTTGTTGTTGTTGTTGTTGTTGTTGTATTGATTGATTGATCAAGGATATACCTAATGTAAAATGTAACATTTTTATTCAACAATCACAAAAACATTGTCACCTGTATTCTCTATGTAACGATGGGTTACACAGAGAAAAAGAATGAGTGAGCTTGGGTGTAGCTGTAATAGTCGTAATGGCCTCAAGATGTCACCACTGCTCTCCAACAGACCAACAATAAGCCAGATTCGTTTCAACCTCATCAGTGATGTACATGGTATAAACACAGTGGATGACCAGGACAGTTTATTTTGGTTTCAGAGACGTTGCATGTCATGATTGCATATTTTTATTGTTTAACGACTCAAATGCAGGAAAATATGGATTTAGAAGAAGCGGCAGCAAAATACAAACTTTAAATGATCTGTTTTGGGGGGATACAACCTATCATCTTCTGACTAGAAACCTACTTTTCTACTCATGTGATGAGCGGAAAACTAATGAAAAGAAAAACCTGTGAATACAGTATAGGTCAAGAAACATTCATTTCCATTGAGACACAACAGACCTGGGAACATAAAACACGGTAATGACAGTCCCATCAGCCTCAGCTACACTTTGTGTTTAGAGCTAACAACAAAAGGTTGGCATGCTAACACATTGAAATAAGATGATGATCATGGTACACCTGTATGTTAGCATTTTAAAACTGTGAGCATGTTAACATGCTGATGTTAGCACTTTGCTCAAAGCACTGTGTCTAAGTACAGCTTCACAGAGCCATTAGTGTGACTGTGGACTCTCAGCCTTGTTCTTCTTTAATATGTCGCCTTTATTTTCCTTTTTGTTTTGATAGGAAACCAACAAAAACTGGAAGAAAAAACACTATGTACTGGCATTAAACAAAGGTCAGGTTTTGTAGAAGGACACACAAAATATTCCCTGCAGAAATCGCAATTACAGTTTTCTGAAGCCTGCATTCTATGGTGAACGCTGGCTTGCCTCAAAATTTTCCATGTAATCAAATAACATTATCATGAAATGAGTCACATTGCATATAGAAATAATGGCATTGGATGTAGAACAACATATAAGTGCAAACAAAAGCAGTTTCTCTGCAAATTCTATTACTCAATAACAGATCCTTAAATGGACATTTCCTGCACTGTAAAACACCTCATCATTCCCTAACCAAAATCAAGATATAGCATTTGAGTGTTTTAAAGACTATCAAATTATGATTGCACAAAATGTGTAGTAATCTCCAGCTTTTATGCCGACTGTTTGCTTTGAAACAAACTCTTTGAAAGAGCATAATCTTGTAACCCAGTGTTCTAAAGAGCTCACAGGAGGAAACAGTTATCTCAAATTAAAGGAATTTTAAGGAACAAACACACACATACATACAAACGCACATGAGATTTCTTGTTCTGCATTGCTTTTATCTAATGTGCAGCAGCATGGATTGCTGCAAATAGCTCATCTAATTTCTGCCTTCACGAGGTTGAGCCAAGTTCTCACAATGATGACAACCTGATCTGAGTTTTCTGTGTCAGCACATGACCGCTGCGGACTTGGGCCTTCACGGTCATTTTAATGCAGTTACATTTGTATCACGTTTATTCTTGCGCTAATAAACTTGATATCATATTTCTCAGTATTTCCTGTTTACACTTTGATCATCTTTTGCCTCACTGTTGTGTACCTGTGAAAATGTGTTTTCATTGCCGCGCAAACCTGATACCACTTTAACCCCAAACAAACCGCTATTTCTTTGAGATCAATAATCCAAAGCAGTTTGTGCCATGTTAAGCAAATAATTTGGGCTGTTCAGAGTCTCCCTTCAAGTCTATTTCCTTCCATTAGGACTTATCAGTGGTTAATGTAATCAAATAGCTTCTAAATCATGTTAATAGTTGGTTTGTTTGTATTTCAGCTGGTAGGCCAAATGAAGTGCGTGCAGTTGGAAATCTTGAGAAACAGTTGCTGATGTTCCTGGTGAGCAGCCATCATCTCAATCTTACAGCCAATGGGGCTTTTGTTCATGGAATAGAGTCCAAATTTATATTACAAATTGCAACAAAAATGTTGCCATCTGTCAGTGTAAAAAGAAAAATGCTGCTTTTGATTATGACTTTTTAAATGAGCCTCTGCTTCATATATTTAATCTCATTTCTGGTAAAAGTCAGCCACATTATATCCCAGTTCAAAGGGGTGATCTCACCTATAAATCAAGAACTATCACCATATTTCCAAAGTGTCATGTTTAGCCAAATTTCTGGAGTCTTTAGTTGAACAAGTCAAGGATTTCCTGACCTGGTGTTCTGTCAGTGGTTTTCAATTTAGGTTTAGGGTAATTACATTTCTGATGCTTCTCTAGTAAATAGTGACATTGTCACAGCCCTTATCTAAAGCTGATTGACTGTATAGCTTGCAGATAGTTTCATAATTAGCTTTCTCACAGACCTCAGGAGTTCCCCAGGGATCTATTGTGGGTCCTCTTCTGTTCACCTTATATGTAAATTACATTGTATCATTCGTAGGTCCCAGTACTGCACATCTTTATGTGTATGCTAATGACTATTGATATTAATCACCCTATAATTTAAAACTTGGTTCAAATGCAGGGAAAACTAAATCCATGCTGTTTTCTAAAAGGACACAAACTAACAATCCTAAAATTTTGCTCTAAATGGAAAGTGTAATCACTCTATAAAAATAAGTAGTAAAAGTAATAAGTTTAGCATCTGGATTGATGGTAAACATTTAAAATGCATGTCAAAGTACTCACTGTTAAACCTAAGATGAAATTAAGCTTCTTTTTATAGAAGTAAGGCTTGTTTGCCTTTCTGCAACTATAGATTGGGTGACACAATGTTTACATCAGTCCTTATGCTGATATCGTCCATCAACCTCGACTCTAGGGCTGATGACCCCTATACTACACACCATCGCCCTCTTATTCAGAATATGGGCAGGCCATTTCTATGTCACAGGAAAGCAACATTTGCTCTATATCACCTCTGAACGGAGAAGAAGGGGAGACGCAATAATCCTTTGGCACACATTTTCAGCCAGTCTGAAAGGTGTTGGAGAAAGACATCAGTACCAAGGCACATTGAAGCTGGTCTAGCTGCACGTGGTGGCCGAACAACTTACTAAAACACACAGAGTATATCCCATCTCACCTACATTGCTTCATCTGATCATTGTTGGAAGCAACACAACTGATCCAGAGCCTTGGCACACAAACAGGTGATGTGGGTCATCTGTTACATAACTGTGACTGCAAACAACCATGAGTGACACTACATGTCCACATTATTTGTGTGTCATTAGTCATTTTGGGACTTCATTCATATCTGGAAAGTTTCTGGGTTGTTTTTTTCCGCTTGGGGGCCCCTTGGATCATTATCACCTTTCACCCAACTGTTGACACTTTTTATCCTATTCATATGTATTTTTAATTTATGAGAATCGTGAAACGGTGAACATAGCCCCAGATTCTCTGCTGAATTACAATATATCTCAGGATTACACTCAGACATTTAAAGTTAATGGAATTAAATTATCAACAATCACAGTCTATGTTCAGCAGAAATATGACCTACAGTAAATTCACGTCCCTGCTAAATTCAATCAGTTGTACTAGAGTTGTTCTAAAAACCTGTTTTGTTGAATTAAGTTCCAGGTAAGAATCTCCTTTCCAGGTATAGTTTCCCACCTTAACTTCCATCATGTGAAAAAGGTCGGCGTGTAGCACTTCAGTCCCGGGCCTTTGAAAATGTGACCACATGATTCTGCTTTCACATGTAGCCACAATGTTCCACTAATGTAAATCTTTACAGCTGCATAAAGACATGTGGAATGTGTCTGTGTTACACCCTGAGCTCTTTCGCATATACACGTACTGTATTGCATGCTGATAGGTAGAAAAGGTACCTTTAGAGTTGGTCCAAATCAGTCTCTCAAATATTTTAGATTTTTTTTTTTTTTTTTGCTAACACATATGGCTTCCTTTCACTCCACGTCCGACTTTTACAGACTACTGGAATGAGTCAGGACATAGTTGGCCCCACTAAGCACTCAAAGCAGGGAAAAACAAATACTATTAGACCCACAGTGACGTGTATGAGGGTGCAAATGAATGTGAGCAAATACTGAAGTGTACGTTTGTGGATTTTCTGTATTCATCAGGAACCTGAAGATTCAGCGCTCTGGATTATCATCCGACCCTACATGTGAGTGTCACTATCGCTGTAAAAACCCATTGGTCACATGGTTGTTTTGCCAGTGTTATCTTTATCGAGACAAGCCATCAGCAGGTTATGTAAAACGCATTTCCCTTGCTTCTAGAAAAATGCATGCCAAAATCAAAAGGACACAAAAGCTTGTTCTATGTTTTTTTTTTTTTTGGGGGGGGGGGGTTCCATTTGTTTTGCTTTATTAATTATTTTGTTGATTACACAAATAATTAACTGATGACATTTTACCCTCTTTCAGAATATTGGCTGGCAGAATTATATCACTCTAATGGCAGATTGTACTTTAGTTTATGAGTGTGTGTCAAAATGTGTCTGTTTTTGCACATTTTTGGCATATTAAGATAAAGATAAATAGCAACACAACACACCTGCTAACACAAGGTACGAATAGTGCAAAAAGAGGATATAGTTTGCAGAATGTGCAGCTTTTATCTCCGTGAGAAAATCCTCGACAGCATGAGTCTGTGATTTTAGACTTTCAATTTTATGAGTCTGCCTGGAGGTCCACTTACTTGCACCTTTTGCACAACGCTGTTCACGTAACAGAGGGAGTGTCGGGGGAATGTGTCCTGCTAACAAGGTCTGTCATACACTGATGGTATTTAGCACACACTATAAATGTACACACACTCGTCTTGACCTAGTGCTGCTTCATATCCAGCGCTTCGGTTTTATGTAACATACTGTATGTTTCGCTGCAGGGATGACACCAGGAGTCCAAGTTATTCTACTTTTATGTAAAGTCATATTTCCGTTTTATTGCTCAGGGAGTCACAGTGTCAAGGCTGCAAAGCACAGCACACATCCATAGTTAATGTGTATAGGTACTTTATCTATCCATAGACACATTATATATTTTTAAGTATCATAATCAAACCTATTTGTGGACTATGGCAGCAATGCAAGAAACTGCACTAAAAACTGTAATGTAAATGTGCAGGCCAGAAAACCAAAACAAGGAGCTGAAAGAAGCTAAAATGCTCAGTGGAAGTGCAGATTGAGTGAGTATTTTCATTAGGTTTGTCACGACAATCAACACCTTCCCTGTAAGACGTAGTCATTCGACCATTTAATATTGATAAAAAATATTGATTAGAGCAGCTTTAATAATGTATATAATGTAAAGTCTCTCAGTTGGATATAAGTTTACATACTTTAGAGTCAGTTAATCTTCAAGTCTGTGAGATATCAGGGCTGTTGGAGTGTTTAGTCAGTGGCCAACAATCTGATGGTTGCACTGACGGCAGCATGACTCTCATGATGAAGCAATCTGAGAATGTGAGATTGTTTGTATTTGTTGTTTAAAGTCCTCTGTCTCCTGATTAACAACTTTGAACTGTCACAGTGCATCTTATCCTCTGTAGATTAAAGCCTTTGAAAGCCTCACTGCTAAATCCAGAAAAAGAAGTAACACCCCAATAGTCACGACACTTCTGAAACTATGCGTAAACCATTTTCCACCTACTTGACTTCATTTTATGTGTAAATCCAAAACTTTGCAGGTATTTTAACATGTTAATTTTAGAAACATTCATAAGACAAGACCCAAAACACGTGCTGCCAATTTCCCTTATCCGACACAGTTGCTCATGCCATCATTGACCTCGCAGATCGGGTCACGAAGAGGCTCATGAACAGCTTCACCGGCCCACATGACTGCTGACAATATATCACACCACAAATGCATATCAAAGTGCAGATGAGGCCAAGCAGCTCTCTTATATCTCTTTTCACATAAGCTATGGTACTGCCTCTTGTACTTTAGATGGTACAGAGATTTTCTTTTTCGAGTGCCTTGACCCCATAATTTCTGCGTTCTTAGTTTCAGACACATTTTACAATTTGTTTTAACGCAAGCAAGTGTTGCTGACAACCTTTTCACACCGTTTAATGGTTTAGCTTTGGTAGAGACTCAAAGCTGCTCCATTGCATGACTCAACTTTTTTAAACTCAACCATGTACGGGGCCACAACACAGTAGCATTCACGTCTGTATTGGATAATAACATAGGAGCCATATATTTATAAATCCTTGTCTCATTTTAAACATTTTCAAATAGGCAGGTGTCACCCCATGTCAATTCAGTAAGTGTACAATAAGTGTTTAATCATCTTTTATGGCTTTTGTGTTTTGCTGAGTTCATACATTCATACAGTTTTGCAGCTCAGTGCTTTGAGCGAGGTGCGGTGCACCCAGTTCAGCATTAAAGCATTGCTCTTTTCCACCTTTCCCAAAGAGTGGATTTAACATAGTTCTGTGTGATATTGGACGAAGAATCAGCGGATTCAAGGCTAAATATTCACCAGAGTGCATACGTCAAGATGAAGATCTGCCAAGACATCATGGCTGACATTATTCCCCCTAATTCGGTTTCAACTTCCTTTCATTTTTATGATTATTCCTTAACATTTCTTGGAAAAACAAGTAGTGCTTATTAGCAGTACTTTGTGGTAAGTTTTTTGGTTGCTTTTGCTCATTTGTGGATCTTTGTTGTATAAAAACTGTTGTTTTATTGATTATTGTTGATTTTTTTCGTTGTGTTTTCTGCTTTTATTGGTGTTAAAAGAGTTACTGGTGTTAAAGATGCAAACTATTCTTAAACTCAAGACTTTTATCAATTTATGTGCTGTTTTTATACAGATCCTAGATTGAGTTTTGCAGATTACAATTGCTTGCTGTTCATTCTGACCCTCTTTGAGTTTGTAATCAGTGACTTCAGCTGTGCAGTGTGACACCTATTGAGCCCAGCTGTGCAGGGGAGGCGCTGAAGTAATAAACTTTCTAATCTCTTCAAGATTTTAACAAAGAACTCTTATTCTAAAAAAGCTCCATAGAGAGCAGCAAGTCACATGAACTGGTGGATACCCTTATCTGTTTTTTGCATCACTACAAAAGCACCATGTGCAGTGGAAACAGGAGATACCTTGCCCCCCCCCCCAAAAAAACCCTGGCTGGCTGATGTTTTTTGAAAGAGGGGTCAGACTTTTGCATGCAATTGGTCCCATAAAATCAATATTTAGTTTGAGTTAAGGTTTGTTATGGACATATGCACACTGAGAGTGGAACAAACAACTGTGGATACTTCTAGAAAGGTGTCAAGGCCAGGAGAAAAAAAAGGGTGATGTAGAGCTTCTCTGTGACATGACCTCAGATGTATACTGTGTTCTATATGGGTTTGATCATCAGCGCTTAAAACTGTTCACTTTTCATGTCACCGTGCTCCTTAAAGACCAAGCTGCTCCCCTGAGGGTCGGATATCAAAACAGTAACATTCTGTTAGACACACTTAAGATACAGTCAGTAGAAGCACGTAAAAGCAATATGGACTGTAGATGCAAAAGAGCAAAACTTTTAATCATAGAGCTGCAAAGAAACAGAAAATACAATATAAGGCCAAAAGGATGTGGCCACTCCAGGCTAGAGGAAGAATTCTTAATGCTATTTTAGACTCTAGTGTTTCCAACTTTGTGGCATTGTTATAATGCAACTGTGCTCATGTCCATTCAGAAAAAAACGTAACAAACCTCACTAATGCTCTCGTGGCTGAATGCAGATCTCTCAGATTCAAAGGTTTTGGAATGAGATGTTTCATGACCACATGAGCGTAGTGTTCAGATGTCCATGCGCTTTGGTTTGGTTGTATGTAGAACTAATACAAGTAAAGTAAGTAAAGACAAAGATAAAATGAAGTCCAAAAAAGAAAGTGGAGTAACTAACCAAGACAAATAGGGCTTGAGGTGACATATAAAAACTGAAACAGGGCAGGCCGACCCAACGTTAGGGTGGAAAACTGCTCCAGAAATGAGGCACCAGTGGAGCAAAGTTTCACTTTATTTTATTCAGAACAACTGAAATTTGCTTAAATAATTTAGCACCAGGTCAAACCTTTAAAGGCTTTGATCCAGAGTCTAAAGCTACAGTCAAAAAAATCTTAGGAATGTTCCTAATGGGATGAAGAAAAGTATCTAAGTGGCCACTTTCTAAAGACTGAAGGATCAATGGAAGGACCTTTCAGCAGACATGTGAGATGATAGCATATCCATCCGAATCCAGTGATTCCAGGTCAGGACCTCAGGTGACCTTACGTGTGAGAAATCCCTGCCTGCATTAGCTGTGGCAGCTTCGCAAATCACATCAAACACGGCAGATGATAGGTTATGGAATGCATATCTAGATGTGTAAATGATGAACCTGTGTATCTTTTCAGGGTCTGCTGATGTTGCATCCCATGAAAATCAGTGTCTAAATTCAGCAGGTAATAGATTTCTGTTGGAATTCATCTTAACGTTATCAAGCTCCTTTCTGCTTCTGAATTAGAGTCCAGTCAGCGTCTTGTGTGTTTTATACTACATGACTGTTTGTCAGTGCTACAAATAAAGTGTACCAGCACTTGACATCTGACAACCAAATGACTGCAGCCATGTGACCGCTCCTTTCCTGCCACTATCAGCGTCTCTATCCCAAGAACATTTTTATTGACATTTTGAATTGGTGGCAAAAGCTGAAGAACGGGTAAACAGGTCACTGGGGTTCGCCGTGCTGCCGTCAGATGGCTGCCTCTCATTGGCTGAGCCTAAGGCGTGTTAGCTGCAACCAAGGGGAGGGGCAAAGAGGTCAATGGGTCAATGATTCCCACCGTGTTATCAGACGAACTGTCCTTTAAAAAGAACAAGAGATATGCAGAAGCCAGAACCCAAACAAAAGGGTGGTTTGCTCAGAAGGAAGTCATAATACACACAGAGGCTGACGACTGTCCTTTTAGGTGTCAATGCCAAACAGCAACACAAGGTCCAACAACGTCAGGATGTATGTTGTGGTCTAGGCTCCCCATGTTTTGGCTGGTGTTCGACTTTGACAAGCTGTTGGTGTAATCCTACACAACTGAACCATAGCAAAGGTCAACAGTGGCTTACGTTAACTTGCATAATGATTACAGGTTGACTTCCACCGGATGTGTTTTGCTGTCCTTTGTTCGGGAGTGTGCCGTTTTACAGAAATATGAATCTAGCAATAAACCCCCAAAAAAGGGGGGGGGGGGTTATGTAACCCTTGTTAGTGACCACGATTTGTCTGTCCTCTCAGTCTTTGTGTCCCTGCAACTGCAGTGTCCGGTAAACGCCAAACATGTTTTAAAACCTTTTTATTTAATGAAAATTAAAATATAGGAAAAAATTAAGCTGTAAATTTTGGTATGTGCAACAGTTTGGGCACATAGTGCTTAATTGTCGTAATGGACAAGAAGAACCTCTTTGCTCTTGCTTTGTCTTGTTTTGTTTTGTATCTTCTTGTGGATCTTCTTACTCTTTTTTTTAGAGCAGTGTGTCTTTTTGCAAGTTCTCTCAGAAGGTCAGGTAGCTGTTGCGGAAACTTGAAATGCAGGACTTCGACTTATAAGGGAATATTTTCACGCTGTGGCATTGATACTTTTACTTGAGTAGAGGACCTGAATGCTTCCTCCACCACTGGTAGATCATCAACTATAGAAACTAGATCAGCTGTCTCCTCTCTGATCACTTTGACATCTCTGTACTTAAATGTGAAAAGGAATTTATTAACACGTGTTTTTTTTGCCGTTTTACTCTGGGCCCTCTTCCTTTTGAAATGTGTGTCCATCGCTGCTCATCACATCGTTTCGTTTCACATTTATTATGGCCCATCAATTACAGGACGTTCAGTCCAGGTGACATTCCTCATGACTGTGTGTTTGCGCAGCAAAGACATATCCCATGAGTACAATGTGGAGCTATAAATGAGCCGATCAAAAAGACTCATTGTTTATAATTTACTGGGTTGTGATCTGCTTCATTTACAACACACACTGTTCAAACAGGGTGTGTCATGCACATGCGTCAATGAACTAAGTCTTAACTTGCTACAACAGCAAAAACACATGGTACAATGTATGATGAAGCAATGTTGCAGCTGGAGCGGACAAAATACCATAAACACGCCATGAAATAGGACTTTATCTAATGCACCAATTGATGCAATGCTCCATAGGTCATGGTGGGTTGTATACTGTATACTGCATACAACAGGCATAGATATATATATAGATATACATACCTGTTTAGTGTGCTTCTAATTGTGGGCTATGTTTATTATCATATATTATTATGGTTGGTTTGGCAAACATCAATTTTTTTTACCTTGTTCCTTCAAAATATTGGATAAAAACTAACATATCAAAGTACTGAAATCCACACGTCTTTGACAGCTGACATTATTTAGGATTTTGAACAAGTGTGAAGATACTTGGTAGTTACAGCCCTCTCCCATAAGGTTGAAATCAGAAGCACATCAGCTGTAAACTCTACCTCTCAAATGACTCTGAGTGGACCGTTCCTGTAGGAACAGTTTTATGTTATACTTGGCAGATGTATATACAGTATAAAATTACAAAAAAAAAACTCACATTTCTTACATTATCAAAAATAAAAGTACTCATCATACAAAATGGACTATTCCAAAGTTTGATATTATTTTCATTATCATTGACACACTATCATGTAATTTGAATTTGAAAGGTCAGTGTAATTTAAATGGCCATATGTGAGCTTGAGTTGTGTGTAAGATCTTGAATAGTGGAGTATAAAGGACAAGATTTTCCTTTGAAAGGTAGTAGAATATAAATGGCCGTAGGCTACAAGTAAAGGTAAATATATAAATATAAGTAAAGGTGCTCAAGTGTATTAGGGGAGGCATTAAGGAATATTTAGAGAAATGTGCTGACTTTTCATGACAATCCAGTGAATACATGAAAAACATTAACTTTTACACCCTGATGGCGAGAAAGGGAGCAACAAATAGACACGTGATGTTCAAAACACAGCGTCCCCCAGTCTGTGCCATGCTGAAAATACACATCTTATCTTGTTTTGCATCTGGGGGGGGGTTAATAACTGCAGTGTTGATCAAACAGAAGCTGACTGATTATTGCTGAATGACTGTTGCGACAACTGACTGTTTTCCCTGTTAACAATGATGTGGACATCAACCTGTGGAGGGATTTAGGGTTTAATGGACACTGAGCTCCACTGTTATTGCTGCTGGGAAGAGGGAGGGGACTGAATGGGGTGGGGGCTGCTGACCAGAACAGGCACATTTCTCATTTCCTTGTCTGCGTTGCATATTACCAAGATACTATATCTGATACTAATTTGAAGGTGTGACCGCACTACCAATGAGGCTGCAGCATCCTTATACGTCATTTCAAGCGGAGAAGGGGCGGGGCTCCGGCCCTATAATAAACCCGGCGGCTGCGCTTTTCCCCCCAGACTCGACCAGGCGCTCTGAGGCTTTTGCAACCAAAACCAGAAGAAAAAAAAAAACAGAAGCCTTTTTAAATATTCTCCCCAGCCTGTTTATAATATTCAATATTTTCTAACAGCTGGGATTTAATTTGACGTTTTGCCACCTGGAACTTTTTTTTTTTTTGGCGCTTAAAAAGTGCGGTGCCACACTTTAACTTTTTTTCTCACCTGACCAGACTTTTATTTAATCTTCCGCAATGTTTCCAGAGGCAAACAAAGGGTGAGTAGACTTTTGAACAGACTGTCCTCTCTCAGACTCTCTCCTCTCCACGCTGCCGAGCACATGGTGCCTTCATGGGCACGTCAAGGCAGTGGGCAAAAAATATATCGGGAATGCAGGAGCGGAGCCAAAGGAAATTCGCGCATGCGCTGAAGGCAGCAGGGACCGAATAGAAAACCATTCATTCATTGCCGAGGGGGGGGTGCGACGTGGAAGACCCCCTCCTCTTTTGAATGATCAATTTTTTACTTCTGACTTATTTTTTTTTATGCTTAGACCAGTATCCCTTGAGGCAGCAGATGCCTCCTTCATTTGATTTTAGCTGTAAATATGAATTTAAAAAAAGTGCCTAAGGACTTCATTCATTTAAAGCATCAGGTATTTATAGCCTGCTCCTAAAAGGATGTCTGTTGATCAGCTCCTGGGTGTGGGCCAAAGCAGTTAAATAACATAACTGCTCAAATTACATAAACTGAATTAGACAAATTAAAGGGGACAAGGGATGTTTCATCTCAGCAGACGTGTGTGTGTGTGTGTGTGTGTGTGTGTGTGTGTGTGTGTGTGTGTGTTACCACTGAGGTGCACGAGAAGTGTGATACCACTGTGACTCTGCAGGAATGTGGGCATGTGTTGGAGGGAGACTGTGTCATATCCTTATTAGTAGCAGTTCTCAGATTAGGCCTGCTGGGACGGGTCAGAGAGGGTCGATCACATATTGTGGTTGGACAGTCCTGGCACAGGCAGGCAGCACGCTTTGGGCACCCCAATGAAAGACACATAGAGAGGGCTATGGAGTTTTTTTTTTTTTTTTTTTGGATACCCCACCTATATGACGGGGTTTCCCCCAGTGCACCCAGTGCACAGTTCAGCTATGATGGGTGCGTAGAGCAGGGCATGCAGGGGCTGAGTGAATCAATGAGCTGCACTCAGCTCTGCGATGAAATAAGATTTTAGCCATTTGAAATAGTTAAAAATCAATATGTGGCGGCGTTGATATGGCCACCACAACTAAATCCATGTACGGGGAAACATGGCTCTTATCCTGCAATCTGTTAATAATGAGGCATCAGGTTCCATAGGAGGTGAGTAAGGACTTTCTGACTGTGAAAGGAGGCAGGTCTCTTGCAGAGAAAGCACAAAAGATACAACAAAAATGTGAAGGGCACTGTTAGATACAGTTCTGCTGATCTTTCTGTGGTCGTTTTTACGATACAAAATATGCTTTCACAACATTCAGAGATAAAGGTATTGCGCTGACATGAGATAACTGAGTTTTGCTCACTTTGCTGCTAGTGGTCATCCTAACCTTTTTTTTTTTATTTTTTATTTTTTAATGTCATCCAGATACAACTATGATGAGTGCAAGGCCATTGCCGATTGGCTGCTGGCCCAGACGGACGTCCGACCCTCAGTGGGCATCGTGTGTGGATCAGGGCTTGGAGGGCTGGCTGACATGTTAAAGGACCAGGTAGCCTTCAACTACAAGGACATCCCCAGCTTTCCACAGAGCACTGGTGGGTTAAAGTACAAGACAGCTCTCTGTCGCTGACTCTCCGTCGTATACTTTTGATATTTACTGACGGATTGTGTTTTTTTTTATTCCTGCAGTGCATGGACATGCAGGACGGCTAGTGTTTGGCACACTGAAGGGGAGGCCATGTGTTTGCATGCAGGGGCGCTTCCACCTGTATGAGGGTTACCCAATCCAGAAGGTGTGTGTGATTCACGCATGCTTTTTTAAACACTTGAACTAACTGGGTTTGACGTCCTGGCCTTCAAAAAAATTCTCCATATCCGGACATGCTGCTGCAGGACAAACCTGAATAGTTAGATAACGTCTATGTTTACATACTGTGTGTGTTCCAGATTACACTGCCCATCCGAATCTTCAAGCTGCTCGGTGTGGAGACGGTGATGCTGACCAACGCAGCTGGAGGCCTCAATCAGGACTTCAAAGTGGGAGACATCATGATCATCAAAGACCACCTCAACATGCCCGGCTTCGCTGGCAACAACCCTCTGGCTGGACCCAACGATGAGAGGTAGGAAATCCTCTCACCTGCATCACTACACCTTTTAAACTCGTTTGGAGCAACGTCGGCCTCAGGCCTGCTCCCTCCTCTGCCCTCACTCAACCCTCCATCTGTCTGTCCACGTCTTCATGTTGCAGGTTCGGCGTGCGTTTCCCCTGCATGTCCGACGCGTACGACAGAGAGCTGCAGCAGCTGGCCGTGGATGTGGGCCAGGAGCTCGGCTATGGAGACTTCCTGAAGGAGGGCGTCTACTGCGTGCTGGGCGGCCCCTCGTTCGAGACCATCGCTGAGTGCCGCATGCTGCACAAACTGGGCGCTGATGCTGTTGGTGAGTCGATTTCATAGACTAGTGATAATTAGCCACATATACACATTATTTTATAGTTACACTACATGAACAGCACTGTGGAAATTTTACCTTTTTAAAGCTGCTGTAAATGAGGCTTTTATGTAAAAATGCATGTCAGCTTAGACTTATTCACCCACAGAGAGACAAAACAAAGCTGTATAGTTTAATACAAACCTCTGAACTGAAGCCAGCAAAGCTGGATTTGTCAACATTAGTTCTGCATTTCTTCTGTTGCTATAAACGTCAGAGACCACCCAGCCAGTCATCAAGTTTCACAGTTTAATGGTTTCATCCCTTCCCTTTTTTAGGCATGAGCACAGTCCACGAGGTGATTGTTGCACGTCACTGCGGCATGCGTGTCTTCGCCCTCTCGCTGATCACCAACCAGGCGGTCATGGACTACGACAGTGAGGAGAAGGCCAACCACGAGGAGGTCCTTCAGACAGGAAAGCAGCGGGCCGAGCAGCTGGAGCGACTGGTTTCCACCATGGTGACCAGGATCGAGCACAACAACAACTACGCCTAAGAGATGCCGTGCTTCGTTAGGGCCATGCTTCATTAGGGCCATGCTTCATGCTAGTCAGAGGCTAGGCTTTAGCCTTTTAGTATCACTAAAGGATACTTAAAGTGGTTGTGGTTCACATACAACGCTGTTCTACCAAAGAAAATCCCACTTAGTTTATCATTCAGTTGAGGAGTTGGGCTGCTTTTAATCTTAGGTCAAAAGATGATAACATCAGAGTCATCGGAAAAATCTCACTCACAGAAATTTAAAGAACGCACACAACCTTTGTCTTCATGTCACTCTGCCTGATCTGTCATCGTACATTCCTCGACCAAGCGGCTCCAGATTAAAAAGTCACTCAAGTTTTTTTTTTTTTTTATCATTTTAAAACGAGGCATATTTGTTCTAACTTAATATATGATCATCTTGTATAAATGTCTGCAATTTAACTTAACAATGAGCCAAAATTAGCTGTAAAGATCCTAATATTATGTTGTTGAAATGTGTACATTAGTAAGGTATTTTACTGTGCTTGTTTTTTTTAATATAAATGTTATTATTATTATATTAATATTTATTACTATAAAAAGTTGTTTGTGTTGTTCTTGGGGGGGGTTGAGGGCAACCATCAAAGTAAACACGATACCCAGCCTTTATTTCTAGATTCAACACAAATATGGAAATTGAGACACATGAAAATCTCCTTATGTTTATTTTCAAAGTGTGTATTGAAGTTTAACAGAGAAAGCTATGCAGTAAACCAAGGTATTGCATGATGAACGGGTCCAAAGGGAATGAGAATGTTACCACTGTAAACATTTGATAATGTTGCATAAGCATTACGTGGCAAAAACTGAAGGACAAGATTGCTGGCACTGTCAGAAAACCATACAAATTTAAGGGGTTTGGCAGTAACTTTTTTTTTTTTTTTTTTTTTTTTTTGATGACATGAAAAACATTGTTTCAATATACAAAAAGTTAAAAATCGGTAAAATAATTGGCAGAACAAACTATTTGGTTATTTGAAACACTTGATAAAATTATGACACTTTACATGTACATCCTCCACACTTGAAGTGACTTATTATTTTGTAATACAAGCCTTCAAATAAACATTTGTTCCCATAGTTGAACAGAGATCAGGCAGGCAGACACATCACATTTCACACTGCATGCATACAACGTGTCGATCCATCTTGCATAATTGTTTACCTTCACCTAAAGTACCGATGTGTTCTTGTTCCCTTTGAAAGGCAAATTTAAACAAGGCTGACACATCCCTTTATAAACCACAGTTCCTGCCATGATATAAAAGTTAAAAGATTCTTTTTCAATTCTGCTAAACAGGCTGTAAAAAGTGCCATGCATAACGATAAGCAGGTATGTATTAAAGCTAAACAGCATTAGTTTTAAAGACATATAACTCAAGACATTCTCTATAATACAACACGCCACCGTTGTCTCCGCACCGCAAGGCCCCGTAAAGCTTCATGAGTGGATCCTCGATGCCCGGAGAAAAGCAAAGTTCGGCACAAGATGTAAACAGAAAGCGCCAGGCCAGCAGCGTCGCTACAAAGGCCGAGTAGAGATACATATTAGGCACATCCATTTGCACTAAATGTTGGGTGTTAAATAGAAAAGGCTGAAGAGCAAGCTGGCAAACTCTGTGGCTCTCCACGTCGACCACAACTGGCGCTGAGATTGTGATAACTGGCAGCAGGCTCAACTTCCAATGGCTCCCATTGAGAAAGAAAGAAAAGCTCTGAGAGAAGGATTCTGCAGATTGTAGTTTGTCCTCAAGTACATAAAGTCTCAATGGACGAGCGACATGTCTATATCGCTGATTTAATCAAACAATAAAAGTATTACACTCAATCAGCAGATGAAAGTAGCAATGCAACCTGGTGCTTATTATGTATACTTTTTAAGATTAAGAGTGATATTCTCAATAAAAGCACAATTACACTAACTAACATACAATTTCTTAGTTGGCTGGGGCAAACCTTGCAGACTCAGGTTTTGTTTTTTTTATGTAGAGTAAAATGCTGTAAAATAGCTGCTTGGAGAACCAACCCTTACTTTTTCTGAATGAATAATTATCATATTGAAGGTGAAATAAATCAGGTCAGTCAGCTGATGAAAAATGAATGTTTCTGCTGACATACAAAAAATAAAACGGACAGATAAATCCATGTTTCCCTTCATTTCTTTGTGAATTTTATATATTCATAAATGTAGTGTTCATTAATCATTTTTCAATTTATTTGACTACATAATAAAAGTAAAAAAGTTACATTGATATGGGTACATTTACCACTTAACCATAAAAAACTAAGGCTTTTTTTTTTTTTTTTTGCCTCCACCCACTGAAATTAAACCAATAAGATTATTTCTGTACCCGAACTAAGTCTGCTTTCGAGAAATGTTTGTGTGACTGAAGGTTGTCCAGCTTGCAGCTCACTGTGCTGCAGAGTTGACTGCCAGGATAGAAGAAGAGAGCTCCCTTTTACTGGCCAAACAGGTGACAAATAAAGGATCGGCACATGTTTCCAGTGCAGGCACAGTAAAGATGAATTTACAGTCTTTGGCCTCACAGGGCGTCAGCAGCGAGCGGCGTGGAGGAGAGGAAGAGCTGGTGGAGAAAAGGCACTTCTGAAACAACAGATGCTGGGCCTGGAGCTGCAGCAGGATGCGGCGCAGGAGTTACAAAGGGGTCCACTCATCTTTAGGCAAACATGGTCAGCGTAATCCACTGTAGAACACACAGTGCACGTGAATTAGGAAATGCAAACTATGAATAAGTCACAGGTGGATAAGCAAACATGCAACAAATTATGAGAAAACAAGGGTTGGTGAATGTGTGGCCATACCTGGAAGAAGGTGAGGGATATGTGACCGTCTGCGTCTGTGTCCAAGGTCTTAAAGGTTTCTTCAGAGGCAGAAACAAAGAGAAGCACTTATTTAGTATTTTAACTTCTATTCTGGTTTAATATGTTGACTGAAGGCTAATACACGGCAGAAATGTAGGGGATGTTATCTATTTTCAATCACAAATGGTACTGTATGTGAACAGTCGTTTAGTGGGGGGACTCACTGAACATGGTCTCCAGTCTGACCAGACAGGTGACGAAGTTGTCGAAGTCGACCGCCATGTCTTCCTCGGTGTAGCGCAGGATGATCAGCTGGAACAGGTGGTTGGTCAGCTTGAAACCTGAATCCACAAGAGAACAAAACAAGTTTTACCAAACAGTAATCAAAGATATTTAACCCATAATCCTTTGGAAAGACTGTCTGAATGTGTGAGGGCTTTTGCGTTTTCCTTTCCCTTTTCTCATATTGAAATGAAAAGCAACAGTACCTGCAGATTCGAGAGCCATCCTCATCTCATAGGAGCTCATGGTGCCTGATTTGTCCAAGTCAAACTGCCTGAATATGGTCTGGCATGGACACAGAAAGTGGACAGAAACCAGCAACCAGTTAGACAGCAAACAAGACATGAAAAAAACAGTCCAGTGGCCGGTTATCAAAATAAGCAAGAGACTGACGCAAGTACCATGAAGCAATCAATACTGTTCGAGATCAAGCCTTGGGGACTGCTGATTAAACTCACCAGGTATCGTTTAATCTTTTCCCAGAGGACATGGAACTCAGTCAGGCCCAGCTTTCCGCTGCCGTCCGTCTGATCCCACAAGTTAAAAAAACAACAGCCACTTTCTTGGACAACAAGTACGACAACAGAGTGAAGCTTTCAAAGTAAGACCCAGACGGCTAAAATCAAACCAGCGAGCCTGTTTCCAGGTAATAATCATGTATTTAACAAAATAAAAGCTGAACTGATGTTTTAACACTGTTTCCAGGATACGTCCATGAGGTTTATCATGCTGCGGCAGGCCTCCTTCGTGAAGCCATCGGTCTTCAGGTCTTTATCTGTTTGCAAGAGAGTTTGACACAAAACGAGGAGATGATTTGAACCATTTTAAAAACCAATTCCATAATTTCATGAGCAAAACACCAGCTTGGGACCCCACTGCACAGCTGAGCCGCGACTGACGTTTGCTGATGATCCTGTTCAGTATGGTCTGCAGCTCTGTGACACTGATCTCCATGTCCTGTCGGCACAGACAAAGAAGGCCAATTAATAAATAAATAGGATTACGTGAATATACCATGAACCATTTCATGTGAGAGCGCGCTTACCGGCCCCGCCAGCTGTCTGAAGAGGTTCTTGAAGGCTGCGTCGATCTGGCTCTCATCGAGCTGCGTCTGAAACACAGAAAACGTTTTCAGTGCACGTCTCGTTTCTTCCCGCGCTTCGTTAGGCGTGTCACGTGTTACGCTCGTCCTCTCACCTCTGTTGGAAGCTCCGCTACAACGTCGTCATCAAGCTCCCTGGAGTAGAAACATTTTCAAAATGTTAATTCAATGCATTCCTAATTTTTTTTTTGACCGTATTAAGTTATATTTAAGTCATTTTTAAGAGAATGATTTAGAAGTTACTGTTACATTAAAAACCATTATTTAATTGTGGAATTTCTTTTTGTTTTGTCCTCATTTTCATATTGACCCCATTCATTGTGTGTATGCTCATAGGTGTAACAGCTTATATGGGCTGTTCAAAAACCCTTATGTGAAATAGGTTTTAAAAAAAAATAAGACGACAAAACAATCATTCACAATATCTTGAATGTGTCACAGTGTGAGCGTGGCCACTCACTCGGAGTCGGCAGGCTTCTCAGAGAAAACCCTGAGGCAAAAGTCAGCCTCTTTGTGCGGCTCGAAAGTGGAGGGGACGATGACGTATTCCCCCGCCGGCAGCCGCAGCCGCGAGCTGACCTCCCTCAGGTTGATGAAGAGCTCGGAACGAGCGCTGGAGGCGTGGGTGAGGAAAAACTCCCGCTTCAGGTGGACCCCCGACCTGCCCACAAACTGAGAAGGGAGTTAGTCAAGGTTTGACAGCCTGTTGTCGAGAGCGGCCCTCCCTCTTATTTCTTCCATTTAAAAATGGTTATTTATGAAAGTGGAAAGCAGAAAAGCTCTTACCTCATTTGGAACCTGTAAAGAACAGAGATAATCAGCATCAGTGATTTGATGAGGAACATGAAAAGACAGAAAGGAGAAGCTGTCAGCTGTAAGAAATAAAGCTACAACCACAATAACGTGGGCAAACTTTTACGTTTTCTGACCTCGTAGACAGCAAACCCGATGGTCTCCATGTCTTGTCCTTCTCGCCGCTTCTTCCTGCGGTCCTTCTGCATGAGGGCAACCAGGAAGCTGCAGTCTGATTGGCCGGGAGCGTCTGTGTGCTGGAGTGCGATCTTGAACTGAGGGTTGAGCCAAAAGGTTGCTGGAGGCAGGAGGTGAAAAAGTTCAGATTGTTCCTTTCAATGTGGTATTCAGTAATTACTTCACACACTGGCAACTGTGTCTCCTGATAAACACTGAAAGACACCAACACCAATATAACTGTCGATGAGACTCATCATACTTGGATGGATTATCAATAATTTCCATAGATCCCTCACTTAAAACGTTTTTTACTGGTAGTTCAGTAAATAACGGGACAGTTTTTGTTGTTTCAGTGGCAGTAGGTTAAGAAAACACACTTCACTTCCATGCATGTCCACGTTCATGCTGCGTCAATTCCAAAATTTATTTTAAAGCAGGCCATTGTTTCAAGATTCAGTGTTTAAATGGGAGTCACTGGTTCACATTCCTCCACTAAATTCATCCAAATCCTTCCTCCCTCCCTCTGCACATCCTTGAGTTCCAGGATTGAACAGAATCCTAAAACTGGTCTGGTGAGTGTCAGAGGAAACTCTGAGGTGCTCAAACCTTTAAAAGAACAATTCATCTCCTGTACCTCCACTTTCCCACCTGTTTTCTTCCACCCACCCATCCGCAGCCTCACACTTCTCCCCTGTTTGCTGCCTCCATCACTTCATACCTGGGTAGTTCCTGCAGCCTCCAGCGGTGCTGCCTCTCCTCCATTCTCCCTGGTAGAGCGAGGAGCTCCACTTCTTCAGCTGGCTGTTCTGCAGGGCGTCGGCTGTCAGGTTACAGATCTCCAGACGACTGAACTCGCGCAGGAAGTCACTGAACGACATCCTGAGAGGTGGAAACAGGTACACTGTCAGGACCGTGTGGCCGATTGTGCCTGAACTTTGTTTCAGGGATACAGAGGTATATAAAAGGAAACATATTTACAGCTCTTTTGGCTCTGGAATAAGTTATTTATTGCACATGCACAGCTCTAAATAATCATCAGGAAAAAAAGGTGACACAAAATTTCTTCCAGCTCCTCAGAGCTAAACTACCTGCGTTGTCACTGACACTACGAGTCAAAACGCTCACGTATACTCACCAGAATTCACCGTCCTCGCTGCGGTTCTGTAGCCGACTTCTGACGGAGCGGTCCACATTGTCCCACTCTCTGGAGCTGAGGGTGGCACAAAGTCAAGAGAAAATCGCACAAATATAAAGTGTTGACACAAAAGTCGGGGGCAAATTTAGCAAAATTTTATTTATATCAGACATTCTTTCTTCGTGCAGCTTCTCCAATCACCCCCTCTGATCACACAATCTAGCCTTTCTTTTCTTCTCTCTGTTATTTAGGCCACCATGGACATCTGTATCAAATTTCATGGCAGTGCTCTTGTGATATTTCAGTCTGCATTACAGTGGTGGTCCACTGTAGACAGTAAAACCTCAGAACAGAGATGCGGGCAGAGAAGAGAACTTTGGAATGTAAAAGATATTTCCGTTTAATCGAAACCTTCAGTGTTACGCAACAGTGAACTGCAGAAATCTCCAGAAAAACTTTTTTTTTTTTCAGCTCAGCTGCGAACACTTCGCGAATCATGGTCGGTGTGTTAAGTGTTGAAAATGCTCAATGGGGCTGTGACATAAGAGTGCCAGAGGGAAAATATCTGGTGCGTGTCTCTTTCATAACCATAGTAACATGATATACATGATCCCACCCAGTCTGAGATGAGGACAGCTGTGCACCCCGACTACGCCTCCTCCCCCCATCAGCTTTTCCTCCTTTTCTCTAACTCTTTGGGATCAGACTGAGAGGAAGCTAATTTCTCGTTTTTGACAACATTTGTATAAAGATATGAAAATGACCAAATGACCATATTAAGGTTTAATCAGTTAGTCTCTGTGGAATGATACATCATAGGTGTCGAGTAAAACCGTACTTGTCGCTCCAGGCTCCGGTCCATTCCACTTCCCCCCAGGGGTTCCTGATGCGAACCAGCTTGGTCATGTTCCCTCTGTACACCACCTACGAGGGGAGAGACACCACCTGACATTCACATCTCGTCCCTGCTTAACCCGCATCTGCCGCGTGGTGTTGTACAGTAGACACACAGTCATGTGCGTGCACACACACGCATTAGTCTGAAATGAATTGTTACAGCGAGACACGCCATAATAAAGGGAGAAACCAGCCAACCCAGCATTTAAATCAGATGACCGTCCATTATAAAATATTGATTACAACAATTCGTTCGTCATCTGGTTCTTTATCATGTGAAAATGAAATTAGGATCACGCTGTTACTGTAGAAAACACTGCAAAACACTGATTTCGGTAGCATGACACACTCTGCAAAGTCTAGGATTTCAACCTATACATTTCTGAATGAAAATGTTACATTCATTTTCTAGGAGTTTGGACCCAGCAGCTACTTAAAAACTTCACTAAAGAGAATAAAGTGAACTTCTACAGATTTTTTTTTTTTTTTTTTTTTTTTTTTTTGCTTTTCCAAATTTCTACATTCAAACCTTTTGGTTTCTTTCTATGTTGTATGAAATAAAACTGACTTAGGCACATACTGCAGTCTCAGCAACAGCAGCTCTACAGCATGTTTTCCTCCTTTTTACAGTTTAGGGCACATAAAACCAGACTAAAGTGTGCACTTTAGTCTGGTTTTATGTGCATAGGCTCATCTTAGCCAGACATGTTACATAAATTACAGACAGTTATGTAACATGTGATGCAAGGCAACTCAAAGTTATGGCATTTTAAGGACGTTTTTCTGTATGGTTTTAGTTTTTAATCACTACAGCTCATATTTCCCAAAAGTATCTTTAAAGTTTCCTTTCAATATGTAAATGTGTGTTTTAAGGCATAACTAGAGGATTCACACACTCTGTGTTTTCAATCTCAAGAGACCTTCCTGGTATCAAATAGATACATTAAATGAATGAATGAAAACCATACAGTACCTAACTTTGTCATGTCCTTATTTTGCCACACTGGGCCTGTAAAGACTTCATGCTCGTTCATCATGTATCTGCTCATTAGTCACCAGTCCTCACCTCGTCCACAGCAGTCACAGAGTAGGCGTGTCCCTTCACCAGCTTCTTGAACGTGACCGCCTCCATGTCTCGCGTGTTCGTGATCTGAGGACCAGAGAAAAGATTTGAGGTCACCGAGGTCCACAACACGAGATCAGGAGGGCGCGCAACTGTCAAACATGTGACATATGGTTGGTGCCGTCCACAGGCAGCGTTCACAGTCACCCCCTGTGACACGGCTCATTCGTTAACGTCAACAAACTTCACAGGGCGAGGGATCCATTAGCGAGATGACTGTCACTGGCTGTTTTAACTAATTCAAACACAGACAGTCACGCCGTGTATGTGTGTCATCAGACTGAGGTGAAACGCAACATGATGTCAGTTTCAAACACAATGACAGACACATCTACGCATTGTGTCCGTGAAGGTTCTCAGTCGCCCAGGTCATCGTGGTCGTTAAGTGCTGAAGTTGAAGGCAACTGGACTTCTTTTGATCATTACAGCTCATATTTCATATTTAAATGCAAACTGGGAGAACAATAGTTTTTTGTAGTGATGCTCCTGTGATATCATTAAACTTCAATAAAAAGGAAATAAACCCTTTAATTTTTGCTGTTTATCTCAATATTTTACTATTTCTGCATTTTTGCTGTATCTCTGCAACATTACATTGAGCCAGAGTGACAGGGAGGCAAACTGATCACAGAAATCTTTCAACAAGACAAACAGAGTTCGATCAATCCTGTCTGCAATCATCCGCTCTGCACAAGTGTCCTTGACAGCTACACTTCAAGTTTCTCATGCTTCACTGCCCTCTCCTGGTGTCTGCCCAGATCAAATTTCCTGACATTTTCTTGCCAGTGCAGCACCCTTGTCGAGGCCCAGCTGTAAGACGAGCCTTTCTAAATGATGACCATCGAGAGGCTGGGGAAGTGACTTTTCAACAGTTTTACAACTTTAAAGTTATCAGTTGACAAATCAAGTAATCACTTCTGCAAGGTATGTATTACTATAGGGATAAAATTTGAGCGAGTGTATAAAGTAGCTAATTGCTGTGAGGGGCAGTGAGACTGGAAAAGGCTGACTTCATCTGCACAGGGTGAGGGGCTGTCTATTTTTAAAGAAAACCCAGGAGGAAGTAATGAAAACTGAGATGATGGATTGTTTTCATTATTTTACACCAGACAATTTAAAGTCTCTTTTTTAGCGCTGATGTTTTTTTCTACCACGGGGGGGGGGGGGGGGGGGGGGGTGTTAAATTAACTTCATGATGACAAGATGCAAAGTTACAGCTGCTGGCCAAGAAATATCTCTCATATAAACTCACATATATGCATCATATTTTTACTTTAGTTTTTTTTAAAGACATTGTGAGCTTTAGAGGTGTTTTTTTCTAATTTAGGACAGAAGTTAGTTAGCAGAGTTAGCTGTTTCCCCTTGTTTCCATGTATTCTTTGCGCTAAGGCTAACTGTCCACTGGTGCCAGCCTCATATTGATAATTCTCTGTAGGTTCACCACTGCAAACGGCCCCTTTCACACTGTCACACTGTTCTCATTTATTTACATTGTCATTGTAGATAACTACGGCTTTGTTAAAAAGCCGATGCTTTGTTAAAAGTGTGTTTCAAGCCAATGCTTGGGTTAAATGATGCGCGCACGTTGCAGTACTGACGTCAATGGAGCAGCCCAGCAGTGATCCTCGCTCTATGGCCCTCCTGATGATGCTGAAGAGGTCAGAGGGGGCTTTCCCCAGCTCGTACATCTCCGTCACGCCGCCTGTGAAGTCCTCAAAGCCCTCTGACGTGCTGCCGCCTGACAGAGCCTCATAACAGCCGTTCAGTCTAGAAACAAAAGAAAAGAAAATTGTACATAGAGAATTATTAGGTTTATGAGCAGGCCTCAGGAATAACAATTTAAAAAATAGAGTAACAATGCATTAATCTCTCTTTGACGCAACACCCACTGCTTCGTCACCCGTCTGTTTCCACTCTGCTCTCCATCACACATTCTGAGACCACAGCTGTCCACTGGAGCAGCTGGAGTCTGGAGTTGCAACATGTATTTCGCAATTGTTCCCGACACACATTCTCTACATCTACTTTGGAGATCTGAACCAGAAACCTTTTGGGCCTGGACCTTCAGGAATTGCAATTCAGACTATTTTACTAAATTCTGCATTAGCTACACGCTGTTTATTAATACTTTGCTAATTCATGTGCACAAAAATTCTGCAAACTGAAATCCATAATTATCACAAAAATCAAGCTAAATGTAGGCACCAAGATGTGAATCATCTGCTGATTATTTTAAAGTGATAAATAAGATGATTTAAAAGTTCCTTACAAGTTACAGGAACAACAGCATGTTCTCTTGCCTTTCACAGCGTGACCTGAATGCATCACTAGCCTCAACCTCAGTGACGGTTACGACCTCGAATGCTGTCCTGCCGGTTAGTCAGTCTTACTTGGCGTAGGCCTTCTCCAGCAGCGCGCTCCAGAACTCGGTTCCCTCAGCTGAGTGGACAAACAGCAGCTTCCCGTCCTTCACTGGCAGCCGGTCATCGATCACCACCTCCACCCACTCGCCAAACTGCCAGAACTGCAAGACAGTCCGAAGAAAACATCAGTATTACAACTCATACAACAAATAAGGCTATTAAAGTTCCTCTGGAGACATGTTTTGAAAATACTACGATTAATATTTTGTTGAACATGGTTTTCCCAGTTAAAAAGCTGGAACTGCAGCTGGAGGAACATCTACACTTACTTCCTCATTGAGAAATTCAGGATTATGCCCAATGCAGCACCGCTACTTGCGCTAGGTGTGTATCAAGGTAGTTAGCAGAGGAAACATCAAACAGACTCAGATACGTGTTTGAGCCTCAGTCAGACTCAAATGAGGAGTTTATTGTGCCCAAAATTGGCGACTAGCAGTCGTATTTATTTGTTTATGCTCTTTGTTAGCTTGTAACTGGCAGTGGCTGACACAGTGTTAGTGGCTGTGCTAATGCAAATTCTCGCTCTCTGTACTGACAAGGTTGACAAGGTCTTTACGACACACACAATACAAACAAGATACACAATATATGAAAAAGATTAAAGGTCACAAGATATTATCAGCAGGTAGTCTGTAATCCCCCACTAATATGGAAAGACAAGAGACGTTTAGTTTTCCTTGAGTTTTATTTGGCTTTATGGTGCATATACTGCCTTTTCAGATTTGAGGATGAAATACAAAATACACAATAAACTGACGTCAATGGAGGAAGTATTAAAAAAGATTGAAATATGTGTCAGTAGTATAAATACTTGTTATGCAGAATGACACCTGATGATGATAATAATGATGACGATCATGACATTATTGGATCATTATTACTGACATCAATATGTAAGTTGTGCTTAATATTGTTTCTATGTTGAGGTGGATCTTGGATGAATCGATTATGTGTTTTTTTTTATATGAAATCTTGATCTGAATTCTCACAGCTATTGTTGTTATGTTAATGTAATGGAGTGAAAAATGCAATATTTCCCTCTGAACTTTGGTGGAGTACAAGTGTAAAGTAGCAGAAAATGGAAAAAAACCAAGTAAAGTACAACAACCTCAAAATTGTACTTGAGTGCAGTACTTCTGATTGCAGATCGATCAGCCTTATCTTATTTCTGCTGCGGTCTAATTTATCATGCAGCTGGCCCGACTGACAGACAGATGTTCAGCTCAAATTTCCATTAGTTTGAAATCTAGAGAGCAGGAAATGGGACAAAGAGGAAAAACAGTCTGCAGCTCATCACCTTTGGCCACACAAAACAGACAAACAAGCGACACAGCTTTTGTGTTTCAACCCTAAAATAAATGAATGAACTCCAAGTCTCTGTTCACCCTCACTGATACTTGGTTTTCAAGCCAAAGTAGGTGTGACTCATTTCTTTGAATTTGAAAAACCTCTTAAATCTCTGTGTCAAGATGATTAATCAGGAGGTCAAACAAAGCTTCACAGTGCGGCAGGTGAACTGAGGCGAATAAGGGCAGGGTGAATTTCGCTGAAATGTTTTCAGAGGAGGTTAAAAGATGAAGTTCCCTGAATTGTTGCTGTACTTTTCCCCACATCGGGGGTGTCTCACATGTGGCTATGAGGCTGCTGGCCAGCAGGGAGCAGAAGAGACCAACGCAACATGTGAAAAGGGAGGTGTGGGCGGGTGTGGGGCGGCAACACGAGTTAGACTCAGAGCCTGTTTACAAGCAGGACTGTTTAAGAAGAGTCAAGACAGGCTAAAGTCAAAGTGTCAAAGTGTCAAAGTGTTAAAGTTGTTGATGCTTGAGACACAACTATAATCTGAATGCTTCAAATGCGAAAACCCCTGCATGAGACAACAATAAAACCATTACACAGAAGTCACCACATTGAAAAGAGACAAAACCTGCATTACATCTACTTTGGATGAGGACCTACTCCAGTCAGTGTGTGAGTCGTATGTCCTGTTTTTTTCCTTTTGTTTTCTGTCAGCACACATTGTGTTGACGGAGCTTGTGCAAATGCGAACTGAAAAACCAGTTGCGCTTGGACTAATACAGAGACCTCAAGGCAGAAACATAATAAACCTTGTGCAAAATAAGACTGTATGAGAGCGAGCAGCACAGAATAAGAAATATGTCTTTGTCAAAGTAATTCAATCTGAAGAGGAGAGAGAGAGAGGGGGGAGGAAGTTATAGGATTATCATTTTGGCAAATAAAATACCACAGCTGGAGTGTGTGTGCCTGTATCTTCTTCTATCTGGGGACAATTGGCCTGTGTGTGTGTGTGTTTTATGTGACTTTACACCATGACAGCTTGCGTCTTTCTGTCTTGTGTGTGCAGCAGGACGGTCAGATGAATTCTGCACACCCTGCAGCGCTCAGGCCAACTCTGGGAGGAGCTCTCCCACACACACACACACACACACACACACACACACACACACACACACACACACACACACACACCCACTCACGTACCCCTGGTATAATGCTGGCACACACAACTTCAGTGTGACACTGCTCAGCCTTTTTCTCACAGCAAAATGAGACCAACACCCAGCCTCACCGAGGGAAAGGAAATCTTACCACATCTGTGTCGTGACTTGCAGCTTTGTAGCTTGAGAAATTCTTTCTCAACATGAGTCAAACCACTTTCTGTGTGAAAACATGTGCTATAATCAGAATATAAACACAGATCCTTCCCCAGTTAACGATTTCATTTGTTTCTGATGGCTCGGATTGCCTAGTTTATAATTTATTCCTCTTCCCGCTGTCTGCCTCCCTCGCTCGCTTGTTGTCCTTCTTTTCTTTTTCTTTCCTACTTCTGAAGCCAATTAAGGTTCCCACCGCCTGCACTCATAATTACATTCTGGGATGACTCATCCAGGTCTGAGGCTTAAAGGATCCAAACTGATACAGAGGAGAATCCCTGGAAGACTCAACGGCACACAAAAGTGAACAAAGAGTGGAAACATGCTCAGGCAGAGAGAGAGAGAGAGAGAGAGGGAGAGAGAGAAAAAAAGAAACTGCAAGTAATGGAAACAAGGAATCTTAAGAACATGTACTGGCTGCAATACAAACTCAATGAAAAGAGGATGATACTAAGAAGGAAAACAACATACATGCAACAGAAAAAAAGAGGACGATGAAACTGGGGCAACTCTTCACTGAAAGGAAACAGCCACATGTAGTTACGAGCTATTTAGCGCTCATGCATATATATTAAACATGTGCATGCATTTCCAAGCCTTCAGAGCAAATGAAACTATTATTTCCACTCATTCTAACAGACAGCGATTGTGTGTGTGCGTGTGTGTGTGTGTGTGTGTATATATTTATGGAGGATGGCTGCATTCAACAATGTAAAAATGAACAGTGTCTCTGGAAGTAATCACTGAAAAAACAGGCTTTGGCTGACTTCTCTGTAACTGAGTCACCAGCCCCAGCAGACAGATGTGTAAATGGGAGCTCTGTGTGTGTGTGTGTGTGTGTGTGTGTGTGTGTGTGTGTGTGTGTGTGTGTGTGTGTGTGTGTGTGTGTGTGTGTGTGTGTGTGTGTGTGTGTGTGTGTGTGTGTGAGAGAGAGAGAGATGGTATTTATTGATCCTGCGCTATGACATGAGTCAGCTCCAGCACGGAGACCCCGGAGCTGAAAGGATTCCAGTGTCTTGCTCAAAGTGGACGATTACCAAAGACTCTTGAATCAAGGGATTTCCCTCCTATTCTATCGCCTAACCTACATCTGTGTGTGTGTGTGTGCGTGTGTGTGCAGCACATGCAAATTGATTTGATTTGTCAGTCTGCTCGTCTCTGCTGTAATGGCTTCCATGACTGAGCAGTCTGGCCAGCAGAAGGGAACCAGGGTGAGCTCTGTGGATGTGTGTTTGTTCGTGTGTGTGTGTGTGTGTGTGTGTGTGTGTGTGTGGGTGTGTGTGTGTGCTCTACATTGCAAGTTCCCATGCATGTAACATGTGGCTTTGATGTGCGGGAGCTTCCCCTCTGCTCCTTGTTTGTCTTCCTCCCGTCTCTCCCTCATCAACACTTGGCAGGCTGACAGTCTCGCTGGCAAAGCACTGACTGCATCAAACAGACAGCTGACTCAGCTCACAGAGCTCTGCGACAAAGACGGTCTCCAAAACGCTCTCCTTTCATTTGCTTCTTACTTGTTAACGGTTGAAAACAATGCAAGATATTAAGCAACTGGCAACATCAGTGGGGGAGATCATATTTAGAGGGACACATTTTCAGAATAAAAGTCTGATTTTGTGCAGCTGCTCTGGCAGATTCCTCTGCACCAGAGAACATGAGAGAAACATGAGAGCAACACTTCTTGGTTCACAGGCTCCTCTGTGTTGCAGAAACACTCACGCACGGTGGCAACCAGATGTGTGTACATGCACACACACACACACACACACACACAGAAGTATAACTCAGTTAGAGATAATGAGGCATGTGAGATCACAGGACAGACACACCTACCTGATGTAATTAACAAATAGAACAGAGTAAGAAAAGACTCGCTGCAGTCTAACATGTTCTTCTCTGAAGTTGAAATTGTTTCAAATGGTTCATTTCTCATTAGTTTTAACTTTCATGTCATCGCCTATGATAATAAGCTTGTTGGCTCGTGAAGTGGAAGTTTAAGCTCATTTAAGCTGCTTAAGGAAAAAAGCAACAAGTCAGCTCTTGAATGTTGTATATTGACGAGGCAAAAAGTCTCACTAGTGGAGCTGTCGGCTGATTGTTGAGGACATTGTTGGACGAATTAAAAGTGTTCAGACATCTTGTCTTTTCTTGGATCCTCGCAGCTAGAGCAGAAGAAAAAGGTCTGACCTAAAGAAGGTGCCACAGAAAAGGCCATTTTGTTTCCTAAATATAAGGAGTCCACAGAACTGGATTTTTCTGGAAGGTGTGGGAGTCATTCCAGCTCAATGAGACAGTGTTCACTGTGTGTGTGCCTGTCCTAATGTAAGAAAGAGTCCACAGAGCAACTCAAGACTCAGCTTGTCTGACTTTATCACCATTGCTATGAATTTAGCACATGCGTTCGCTCAACTCATGACCTGAAGTGATGAACAAGTGGAAATCGTGTCCTGTTCCTGACGCTATAGCAATTTATCAGAATTTTTTTTGAGCTTCACTCAGTGGCAAAAAGATGAGCTGACTTCTGTCGCTAGAAAAAACATGGAACAAATCATTTAGTGTTCTAACAGACTGGCTGTAAAACATAAGAAGAATAACCTCAGCGGGGACAGGTCCTGGATACAACAGAAGAGTACCCGCGCTCTCTCCTCAGAGGTCCTTTCAGCCACAACTTTTCAGCCTAGTTCCTTCATTCTGGTGGTGAGAATACGCAATATTCAAACTGAAATTAAACCACTGCCGCAAGATTTCCCTCTCTCTCATACTGGACTGAGTATAATGTGCACTATTCATCTGCTCGCTCACGGCAGCACAAAAGACTTTATGATCTGGCCGGCACCTGTGTCACAGCGTCGACGTGCAGCAGCTACAATCTCAAATACACCTGTGGGTTTGAGTGTGTGCGTTGGTTTTGTATACAAAGCGAAGGTCAGCAGATAAGGCTGCGCTCTCTGCCGGAGGCTCGCATCGCAGAGGCAGAATAAATAGAACGAGTGTTTTGTGTTTACGTCACGCGGCAGAGCGACCGGTCCTACAGACAAGAGAGGTGACACTCTAGAGATGCCAGTGTTTGATTGTTAAAAAATAGCTTTGTCTTGATAGACTTGACTGACTGATTATATCTTCCCCAGGCTTCCAAATTGCACGTCTGATAAAGAAGTGGGTGTTGGTCACTCAAATCCTCCCAGGTACAGTTTATCGACTGGCTGACTGACTGGGTGTGGATCTGACTGACTGGATGACTCAGTGGGACTTAGGACAGAAGAATTACTGTTTTAAACCCTCACTCTTGCAGGGAGATTCAGCAGCTACTGGTTATTCTCATTATCAAATTATCAGCCGATTACTTTTCAATAAACCGCAACCTCCAGAGTGAAAGTTGTTAAGCTGCAAATGCTTTTATTTAAACAAAAATTAGAACTCAAACTGTGGTGCTCCGAACAGGAAATGAATCGGTCAGAAACACAACAAACAAGGTGGGCTGAGCCGAACTGCTGGCTCCCATTCATTTCCTATGGCCGAACCCAAATGTCCGGTTTTTGTTCCACACCTACGATATGAAGGTGGTCACTTTGGTTTGATAAGAATAAAAGTATTAACAGTGTTAAGCAGTGCACATACACCTAAAGGGATATTATACTTTATCTGTACTATCGGCAGCGGACACTTCACCCTGCACATGCTGCATGCTGCATAAATTGCCAGAGTCAGAAAAATGCTTCGAGATGGTTTAGATGGTGAGGAATTTCAATTCATATTCATAGAAATGACTCTTGCAGACAGGATACATAGGTGAGGGTCTTGGGGGCTGGACATTTGGATTTAGCCTATAAGTTCTATGAGGTATCTATCAGCTTGAAAACCGCTCTTCAGAAACGTATTGGTAACGCCACAGAGGCTGCGTCCATTTTTAAAGACAGTCTGAAGGTTAACACAGGAAGTAAAGGTTTTGTCACCTGGAAGTGAAAGATGCCGGCGTATCCCTGCGCGAAGCTCTGGCCGTGAGGAACCACTCTGTGGAGGAGGGAGTTGTTTAAGGTCAGCGAGGCGATGGCGGCCAGCAACCAGCAGTCCCCTGTGGAAACACAAACACACACACACACACACACACACACACACACTGTTTTATTATCCTGAATCAACCTTGAGTGCCAAAGATTTTGACTCAGCCCTCCCATGATGCATTGGCTGTATGTTAACGAGGACGGCAGCAGGTTGTTTATGTAAAACAGCTGCTGGATTTCAAATAAAACAGGTTCCTCCTGATCACGTAAGCAGAGATCTACAGCTACTCTCTTTCCTTTCATCTCGACGCGAAGGAGAGCGCTTTTCTTTCCATGGCGGGCTACGTAATTCATTCATGCCACCGAGATAAAACTTGAATGCGCTTGTAGGCCAGTGGGAAGACACTCATAAAACATGGAATCCACCCTTTAACAGCTCGGTGAAGGCAAGAGTCAGGAACTATGTTTGAACAAGCTTTGCCCTCTGGGAAATGGGAGAGGCACTTGTTCCACTGGACTTAGGAGAGGGGCTGAAACTCCCGCTGATGTTATTAGAAGGAAGGAGGTTTTTACCAGCTTTGTTTTCACAGTGTATCAAAATCCACTCTGTTGAGGCTCTTAGCAGTTTTACATTTTGATTGATCTATCGGCACATTTTGAATGTTAATGCCAAGTGTCGTCACCATTCTTGAAACTTCCTGTTTCATTCTGAGTCGCGTTGGATCCAATAATACTGGTTAATGATACACACTGCCATTGTTCGTCCAGACCAAGCACAAGCTGTTTCACTTTTATTTCAACATATTTATATTCTTATCTGTCATATAAGCTATAAACAGCCCCTGATAGTGGGCTGTCTAACAGATAACCCCTCAGCACTGATAAAAGTCCACTCGGTAATGGCGCATTTTGGCTGTAAAAACAAAGCGATGCATGATGTTTTCCCGCTCTACATTTTTTGGGGTTATTGTTTCGTAATGAAGCTGTTCCTGTGGGAGTGACGGGAGGAGGGGAGACGGGAGTGAAGTATTTCATTTGGAGGTGGTGGGGGTCGCTTCCTGCGCTGCCAGAGCTGCTCAAACAGAAGGAGGGTGGCCTTGCTTACAGATGTGACGCCGAGAAACAAAGCATGAATTATAGATGCAGGAAACATCTCAGCTGTTACTCGTACTGCTGGTCGGACTGCTAACTGTCTCTCCGTCCAGCCGTCCTTCTCCATCTGCCGCTAATATCCTCCTGATTCAGTCATGTATGTAACCTGGCGTATTGACCCAAGGGCTCAGTCTTATTTACAGCTGAAGCCTGGACAGGTTGTTGCACGTGAATGGAGGAATCCCAACACAATTTAAATTTTTATTTGACAAAGACGATGCATATTCATTACATTTCTGAAAATACGCCAAACTGTACTCCAGCGCATTAATAATCTTGGTCGAAATGACCACAATATGCAATTTCTAAAGGGTATTCCTCCAATTTCACACATTTGGATCAGTTTACAGTGGTGGCGCAACTCAGACTGCAAAAATAGTCTGAAAAATATGTGCATTTACCAGACAGTGCAGATCTGAAGAAGAGATTCTACATCATAGATCATGTAGCAGTTTCGTGGTTTCAGCCTCTGCAGCTTCAGTTTAGTTCAGTTATTATAAATCTCTCTCTTGTAAGTCTCCAAATTTTGTAGCAGTGAAATAAAAAAAAAACTACTAAAGACGAACTTTAGTAGAAGAAAAGATGTGATCGAGATAAGAGTTAACATCGGTGTTGCTCTCCACCACTGGAGACAGCTCTCGGCAAGTTAAGGAATGAGGTTTGAAACTGAACTCACAGCATTTCTTCTAGACTGATAGGTAAACAGCTGTAAACAGCTGTTAATGCTAACGTTAGCTATGTAGCAGCAGCAGAACTTATATCAAATGTGTTTTCAATTCATCGTCGTCGCGTTTCATTTTCTCTCCTCCCTCCATCCTGTTAATATAAACCTGTGGCAGCGTGGTAAAGGTTAATTATTTTACTGAAATATATACTTAAATCAATTATTATCCCAGACGCAGTTAAGGATTCACTGTCTCCCTCGAGGTCACGTTGTCTTGTAGATCTAAAAGGGAGAAGGAAGCTCAAGACTTCACCGACTGGCCGCCTTCCAGTCGGTGACCTGTTTCACTTGCTGCCAACATTCCTCACTTTAACATCTCGAGCAGATTAGATCTCGCTTCTCTCTCTCTCCTCTGATAGCTGAATCTCGCAGTAGTAACAGTGAAGCAGCTGGGATCTCCTCCAAAGGGACTTACCCAGAGCTCCCTGGCAGATGTCTGTGCGAGTCGCTCCATCGACGATGAACTCCGGCCGCTTGCAGAACTCCTGTCGAGCGCGCACGCACACACACACACACACACACACACACACACACACACACGACAACATAAAGACAAATTAGGATTTTTCTGCCTGACTTTGGACGCAAATCCATTTACATACTTTTGCTGTTTTTACATGCGGACTGTGTTGATTACAGTGGAAAGGATCTTGTTGGTTGGTTGGTTTGTTTGCAGGATTACGCAAAAAAGTACAGAAGCTATTTGCACCAAACTTGGGTCAGGGAAGATCCCATTAAATTTTGGAACAGATCTGGGCCGGATCCAGGAATTTTCTTATCAATATCCTTAACATTGTGAGATGTGGCATTTTTCAATACTTCCATCAGTTTCACAGGAAATAATAGACAATAGATAATAGAGATAATGATAAATAGAGGAAATAATGTTGCAGTCTTGTTCAGTATTCCAGTATTCCCTGCCTCACAAGCCGTGTTCAACTCAACGTGCTGAGCGTGAGAAACCCTGCACGATGAAGCTATAAAAAGAAGTGCTCCCTTTCTCCTTGCGCCACACCAGCACACACATCTGCACACAAACCATTAGGACACATGGTTGAATTGACAGGAACTCTGAGCACCACACAAAACAGACTGAAGTTGTCTTTTTCAGGCTCACGCAGAGCACAGATTTTTGGGAACGGCGTCGACATCGCAGGTCCCGTGGCGCAGGGATTGCGCAACATCTGACTTTTTGGAGAGATGAGACCAGACGAGAAGCATTTCACACTCACACTCCCACACAGGACACACACACACACACACATTCACACACCATCGCTCAGGCACACTCAAAAGGAAGCTGCGACAGGAGCTAAGGGGCTGCAGTCACGTAGGCGATCACGACCCCGCGAGCTTTTAAGATCACGACTCGTCTCGCTGCGTTTAAGCTTTCACAGGGCTGACAGCAGCGACCTGTCACGGTACGCGGGAAGTCAGACAGTAATGAGTGTGTGCCGTGTTCACGGCTGGCGTGATAGCGCCTAATGAAGACAGTCCCCCTTCGTTCTCTGGTGTCACATTCAGCTACACGGAGCACCCTGGTGTATTTACAATGTGCCGAGTGCTGATGAGAGACTGAGAGAGGAAGAGACGCAGAGACAGGCATGAAGGCACAAATCAGGATGAAGAGAAAGATACACTTGTTACCTCCCTGAGACACTTCCAAGCTGCCTAAAGCGGAGCATACATGACTCCTGACTGGTGTCACTGGAGCATTAAAATGATATCTACCGATTATCCCTCACTGAAAGTTTAGTTACCAAGCAACAGATGAAATTCAAGTTGCTTGGAGGGGCTGAAATATTTTTAAAAGGAGGAGTTTATCACAGAATGGGTGTTTAGTAGATATCTACTCTCTCCTGTAGTCACCGGACTGACGGGTTTCACAGGATCACAGAACAGATAGAAAGCAGTGTCCACACTTCCTGAACAGCTTTCTTCCAAACTCATTGAGTTAAAGGATCATTCCTGCTTTTTTTATGCATGTTCTTGTCCGTGTCCTGAAAATCACATACAGTATACTATACAGTTTATTGTTACTGACAGTCGAACAAAGTTTCACAATAAAAGTCTTCTCTGTTAGGAAATAAAGGCTTTCTGTCTACTGGAACTAGGGCTTTTAATATGAGACACTTGCAGAAAGTACTGAGTCTGTATTAACAGTGTAATCTGGGAACTAACAGGGAAAAAGGCAGCAGATTGTTTATAGTAATTCCAGGTGTTTAAGGGCTGGTTAGATGGTAAGGTACAAATATATTGTTGGATAAACCGCCCAAGACGTAAAACTAAATTTACAAAATGTAAATTTTCCAGCTTCTTACATTAAAAGGTTTCTGCTCTCTCAACTGTCAATTGTTGAAGCTTCAGCTTTCCCACTGAACTTAAACTGCACTGTAACCTCAAAAAATGAAGAGCACTAAATGATTATTTCGATGGAAGTGTCTGCAAAGTCAGTTTAAAACCATATAAACATGAGTTGAAACCAGCAGCTAGATGCCTGGAAAATATCATTTAAAATGTAAAAACATGAGGTGTGACATCTTTAATGTTGAGTTTGTATCCTGTGATTTGATAATAATCACCTTGTTTGAGTGTTTTGTACATATTTAAGGTTAATAATTTTCCTATCTCCTATATGTTCTTCACTGAGATGGGTCTGCTCACTCGTGTTGTCACAGAAGACTCTGCTAAGTGGACGTCAACAGTTTGGTACAAGACCGAGATGAAACTAACTGACTGTGTGTCTCGTGGTCCTACAAGCTTCAGTGAAGATTTTGCTGATGCAAGGGTGAGCGGCTCATCACTTTTGTAATTCTCAAAAGTCAAATAATAATAATAACATCCCAGCTGAACACCTCAAAATTACTCCGATCTATCCCAGCTCTCCGACCCCCCTCCATCTCTCACCGTGGGCCTCATCCAGCGGACTCCGTAGGTCTTGGAGGATCTTGGTCCGAGCTCATTGAACCCCAGAGACGAAGCGGCGCACGGGAACAGGCTGTCCTCAAACAGCCTCCCACTCCGGAGGGACTGGGCTTTCAGAGACTCATAATCCTGACCCAGAAACTTCACCGCCTTGTGGTTCTGCCCCAGACCTTCATCACGATCCCACTGGCTCCTGAGCCTGGCGGCCATGCCTGTGGCGTAAATGGGAGCCTCCACCATCCTGAGTTAACAAGTGAAGGGTCGACTGAGGATCTGCACTGGGTTCGTGCACGTGTGGAACTACAATGAGATGTTGGGACGCGTCAATAATTAATGAGGCAACTGTGACCTATTGCAGCTTTTATATGAAGCACTGCGGCGCCACTGATGTACGTCTAATATAAGGTGGTTATGGCTTCAATCACAAATCAGAATGAATCATCAGTGGCCATTAAGAGGCTTTTAAAGTATTGACGAGACCAGGCTGCTGCTCGGTTGCGGTGCTTGTGGTTCGGCTGTAGCTGGATGCTCCAGGGGCTCAAACTGTGGAAGCCGCGGGGAGAGAGACGTCCTCCTCACAGCAAAGGCAGATCCTGTCCCGATTAACCAGCCACTAAACCCTAAAAAAAAAAAAAAAAAAGAAGTTAGAAGTGAGACAGAGACAGAGAGGCGAGTCCATACATAGCTCTATACCTCTGTATACAATACTGACAAAAGCAGCGGCTGTATACACCCTCTATACACACATTCGGGGTTTAGAAGACAAATAAGCCCACTTGGTTTCTTCAGTCAACCATGCACACACACGTTAGCTATGCATAGCAAGGGGATTTGTCACAACAGACATATGAGCGCTACTTTTACTGCACGGTGCTGGATGTGCACAGTGTCAGTGGGAGACGTGTCCTGAGACAGGTGTGTTGAACAGAGCGGTGGATGGACAGTCTTGTGCGTGCTTGTGGAAGGTGTGCGAACAGCGCGCTGGGTGAACAGAGGGTGCGGTTCTGCGTTCAGTGAATCTTCATGCACAATGAACAGCACAAGAGCCAGAACAAGCAAAAGCTCTCTCCGACTCTTTAATTAGAGAGGAGGGAGAGTGAACTGTCATTAGAGTTCATCTCAGTTCATCTCACACACAGATATACAGATGTGCACAAAGTGCCGTTTTCTATATTTATCATCGCTCCTTTCTTATTTTTGAATTATCTTTCTGCTCCGTCTCGTTCTTTCACCACCTCGGCTCCGCGCTATCCCAGCTGAACACTCTTCCTGTTTCAAGCCTCCGCTGTCAGTCGCGTCAGAGGCTGAATAGACTTTGTCTGTCATTGGCACAGAGAGCGCGGTGTGCTGGAGCCCTGTTGCAGTTTCCTTCTGCTCGCGGTGAACCACACCCATTAAACATGGCCCAGCTCACTGACTGCAAAATGCTTCAGAGGACAGAACACGAGGTCGACGTCTGTTGTTTTGCAGAGCGGGAGAAGTTGCTTTATTTTGTGAAACCGTGCGAGCGAATGCTTTAATCACGACTAGAGAGTGAAGGGCTTGTTTGAATGTTTTTCAAAATAAAGTATCAACTGAAGTATCGCTTTGGCCCTGATACCAAAGCTAAGGTACTCTTATTTTCACTATGTGAAGCATTTCCTTTGTTTCCTTTCCCTTTTTTAATGACTTAACATAACAAAAACGTGTGACACAAAGGGGACATATAATGGACAGACAGGTAAATGACCTAAGAGTAAAAGGGATATGATGTGTACGGCATGTGTCTATAATATGTTTGTGTGTGCGAGCTTGCATGTGTGTTTTTCAGTGTTTATGTACCTGTGTTTTGCGATCCTGGGTCAACTGGTGTGTGGGGTAGTGAGTGTGCGGCCTGGTGCCATGTGTGTGGAGAGGGTGAAAAGGGAAGTGTAGTGGAAATGAATGATGTAATCCAAACTGTAGGGAGGATGCAATAAAAATAAATAGGTAAATAAAAGTATATACGATATAAAATATGATATGCTGCAGGCATCATCCGGGTATTGAAACATTTCTGCCTTATTATCACTTCTATGAATGCTATTATTGTCACTCCAACTGTTTATTTTATTTCTGTTGCAGCCCACATGAGAACATGAGACACCAGCTGCAGTATACAGCTGACAGCTGAGGTGAGGGGCGTTTTACTTATAGCTCTCAACTCCTCTTACAAAAAATGGACTTTGTCTTCAGTCTCACCTTAATCACACAACAAACAAAGCATTTCCCTCTCATGGAGACCGTTACATCGGTTTCTAGCAGCGCTCTTGAACGCAACTTTAAGTGAAATTCTACTTCAGGGAGCGCTCTGCGGGATAGTTGTTCTTTATCTGATAATATGTCAGCAATTTAGATACTGAACCCTCTTAAAAAAAATAAAAAGTCATGCAAAATAAAGATTTCACCCCACTACAACAAGGACATCCATGCAAAATGAACAAGTACTAAAAGCATGATTAGTAGCACTACAACTTATACTCCCAACACGACTTCTGCAGCTGCTGCTAAGCCTACTGTTTCTATTGTTGCTGCTGTATTCTTGGAGATCCCACACCCACAGTATAACACACATAATATACTGGAGCACCGCTCTCCCAGCGGACTGCAAATAATAACTTTATATGGGATGTTTTTTTTTTCATTTTTAAGTGACTGTAATAGCAGCTCTTACAGAAAATCAGAAGAAGTAGGTTTGCTGGAATTACTATAATCAACATCAAAGTCTAACATGTTCCAGCGGTTTTATCTGTGCTGCGTGTTATCGGGGTGCGCTCAAACCCAGCGCCAGTTCAATCTGGATGGGATGAATATTTCATTGCCCCTCACATGCGAAACACGCTCACACACTCGCAGATATATCCTCCACCTCAGTGCAGGTAGTGACATCTATGAGAAACGACAAGCAGCAGACAACATGTCCAGGCACACACTGTCAGCACAGGCCTCTGGGCTCTTTCACCAGCAAGCTGCAGTCTAACAGCAAAGAAGGTGAATTATAACACAGCGAGATGACTCTGTGTGGACAATAATGTATCCTCTCAGCTACGCCATAACTCAGCGTGTTTACGCGTTATGTCCCAGCTGTGTATCGAAATAACTCCGAAGGCATCAACGTGGTATTTCCTCCATAAGAGGGCGTGAAATGAGTGGCAGCCATATGCAACCAGCACAATCACAGTCATCTGCTTCAGCCTCTGCTTGAGGAGGAATTGGGTTACATACGTACTGTGTTATTATTAGCTGTTATCATGCAATAGGAAAGAAGATATGGGTCACGCAGATACAAGGAGACAAATGTACAGTATAAACACAGAGAGGGGGGACACACAGGGGGGGTCACATGAGTTTACAAGCAGACAAAGATAGACTCTGAAACCAACACAGACGTCAGTAGAGAATGTGCTTTTCTGCTGATGTGTGCCTGATGTTGCAGTGGTTCCCTCCTCAGGACACAGTGAGGGACCCACACTGCTTAAATACATGCTGGTGTAATAACTGAAGTAACGCCTGAGGGGGGGGGGGGGGGGGGTCCAGTGTTTGTGCCCTGAGTAAGCATCCTGACCGCCCCTGGTGTCTTTCTGCTGGCAGGCTTCATATTCCAAACACTGTGAAATGAAATATCCAAAGTGTCGTTCAGCTTTGAAGCGGTGCGGAAAACAGACCCGCAGGCAAACTAGACACACGCAGCGTCCACTGAAGGGAATAAAAAACTGACTATGGAGGTGATTTTTTTTTTTTTTTTTTTTTTTTTTATCAAAGTGGGTGATGCAACAGCCTTAAAAAAAAAATTTAAAAAAACAGACTGAAAGCACTCAGCGGATTTTGTGATTGAACATCAGGGCTCATGCATATTAAAACTTTTAGGTGGACATGTGGCTGGCACAGATAAGTCCTGGCGGTAGGTGCGGTCCCTGAGCGGAGCTCAAATGTCCAGCTGTCAGAAATGCAACTTTCTCCGTTTGAACAACAGCTGGGAGAGACCCGACCCCCCCCCCCCCCCCCCCCCCCCCCCCCCCCCCCCCCCCCCCCCCCCTCCATCAAAGCCAGCGTCCGGCTCAACACCAGCGAAAACACGGTTTACACGGTGGGTCGCAGTTCTCACGGTTCACAAACTTCAAGCACACAAGAAAAGTTCAAAGCAGTTTGTCTGGCACATTTTAAGATCTCCAGCTTCCTGCAGCTCACATCACATAAGAGGTAAAAAAAAAAAACAAACAGTGTTGATGAAGGAGTTTTCATATTTACCTTGCAGGGTATTTCCTGTAAAAGGCAGTTGTTTGGACATTTAACATGCTACTGGACTTCATTTCCCCCTTCCATGTTCAGTGTAGGTCCGTCCCCTCCCCTGCTCTATTTAGCTGATTTAGAGACGCCCCACTGCCTGAGCTCCGGTCTATTGGATCTAATGCGCCCACCTCACAGTGCGTCTGCGCAGTGCGAGCTAGTCATAAAATACACTACCCTGAAAGGGAGGGCTTTGTACCCACTGGGGTTTTTTATGTAGCTGTTTTGTAGTTCTGTTAGATTAATTGCAGGGAATTGATTGGTCATTAGATCAGCCTAGGTTTTAACAATAAGACTAATGTGTTTCCATAATAGGGTCATTAGCTGTGTCTACTTTTTTCCAACGCTAGTACACATGCAATATTAAAAGACTGCACACACACTGATGCATCAGTAATAATCATTTACTATACATTTCATGTTGCATAACCAAAATCACTTAAATGTTATTTCTTTTTTTTTTTTTATGTAAAACCGTTTTGCAAACAGTTTGGTTACATTTATTTTTCGCTCGTTTTAAAGGTATAAATATGGAGATTTTTATCATACAAAATCTTAAAGGAATATTTCAGCAAGATTTAAAGAGTCAACACTGACATCTGAAGGCTATAATCAGTAACTGCGTCGCTTCGCCTTTCGGACTTCACGTCCCAGAGGGCAGTGCGCGTCTCCCGTCATGCTTTGCACTCGTCCCGTTCTCGCTCTCGTGCGTCCTCCGCTGCCGCCGTTGTTTCATTGAGAGAACCTCAACATGGCCTCAGACGGACCGCCGGGCACCGAGTCCCTTCCGACCGATTTAGGGAGTGCTATCGCGGCTTTGAACACATGGAGCAACCCGGAGCTTCAGGCCAAGCTGGCGGAGCTGGGAGCGCCAACAATGGGTAGGAAAAAGACGCAGAGAGCGGTGGAAGAAACGCTGTGTTTAGCTAACAGTTGTTAGCCAATTGCTAATGCTAGCTAGCAAAACGTAATACTTCCGTCGCAATGAGCTAAAGCTGGGCATGTTTACAGTCTCTGAGGTGCACATTTATACAATTATTGTGTATATACATTGTGCGACGTGTTAAAACAACACTGCCGGCATTGGTTTTGCTTCAGGCTACCTTTCAGGGTTAGCTAAGTACTTGTCGGAGTTAACGTTAGCCAACTTCTCTGTCGGTCTGTGTAGTGTGAAGCTAATGTGCCAAATCGTGTGCACACATCTGACTTCCCAAGACTAATTTCTGTGTTATCTCATGAATAGTGCAGACATTTTTCTGAATAAGTCTTCATTTTTTTTCAGGTCCCAGAGAGGAGCTGATTGACAGACTGAAGGGCTACATGATGCAGGTAACTCAGCCTCCATGCCTTTAGTTTGACCCACTTAACAGCAATTCCTAAGCATTGATGTTAATGTGAGTGTCTGAATGTGAGTTTATTGTCCATATATGTTTCTCTCTACAGACTGGGATTCTCCTGAGCAAACCTAATGATGACAAACCAATGGGCGCCCAGGTAAATGCTATGTGACAAATGATTAGATCACTGTGTAAGTTAGGGGTCTTTCAGGGATTTCTGGTTATAGTGGTGCTGACAGTTGAGTTTGTGTTGTATGTTAAAGTTGCTGGAGGATTAGGGATTTAGTACTCGTAATTGAAACTGTCACAGTGATTATTTTACAGGAGAATATGTTGATATGGGACAATTGTTTAATTTTATAGGCAAAGCCTTATTTTTATTTGTACATTCATGGCAAGTAATATAATTGTCATCTTTTTTTAAGACAAAAAAGTTTAAGGCTGTGCACTTCCAATATCAAGACTAACTTTGGTTAGTTAGTTAGTATGGGTTCATTGTACACCCTCACACCCCCCATTCTTCTCACCGTCTCCTGTATTTGTTCCTCCACAGATGCCAGGTATCCCTCCTATGCCCCCGATGCCTATGCCACCCATGCCTCCTGGTATGGGCATGCTCCAGGCTATGACCATGATGCCCGGAGGGCCCCCTCCACCTGGCATACACATGGGAATAGAGCCCCCAGGTTTGCCCCCTCCCGGCCTGTCACAGGATGATCAGCTGAAGATGGCTCAGCAGAGAGCAGCCATGGTGTTACAGCAGGAGGAGAGGGCCAAGCAGCAGGTGAGGGGGGCTGGACCACCTTTACCGACTATGTAATCCACTTGTTGCATTTAGCTTTGCCTATAAAACATACCACAGAGATGCAATCAGACTGTAAAATGGTGAGATTAAGAAAGAAATGAAAAATACGAACCCAAAAACATCTGCTTTGGGTTTTAGAATCTAAATGACAATAACAGCAACAGCTCCCGCACTTATAGTACCGTATATATGACAGCTGCCTGAAGAAAAGGTTCAGTCTCCAACGAGCGATGCAATAATGATGTTGTGCTCTTTGTAAAGATTCAAGAACTAAACTGAGAAAATTGAGCTGCTCAGTCGTGAATGTTTGTGTGTGTCACAGGGCGATTCCCAAGTCATGGATGAGCAGGATCTTCTGGAGCAGCAGAAAAGGGTGAGAGGATGAAGATGGTCAGCCTGTCGGATAAAGTCACTTGATTATCAGATAACAGATTTTAATTCAAACTGTAAGATTATGAAATGCTACAGAAATGGATGTTGTGTGTATAGTTTTCTTTTGTGTCACTAAAATCCAGTTTTGACTTTAATACCATTTATTAAAAAAAAAAAAAAAAACAACCTATGGCATCCTTTTCATTTTCTACAGCTCTTGTCATTTTTATTTCTTTTATTTTCTCTCGCCTTGATTCCACTTATTGTCTTTCTACATCAGGCTGCAGTGCTGCTGGAACAAGAGCGTCAGCAGGAGATGGCCAAGATGCCGAGGGCTATGCCTCCTGTCAGCGCAGTGAGAGGTATGATGGGGATGCAGCGATTCTCTTTAGACCTCTGATTTCTATTTGCTGTACATTACCTTAAACATAGTCAGTTTTCTTTTTATGTTACAGCATTATTCTGTTGAAGCTAAAAGTTAAAAGAAATTCTGCGTTTTAGAAAAATAGTACCACAAGTTTACATCAGCTACAAACTGTGTTTGTAGGTTTGGACCCTCGTGGGCCGCTGCCACCTGGTGTGAGTATGATGCCGACCCAGAAGCAGAGAGTGCCACCTCCTCCAGGAGAGGACAACAGAGAGGTGACCAGACTTTTTTCCTCTGTGTGACTTGTGTTAAGTTAAGAAACATAATATCAACTTCTGTATCTGACATCAATTTTTTTGTAATGTCTCCTAAAAATTTCAATTGAGAAGAGTTTTTTTTTTCCCTTTATTTTTGTCCACATCTACCATTCACTCACACGCCTTTTTTGCAACAGCCCTGTGTGTACATCAAATGAAACAACTTGTGCATTTGTGGATAAAATAACACTTTGCTTCCTCTATTGTTGATTAGATTAGATTGAATCTTTTATGTCACAAAATCAAGCCTTCAAACTGTTTTTTTTCAGGCTCCCCAGGACTTCCTCTTGCTTTTTTTTGCTTGCATGTTTTGCCTAAACGTGTAACATATTGGTCTCAATTTAGCCTGAGGGAGTGATTGTCCGCTTCAAAATCAGGCTTTTCTTATAGTCGTGTTCATGGTGCCGTAATTGCTCTTTTTTCAGAGACTTGCATCTCTTATTGATTGACAGAGTCTACTTTGAGCTTTACATTCACCTGAACACACATTTGTTTTTTTGGTTCCTTTCCAGGTCTGGCAGAGCGACGAGGTGAGCGTCAGTGGGCCCAAGATCCCCCAGGCTCTGGAGAAAATCCTCCAGCTGAAGGAGATCAGGCAGGAGCAGCTGACTGACCCTGCAGGTCAGTGCAGCTCTCAACTGAGTTTTCTCTGACGGACAAACATAGAAACAAAGAGTAGAAAAAATGAACAGCAGCTTTTATGGGGTCTGATCCGTCTCATTTTATCTTCTCTGCCTTTCAGAAGGGGAGGACGATGATGATGAGGGAGCAGAGATGGACATGACCAACTCCTCTGCTGCAGTCATGTCTGAGACAGACGACGACGAAAGCCAAATGTCTAAGAAAGATGTAAGTATATACATAATGCATTCTTTAAATGAATAATTTTAGGTTAATTGAACTCTTAATTTTTTTAAAAACTTGTGAACTTGTGTTTTTCTTCAGAAAAACCGCAAGCGCAGGAACCGCAAGAAGAAGAGCAAGAAGAAGCGAGCTCAGGAGAAGAAGGAGCAGGCAGAGCAGCAGGAGCAGAAGAAGGAAGGTGGCGAGAAAGAGAAAGAGAAGGAGCCAGAGGTGGAGATCGAGTATGTCACAGAGGAGCCAGAGATTTATGACCCCAACTTCATCTTCTTCAAGAGGATCTTTGAGGCATTCAAGGTGAGAAACGTGATGTGTCTGCAGAAGAATACCAGAATTTATTTGTGCAGGACACTTTGTTTCTTACAGAGTGTTTTTGCTTTTGCTTTGGTTTTGCTGTAACACAGTCGTTTCCTTTCTTTTCCCAGCTGACAGATGACGTTAAGAAAGAGAAGGAGAAGGAGCCAGAGAAGGCAGAAAAGCAGGACACAGCTGTGCTGCGGAAAAAGGGATTTGAGGAGGAGAAGAAAGACAGCGACGACAGTGATGAGGTTTGAATCCTTTCATCTTTTGGGAAAACGGAACAGAGAGAACACATATCAGTTTTCTTTAAGTGTTTGACGTTTTAAATGTTTTTTCATGTACAGGAAATCAGACCAGATGCACCTAAACTGTCCAAGAAGAAGCTGAGGAGGATGAACAGGCTCACTGTGGCTGAACTCAAGCAGGTAGAATAATAGTTTTTATGTTTTTTTTAAATAAGCATAATTTGTCCTTTTTTTTCTGTTGTTTCAGTCTAAAAGGAAACTGATGGGTTTTTTTAAAGACAATTTTTGATTGAATCTCTGCTCTGCCTCTTTGCTCCAGCTGGTGGCCCGTCCAGATGTGGTGGAGATGCATGATGTGACGGCCCAGGAGCCCAAGCTGTTGGTCCACCTAAAGGCCACCAGGAACACGGTGCCGGTGCCCCGGCACTGGTGCTTCAAAAGGAAGTATCTGCAGGGCAAGAGAGGTATAGAGAAGCCTCCGTTTGAGCTCCCAGAGTTCATCAAGAGAACAGGGATCCAGGAGATGAGGGAGGCCCTGCAGGAGAAGGTGGGTTTTCAAAGTCACAGAGGCCCTTTGGCTTTTTTATCCTCTGTACAGTGATGCAGTACAAACATAGCTGCTTTTTTTGTCCGCATACAGGAGGACGCTAAAACCATGAAAACCAAAATGAGAGAGAAGGTTCGTCCCAAGATGGGAAAGATCGACATCGACTACCAGAAGCTCCATGACGCCTTCTTCAAATGGCAGATCAAACCCAAGCTCACGATCCATGGAGACCTTTACTATGAGGTACTAGATCCTTGAGAGTTTAACTGTTTCTCACCGTTCAGGAAAATCTACTTCATATTCAGTGGGTTATTAATGTAACTGAAATCACTAAGGGTCACAATGAATGACAGCGCTGCTACAAGTCTTTTTGTATTGAAACATCCACCACATGACCTGCTTTGTGTGTTTTTGTGTCTCTGCAGGGTAAAGAGTTTGAGACTCGTTTGAAGGAGAAGAAGCCAGGGGACCTGTCTGACGAGCTGCGTATCGCTCTGGGCATGCCAGTCGGACCCGTGAGTTCCACTTATGTTATAAGTCCTTGTGCATTTACTGAGCTGAAACACAAAAAGCCACAACCACCAGGTTGCCAAACTAAGTTCTCTCAAAAAACACAAATACAACCATGCACAGTATATATTCAATGCAACAGGATTCCAGTTATTTTCAAAAATATATCAACTGCTCTGTGCTGTTGTTGCTTGCCTTATTGTTGCTGTAAGACTTAAACAAGATTTAAAAGAGGAACGCAACAGCTGAGAAAAACTATTTTAAAAGCTTCAGTAGCAGCTCTTTTGAATCTGTGTTACACAAATTGATTTGTTTTGACTTTGTCACTGTTGCAGAAATGGCTGTTACGGGAGCAGCTCTTAATGCTGTAAAGTATTTATTGATAAAACAAGTGTTGGTTAGTGAGCTCACGGCGTCTCTTCTCTCCAGAACGCCCACAAGGTGCCTCCTCCCTGGTTGATAGCCATGCAGAGGTACGGCCCCCCACCCTCCTACCCCAACCTCAAGATCCCCGGACTCAACTCCCCCATTCCAGAGGTAAAGGCACAGACAACATGTCCTGCTGCAGTAAAGCTTTCTACCTGTTTAAGTCACAATAGATTATCAAAATTCTTGTGAAACCCTAAATATCAAAGGTTTATGAAGCAGTTATTTAAACCTCAACAGGTGATTATATCAGTGTGTTTATGTTGATGAATTTCAGTGTAGGTTTTCTGTTTTTTTGAACTTGTGTTTGTCTCCATCCTCCTCCTCCCCTCCCTGTCAGAACTGCACATTTGGGTACCACGCCGGAGGCTGGGGGAAGCCGCCAGTAGATGAGATGGGCAAACCTCTTTATGGTGACGTGTTTGGGACCAATGCTGCAGACTTCCAGGTAACGAGACAATACACGCACACACACAAAAAAACCCACAGTATTGAAGGGTTTCTACATTTGCATAAAGCTCCTCCTGCTCCTGGAAAAGTTTTAGAAATTTACACATCACATTTCTTTCTTCAGCTGTGTCTCCAGCTTTTAAACCAGAACTGTAATACAACTAAAAGAAATCACCTAATCTTTCAAAATAAAAGGAATATTATGAAACCATTACATACACAGTTATAAATATTCCCTCCGTGCTTTCATTACCATATATTTCTTAGCTTCTATTTTAATTGGCATTAAAAATCCCTTCACTTCAAGAGGTTTGTACACGCTCAGATTGTTCTGTGTTTAACTGAGGGATGAATGTGTGTGTGTGTGTGTGTGTGTGTGTGTGTGTGCGCGTGCGTGCGTTCAGGCCAAAGCAGAGGAGGAGGAGGTAGACCACACACCATGGGGAGAGCTGGAGCCTTCAGACGAGGAGTCGTCAGAGGAAGAGGAGGAGGAGGAGAGCGAGGAGGAGAAACCAGACGAAACCGGGTTCTTCACACCAGCAGACAGGTACTTGACGAGCAAATTATAGTCAACACTTCAGTGAAGAAGCTACAAAATATGAATGCATTAATCATGGAGAGTCCCATTCCAAAATAAGAGGTTCCTCAACTGGAAGTGTTTTTTGTTTTACATCTGTGCAGATATGTGGGCAAATTTTATCCAGAATAGAAAACGTTTTGTTTTCATGCTGCTAAACAGAGCTTTCTCTGTTACACTCTGCTCAAGGAGCTGCAAGGTTAAATGCAGTTTTTTTTTTTCCATTCTCATTAATGCAGAGACACACACATGATGTTACCATAATTTACCATGTAATTACAAGATCAACTGGTTTGTGAACTTTGGGATTAAAGCTCCAGTTAGTATTTAAACTGGGCAAGTGGGTTCAGTTAATGAAGTGTTATTGTCTGTGATCATTTCTTGGGTCTCTGCTCTACACACGTCTTTGTCCATCTGAGCCACTTGTTGTTTGTGGGTTCATGGTTAAATGTTAATGTCCATAGGTGTCAGATCACAATCACAGCTCCATAACATGTAGCGCTTAATATTCATACAAAGATACGCTCATGGAGACAGATGCGCAAGGATGAACTCATCATGTACTGCTTTTAATTGTGTGTGGTTTTCAGTGGACTGATCACACCCGGAGGCTTCTCATCAGTCCCCGCCGGCATGGAGACCCCAGAGCTGATTGAGCTGAGGAAGAAGAAGATAGAGGAGGCCATGGACGGGTGAGTGTCACTCACGTGTCCGTGCTGCCACAGCTGTGAGGCTGTTTTAATTTAGCTCCAGCACTCAGCATATATGGAGCATCTGACATGTGGTTTCAGTTAATGGGTTTTTGAAAGAGCTTAAAAAAAAAGAGAAAGGGAAAAACTAAACTTTATTAATTATTATTTATTTATAAATTTAATATATACAAAATGAATCAAATGCCATTTGTTCTGTGCACCAAATAGAAAATCACTGTATTATGACTGTAACTGTTGCTAGAGACTTCATATGCTAAAAAAAAACTCAAGTTAAAATTAGACAGGACGACCACCCACAACATGAGCAGTGATTAATATAATCTATAACACTCTGCAGCTTTCTGTTCTTGCGTTGACCAAGCTGTTGTGTTCACAGAAATGAGACGCCACAGCTTTTCACAGTCCTCCCTGAGAGACGAACAGGCCCCGTAGGAGCAGCAATGATGGCCTCAACACACATCTACGAAATGTCAGGGGTAAGACGACTGTTTATGAGCTTGGGATGAGATCTGTTTGTGTGTTTATGTCCAAATGAGGAAAAAAAACTCCCCTCCTCTTAATTTTACCTCCGCTGTCTCCAGGCCATGGCAGGTCGTAAGGCGGGTGGAGGGCAGGAGTCACAGGGAGTGGAGGTGGCGCTGGCCCCAGAAGAGCTGGAGCTGGACCCCATGGCCATGACCCAAAAGTACGAGGAGCACGTCAGGGAGCAGCAGGCCCAGGTGGAGAAGGAGGACTTCAGCGACATGGTGGCCGAGCACGCCGCCAAGCAGAAGGTACGCAGACTCTGAATCAGTGTCATCTTTAAAGTTGTATAGTTATATAAGCTTATTTGTGCTTTTAATTACATATTTTTACTTACTATTAAGCTTTACTGTGGTGCTTTAAGAGAAAACACACATCACTCCCTTAAAGCCAGTAACAGATCACCAGCTGCATCATTAAAGATTGAACAGTTGGTCGGATTGAAGGCCCTCATGATTAACAGATCACAGCCTGTGTAGGACAAATGTGTGACTCTACATGTGCTTTATTTATAAACTAAAGGGCAGTGTGACTCACAGTAAACTCACTTCTACTCATAAGATAAGATAATCCTTTATTAGTCCCACAGTGAGGGAGTTTATAATGTTACAACAAAAGTGGACAGTACAAAAAAAGAACTGCCAGATTAAGACACATAATAAAAAATATTAATTTAGTATGTACAAGTGAGCTATTTGAGTACCAGCAGAGAAGCACAGTTGGTGTATGTGGTGACATTTGAATATTAACAACCCCCCACCCCCACCCCCCGCTTCCTCTCTGCTTCATTCTCACCGTACAGCAAAAGAAGAGGAAGGCCCAGCCACAGGACACGCGAGGCGGCGCTAAGAAATACAAAGAGTTCAAGTTCTAGAGCAGAAACGCCAAGACGGAGTGCTGCGAGAGAATAAGCCACAACAGGAAATGAAAGAGGAAGTCCCACAGTCAGATTTTAACTTCAGAGGTTGCAGACTGCAACAGCAGTCACCTGTTAGACCAGTGACAGTAAATACGTGTTTTGTTCCTTTTTTTTTTTTTTTTTAAACTATAAATAGACAACACTTTTCATCTCACGTAATCAGTGTCACATGACAGTAGTGGCATGTGTTTCCCCTGTTGGTTATTTTTTCACTGTAACCTTGTTTTGTTTTGTTTTGGAGGGTTTTCTTTCTGTCTTTTGTAAATAAATGAAATGATGACAAGAGTTTGCAACTGGCCCCAGATTTCCACTTTGTTTGATACCAGTTTGTGGAGTTTCTCTTAAGTGTTCACTTACAGTGCTTAATCTTATGCTAGTGGTAAAATGCCAAGTCAGCTGATCTAGTCATAAGATAAGTGACTATAGGCTGAGAGGAGGAAAAAGAAGCTTATTTCCTGGTACCATGGGGCCTTGAGGACATTAAAGTATGTCCTCTGCAGTCAGTTTCGGATAGTGGAGTGAAGATGAGTTCACTCTGTTATGTTTACACACATCCTGTGTATTAATATTAGTGCCTATATGCAGTGGTGGAAAGTAACTAAGTATATTTTTGCACAAATTTAAAAAGCAACCATTAAAATCATGAGTGGAAAATATTGTACTTTAAGTCCACTATATTTTTTTTTTATAGCAATTGATTATAGTGTCTTTTGCAGATAATGACTTCATATAACTTAGACACATACTGTATTGAAAAATGTGATGTAACATAATAGTATAATATTATACTTTTGGATCCCACTGTATCTCTAAATATTTTGTGTGTGGAGATCACCACTTATCTGCCTTATAGCTCTAATATAAGAAGAGGTCAAAAATACGATTCAGGTTTTTGTATTGTTGAGATTCTGAGTGTGGGGAAACCCACGTCGATACAAGTGACCTAGTGGGGACACTGGATGTCATAAGTGACCTGCCTTGGATGGCGTCATTAGAGTACCAATGTCGTCATAGCGGCGCGACAAAGCTGTCCCATTTGAAAGGCTCCTTTAAAAATGCGTCCTTCGTTTGCTAGGCAACGGGGGATCAACATTAAAAACGATGGATGTGGTAACTGGGCAAAAAGTGAGATTAAACATTGAGATGACCCCAACTTTGTTCGTGGTTTCGTGCACAGATCAACATGTAAGCCGTACTGAGGATGTAGGCAACGCTGAGTGATTATTTTCTTCAACATTTGTACATTTTTCATTCATCGGTTGTTATTCTGTATCTAGAGTTGGGTAATTGATGTTCAGCTGATCTGTTTATAGCTAATGATAGTGACACACTTTTCACACTCAACACTAAAACAGTTGATAGATGTCTCTACGATCAAATCATGTAAGGGTTTAGTTTAGATATTTAAAGCTATTTTAAATATTGCAATATCTCTACAAAGTTGTACCAGTTGCATGTGCGTCATGTTAACTATTGTTCTGATAATATGGGCGTCTTCCTGTACATGCTGTATATGCAACACAAAGCTAAAATTTGCTATTTGTTATTTTAAACCCATAAATGGATAGTTTGGATTGTCACCCCAGTGGTAGCCCTGTCAGCTCAGCACAAACCTATTAGTGGTAGTTAAAAAGGGCAGCAACAGGACACCCATGTCAAATGTACGCACAGGGGCAAGGCTCATATAGGATTTTTTAACTTGGACTTGCACCAAATCAGACCATTGCTGGGAGCTGTATTTCTATTAAATCATCACAGTTGCACACAAAAGATCATCTGACTCAGGTCCTCACCAGATCCGTTGCTGTGGTAACGCTGATGTCACCAAGCGTGCACAGGGGAGCACCACATGCATGGGAGACTTGAGGGTCAGTGTCCCAGACTTTCAAGAAATGACTCATTAATTCTCATAAACATGCAGACTCCTTCCTATCTCTGTTGTTTTTCAACACAACAAGCTGCAGTCCAACTTTCCACAGCTTGAGGGCAGTAGAGGACTCTTCACATGCCAGTCACCTGACCATCTGGGAAGCCCAGTGACCTAAATAGCTGCAGCGGCCCCATGTTGACTCGGTCACTAGTGCACACATGTCCATTTTCACGAGGAGCAGCATGCTCAGACAAAAGGCCTTTAAATCACAACACCACTAGTACCTATGATTGCTCTGGGTATTTGTATCGTCTTATATATATGACGACAAATGTCCAGTTTCACAGTCACGTGCTTGTGAGTGGGACACTTGCCCCTAATGACATCATCTCCTGGCATGCAGTCATGTCTTCACCTGTGAGCCTGAAATCTTTTTGCCTGCGCCCTCATTGGTTGAACATGGGCGACAGACAGGGATGAATCTGCCCACAGAGGCGACCATCCATCCAGTATTTTGTTATTGTTTATATCTGCAGTCGGAGTTTAAAAGAGTCCCTGCTTTTACTCCTAAATGACTGCAACTACAATTTTACATTGATGATATTATATATTATATTATATTATATCATATTATATTATATTATTTGCAAACAGAGATGAGTAGAAATCCTCTGCACATCACTATAACTTCGGAACTGGCAAAACAGTGTAGTGCATGCAGCATAGATCTACAATGTGGGAAGCATCGCTGTGTTGCATAACAGACGGTATAAACTTAATTGACTTTGACATGGATTTGGAGCCCGTCCAGTGTCACTTGATGACCTGGCAGATTTGGGGCGTTGTGTTAAAAGTAACCCAGGATTATCCCGTGACCATGTTTTAATCTGCTTGATTCTAATCTCTTTATCAATGGCAGGGGCTGGTGGTGAGAGAAGCGTGTTAAAAAGAGCAGGGGTTTTGCACTGCATTTAAGTCATTCAGCTGATTATCCGGAGCAAAGGACTGACAACAGAGACGGGGCATCTGAGCAGGAGAGTCTGCACGGTTGTAATTCTAGCTCATCTGTGAAGCAGCTGACTTCACACCTTCAGTTTAAGAATCTACAGGGCATGAAGCAGTGTTACCACCTCTAATACTCAGGCTGCACAACATGAAAGACACAGAACTGACAGCAAATGCCAAAAGGCTGAGCTCTACTGTGATTAAATGCATGCATGCTGTAAGAGGAAGTATACAAACCAGTTTCAAGTTTCTCCTATGATTATAGCCTTTCATACATGTGTTGTACTTAAACTTGTTTATGAAGTCTTTAGTAGAAACATTCTTCTTTGAAATAGCTGATTTTTTCAAAACAAAAATTAAACAGCATTGTGCTGTCATGAAAAATCCATATAACTGATGTGTCAGTGGTTTCCATACAACCAAACATGCATGACGAAAGTTACAGCGGGAACACAATGTACAAGCATACAACCCTAACATACAGTAAACACCGACTGTTTGCTTTCTGCTACAGCATTATTACCAGTGGTTATTTACATGCTCCTCAACAAGCAACAGCCTCCAGTCATTTAGTTTTTATTTGTTCAATTGTGACATTTCCAACATCCCCTGAAGGTAGCACAATAATCCCCAGGGAGACTTTGGCTAAATCTCAATGAGAATGGTAAAGTCGTTTCTAGTTCTGAGCGTATCCTCAGCCAGTTAGAGCAGCAAACATGTATGAAAACCATCCATGAACATCGCAGCTGTGAAAAACTGCCCATAGAGAAACGTCAAGCTGATGGCAGCCAGCCGTGCGGTGACGTTGGTGCAGTGATTAGGTTGCCGTCTGATTCATATTCAGATCCAGAGATTGCAATCACGGCCCTGTCTTTGTTACCTGAGGGTGCAAACAATGCACCTGCTTCACGCTGCATTGTCTGGCAGCCAAACCCTGGGAGACCTGCACCCTGGTGTCTGTTTTAGAGGGGAGTAGGGTGTAGTATGGCTTCTAGGTGGTGATTATAAAGTAAACACAAGTGCAAAACCTCATTATCGGGCCTCTGAATGGAAGAAAAGTAAGTCCTTAACCTTTAAAGCTGGGATTTCCCTCTGCACGCCTCTGTCTGAATTCACAGACTGTAACCGGTTTTGCACCTTTGTATATTTGTCTGCTCATAACAGCTGAAAGAAGGTGTGTGTATAAGCTGTATGACTAATGGGAATAATTTCAGGAACACCTGAGACTCTGGTCATTGTCCCATAAGGCCTAAAAGAGCGATTCACAAAGTCACCCATATACTGATCTTCAGTAAAACACCATAATATACACTGGTGAAAGAGTTCTCCTAAGATACAGAGTGTAATATTCAGGTGGTGTGAGGGAAAAGCAGCGAATGACAGGGTAAATATTGGCTCCAGAGTCTATCTATGGTTTAAATCAATGTAAGGAGGAAAAGGTGTTGTTCCACTGTGTGCTATTGGTGTTAATCATCTATCTGGATCGTTTGTCTGATTCAGTCTAACAGGCCTGTCCATGATGAATTGCAACCGTTTTACTTCAGATATGCTACATGAAATTATTGTCAAATTGAAATTAATACAACATGCAGTATTTTATGTTTGGCTTCCAGACTTTATGGAAGTTTCTCACTGACCATGTCTTTAAAGCAGCTGTAGTATCTACAGGTATAATTTACGACTTATAAAATACTCTACTTCTGACTATATACTGTATTAGATACAATTGTAGAAATGTTCATGGCAGATTATACAAGAAGATAACTATTCTTCAGTTTTGTATGTGCTGAAATACATTTCAGCATATATTCAATATATCCCACATGGTGACATGGTTGGGGGGGTATGGCATCCACATTCCAGCCTACATGTAGTATTGGTACAACCTCATATGCCAAAATGAGTACACTAATGAAAGTGTAAAGAAAACAATAGACTAGTAGAATAGAATAGAATAGAACATAAAAAATTAAATAAAAATAATAATAACAAAAACTAATTAACTAATTCCAAACAAATCTCCCTCTCTCAGTTTAGATCAGTGGTTTTAGCCCACATGATGTAATACACCCTTTAAAAACCATAGACAATAGAACCACATAGTACAATATACTACACGTAGTAGTACATATGAAGTAAATATGTATGATATAATTTAAATAAAGCTATATAATAATGAAATTGAACCCATGATTTAAAAAATGACAGTAGCATGGCTACAGCTTACTATTGGCCACCCCCCCCTCCTCCCTCCTCCTCCACCCCGCTCAGGAGTCACTCTACGTCCGCTGACTGAGGAGGCGTCGCTCGCTGCTTTCTGCTCATTGTGCGACTTCTGCGAGAGAAAATTTCCGCTTCCTGCACCGATAAACACCACAAACCAGCAGCTCGCACCAAGTCGAGGCGCAGGAGCAGAGACAGGGAGAGAGAGGGAGGGAGCGGACACACACGGAGACGGACGCGGGGATTCGCCGCCTGCCTTCGGGTACAAAACCCCGCGACGGACCGCGATGTTTTCCCGATTAGCAACTTTCCGTTTGCACTGACTGACGCTACCGGGAGCGTTTCACGCATTTGCACCACCAGGAGCCTGGAAAAACAAGGCTAAGGAAGGCAGCACCAAAAAAAAAAAAAAAAAAAAAAAAACAAGGACAGCTCCCTCACTCACACATCCGCGGAGGAGCCGGGCTACTACGGGTGTTCCTCCGATTAGCTCCGTCTGAACGCCCGCTGTCAGCCTCCAGGATGTCGGAGCGCGGGGGGCTCCAGCGGACTGGGGGCGTCCCTTCGCCGCACATGCAGCCCTCCAAGCCGGTCAGCATCACCTCCAACCGGCCGGTCCACATGAACCTGTACGCTACCTGGGAGGTGGACCGCTCCTCGCCTAGCTGTGTGCCGAGGTATGTGACAGGGGCCGCGGGGGAAATGTCATGTTTTCGGGCTGGTTGTGAAGGGGAAATGACCCGGTCTGTTTGTTTACACTGGAGGGTTTGACATAGGCAAAACACCCATGGGTGAGGTAAATATATCACCTCATGTTATAATCACAGCTTTTAATATAGTATTGATATATCAGAATCAAACTGAAATTAATAATTACTATTTTCTTTTATCTTACTGGGATATTTACTTGTTCTGGACCCTTTTTGGCGCCCCCCCACGACCCCCACAGGTCCTCAGACCCCAGTTTGGCCACCGATTCATCACCCATGAGCTTTTCCAGCCTTGATGTTATAGGTAACCCAAGCAGACGTGTCCCCTGGTTATCTTTAATGCTAATAAGACTGTTTGTGTTGGGGCAGCTGCAGCCTTTCCCCAGTAGATAGCCCCAGTTGTTGCCCACCTGATCAATGCAGACACAAAGCCTGATGGGACATTGGGTTGCAGACTGTCACTGCAACTACACAAAGGGATTTTCTATCCTTATATGATCTGGCTCTAACGTCAGGTGCTGTGACTTACCGGTTAGTAGAAGAACAGGAAGGTAGTGGGGCAGGAATGAGTCATTTTTGATCACATTTTTTTAGCCCGTTGCCTTGACATGTTGGTTCACTGCTGGCTGTGATGCAGTGAAACCTGTTGTTGTGTGCGTTCATGTGGGCAGTGCAGCAAGGTCATAGCAGGCGAGACACCTTATCATCATAAGCTCAGCCCCAAACAAAGGCATTCAAGTGGGCTTCTTTGTGTGACTGAAAGGCTCTGTGGAGGGATCCGGCTGGCTGGCGTGCTTGTCACACCGCTGGCAGGAGCAGATGCACTTGCGCGTGCGACCTGTGATAGTTTTATCTGCATGGAAAGAGACATATCAGATAAGATGTTCATACATGTATGTGCTCCAGCCGAGGCCTGTCCTCCCGTATTTATGATGCTGTCATAATGACTGTGGTCATGAGTTGGATCCAAGGTCAAAGGTTAACCGTGGTGACTGAAGGGCCCCTCATGTGATTCACAAGCCCGGCTGAACATACAGTTGGAGAGGTTATGATGGATTTTTACAACAAATCAAACTCCAAAGGGGAGTGTTGTGAAAGAAAGTCATGAGATTTTTTTCTTTGTAGAACTGATTTATTTTTTTTATCTTCTATGACGACAAAAACAATCACACATTTTATTGCAGTTGTCACCTCTTAAACTTGTAAATCAGAATTTGTCTGCAAACATGAAATGTAATGTTTGCCTCTCGGCTGTGTTTCATTTTCTGGTCAGCAAACTGAAGTGCGTCCTCTGAGCCGAGCCCAGATGTTTAGGTTACTGAAAGCAATTAGCGGGAATAAAGCATGCTGGTGAAAGCACCGCACAAAGCTCACATGCTGACATCTTAATGCAGCTTTTCTAAAATGCTTTGGGGCTTTGCTGGGTTCGAGGCAAAGCCCCGAGGGTGTATTTTGCTTCTTAGTGTTTTGGCAATGTGTGCGCGTGCACCATGCGCTTGTGAATAAATGATACAGTCTTGGATCTATATTTTTGAACTGTGTGCATGAATAAAACATCCACTGTTAGCCCACATTTTGAATATCTTTCCTCCTGACCTTTCTTTTAAGATATGAATTATTACCTTTTTCGTGTTTGTGCTCCATGTAGCCACAGCTGATTTTGCATACCTTGGCATCGTGCTTCAAAAATGTGACCATGGACGGGTTTTTATTTATTTTTTTTGGGAGCTTTTTTTCTGCAGGCGTCACGGTCCGTCAAGTTTCTTCGATTTCACTGCAGTTGCTGCAACAGAGACTCAGAGAGCCAGAAAGAAATGTGAGGGGGGAGGTTGGGGGGGTGGGGGGTGGGGGGTGGGGGGTGGAAAGAGACAGAGGATGAGACTGGAAGAGGGAAGTAGGAGCGGTGGCTCTGTCATCTCCATTTAAATAGGATTTCACACAGACACAGGCAGCAGGAAAGTCTTCAGAAATGGGGCCGATAACTAATCTGCGGCACAGCCAGGAGAACCTGCGTCCCCTATAGGCTCAGACTCAGTCCTGTCGATGTTTTGCTGTCAACCCAGCTTGGCCTATTTGCTTCTCGTCTGCTTTCTTGTAGCTTAATCTTTGTTCCTGCAACGAGGACTGAGAGCTCCCCACCACCGCCACCCTCTAGCTGAGGTGTTTTCGCTGTAACCTCTTCCTGTCTACCAACATTACCACTCGGTATGTTGTTTGTGCAGCGCTGTGGCTTGAGTTTTCCCTGGCAGTCGTACACATGCGCTCCGTTGCTTGCTCCAGTTCCCGATTTTGGTAGAGAATCTGGCAAGATTTCAAACACCTTAACCAACCGCTTTGTTTGTTTTGTGGCTTTTTCGGTCACATTCAGTGGGAAGTGACAGGAAATATTCAAGCATGAGAGATGATCTCACCCGTCTGAGCGGAGGCAGATCTTGCGAGCGGGCTCTATCTGTCTTCCTGAGCAACCAGGATACCCCGAATATTTGTTTTGAAGGGCACGGGGCTCCTCTGAAAATCAGCTCCACCCTTCCTCGTATCCGTCGACACAGTGTGAGCGCCTCTGAGGTCACTTCTGTGCTCGGCCCTCCTGACCTTCTATTCTATTCTTTATTAGAGAGGGATAAATCATTTCACTGGCTCTAGACCAGCTTTGTCAGTGCGGTGCAGAGGGTGATTCCTCTCATTCCTCTCTTCTCAGTCTCTTCTAGGCTCTGCAGTGTCATCAGTACACACACGCACGATATAAGCAGGTGCTTGCCGCTATCCGCCCTGTGCACGGTTCATTGGTTCATCTCCCTCACCACGGGGCATGAAACGCTAATTTTCTGCGGCCAAATAATCCCACTGATGAGTACGGTAGCCTCCAAGCCTCGCCTCATACATATTTAGAGGCTGTAGTGAATAAAGATCAGCAGCTCTCAGGTGTATTTAGCGTTAATGCCAGGTGGAATGTCGACAGCGTCTGCCAAAGGTTCGCACCACAAATGGTTCGGATTCCAGCATCCAGCAGAGTTTAGTTAAGGCCTCCTCGTGCAGCCACCCTGCCAGATATTCCAGGAATGGGCCCTGACGCAGAGATCCTTTGCCTTGCATTATTAAAGAAGGATTCTTGCGGAGCCGAGGTGGGGAATGTCCCATGCCATAGATGGATGCTAGGTCTCTGCTCAGCGCTTCACCGCGGCTTCCAAGCCTTGAGTGAGCAGAGGAATCTCTTTCCCAGAGATCAGATCTAGAGGAAGGAGAGTGGAGACTGGCTTGGAGCGTAGCAAAGGAGAGGGGCTTCTGTGTTCATGTCACAAGCTGCACATTGACGCAGTTCAACCAATAATGCAGATTGCTCTGTTAGTGTACTATTTAGGAGCCCGGAGATGTGAAATTGCAGTAATTTACAAGCAGAAAGTCAAGATAATAATAAAAAAGCAGAAATGTGTTTTTTCCGTCTTCCTATTCTGCTGAATTATCTTGCAACCACTCAGAATTACTGAGCAGTTGCAGATTACTTTAAAAGAAGCGTATGTTTAACATTTAGGCTACTTCAATGAATAATTTGACAGTTGGGGAAATCCTCTTTTTTGCTTCTTGCAGAGAGGGAGATGAGAAAATTAACATGTTTGCAGCTAGAGCCAGGGGGTGATTAGTTTAGCTTTAGCAACTAAATGCTAGGGGAAACAGCTAGCTTGGCTCTCTGCGTCTCTGCCTCTTTAACTGTCTAAAACCACAAAGTGTCATGTTTACCTTTAAGTGTGTGTATGCATTACGCAAACAAAGTACAACCTGATGATTACTGAGCCTCAGAGGCTGACTTTGACAGGGGCAGGCTAGCTGATTGCACTCTTTATGCTAAGCTAAATGCTCCCCGCCTTGATATTGTGAACCATTCATTTCAGAGTTTAGATTGCATTTAGATTTATGCTCCTACTCAGGGCAGCTCACTGAGATTTCACCTCTGGAATATGTTTTATCCCCTGGGCCGGTGAGGACAGGACCCTTTAATATAAACACCAGTCAGGCCCGTCTCTCTTTTAGAGGATGCAAAAAAAAGTGCAGAATATATTGCTGGGAACCTTTTTAAAATGTTCACCTTTACTTGTAAGAAGATGTTTGTAATCCTCCTCTCGAGCATCAGCTGAAAGCCTTAACATTCAGAGCTGTAATAAACATATAAATGAGTGAAAACAGCAGGGTCACTGCATTAAAAATGGATGCTTATCTGCTGGGCTGGTAACGAATACTGTTGGCATGAAAAAGCGCGGCGCAGAAATGCAGGATGTTCTGAATTATACATTGTGCATTTGTTAGACTCGTTTGCTATAATTGCCCCGCACGACAATAGAGGGACGACACTCGTCGTTCCTCGAGTGTCAGCGTCACATTATCCTCCCTGCCCCCCCTAAATCCCCCGGCTGCTGAACACACACTAACCGGAAAAAAATGAAGCGAGCGCCAGAAGGCCATCGCATACATACACACACACACACACACGCACGCAGGCGGGGCAGTGGTGTTCATTAAGATGCTTTGGCTTTGCCACTTGCTCTGGCGCTTGCTCGTTCTTCCGCACAGCTGAGTGGCCGAGAGGTCTGAAGTTTCCCTCGCGGCTCGCTTCGCCTTTTTGGAGATGAAGGGAGATCAAGCGCGAAGCCCCTCCTCCTCACCCTGACTTTCCATGATTATTTCCAATTTCTGATGGTAGCCTTCCAACCTCAAGCCCCAGGGAGAGATGAGAGATGATGACCCGCGTGGTCTTTATTGACTTTAATGATCTGTTTATCCAGTGGCTATGCAAAGACTCGGGAATGTGATTTTTTTTTTTTTTTTTTCTAGTGTTAATATAGTGATAATTGCTGGAAGCTTGAAGGCTGGCAGGGTTTAAAAACCTGCAGTGAAACCTCTCACCCAGCTTGAAAAAGCTGTTATCCCACTCAGAAGAATCCCACTGGTATATTACACTGGCCTTTCAGTGCTGTAATGACAACAGTGGCATAAATGGTCTTTTGCACACTTCCCTGAGACTGTTCAGAGGGGAACAGCTTCAGTCTGGAGGATTGACAGCGATTTAGAAGGAAAATATCTGTGGTGGTATTAGTCCTTAAAATCCATAATGGTTGAATTTCACCCGATCTGGTACCTTTGGGTGCTGCTCAAACAGCGTCCATATTGAATGACCCTGCTTTTCAAGAAGACGCCCACTTTTTTCAACTTTTGATTTCCTAAAGAAGACATTGGAGAAAGTTTCCCTGAAATAACTTTCCTGAAACATGAAATACTTCCATCAATGTCAGTCCCACATTTGCACAGCTTGTGAAAACCTCGGACTTTGACTCTCTCCGTCATGTGGTCTGAATGTGTTTTCTCTGGCTGTTAGCATGTTAGCTCTGTCGTGACGTTCAGTTAATACTGTAATTATTGGTAGCCTGACAGACGATTTGGAGCCTGGTGCGTTTCTGCTGACAGGAATTTACTTCTTCAAGGGCAGCAAAAGACGTTACAGGAGCCGGCAGAAACTCCCGTATGTTAAGTCAGCTAACAGGGCCGAGACATTACCAACAGACTTGAAGGCAGTTGCTAGCTAATTACACAATTTTCTGTTCCTTGGTGATGTTATATGACCACCACTTTTTCAAATGTAATTTCCAATAGAAATCTTAGGTCTGATGTGGATTTTGGAAGAGGGAGGAGTCTCCCGGTGGGTCTCTCTCCTCCTCCTGCTGCTGCTGCAGTGCTGCCCTGGTCTGAGAAGGCCTGTGTTACAGTGTTGTAATATTTACATGTGTTTCAGAGCTCCACTGCCTTTGTCTCCTGGCAGTGATCCCCCTGCTGTGGAATCATAGCCTCCCATCTGGCATCTAGCGCACACACACACACACACACACACACACACACACACACACACACACACACACACACACACACACACACACAGATCTCCGTTTCTAAGGTGTAGTGACACCTATTCCCGGACAGTGTCACCGACATATGCTTCGCCTTCATCTAACGTGTTATAAACAAGGATACAGCAGCATCCAGTTACATAAACAGACATGCTGTGTGGGAAACACAAATCACGCTGACACACACACATTCACACTCTCTTTTCGGCATAATCCCTTTTTTCAGCCTGTTGAAACACGATTTGCTGAGATGGAGAAACGGAAAATGAAAAGCCCAGTGGTCAGGATGGGGCTTTTCATCGGACGGACACCTGAAGCATCCCTGGGAGGAGGCTGTCGGGAACGCTTCTCGCGCTAACAGCGTGGACTGTTAATAAACACACAAAGTTCACCTTGGTCTGACACAAGTCAACGCCGCCTGCTGCTGTGCTGCGGCCGTACATCCACAGGTCCATGCAAATAACGCGAGCACGCAACTGTAATCCTCTGCAGCTCAGGTTACACACTGTTTCCCCCCGGGTGATAACACAAGCTTGTAATGCACTTAACACAGATTGACCTTGACATGGCACCTGTGTTTAAGGATTACTCACCAAAATTTATTGATATTTCTTTACTTCTGCATTAGTTTGAGATGTGTTTGTAGATTTCATCTAATTGTGTGTCTTTTTTCTGCCTTGTTTAGATAGTTTGAGTTTTTTGTTGTTGTGCTCTGTCTCTGATAGAGACGAGTTATTTTTCTTGTGATGCTTCATAGGTTTTTTTTTCAGGAGTAAAAACCTTCTATACTTAATTATTTATTTAGCAGTTTGTGTTTTCATTCACCGGTTGACTTGAGAGAGACTGACAGTAGCAGAAACCTTCCTCTCAATAAATGATAATATTTTTAGTTGTGTTATATAAGAGGTCATTCATTATGTAAAACTAATGTATTACCTCAATAACATAGAAAAACCTTTAGAGACCAGGTCCAAAATAATACATTAAAAATGACATTAAAAAAAAAGCAGATTATGGCTTTTTTTTATAATCGACAATCCACAGTTAAAAAAGTAGAAAATAAAAAAGAAAGTGAATAAGCATATTTCCCACAATTTTCTAGAATTTAATGTTTTGTGGAAGGAGTTCAGGTTCAAACAGTTCAGACACAGAGGCACTGCAGGATGGGAAAACAAACATATCCCCAGTACTCAACTCGCACTGTCACTCAGATGCTCTCAGCCCATCATGATGGCTGTATTGGCCTCTGATTGGCTGATAACCAGGAAGCTAATATGAGTAGCCACTCAAATGGAGGTTTTCTCTTCCAACGGTAACCAATCCAGCGGCGTGCGGTAGTGCACGGCGGCGGACAGTGAGCTCCGATGGCATCGTCTCCCCATCTCGAGCTAAACTGGATTAAGCGGGCGCTCTGCTCATTAATCTGTAATCGCTTTAACGAAGGGTCAGTTGTATTGTGGGTGTGCGCTCGTGTTGTGTGTGTGACAACAACAAAAAGAGGTATGCCCCCGTGGGAGGATTTAACTGAGGGGACCTTTTCTATTTTCACGGTAAACTCGCACTTAAGTTAATGAACCGCAGATACAGGCAACAGCAAGAGATGTTTTCCACTTTATTTCCAACACAAGCACAGGCTTATCTTGTCTGACACACACACACACACATTCTGCAGGTCACATGTTGAGTCTCTCAAACCAGACCACAGCGCTGTGCTCTGGATAACAAAGTGCAAACTAGCAAAAACATGATTAGCAAACCTGCCAACAACAACTTGTACTCAGTGGTTTTCTTTCTTTTTTTTTATGCTGCAGTTGCCAAACATTGCAACATGTAATAAGCTCAGTTTGTCACTTACATACTTTTTTTTTGTTTGATTGTGTGTGTGTGTGTGTGTGTGTGTGTGTGTGTGTGTGTGTAAGGGTTGATTCTGCCCTCCTTAGGAAGTAACAGGCCTCTTTGTCTCCTTGCCTGTGGCTGTGGGAAGTAGAGCAAGACAGAAAGGGATGGAGAGAGAGAGAGAGAGATAGAGAGAGGTTGTAAATGAACGAAGACAAGAGACAGAGAAACAGATGTGGGAAAGCTTGCAGGAAAAAAGTGAGCGAAAGATCAAGAGGTCATTTTTTTTTTTAACACCCACAGACACTTCAGCCTGCATGTGTGCGTGCATGAGTGTGTCGTGTGGGCTGAAATGAGTTCACACAGTCACAAAGCGGGGGCTCGCGTCCCAGTTGGGGACAAAAAGCTGGTCCCCACAAGGTAAACTAAATTTAAGGCTTGGATAATGATGTGGGTCAGGGGGAGTGTCGGGGCTAGCCTAGATCCACGTGTGGTCCCTGTACCTGTCTCTGCAGCCCAGGGTGTAGCAGTGGTTCCTGGTTTATGTTTGTGTGTCCGGCAAAATAATGCAGGGTCATCGGAGCTGAACTTAGTTCCACCTTTGCAGCAATGTAACACAGATCATCCAGCAAAACGCTGCGTCACACACATGCAAGCCTACTTTCCTGGCAGATTATTCTGCAGCGTGAACGTACTTCTGGTGTTTACCTCGTGATCGTCATGATGAAAGATAAAATAATTACCACTGTGACGACTTTCCTGAGCTGTAAAACACTTCAAACACCTCTGAGCATTACAAACTGTTGTGCGCTGTTCTGATGTCTGACAAGCCTTGTATTAATCTGTAACTTTAACTAGACTTCCTTTATCTATCTATCTATATATACTCACACACACATACACACACACACATATCATAATGATTATTATGAAATAATGATATGCATTCTCTATATAATAATATAATAATCAATATCTTTTAGCATTTCAAGGACAGTAATAGCTGTAACAACTAATATCTACATAACATTATAATAAAGTGATTAATTTTACAAACTGAAATATATAAAATGAAGCTTAACTTTCCATTTTTCTTCTTGGTGGTTAACTCCCACACATCTCAACAGTCGAACAGCTTTGAACGTCCTTCTCTCTTTCTTTCCCTCTTCTCTCCCTCTTCCCTCACTTATTTCTACCTCACCGACACTGATCTGATCAGAATGGCCTTCCTGAATTGTATTTCGTCATCTGACTGTGCCCGAACGCATCCCCACCAACATCCGACTGGCGAAGACAGAAGTTTCTCTCAGTGTGTGTTCGCACTACCGCATAAAACTTCCCCTTTCTCTGCCTGCGTGTTCACATTTCCTCAAGGTTGGTAGCCGAGGCAGAAAATGGAAAAACACTCTGAGCAGGTGCTGTCAGTCCACCCAGCAGTCACACGTGAGACTCTGCCTATTGACACAGCTTCCATTTACTTAGATCCTTCATGTCCTGGACCGTACATTGAGCCAGCCGCTGTCAAAAGAAAGAGCTCGTACATAGAGCTCGTGCGGCAAGATGGTGGTGAGAGCCATTTTCATCAACCTCCCGCTGCTCTTGAATCTGCTTTTCGTCTCACCTTGAAATTTTCATTTAAGGCGCTGCGTCGTTGTGTGCTCACGCTGTTGTCACATTAAGAGCCTTCTCTCACGGCGTTACACCGAATTCACAGCAAGTGCTTGAACCCTCATCCGGCCTCAGCGCCAGATCCTCCGTGTGTGTCCATACGTGTGTATTGTGTTTTCATTGCTGCTGCTGCCTCTTGCCTTCACCTTGCCTCCGCAGTAAATGGTGTGTGTGTATGTGTGTGTTACTGTAGCTTTTAAGTATCATCTTCACTGCATTCTCTGCTGCACTTAAATGTGGCCCGTCTCACCTGCACATTACGTCGGATGGCGGTTGAGTAGGTGTGTTGATTTGTGCGCGCGCTGTTGTTGGTTCCAGCTGTGTTTTCACGCTGATTGCCGCCTTTAGCAGTGTCATTTTCATTATGTTCGGCTGCTCTTGAATCAGTGTCCCGGCTGACCTTGCACTTAAATGGTGCTTGTGTGTATCTTGTGTGTGTTAGTGTGTGTGTGTGTTTCAGTGTGCTCCTCCTGTATCATTATTTTTTTGCCTTGTAATATCACTGTATGCATCACATAGTGCACCTAGCAGCTTGCATCAAACACTTTACAGTAGCTACGTGTGTGTGTGTGTGTGTGTGTGTGTGTGTGTGTGTGTGTGTGTCCTGGCAGGGTGTACTTGCTTCAGGCTAAGTGTCAGCTCATGTCAGCAGGGTGACTGTTCATCTTTACAGGCACAGCAAAGAAAGAAACGAGAAAGGGGGGGGGGGTGACGAGGCGTCTTCGGGGCGCCGCGGTGGAGGGACTGATGAAGTGAAGGGTGAAGTTAGCCTTGTTCCCGACCCCTGGACTGTTGCTCTCATCTCTAATTTTGTCCGTGTCTGCGAAAAGGTCCGGTGCTGCTCTTGTAAATGTCTGGTTTACTTGGCCCGAGAAACGACTGAGCTAATGAGAAGCTTTGGGACTTTGCCGGACTGGTTTGTCTGATTTTTGCCAGTCTGACAGATAAGGTCGCTGCAAAACTAAGTTATGATCAGCAGCTTAATATGGGGCTGCAGCTAATGAGCTTTTGCATTGTCGTTTTTGTTTTGTTTTGTTTTGTTTTAATCAGTTAGTCCAATTAAATTCATCATAATCTGATGTTTTCAAAATGCTTGTTGACTCTCCAAAGAATTATATGAAATATAATCTTTAAAAAAAGGCAATCCATTGATTTTCATGGTTTCAGCTTCAGTTTAGTTGTAGCTCATGATATATTGAGCTTCATATAAACTAAATGCAAAATAAACATGTTAATGATCTCTAATCTAATTAGCTTTATTATATAAACTGACACAGACTATTGACGACGTCTTGATACATTAGATGCAGCTAAAATCCTGCATCTGTTTCTCCTTGTTATTATCAACACCTCTTTGGTGAAGCACCTCTTTCTTGTACGAAAATATAAACAGGAGGAAATTTGCAACTCAGGGTGGGAAAAGGTCAAACGCTCGGCGTTAACAAGTTCTACAACTAGGGCTGAACGATGCAAAAAAAAAAAAAAAAAAAAATCATATTGTGGTCATATTTCGGGACATAACACTTCTAGTAATTTCTGCATTTCATTTTCCCTGTGAAAATATAAATGTTGGGTCATGTACCAGGGAAAAAAAAAAAAACATGTTCCCTTACATCTGGAGAATTTGATTTGTCGGCCGGGGCACCTCTACAGCACCACTGTGCTGGTAATTGATGGTAATGGTAAATGCAGCTCCTGTGATCTGGATATTGCACTTTTGGTAATATTTCGATTGATTGCTCAGCTCTATATACAACTTAGCTCCAGCTAGCTTGCAAACTTCGGCCGACTAGCCTGTTGCCTATTAAGGAAAACACATTATAATGAAACCGCCTTTTTGTTTCCTTCATTAGTGACACTGCAAGACTTTTAATTTGGCATTTGGATCATTCATTATTGATTATTTATCCAGCAAACATTTACTGCCGGTCTGTGCACTAGCTAATGAGCCGAAAACAGCGTAAAAGCATCTGAATTCACAAGTTAATAATGACTGTTGAGGACATAATAAAAGTCAGTGTTATGTATAGTATATATATATAGTATACCGAGTGTGAATGGCAGGCTTGGGTTCAGCTGAGAAAACCTGTGTCTGTCACCAGTGAATCGTGGAATAATGCAGACGGAGGGTGATGGGAAGAGGTCGGCGAGTGCGAGGAGAGGAGGGCCTGTTGTGAGAAGTCAAGGGGGAGGGAGCGAGAGGCTGGGGGGGGGGGTTTATCTTATGGTAGGTAGAAAATGGGCTCGAGTGGATGAAGGTGACAAGAAGAGGGGCAGGCGAGGATGATGGGAGAGAAAAAAAAAGGGGAGGCTTTATCAGAAAGGGACGACATCAAAGCCAGGGTGAGTTGGTGAAAGGGAAGGGAGCAGCTGGGGCAGGAGGAGGGGATGCGGCAGAGAGACGTGAGCTGATGGAGGAATTAGCTCCGCCACATGCTTCCCTCTCCCTCCCCACCTTCACTTCGTTTCCCCCTCTCGTTTCCTCCTCCTCACCTTTCCGTTTTCTTGTGTTTCCACCTCTCCGTCTGTCTCTCCTTTATCCCCCTCTCCCCACAGAGTCATGCCTCGCCGTTGCACCAGTGTGCAGCTACATCCAAGCTCCTTTGTCTCCAGTCATGTGCGTCTGATATACCGTCCCCTGCTGGCCCCCTTCTTCCCAGTGTCACCATTACAGCTCTGCCCCTCGGTCATTCCTTCCCCTTCCCCAACAGCTGTGATGGATCTGCCACCGGGCGCAGGTTCACCTTTGTTCCCGGAGCGGTCACGGCTACGGATTCACCTGCTGCCGTAGATCTGACTGTTTACAGCTTTCAGTAGATGCAAATTTACTGAATGCAAATGGAAATGCAAAAGCCACGCATGTCTGCTAACTTTAAGCACAGTGGTTGATCCGCGTCCTTTGCCGTGTCAAGATATGAATACAGATGTAATGCAAAGTAAAGCAGGATAAGTTACTCTCTAGTGTCTCTGGTGCGATTTGATCAGTGAAATATATTGCTTATATTAAATACAGCAGCCGTACAACAAAGAGATGCAAAACACCCACAGAGAGGCAGAGGAATGACCACAAATAGAAACAAAACAACCACAGATTGGTAACAGCGATTACAATTACAAAACTACCACAAAAAAATCTGAAACGGCAAAAAAAAAAAAAAGAAAAAAAAAAGATGGTTTTCAAACGCTGCAATGTTTCACTTTATTACAACACTTTCGTCTCTTCCTGTGTGACAGTTACGTTCGTCACATGCTGCTGCTGATAGTTTGGTGATGACCATGAAAGGTGCAACAACACCATAGATCTGATAGTTAATGGCATCATTATAAATAACTCTATAATGATACTGTTGTTCTGCCATTAACTATCAGATCTATAGCGTTGTTGCACCTTTCATGATCATCATCAAACTATTGAATATATCGAGAGGATATATGTTAATTAACATTGCTCCAAACATTTCCAGGATATTTTATAATGTATTATTTTGCTTTTAGATTTTGTAGCGACGGCTTGAAATGTTATGAAATGAAAGATTTGAGTGTTTAACAGTATTGCCAGTCCTACAGTTCTAGTCTATTAATCTATGAACTTTAAATTGTAAATCATGAAATACATGGAACCAATGAAATGTATGATGGTAGTTTCAGTCCCAATAAGCCCCTGAAAGTCCCTGAATGTCCTTGAAAGTGCTTGAGTTTTCAGGTGCTTTTGGCTGTAAATACGGCAACGACAGATGCTGTCTGGAAGTTCCTGATCTTTCTCTTCATCACCAACACAACACTGCTGCATTCACACACCGTGACTCAACACGTTCACTTTCACTTTCCCTGACTTGCCAATTGTTGCTTTTTTTTTCTTTTTTTTTTTAAATACCTCCGTCTTTCCTTTTCATCTCATCCAATTTCCACTTTCACTTTCTCTCTTGCTTTGTCTCCGTCGTGCCAAGCGAAGAGGACAAAGACACAGTTTTGTGTCAGTCGTGACGCTGAAGTGAAACTTGTTTGCATTCGCTTTTGTCATGAACACAAACAACACAGCACCTCTGGAAGGCCCCGTAAGGTCGGTGTCTTCCCGGTTTAAAAACGCTCTGCCTGTTTCACAGATTGAATTCAGGCCATAGGCTGCGATTTGTCACTGCTGCTGAGAAAAAAAAAAAAAACACTTTCTGCTCATGTATTTCTGCAAGCCATTTGTTCAAAGGGTTGCATAACAGACTGATAAGCGTATTACTGTGCAGTTGTGTTTGTAGAGGAGATTGGATGTGATCAGCGAGCCTTGTTTTTAAATTAACGTTTTTTTTTTTTTTCCCCCAGTCCAGACGTAGAGCAGAGCTACACGTTGGTGTGCAGATGGCGATGCTAGCTCGGGGGGGGGGGGTGTCACACTCACACACACATGCATATATTTATTCAGCTACATGAGCGACTTGCTCTTTTTCTTACCTCTTCGCCAACACAAAGCCGTTGTGCCCGTGCACCGTGGCTCAACACGCTCACCTCCAGTTTCTCTCACATGCTCGACCTGTTTTATTTCTTTTCCATCTTTCTCTTTCATTTCATCTCGTCCAGTTCCTGCGGTTTGAGCTTTCACTTTCTTGCCAGCTCTCTCTCTCTCTCTCTCGCTGTGTCTCTCTGTCACGTCAAGTTAAAGCACAGAAATATTGAACCACTGGCCTGTCCAAAACACTTTTGGTCACCATTGTTTACTCCCCGCCGCCACATATTTCTCAATTTCTGAATTTCTCCAGGGATCAGATTCATGGCTAACATCAGAACTCGCTCACACACACACACACACACACCGCACAGTTCAACTCTCATGCCTTCCAAAACGAGGCAGCAGCCACCCACGTACCGATACGCACAGCAGATAGCTCAGTATAACAACATCAAAAAAATGAAGTGCCCACCCACCTACACGCAGTCACACGCTCAAATAGCTCCCCTGCAGTGGGCAAAAGCACACAGCAAAGAGCCATGCCAGGATTTGGTCTTGATGAGCACTGTGGTGAGCAATAGGTCTGCACACACACACACACACACACACACACACACACACACACACACACACACAGGCGCGTGCATTTCTGCTGTTATTGGAGGAATCACTTCTGCTCTGCCTTCAGATTAAATATGAGTCACAGGGCAGGAAAACGCACAACTGCCTTATAGCTGTACGGGAAAACCACATACTGCACGCTCAGTGGTGCATATAGTACATACGGTACACACACACACTCACACACACACACACACACACACACACACACAACAATTATGTGTTACCTGTAACCTACTTATGCCAGTGTACACTCACCCACTCTGTTTCTATGACTGTTTCTCCCACACACTCAGACTGACACATACATTTACACACTCTTTGTCCCTTAACACACACACACACACACACACACACACACATATGTGCTGGCATATTGATGCTTGTGTGTGTGTGTGTGTGTGTGTGTGTGTGTGTAATTGCCATACAAAAGCATGCTTGGCTGCACAAAGGTTAAAAGTCTTGGTTGGCATCTTCACACATCTGGCGTAAGATGCTTTACAAACAGCTGTATCTTTCAAAATAAAAATTGCGGAGCTTTCAAAGATTCTTTTACAGGTTTGAACATCATAAACCGCCGTCTCTCGTTTTTGGATCTTGTACATTAAGTTTTTCACTTGCGGGGGGGGGAATTCCCTAGGAAGTTGGTTACTGAAATTGGGTGGCACCCTCTCAATTGGTGTCATCTCCTGAGTTGAATCAGATCGATCTTGACACATCTTGTCACATGATCAATTTAGTCACTAAATAATGGACTAACAGTTGACTCATGCCTGAATGAAGCAAGACCATAAATGAAGCAAGGGCATAAATGAAGCGTTGTGGTGATGCCTCGGCCTATAAATCACATCTGCACATGTAAAGGAACATGCTTTTTTGGTACAACACCCAAGAACAAATACATCACCATCATTGTTTTTTTTTTTCAGTGAAAATTAAATGTAAATTGACCACTCCAACTGAAATTATGACTCACAGTGCAATCACAGTCTCTGCAAAAATAATTGCAACATGATTTATTCATTTTTTAATTTTTTATCTATCTCTTAAAAAATTACAGCCCAGCTTATACAAGATTTTTGAGGCTGGTATTATTGTGGATGTTAGTAGCCAAGCCTAGTAGAGAATGTCTGTACTACAAGAACTTATTGGCCGACATATACATAATATCCATATATATATATATATATATATATATATATATATATATATATATATATAATCAATAAGCTAATCTTGTTGTTGCCGGCTTTTTTTTTTTTTTTCAGAAATAAAGGCCCACAGCAGTAAAAACAAAACCTTTTTCATTTATTCAGATTGAGGTGAAAATCATTGCTGTATGAGTTGAGACAAGTGTGACAAAAAAAGACATTTATATAATAATATATATGACGTCAGTTATTGTCTTAACTTTGTGATCTAAATGTGCTTTTATGCCTCATGTTTAAAAAGGTCACGGACAGACTGGGAGCAGAGGGACCAGGGAGGCATGAAGTAAAGGTGGATTGAGAGAGAGAGAACACATAGAGGGCAGACTGGACTGGAAATAAAACAAAATCAATCCAAATCCTATGTTTGGAGAAAGATGGAGCTAGGCGGAGATTAAACTGCCAAAAAAAAAAAAAAAAACCCTGCAGATTTTGAAAAAGTAAACACACCAATTAGATAAACTTGGGGTTTGGGGGCAGCTTCGAGAGAAAGAGGAGCGGAAGGAGGAGCAGGGTGATGGGATGGAGGGAAACAGAGGCGCTATCAGATGAGACAGATGGAGAGGATGGAGAATTGTGAATTGCCAGAGGAGAAATGGAAAAAGCCTTGAATGGAGAGAGAGAGAAGGGAGTGGGCAGGAGATGAGAGGCAGAGGGAGAGATAGCCCTGCTTTTTGTTGGCGGACAATGGTGGACAGCTTGTGTTACTGGGAGAGATAAGAAATGGGTGAAATTGAAGAGTGAGCGGACGACAAGCCTGCAGAACGCACACACACACACACACACACACACACACACAGAGAAACACACACCCACTGAGGTCCTAATGCATTGTGTCGGTGTGACCGTGACCCTGTTGTAAGAACCCACCACCCCGTGATGCAGGCGACACACCTCCAGAAATGCTAATAGATCTATTTAGATGTTTACCAAAAAAACACTTACACCCACAGTGTCAGGCTCAGGCAGCAGAATATTAATAGGCTCAGTTTGCAGATGCTGGCTGTCTCTCTTCTACACACACACACAAACACATATACACACACCATGGAAAAGGGAAATGTCACAGAAGAGGAACAGAGACTGGCGCGGCCGACGGTCGGCTTCATTTCACGTCTAATCTCCCTGAACAGAATATTCAGGTAAAAACCAAAGGTCCCTTTCCCCAGTGGTCGTGCTACGCTCACGTCTCACGGTTACATTTAATTATAGCCCCTAACTCACAAAGCACTTCTTGCACATTTCCATAAAGGCTCCCATGTACCCGAAACCCAAACAACAGAAGCAGACATGGACGGAGAGATTAGCACGACGGGGGCCTGGCCTCTCCCAAAGCCATTAGCTGATGAAAGGTAGTTTAATGTTCCGTCGTTCTTTGCCGTTATTGTTTATTGAAACTCACCCTGCAGGTCAAGGTGAGTTCTGGATCTGTTGTTGTCGTGCCTTTTTCCAGTGTGCAGATCTGAAGAAAAAAAGAGATCATGAGCGGAGAAAGAGGACAAAATCTCATTTTTTAGAAAAACAAATCGTTTATTTTAAGCAGGAGATAATTATTTTCGTGACTTTTCAGGCTGCTCACATCCCACATCTCCATTGACAGACTTTAGTGCTCACGGGGGAGTGAACTGACTGAACGCACCTGCAGTACACACGAATGCAACGTAAATATTTCTGCATTAAAGCTGCTTAAAGATAATTTTCCTGCTGTTTTCACTTTGGAATTTAAAAAACCCAAACTAATGAGCTCAGTATCTCTTCAAGGCAGGATGCACCAGTGGACTCATTTAGAAGTAATAGAAAATCTAAGACACATTAATGCCTGTAAATAGTTAACCCTAATTAATCCCAGTTAACCTGATTAAACACCCAAATAGGAAAGCTGGGTTATGAAAATATGAACACCTGAGCGCCACATTCTCTACATCATCCTGTCTTTGCTGCTTGTTTCAGGCTTCAAGGCAACGAGAAGCTGAAATAAAGATCAGAGCATCTGACGTAACAGTTGATTGAAAATGTGGTCTGAATTTTAAGAACTGTTTTAATATTGAGGATTTTGTTCAAATCGAGCTGGAATGAGCTTTATGTGGTTCTCGCAAAGTGAAATCCGCAAGAGAACGAACACAAAGCCAGTTTTCATATTTTTCATACGGAAGCAATATGAAGTGAAAGAGTAACAGCTTATCGTTTGCATTAAAGGATTTAGAATGAAAATAAAACCAAGCATCCAAAAGTTAGTTTAAATGAGAGAAATTCAGTGTGAAAGGAATGTGCATTTTCTATAAATGGGGACAGGACTAAGATGAAAGAATAATTGTATTCCTGTTAAAGGGAGGATTTTATGGTAAACCACAAGTTTAAAAAGTGTATTTGCATTTTATGCATTTTAATGTAACTTTCTGTCTGCATTGCTTTTAATTTCAAATAGATTGGGCATTGAAAGAGCAGAAGGAATAATAAACTCTAGCTTCTTTTTTTTTTGTTAAGGGCCAAACAACATAGAAAAAAGAAAAGATGGACTGAGTCAGAGTCGTGTAGGCACTAACAGCAAGATGGAGCATCTGCCTCCGGACTCTACTTTTTTTTTTTTTTGTTATTTTTTAGGGCATTTTTTGCCTTAATCCCGATAGCAACAGTGAGAGAGAGACAGGAAAGTCGGGGTCGGACTTGAACCCGGGCCGCTGGTGTTAGAACTACGTCTCCATTGGTTCGTGCTCTACCAGGTGACCCCCCGGGGAGCCCCAGGACATGTACTACCGAATGATTTAGGCGCCTGCATCTGTACAAAAAGCCACAGTGTTTCAGAAGAGCAGATAATAGCAACAGCACTGAATGTAATATATCTGTGTCATTATATTCTGTAATGACTGAGGATGATTAGTTGTCAGATATTGGTTGGACATTTCAGTGTTATGTATCTGTAAAATCAACATGACTCTGCTGGCAGACAGACAGACAGACTCTGGCTCCCTAAACTGGCTTCGATCGATCCACACTATATTAAAAGCTACTGGATTAGTGTCCTGCTGCTTTTTCTTCCCCTTTCCCATCCTCTCCCTCGTTCTCTCTAGTTTCCTCTCAGCCTCTCTCCCTCTGTTCGTCAGAGTTACTAGTGAAGCATTCATGCATATTGATCAACCGAACTACAATTAGCCTCCTCTGTGTACATGTTTGCTTGCTTCCCTCCCAGTATTCAGCCCTGGTCGAGCCGACAGCGCTATCAGTTTCTAATGTGTGTCGGCGGGGGCCCGATGCTGCACTCCATTTGGACAAACACTGATAAGATGTGGATCGGGACACGTCTATACCGACTATAACTGGGGAGAGATTATAAACCAGTGGGCTGTGTGTGTGTGTGTGTGTGCGCGTGGATGCGTCAGTGTGTTGACTCAAAGCTCACAGCACATCGTCCAGAGGTTTCCCCATGACTCTGATCAAAAACTGTTGCTACCGAGCGAGGGTGTTTCTGAATACTAATATCCCCACAGTGGGCTTTTCACTATTTTCAGAAACTGCACAATCATGCACACAAACATGTTAAACAACACCCCTCATACTGTTGCACTGATTCCCAAACACTTCTGCAAGCTTATATCTTGCTCAGCCTGATACTGTGGGATCAACAGAAAAATAATCGGCCAAAATACGACATTTGAAGATGCCCCCATGGGTTTGACAGGTTTCGATGCTTTTTTTGGGGGGGGGGGGTATATATAATTTTCTGACATTTTATTGACAAAACTACCTCTGCACTGATCGATCAATAGAGAAAATAATCAACAGATTGATATATAATAAGATTGATTTTTAATTGCAGCCCTACTTTGATGTAAGTCCTCCAACACACCACCAAATATTGGTGCTTCATTTCATTTCACACATAGAGGAAGTCAAAAAATTAAAAAAAAAAAAATCTTAACACAAGCTCAGATTTCCTGCAGCTCAGTTGTCTGAGCAAACTATGTACTGAAGAAAACCATGAGATGTGGTTGAAAGCTCTGGAAAGCTTTTTTTTTTTTAAATCACAGGTTACCAAAAAGACTCCACATGACAATAAACACTTAAATCCCTAGACTCTGTAGGTCTAACATAAAAATCTCCTCACAAACGCTTAAATTCAGCAAAGCCATATCGAGGCTGTAAAAAATGGGATAAAAATTTAGGAGCTTTTATTTTGTAGATTTGGTTAAAATTGAGTGTTTGATAGAAGTTCATTGGCATTTCTCTGAAATCCAAAGCGCTGCTGCACAGGTGCAGCTATGTTATTTATTCGTTTATTTATCCTTTTTTCGGGAACAGAGTGGTTCATCAAATGAAATCACATCATCTCCTGCTCCGTGAGTCAGACGATGTTGAATGCGGTTCCTCCCACATGCATCTGATTTCTGTTTGCTTTCCTGGATGTAACCTTTCGTTTTTTCACTGAGTCATTTCAAATCCATTCGAGGATCAAGCACTCAACCTCTGTGGGAGTGAAAGATGCCTGATAAGCCTCAGCCTTAGTAAACCAAATCCTTGATTTTAAATTCAGCGGCTCATCTTGAATTGAATCCCAGCCCGACCAGGTTTTAACCCTCATCTGCTTAATCCTCGTGATGATGCGAAATCTTAGCGTGTGATGATGGTGATTATGTCTTAACCGCTGATGATTGGGTTGGATGATGAGGATGTTGGGCTGAAACTTGATGTGGAGCACCTTGAAGCTGAAGTGATCTTGCATGGTGGGGTTTTTAGGATGTTTCTGTCATATGTTTCATGTATTTTGTTGTGATGTTCAAAAGCTGTTTCAGCTGGCTGCAAGTTAAAGTTTAAACCTAAGCCCCGGCTTAAAAAAAAAAAAAAAAAAAGAGGTCCTTAAAAGAAATAAGAATTGGCAAGAAAGCTCCTTTTCTGCCTCTTTAAGAAGAAATCTGCTCATCCTGTGTAGATAAAAAAACGACAGCATAGACGCAGAGTATCTCAGTAATAGTGTTTGCCAGACTCTTCTGCTGTATTGCCTATTCATTTTTATGTTACTGGAGCATTAGTCTTCTGCACCACTGTGGGCGAGGAAGGAGGAAGCCTCAGCCTCACTGGAGTCTGACTGCTGCTGTGACCAGCATGCTAATTATCTGTAAGACCAGGCCAGGGGCATATACCATATACACACACACACATGGACATAGACACACAGTTTGCTCCATCCCCATCTTTAGACTTAATGCAATTTCTCTCCCTAATGATTGATGTCTTGGCCACCAAAAGTCCCACCTCCCCCAGCAGCTCATTGGCTGTCACAGAGCTGTCAGAGGGTCGCGGATGACAAGCAGAGCAGACTGCAGAGCTTCGTGACTCATTCCATCCCGCAGGCAGGTTGTGCTCCTATAGAGGGGGTTTTCAGACAGAATGAAGGCAACCTCTCACGTAGCCAGGTCTCCATTTCAACAAGCTCGGGGAGAGTCTGGGTCTTGGAAAGAATATGACCTTGAAAATGTTCTTCAGCCAATGAATTCCACTGAGAACCTCCACAGTGATGTCAATTGTTGTTGGCTGTAAAATCTATAAGCTATCCTTCTAGCCTCCTCAGTGTAATGCTGATGTATTGTTGATGAACAGGAAAATGTCCCGACGTTATGACCTGGTAGCAGCACTACATTATTCCAAGACATTCATATTGGATTTTATATTCATTATATTAGCATGAATATATTGGATTTTATAATAAGAGAATATAATATTTACAAATTGAACTGTCAACAGTGATAACATGCAGCCGTTTTGTCGCCAGTTTGTGGACGCTTCCTTCTTCTTTTGACACCTGAGAGAGAAATTTCTCAGTTCTTGTATTTACAGGTAGAACATAGATGTATCTGTTATTTATGGGCTGTATGATATGTGGGCACTGGGTACTGAACTTAAATACTTTTTTCAGTACTGACCAAAAAGTATTTGCTGCATCGAGTACTGATGCTAATGTTAGTATCAACTGTTTGCAGTCAGAGTCACAGTCTTGCCGACTTATTCTTTAATTAGCTGGTGCTGGTACAGAACATTTCTAAAGATACCTAGCCTTTAACATAGGAAGTGACTAACAGTGACTTGCTAGCACTGCTGTCAAACATGTTGTTTCTGGTTGATGTAATCAGGTTAATAAATTGTACAAATTCTGTTTTTTTTTTGTTTTTTTTTGGCAATTATTTTTGCACAAAACATCAAAATCATTTCACCAAAGCTAATTCTTGCTGAGATTTGCTACGGCTGCAGTTTTTGCAGCACATATTTTTCTACCCAGTATGTTTTGCTTCTCTCAGCACTGGAGTAAAATCAGTGGTGACGGCGTCTGTGTGTGTTTGACCACAATGGAGGATGATTTCTGCTCCTACGACCCTTTTCTTTTGGCCGCAGACCCGAGTGAGTCTGAGGTGTTTAATGACAGTGAAATGACACGGTAAATTCGTGAGTACAAGAGCCAGTTCTCCCTTTTATAACACAAACTGGGCTCACGTTCCCCATAGTTGTGGATGCACTCTTACTGGACACATTTTCATATGTTGCCGGGCAGAATCATTCACAGCTAGACAAGCTCACCTTCCGTCGCTGTCACACACACACAGACACACATTTTTTCCTACACGGCCACCGAATTGCAAATATGAAATATTAACCGCACAGCGTGTTTGTTTCTCCAACAGAGGCACAGTTCCAGTGTTACACCTCACCAGATTCATGCTGTGCTGCCGCTCGCCCTCTGTTGCAATAATGTACGTTGAGAGCCTGGGATCTGTTTTCTGAAGAATTATGCTGTTTGCGTCTTAATATAAAAGGAAGAGGATGAAAAAATGATTCAGCGCTGCTCTGCCAAACTGTTGACATCTTTACAGGCTGTCTCCACTCAGCCGAGAGCTATTTTCAGACTGTTGTTAGTGAGGAACCGAACGCTTGTTATTTTTGCCGCCTGTGAGGGTCCACGCTGCGAGATGTCGTCGACTCGCTCTCCCTTTCTTCAGCTCTCTATCTACCTCGTTCTGTCTTTACAGAGTTTGCCTGCGTCTGCTTGATTTCATGCACACGTTAATTGGAATGAACATATTTATTTTTACATCCCTGTATAAGTGTGTGTGTGTGTGTGTCTGTGTGTCTGAGAGAGAGAGCTTGGATGTGTACAGAAGTGTGTGTGGGGTTAGTGTTTGGAGGCCACTGATAAGCTTATTGAGGGCCTTGGGATCAAAAACTCTCCATGTGAGGTTTTAAGCCACATCGGCTCCCACCTCCTCTCTTCAAAACACACACACACACACACACACACACACACACACACACTCTTCCTTTCAATCTCACTTACAGAAAAACCCAAACATCAAAGTCCATCATTTTTGGTTCATCAGTATTGGATCATCTCCAGTTTTTAGGGTTGAACATTTGAAAACTTTCTCCTGTATCTCTCTGGGTCATTTTTTCCTCTTTTTTGAAAAATGTGTGTGTGTGTGTGCGTTTGTGTTTGTGTGTGTGTGTGCGCACACCACATTCATGCGTGCATCTGTGTGTGAAGGCTCTGTGAGCGCTGCTATAAATCTAGTAGGATCAAAGTGACTCTCTAGAGGTGGCAAATAAATGGATGAGGGGGAAACAGGGCTTGGCTGACTTTACTCCAAGTGCTTACACCGAGACACACACACGCAGACACACACTGATCACATCCTGGCGTATGTGTTATCCCTATATGTTTGCGCGTGATTAACTCTCAGCTACGCCCGCGGCACGCGTCATGTGATGCGTGTTTCTGTTTGCGTGTTTGTGTAAGCCTGCCTGTGAGCCTGCGGCTGGGTTTCAGTCGTTTAGTCATTCTTTCTAACTTTCCTGGATCACTTTTGAAAAATCATAGGTACTTGTCAATTATACGTTTATACAAAAGTTTTTTTTTTCTGGAAGGTAATACAAAAAAAACCCAAAAAATTTAAAATAATCAAACAATGATGTGCAGTATGTTAGATCTGGATGACAAATCAACTGTAACGAGTTACCAACATTACGCTGTAACCTTTTTATAGATCTCTTTTATAATAAAGAAATCAGAAATGGGCATACATGAGTTATGAAATCATCCTTTGATGTATTAAAAACATGTTATTATTGCATCCACTGTTATCAAGCCCCACTACAGGCCCATCACTTAAATTGAATGCTTTTAAATAATCTGTCAGAGAGCTCTCAGTCCCTTTGTCAATCTCTCTGTCGAACTGTCACGCAGACTTTTTTTCTGTTCCCTTTTCATCATTGTCCTCAGAACAACACACAATGAAGGTTCAGACTGACAAGCGCAGCCTGAGTGGCGGCTCTGCCGTGCGCCGGCTGAGCCGCTGGTTTCCTATCTTTAGCCGGCAAGGTTTCAAAAAGTCTGATCTGCTTTTGGCTCGACATGTTTTAGGTAATCCATCATACGATAAACAGCGTGTACTCTTTTGTTTTGGTGTAGTTGCGTAATTGTTTTGTGGTTTTGCGGGCACATACTTGGAAACTCTTCCTCACTGATGCCTCAGTGTCTGACTCAACATCACCTCAAGTGGTTCTTTAGTTTAACTTAACAATTTTTCAATATATTATGTGTTTTCAGTGTATGAGTTTTTGAAATGGTATTTGTTTTCATGCTCAGTGGACTTGTATCATCATATCAGATTACATTGAGTCATCATTTCGCAAAATTCTGCTGTCCATATAACTCGGCTGATTGTAATTAAGAACCATCCAAAAGCTTTTTTTTAAGGCTTCTTTGAATATCTGATTTATGATTTTATGTGTAATTTTGCATACATTTATTATGCAGTTACCTATATTGATATTGGGAAATTATTTGTATTGATATCCTCACACTGGTTTGAGCCGTGTCGCCCAGTCTTACCACCTGCTACAAAACCTTGCACCTGCTTTAATTCACACGTAAAGCACCTGTCTTGCAGACATTCATTGTTACATTGCATCCATCAGCTTCTATCTGTAGTTTGGATTTCACTAATATCAGATGTCTGTTTTTTCATCGATGTGGTTTGACTCACTTCAACCGGATGTGATTTATTATGACATTAAAAAACGCCGGCCTGAAGTTCACCTGACATAACGGTGATTCGTATTGATTCAGAGTATTGTTTCTATCATCTTTAAGATATTGGATCTCACTGTGTGTGTGTGTGTGTCTGTGTGTGTTGCATTGTGTCTAAAATGAGCAGCATTTGTGTGTCAGCCTCAGACTAATCCATGTAATGGAATGATAATGAGTTTGGAGGAGAAGAGCAGGGGAAAGCTAATAAAGAAGGAGGGTAAGACTCGTGCTCTTTCTCTCAATGGCAGATCTGGCAACGCCGTTGATCACAATTACTTTAGGGGGAGGAGGGGGGAGGAACTTTACTTAAGAAAAGGAGACGGGGGCGGAGCAGGCGGAAAGGAGAAGAGTTGACTTACCGTTACATAAGGGAGGGAGAGGGACAGGAACCGTCCTTAAGTAAGGGAGGAGACGAAGCACTGATGCTGGGAGGACAAGGGGGAGAAAGAGGAGAGGTGATGTGGAAAGAGGAGGTGAGGAGGTGTTGGAGGTTAAAAGCTCAGGGAAGGGAATAAATGAGAGGACAGGGCACGGAGTGCAGCGTAAACACCGTATTGTGTTGTTTTGCTATGACACTGCAAGGTCACACCTCCCGTGACAGACTGTTGTCAAGGGAACCATAGGCACCTTCCTCTTAAAGCCACAGGCATTCACACCCACCCTACCCGTACTCACACACACTCGCAGTATATATTCACACGTTCGGACATACTCTCACAGCTCAAACTCACTTTGAAGTTCATCTCTATGTTTAAATTTCTCATCCATGTTCATTTCCATCGTGGTGTTTTTTTTTTTTTTCTACTGGTGGAAAGTCTTTGTAGTTTCTAAATTGTGAGGATTTTCTGTTACATTTTTCACACTTTGTCAGATTGTAGGAGGTAATAAATTGACTCTTTTTTGCATTTAGAGAGGTGCTTCAGATTTCTTTGTGTGCTGTCCTGTTTTTTTCTGAAGTACAGTTTACCTTGGCTGAACACTCCTTCACAGCCTTAAATTCAAGAGTGCTAACTTTCTTACGTGGTGTGTAACTTCTGTTTTTTGGGTTTTGGAATCACCTTGGGCTTTGTGAAACCATGAGTGTAATTTTTCACTATGTTTTGACATTTTATGGACTAAAGAGTATTCAATTTATTGGAAAGAAAATACCACAGCTGACAGGTAAATCAATAAATTGAGCCCTAACTGAATCAAGGCTGAAGACTTTTCTTTTGCATCTTGCTTCAACTTGCTTTTCTTTCTACCACTTAGACATTTCATGACCTGTATTTGTGTGTTTGTGAGTGTACGGCCACATTTGACAAACGCGCTGTCTGTGTTCCTTCAGAGGTTGGCCTTTCCAGAATGTCAAAGGTCAGTCTTTCCCACAGACATTATCGAACTGCTCTCTACCTCCATCAGCTCCCTCCTTTCGTCCGCCCCTGCCTTCTTCCCTAAACAAACAAACAAATAAACAGCGGTGGCTGCTGGGAAAACACGAGGCGTTATCAGCCAAAAGGGCGTTCAGCATGTATTCAGTGATTGAGTGAGTCAGACGTCGGGGTCTTCCTGCAGTTTGTCCCGTAGAACCGCGGAGACTTTTTATGCCAAATTGATGCACTCAGCAACCCGCTGAGGACGCACTCAGATACACACAGTTTCTCTCGCTCACACACCAACACACACCCTGCGGTCAGGAGGCTTTCTCAACATGTGCTCTTGTCTCATTCTTGTGTTTGGTTATGTAATATTGTAGCAATACCATAGCACGGTTTCACAACACGGGACCAGAAAGATGTGAAGCCGATTGTCATTTCATCAGATCGTAATCGATAATAAACTGACTAAAAAAATCTTAAATCAAGGTCCACGCACTCCACTCGCTCTGGAGTTTTTAATCTGCAGGTGAAATGTCATGTTTTTCAATTATAGAGGCTTAAAAAGGTTTTTATTAACTTTAACATCCACAGTTCAATGCCTGAGCATCCTTCACCTGCTGATGGAGACCATGGGATGCAGTTGAATGAGCAGGAGTGAACTGTTTTCTGAAGAAAATGATCATTAGGTGCAGTCCTCGATGAGTTTAGTTTACAGGATGTCAGACACTTTTTAAAAAATACAGCTAAAATCATTCTCAGAGTGCAACGATTTCTGAACAGTAAATATTAGGGGTTTTTTGCTCGATAAATAAATGACAATTAGTGATTATCAAACTTGTTGTAGATTAATTGTTTGCTATCAATTAATCCATTATATTGTGGTCAAAAGATGTTGCTGAACACACACAACCAAGTGCCGTACACCCCTGATCTCCTCTTCTTTGGAACTAGAGTTGGTTAAATTCCTGACATACACATCGGAGGAAGTGAAACTGGTGTGTTGTAAGGAAAAATGTGCCGCATATGACGGATCTTCTCTCTATATTTGCTTCTTTTCCACCACTGTTGATTGTGATACTGCTGCTCAAATTATTACTAACTTTTTGACGTTCACTAGATGAACAAATAAAGCCGTTCTGTCTGTATTATTTCTTGAAACTGGAATGCTAATATCACATTTTTAGCCCAAAGAGAGTTTGGCCCTAGTGGGATTTAATCAAAATCCTGATTTAGCCAAACTCACTAAAAGACAAATTGGTTTGTTGTTCTTTTCTTTATGCTTTGCAGCCTATAATTATATCCCAGCTGTTGCTCAGTAGAAGCAGGTTTGTCAGTATTTGTGCGAGAAAGACAATGGTCCCATTTTCGATTCTTTACCATACAAAGAAATCCCCACAGTTACTGTACTGTGGTTTCTTTTCCTTTGAATCCTCCTCTGCTCGTTTCCGTCCCTTTTGTTCAGATTGATGATAATGTGCCGCGGCTGTCGAGGTGCAGTGACAAGCTGTCAAGGAGACGGGACAGAGAAGTGAGAAGTGGACCGGAGAGGAAGCGTTTGTGGCAGGCGGACTGTTTTGACCTTTACCGTGTGATTCCCCTCGTCAACTGTGGTGACAAGTAGTGTAACTGTGCGGCAGACAAGGCTGGAGCTGAGTTTTCTAAGCATTGTGCTGATTGTATCACCAAAGGGATTTACAGTGGTTTACTAAAGAGTACAAGAGTCACCAGCAAGGTCCCCCTGGCAATTTCCCTGCGTGAGAAATGTCAGAAAATTCATAAACAGCACCTATGGACCATGGTAGTCTATAGTTTCCGTCCTTCTTTCATCTTTCTGCACGTTAGTCATGAAAAGGTTTTTCTTTGCCTTGCTCGTGGTGCTTTTTTCTCAGCTGTTTCCTTCGGTAAAGAGATGTTTGATCCTTAACCTGATAGTGGAAAAGAGTAATTCCTCCATGATGCTTTAATGGACGGCTTGTGTTTCAGCATTAGCAAAAGTAGACTTTGCAGAAATCCCACCGGTACTTGAATCCATTTACGGAGCAACAATGAAGTACTGTTTGGTTATTTACTGTAAGTTCATCTCAAGGGAAATTTTGCATTTATTTAGCCGTTACAACATGCAAGTAATGACCCACTGAGCAGTTGTTCAAGAGGGGAGCTTGGTGCTGCAGTACACCGGATTGCTGCCGTAAATTGAGATGGTTCCGCTTCGATTTCTAGCATCACTGCAGCCCTCACTCTGCATTGATTCAGACAGGATGACATCTTGTTTGAGTCTTGATGCATCGTACCCCATGTTGGAGGAGTTTTAGGACCCTCCATCAGCCGTAACCCTCAGCCGTGATGTCCGATGACGAAGGCCCCAGTGGTGTCATAAACGGTTCATGTCTGGTCAACTTTCTGATCGATCACAGCCTGGGAGAGAAACGCTACCGGGCAGCTACAGCCTAATGATGTAATAACGAGACTGACATCATACAAACTGCATCAAACTGGCCACTGAAAGATGTTACAGCCGATCAGATCCCAATAATTCAGATGGACCTTTTAGTATAAACCACGTAGCCCGCTACACATAAACACCAGCGTCTAGCTGCAGTATTTTAGCTGGTTTAAGCACTAATTCAAATAAGCTAGTGGCTACGATTTCGCTTCTAATCTGACAAATTGAAGCACTTCTGATTTTTCTTATAGAGACTGCAGCCTCAGGAAAGATTGCACAGCAAAAAAGGTTTGAGCAAAATCTGAGTTAACAGAACAATTCAACAATTAGGGAGTTGTCTTTCGTAAAGTCTGTTTCTTTAATCCTGTTCCTTTCTTTATAAAACAGTGGGAGATGTTATGTTGATTGTTAGATGCAACAGTGCAAAGGTCGTTCTGTCTCCGTCTTTGTATGCTGATGTCTTTCAGTCCGGCTGTCCCCTCTCCCTCCCTCCTTTTTCTCCCCCTGCCCCCCCTGATGATTTACCTCAGGTGCTTCAGTCCTGTCCCAAATCGACCCCTGGCACCCAGCCTCCTCTCCATCTTGTATCATCCCACTCAGACCTGGCAGGTGTAAGCAGAAGCTGCACTCAGCTGCTCTCCCTCTATCAGAGAAAAAAAAAAAAAAAAGGAAGATTTGTTTATATTAATAGGTTTGACCTCTCCTGGCCGCTTTGATCTGGAGCTGGAAAGCCCCGGGCTTCGAGGAGAACGGCTCCCGGTGTTTGTCGCTGAGTTTTTTCGGTGGTTGCATCAGCAGTCGGGGCCACTTGTCCATTTCAGTGTCGGGATGTGAGCACTGAAAGAAAGATGAAAGGCAGTAAGTAGGGTGGATTTGGAGGCAGGCCCGGCTGAGATGAGAGGGAGTTGAGGGTGGAGAGGTGTGTTTGGATCAGGGCTGCAATTTTTCCGTCCGCTCTGGCTGCCTTTAATCTTTCCAGTTGTCATTAAAGGTTGCATTAGAGGCTTGAGTGTGTCTGTGTATCAGCACTTCTCTCTAGATGTCATCATATAAGCCCCTGTCCTGTCATGGCTGTTGATCTGTGCGGGCTTTTGTGAACGTCTTCATCAGAGATCGTGTTGATTGATATTTCCTATTCGCTTGAGTCATATGAAATGGATTATTACGTGAATGCATATAGAAATCTTCACATTTGAGAAGCTTGAACCAGCGAATGTTTGGTATTTCTTACTTATAATGACTGGTTATTGTTATTTGCGGTAATATTGGTACAACCACCTTTTCTTTATTATATTTCTAATGTCGGACAGTTTGTCAACACATTGTGTCGACCGCTGTCATCCCCAGATCTCTGTCGACGTCTCCCTCAATTTCATGTCTCTTTCTCCCTCCCTCTCTTCCCTCCTCTTATTTCTGACTGCTTGTTGTTTCCTTCTCTGTTTCCTTATTCATTCCTATCTCTTCATCTTTTTTATTTGTCATTTTCTTCCCTCTTCCTTCCCTGTCTTTCCTTCTCTTTTGTCTCTCTGGTCCTTTGTCAGCCTGCCCAACTTAGTCTTTTTCCTGTATCTCATTCTTTGACAAAATGTCTTTTTTTTCCCCCCTTTGTTTTCTCTCTATCTCTTCTTGACTCACCCCACTCAGCCCCGGCAGGTCTATTTTGGTGGTTTACTTTATGTCTCTGAAGCTCTGGAGATGAATTATTGAACAGACTGACCTCCCCCCCCCGGCTGCACAGCTGCTCTTTGGGTGTGGGGTGTGTGTCTTTTCTCTGAATCCATTTCAGTTCTTTAAGTGCTTCTGATCTTATATGACTGTGTTTTTGAACAATTTAAGTGTTTCTGTCTGTGCGTGTACCTTATGGCTGCCTAGTGTGAGTTTGTGTGCATTTTTTTTTTTGAGCTGTTTTTGTGTGTTTAAGCATTTGGAAACTTGTGTGTCACTCAGGTACAAGTTGTGCTTGCACAAGCTCTTGTTTCTTCAATGACTGTCAAATGGAAGGGATCCAACATAATTCTGTTTGTGTGTGTTTTCGCACTGACGTAAGTGTTGGCTTCAGATGGAAAAGGGACGCTTTTACAAAAATAGCAAACCGTTTTCAGTCCCGTCGTGGGCTGAATTGAATCTTTTTTCTTTTTTAACAGCTTGTCATCAAACACAAAACTGCAGTAAATTTTTTAGAGAAAGTGAAGATGGAGCAAGAGGAGGATGAAACATTACCACGATTACAAGCTGATTTTGAGCCCACAGCATCATATGTACATTTGGTCCAGGATGCCCCCATATATTTTACCTGCTTATCTATACTTTAATTCATATTGCATCTTGATTTTAAATATATTTTTGCAGAGTTTGAGCCACTGGATCAGGATTGGTCCCGATTCTGACCTTTTTGGATCGGGTGTCAGCCTGATGTGACTGGTCCATGTTTATTTTTTTGTTTCTTTCCGTAAGAACAGGATAAAAAAAAGTGTGAATTTCAGCCCCACAGTCATCTCATATTGTTTCCTGAATATCTTTTTTTTTGTATCTTTGATTTCTTGTGTCCTTATTCTTAAGAATTTTACCATCTATTTTGCATTTTTCCCCTAATGTTAAAACCTTGACTGTGGCTCAGTCTCAGTGTAGTACTAATGACCATTGTTTTGTTGGAGTCAAATTTGGGCTGTTTTATCTGCAGGATGGTTTTTGAAAAGGTTAGTTTGATCTCATTGTGTTCTCATCATATGGAGCAAAAGATGTAGAGGTCTGCTAAGTTTTGACACAGTTGCCTTTAGCGATTTGACATTGTTTTTGTGCAGTTTTGTTCATATAGTTTACAGCAGCTACCCAGCAAAGCTCTGTTTAGGCATCATTAGTCAAAAATAAATGTGAGAAATGTAAAAAATGTTCTCAGAGCTTATCACCAATCCAAGCTTTGTTTTGGAGATTAGTTGCAAATGTTTCACTGGGAAGCTTTCACTACACGGTGACAGCTTCTCATCCATTTTGCATTTTCCAGCCGGAACTAATGTTCATCGCAGGGAATTACATAAGTAGGGAGAACAGGCAGAGAAATCTGATGAGGTGCTGATTGACGAATGTGAAAAAATTCAGCCACGGTCAGTTTCTTGGCTTATTAACTCCCCATACATTGGCCAGCCCCCGCAACTCGGCTCTATAGAGGATAGTTGATCATGTTGCTTGTAGCGTGAAGAGAGGGCAGAGCACCACCATTAAATCTAAATTCAGTGTTATTGTGTGTTTTCTGCAGGCTGTTCAATCTGACTCTGAAGAAGCTGATCATGCTGAAGGAGCTGGATAAGGACCTCACCTCCGTGGTGATCGCCGTCAAACTGCAGGTATGAGACTGCTCTAAAGCCACGCGATAAACTGTACAAAACAAACCCTAGCTGCTAAAACTGATTTTCACCTACAATACCATATGGGTGTTTGGGCAGCACATGGGAATGTAATGCAGTGTCAAGTGAAATGATGCTGTGGTGTTTTCAAGCAGAAAGAAATGTGAGTTAAAGCTAAAGTAGCTTGAAAATTGCATTAAATGTACACATCCAAACCTCAGTGGAGCTAGAAATAGTAATAACAGCTTAATAATAACCATCATTAGTTTCATCGTCACAGCAACAATGTCAAAATATTAAAAATCCTGAATTTAAAAGTAAACAAAAAGTCAAAGTCAACACCAGTTTGGTTTTTGTTGTCATCATATGAACACAGTCCCAGCTGAATGTAGGTTAAATGACAGTTTCTAGCTTCTGATTAAACTCCTGGAAATTAAATAAAAAATCCTGCTGGTCACATAGTTAATAATTTAATTTAGAATCAGCTTTAATTCATCAATTATTCCTTTAGCTTTAATCATGAAAATCGTATTTTCAGACTTGACTTTCACTGAGCGTGCCAAACTGATGGACCAGTGGATGTTGAAATGCTGCTGAATAAACCACAAACTTAGCACTTTTTTTTTTTTTTTTTTTTCCTGTTTTCTACTTCTGTTGTGTCGTTCATTGTTTTGTTGAGTCAGGTTATTGGATCTGGACACACATCCTCCTCTTTCTTCACTGTCTGCCACTTCTCCACAGTTGTGTGTACAGTAGATTACTTTCCCCATATTCTTGAGAGAATCGGAGATGATTCCAGCTTTCTTAAGCTAAATATTCTTTCTCCAGAATATGCAACACAGTAATGTTGTTCATATATGTGTAAATAAATATAGAACAGGAATTTTGACATGATTAATTCTTATTCTTTTATGATATACTCTGATTTGTCTGCTTGTCTTAAATTGATGTAAACCAACAACCACTATATAATTGTATTTAAGTCTCTGCTCAGTAGTTTGTTTTTGTGGTCTCCATCTCATCTTTTTTTAATCTAAGTTAACCAATAAATTCTCTGTTTCTGGGATATAATACACTATAAGCTGTTTCCCTTCTTCCTGCTGCAGACACTTGCTCAATCTCCCCTTTCTGCTCCCTCCTATCAGTCAGTTCCATCGTCTTTTTCATGCTCCTTTGTTCCCACACTCCTCTCACTGCATGTGGATGATGAGAGTTCCTCTGCTCTCATGATGCTCCATCTTTTGTCTTTTTTTTAAAATTCTTTTCTCCTCCCGTCGCCTCTTCAGGGCTCCAAGCGGATCCTGCGCTCCAATGAGATCCTGCTGCCCTCAGCGGGGCTGACAGAGACCGACCTGCAGCTCACCTTCTCCCTGCAGGTAAACACAGGGGTTCAGAGAGGTCAGGTGCCTGCCAATCAAAACAGGCAAAAACTGTTTTTGTTCTTCCAACAGAAATGGACAAAAATAACAACTTTTGATGCTGAGCTGAAATATTTAGAATAATGAGGGCAGGTGCTGTGTACCTGCTTTTTTCGGAGAAGATCACAGGCGCCACCATATGTGATGCAGGGCTCTGATCAGAGGTGGAATTATTCTCTGTGAACAGAAAGAGTGATAAAAAATTTAGAGAGAAAAGTTCTGTTTGCCAAGGAGCAGATAAAACCCTGCTGGGCCCAAAAAGCTTTGCCCAGTCCGTCCTGGAATTTATGATCTTCTGAACACAAATTGAGTCAATCTGTAATATTTGAAAGAACATGTTGTTTTTGTTTTCCCAAATTAAATCTGTGAAAAACTGCGAGTCAGACTGGAAGAAAGACAGTTTTACCAATGCTGTTTTTTGCTAAAGAATAATTCAGTTCACGAAGGCCTCTATGAGCAAAGGTCAAATAAAAATGATGCCTTGTTTCTTTACAAACAGGAACAGGTGCTGCTTGTTTTTTAGACATAGCTGACAGCACAACATTACACACCTTCAAGACTTGATTCTGGGTCAAAAAACACAAATGCCAACCTTGTGCTGGCACACAGAGCCGAGGAGTTCCTTTTCAAAAGTCATAACTTTTCACAGTTCATTTGCAGTTTTATAACATGAATGCAATTTATTGCAAAATAACAAATAATGTTTAATTGTCATAAGCCACTATTAATTCATTTTGATCCACAAAAATGCCCTTAGATCATGGACGGACTATATTCTGATTAAGTAAAAGGGAAGTGCGATTTGCCTTTGCTTACAAAAAGCATAAAATGCTTTAACTTTGTCACACAGGAGCAGAGATGCTGTGTGCACTAAACACCCGACCCCTGCATACATCGACGCTGCTCACATACAGTGTCTAACATTCACTCTCTCCATGCATTCAGCCTGAGCACGATGAACGCAGCCTCCCAGGAGGGTTTTCTCTGCTCTAAATCATTGGTCCCAATTTCCATGTTTCTAAAAGGTCAGGGAGTTTCACTCTCCCTGGATTTTACCGGTGCACTGAGCCAGACGCTATATATTATACATTAAAGTTTCGACAGCAGCAGCACTGCTGAGAGGAGGCCTATTAAAACCGAGCAGCAGAGTGATTTCATGTCTTTGAACAATGTTACAGGAGTAGGTTTTGTTCCATTTATAGCGCAGCCGGTGAGATCCTTAATGAATGGGTTATGTCATGGTTCGGATGGGACTAAGTGGTTTGACACTTCAGGACGCCAGAGACAGGTCAGCGGGTGTGAATGCCTTATGCAACCAGCCAGTTAGATTGACCCAATTATCTTGACCTGGGAAACAAATGTCTTCGCTTTATCGGTCTGAACCCATCTCACATTTCTGCCACCCACCTGTTGGTTACCTGTGCGTCTTTCTGTGTTTTCTAATGTACATATTTGTGCGTGTTTGCGCCTGCAGTATCCACATTTCCTCAAGAGGGACGCCAACAAGCTTCAGATCATGCTGCAGCGACGGAAGCGATACAAGAACCGCACCATCCTGGGATACAAGACGCTGGCCCTGGGCCTCATCAACATGGCCGAGGTATCACAACTTGATTCAGCCGTCAAGCGGCATTACCATGGAAATGCAGCATATGGAGGTTTAAAGATGGTGGCCTGTTATGGTCGTGTTTGATAGTATCCCACTTTTCCCAGAATCTGAACAGAAGTTATTACGTTTAGAAAAAAAGAGGAGCAATTGTTACAAGGTGAAGAAAAGACATGGTTTTTCTAAAATGAAATTTACTCCCTCTCTTAGATCTGTTGTGATATTAGAGCTCATTGTTTTCCAATTTTTTTTTTTTCCAAAAACAAAATAAGTGGAAATTTATTTGCATTAGTTTTTATTGGAAATAGTAAACAGTAAATACAGTAAATCAAATTTTAACCCTTGATTGTTTTTAATTCGACAAGGGGCTGCGACGAATATTTTATTTTTATTAGGTTGTCAGTTTTTTCTGTTGATTTATTGATCGTTTAGTCTGTAAGAGTTACTGAAAATTACCCATCACAATTTTCTAAAACCCCCAAAAAACCTAAAAAGACATCTTAATATTGTTTTGGTCTTTCCAGCAGTTTAAACTCATAAATATTCAGTTTGTTGTCACATGATTTGCTGAAGAAAATCAGCAAATACTCACAACTGAGAAGCTGAAGTGAGATAGTAGACTTGTCCTTGTTTCAACAGGATGTAATTTGCTGTAAAAATACGATTAACAGCATTTTGTGGCAGCTGCAAACAAAACTTTAGGATTCCTAGGGACACAAAATCCATTTGAAAATGGGTTTAAAATAATCTGCTCCTGGGAAAAAAAAAATTGATTTAAGTCTATAACAACAAAAAACAGCAAGAAACAGCACAGAGTAACAAGAACAGCCCAAATGAATGGGCTCAGTGATGGTTGCAGGGGAGATGGAGGGGGGCTACGTTCATGCACACAAAGCTCCTCATTACGGCTGTCTGGGGGATTTTTGTGTATTTTCAGCAGCGAGCACCTCCACAGCAGCAGATGGAGGTTAAGCTGCATATCTGAGGGCACGTCAGCTGTGAGTTGTCGAGTCAGCGAAGTCTCATCCTCTTCAGCCAAGACAAATGTCCCCGCTGATCTGAGCTGTTGACCCAACAAAATATCGGTCACAGGCTCATTTCCCTAAACATGCAGCCTCTGCCTCCCGCTTCCATCCAATCTGAGTTTAACTTCATTCCGCTGAGCGTCGTCACAACCCAATATCTTCTCTCATGCTGCTTTTCATGCAGATCTGTCCCTCCACATCTCCTCTTTTATCATCCCGAGAGTTTTATTCACAGCAGTGCCTTTCGAAACTTATTTAGCGCCAACCTTGATTGAAACTCATTTCAAGTGAGTGCACTTTAAAAACTCGGATTTTGAGCTCTGGCCTAGCGTTCTCTTCCCCGCCACCATAAATGCCACCATAAATCAAACTTCCCATTAAATTTCGCCCTCTTCTGCCAAAAGCTTCTTGCATTCTCTGTCTCCCACAATAAGGAGTCGTTTTAAAAGGTTTGTGATTTATGACGCGTGTGTTAGTGTGTGCACACGGTGGCTCTCACATGGCGGCTCTGTCTGTGAGTGAAGTCAGAATTATTTACAGGATAAAACAAAGTGCTTGACGAAGAGAAAAAGACATGAATACTGAGTTAATCAAGAGGCTGGTTCGGTTTCCAGAACAACAGTTAGTTGAGTTTCTTGTCAGAAGCAGATTAAACAGAACGCAGTAGTAGAATAAGCTGATTTAGTACAATGCTAAGCGAAAACGGCAGTCCTGATGAAAAGGCGTCTTTATCTAAAATAGTGGTGATGCCTGCTGGCTGTCTCAGGCTGTCTCTGCATGTACAATAAAGTCAAATCATATTCATGAGGCTGTTTCCGCAGACAGTTTGACTGCAAAGTGTTTCACAGAGGGCAAAGGACACAGATGGAGACTCGTGCACACAAAGGTTCAGACTCGCAGTAAAAGTCCCTGCACAACAAACTGCTTGCATATTCTGTCTAAAGCTCAGTGTGTGTCAGAAAAATAATATGCTAAAGGGGACACACTCAGGTTTTCAGTTGGTATGTTTTCATCCGAAGTCACAAAGAAATGTCATTTTGACGGCATTGTGCTCCTTTAATTTGACAGGTAGTTTCCACTGACCCAGGAGGGACTGTGAGGATGAACTGTTGAACCTTTGACTGTAAATTTGAGCTGCTATCAAAATGAAAGTTGGAAAAAAATTGCCCTCATTTCCCAAGATTCTCTCGGGTCCATTGCTTTAAAGACATCAGACAGTGTTTGTTTTGGCAGCAAATTTAAGCAGAATCTAAAGTTAGCCAGCGTTAGCCACACCAAGCTAATACCAGAGCAAATAATGCTTCAAAAATTGCATAATGTGTCTTTAAAGCATTGCACATATATAGTACATAGTGCAAACTCCACAACAGATTATGTCGCTTCAAGTTGCAGGTTTTATATGATGTCACTGGTGGAGGGAGGTTGTTAAAAGAGCTGATGTTATTTCTAGTTGCTAAATGCACCATGATATCACTGCTAAAGATCCATTATTTTACGAGAAGTAACAGTAGGTGAGGTAACATAAAAATGACAGTTTAACATTTTTGTCTTTTATTGTTGCTTGTGCTTTTATGATACTAAGATGAAGTCATTTCTAATTTTAGTGAGACTTTAATGAAATAACACTTCATTGTGTCTGAAACCAGTGCCCATAAGTCCTCAGTAATGAGAAGCTTCTGCTCCCTTTTATTTGTTTTTTCCTCCTAATATGACTCAATAATGCAACATCATGTTATCATGTCAAGTTTTTCATTTGAACTATATTTGCGTAGCTTCTTGCTACTGCTCCCCCCCCCCCCCCCCCCCCGGAGCACCTAATGCTGTGCAGTAATGGAAAGAGAAAATAGTCCCGCTTACAAGCTGTAATTATCTGTGTGATAAAAGTATATTTTAGGAAAGAACTCACTGCATGCTGTTTCACATTATGCATTACATTAGTCAAGTCGGTAGCAGCAGTGTAACCCTTGTTGAAATGGGTTTTAAAAAGCTGTTGCAGGGTTTCAGGACATGAACCTGAAGTAAATCCGTCTGTGGATTTAGTCTCTTCATGGGTAAAATTGCCAATAGAGAAAAAAAAAAGGCTAATTAAAACAGTTTCTCATGAATATGCACATTGCATGTTTGTGATGTTTGCCTTGTCAGATTTGCATAATTGTCTTTCTGACTGGAAAATGGCGAAAACATGCAGCTGCAGGAGGCTGGAGGAAGCTACCGGCAGCAGGTTAGCTGAACCTCAGCCAAGTGAATGGATGTATAGCGGCGTCGTCTCTCTTTAAATGCGTGGCTAAGGCTGTCTCCATAATAAGCTGCTCAGACTTCATTAACTCTGTGAGTGTGACCAGACTGCTGAGAGAGGCTGGGTGTCACTCATTTAGATACACAAACACACACACACACACACAGGAGATGTGATGCTGCCGTTTGCTGCAGCCGCAGAGCCAAACGATTTTTGCTGCCTCACATGTTCGCGTTTCATCCGCCGTTGTCATTGACAGTGTTTGATTTCGCTAATCCCCGACTGCTATTTTTGTTTATCTTCCTCAGCCTCCTTTTTTGCTTCCTAGTTTCATTATCGTCCTCTTCTCGGCATCTGCTCCTCGTCTGTCCTCATTTCTTCTCTTGCTGCTGTCTAACCTGTCTCTCTGTTTGTCTCTGTCTGCAGAGCCTTCAGTCTCTCTAGTCTGTCTCTCTTCCTCCTTCTCCTCGTCCTGTAATGCTATTTTAATCATGTGTTGTCCACTGTTTACCCCTGCTGTGTGTATAGGAAGACCACCATTAAAATTAGTATTTGTGCCAGAGGTTTATGCATCTTTCGTTGTTTCAATAATTGTCTCGTTTCCTTTTGCATGTTTATATTTTCTGATGCATCTCATCCAAGAAAACAGTTGTTTTTGGAGCATGTCAGGATTTTATTCAATTTGATCAAAAGTCAATAAATCCATAAATGACACAAAGTGCCACTTTATTCTCAATAGACAGATAGTAAAATAATATTCTATTGTGATATTAGACTAGTTAATATCTAGGATGCTTGTGATCATGATGTATCTTAGATATTGTCTTTTCCTGCCTAGGCTTTCATAATATATTTTTCCTCATGACTCAATGAAATAAAACCAAATCTTCTGAAAAGATTTTGACAAAAACATGATAATATTTGGCTGGACTGAAAGTCCTCCAGATATGCTACCTGTAAATTTCTGTAAAATCCCTGGCTCTCTGGATAAACAGTTCAACCCAATCCGATTTAAGTGTGATCTAACCCACTCCCGTCTGTTTTCCCTTCGCCCAGGTGATGCAGCACCCCAGCGAAGGCGCCCAGGTCCTGGGGCTCCACAGCCAGCTGAAGGACGCCTCGGTGCCCGTAGCTGAGGTCAGAGTCTACTCCCTGTCCAGCCAGCCCATCGACCACGAAGGACCCAAAGCCAAGATGTCAGGTAAGCACGTCACCTGACCACATCATCTCTCTCTCTCTCTCTGTCTGTGTCTGTGCTTCTGTCAAACTGTCCCCATGATATGATTCGTCGTATGCTTCTGTCTCTGCAGATCGCTCCCCTGACATTGACAACTACTCTGAGGAAGAGGAGGAGAGCTACTCGTCAGAACAGGAGGGCAGCGACGATCCCATCCACGGGCAGGTGTGTTTGAGTCAGGGCTGCAACAAGCTTTGATTTTAGTTCAAGATCAATCTCATGGTAACTCAAGCCTTCATAAGTCTCTTTGTCAACAGAGGCAGAAGTGTAAATAAAGCCATCTGATTTATCCTCCTCTGGTCTATGGCTTACGGTAGCTCTGTGTTAGCATTTGCTGACATCTCTATAGTGCTTAACAGTAGTTTTTTGCTAAATATGGTCGTTTGTTATGATGTCATAAATACATATTTTTAAGTATCATTACAGTGTGATGTACAATGTTAAACCATCAGCAGCACAGATCATAAATGATCTACTAGTTAGGTGTCAAAATGTCTAAAATCAAGTTGTATCTATTTTGATTAATACCCATAATTTCCATTCATTCCCATATTAATTGAAATATTCATTTGTTAGCATATCTAAAGAAAGCATACAGGCTTTACTGCAGAACAAGGTTAGTATTGCAATATGATATATGTAATAATAGATTATATAATATAATGATAATATAATAAATTAAGTTGGTCCCTGGGAAAATGTTCTCATGTTCTCATACACATGATGTAAAATAAGTTATCAGGGCAAAACAGCCACAGAAAATGAGCTGGTTGTTGGGTTTTGTCAGATTTTCTTCGTTCACCTCTGCGACAGAACTTGAAATAACAGGCGACAAAGTTCACAAACGAACTGGTGTGAGCAACAGTAGAGCGCTTGTGTTTTTGCATGTGTGTAAGTGTCTGTGTGTGTGTGTGTGTGTGTGTGTTACCTTCTCTCTATTGGATTATGAGAGAGAAAGTGACAGCGCTCGGGGGATGTGAGGGGAATAGGCGCCCATCGGTGCGAGAGATTGGAGGCGAGAGTGAAAGGAGCAAACAGACAGCAGAGGGAGATAAGAAGGGAGCAACAAGGCTTTGGAAGCCGGATTGAAAAGGCTGAAAGGAGGGATGGAGGGAAGCTGAGCGGCAGGAAGGAGAATAAAGAGGGTGTAGGGCGGCGGTACAGGTGTGAGGACGGAAGTAGTGAGCTAAGAGAGGAAAAGGCTGGTGCAAGACATAGACATCTCACTTTATACAATATGGGACCTTTAATACACATTAGCATTAGTGGGTATCTACAGAAGCAGGAGAGTAAACTGGAAAATACTATGTCCGTGTCATCATGTGCAGCAGTGAGATGTGTAATAGTTTTTGGACAATGGAAGCTCACACACAAGACTTGTCAGTCGGAGCTATTCATTGTGGGTTTTCACTGGATTTGTTTACAATAAAAAGTCTATTTCCAGATTTATCCTTTAAACCCAGAACTGACCTTTAAAACACTCTTTGAAACGCCTCTCTCTGTTTGCTCTCTCTCTCTCTCTCTCTCTCTCTCTCTCTCTCTCTCTCTCTCAGTATTTATATGATGAAGAAGACGAGGTGAGGAAGAAGAAGCCAAGGCGTAAGCTCCCATCCAATGCCGCCATCACTAGAGTAAGAAAAACACCTCTTTCACCTCCCCTCATCCATCCATCTCTCTCTCTCTCTCTCTCTCTCTCTCTCTCTCTCTCTCTCTCTCTCTCTCTCTCTCTCTCTGAACCTCTCTGTTATTTCTGTAAAGCAATTTGCAGCAAACCAGCTTCGTGAAAAAGCCCTTTCAAATAAATTTGATTCGACTGGACTCCCCAACCCTCCCCCTCATCTCCCTCTTGCCTCACCTCATTCAACCTCTCCTCCTCTCTCCCCTCCTTATCTCCTCTCCTCTCTCTCTCACTCCCTCCCTCCCTCCCTCCCTCCTGTGTTGTTGGTTTCTCTATAAATCCATTTTCTCCCTCTCATTCTTGATACATGTAACTCAGGCCAATTTTCTGGGGGGAAAACATTGAGACAGCTCGCCACAAGGACCCGCAATAACACTAACCACATCCTGTGATGCATTGACACACACACACACACACAGACACACACACACTCACAGACATACATAAGACTCAGCAGGGACAAAGATTAACACACAAAATTGTCTGCAACCATGAAAATTACAGTGGACCTGCAATGTGACAGAAGGAAAGCAGTGTATTTGGATTGTGTGTGTGTGTGTGTGTGTGTGTGTGTGTGTGAGGGTGTGTGTGTGCGTGCATGTGGCAGCAGGCATTTGTCTCAGCAGGTTATTAATGGAGCACTCCTGTGGAGGTCTCAGTGAGACTGTCACTGCTGCTCCCCAACACCACTGCCTGTGGACAACACACACACACACACACACACAACCATAATTTAAGCAGTAGAAGAACACACACATGATCATAAATACACAATCAAACACCATTACAGCAGCCCCTCTGCCCTGTGCTGCAGTTGTCAGAAATGCACACACAGTCGACCTTCTTCCACTTTCTAACAGCAAATTAGGACAAACTCTCCAAAACACTACAGCTCTCGACAGCCACTCAGACACCCACTTATATTCTTTTCACAAAAACCCTCAGGAGCATCATCGTTTCAACTTTTTACACAAAGTATGTTCCCACACATCCAAATATTGTTGTGTTTCCTCCCATAAAAAGACGCTGTTCATCAGAGTGAAACACATCAGGCAATAAGGTGATGAGAAAAAGAGAGACGAGCTTCTTATTATACGCCAGAGTCTCTTTAAATCCGTATAGATGTGTGTTCACACCGTGAATCTTTTGTTTCTTCATCATCGTTTCTGCTAAATTTGCTTTTCCACCATTTATTGATAATCAGATAAAAAACTGATGTCTCTCATTCAGACAAGTGGAATTAAGAAAGGAAAATAATGAGCCCTATAAAAGCTCTGTCATCTACTGTTTACACACATTTGCCCTTTTACTTCCCAAGCTTTCTCCTGCATTGACAGGAAAAATGGTGACATCCAATTATAAAGAATCATGGTGTCAACAACAATCAGGATCTGCATGAACTTTGTCTCTGGCAAGAATTAGTAAAGGCCACTTTGAGCAGCTGCATTTACAAGTCATCTAATCATAATGCAGCGAGGGCTGTAATGAGAACAGAGGTGGAGTCCACAGTAAACCACACTGTAATTATATTAATATGACATCGTTGTAAGTCACATTAAAGGTCCCATATTGTATGAAGTGACATTTCCATGTCTTTTTTGATTATAAAGCAGGTCTAGGTTCTATATTAATACTGTGAAAGTTTCAAAGACTCAGTCCACAGAGAAATGCACACAGCCTGTATTCAGAAGCTGAGCCTTAAAACGAGGCGTAGGGCTTCTGTAACTTTGTGAAGTCACAAAAAAGCAGTTGCGCTCAATAAACCACAAATATATCTTCTGGACATCAAATTTCAAATAAAACACTGAAAATGTGTAAAATACGAGACCTTTTTAAAATGCGTGGACCCCAGTTTTGGAAAACTAATTTCGTTTTCGCCATCTGTTTGATGAGCTTTTGGTGGGTTTTGTTTTTGGCAGCAGGCAGCTGTTTTCAGTGAAAAAGCTCCAGACAGCAGACAGACACAGCTAGACGCCAGCTGGTGAACACAGTGGAGCATTTAGCAGCTGAAAAGTCAAGTTATTTCCCTCAAGAGTTGGTTGAGACGAAAAACAGAGCTAAAAATCGAGAGGTGGTGAGAAACAGGATCCAAATTAATGATAATGTTGCATTATAATCGCTGGATGTGTAAATAAATAACTGTTTAACTTATCAGTTTGAAAGATGGAGATATATCAGTGTTATGTTCACAGCTCATGCCCATAAAAGGCCAAAAACTTCAGTTATTGCAGGTTTAAAGAAAGTTTGTAACTGCATTGAATAATTCATGCAGGTGAAGTTGGTCTTTTTTACAATAATACAGCTCTGGCTCATATTTTCCAGTCTTGTACTGTACATGAGTTGAGTTTTGAAACACCAAGATAAGAGAAAAAGCATATTTCAAGAAAAACCTTAAGCTGCTGAGTCACTGTTGATAAATTTTACATATACTACACCTTCCTTTTCAGATAACTTTGTGCTCATTCAGGCGAGCATCTGCAGTGGAAGCTGTCGACTTGATAACCTGAGTAACATATTCACAGTTTAATAGCACAAGATGCAGTCACAGCCCAGCCCGCACACAAATCTCTGCACGGGTAACACTTTAGGTTTATGTGACATGCAGAAATATGTCCAGATGCTGTATCCATTAACCGCTGTTGTTTTGAGTCATCAAGCGTGAGAAGAGAGCTCAGAAATTACCCATGTATCTTGCTCCTGTCATCTCTTTCTACGCTGTGCATCCCCTCCCTTCCACACACACACACACACACAGGGATGTGAACATCCATCTCTCACGTGGTCCTCTTTCTTTTTCCGTCTTGTTTCTCCACAGCAACCCAACATCAAGCAGAAGTTTGTCGCCTTGCTGAAAAGGTTTAAAGTCACCGATGAGGTAGGCGCCGCATCTTTTCTCCCTCCCTCTCCTCCTCCCCTCGCGGCCTCTCCCCCTTCCCCGATATCGCTCAGAGTGTGTATTTGCTTCAGAGGTGTTGCTGAAGTCAACATGTATTTCAGTTTAGCTTTGAAAACACACAGAGGTGTGTGGGAGAGATGTGGCAGAACAACTGAGATTCAGCTGGCAGCAAAAAAAAAAACACTAAACACCATAGATTAAAATAGAACAGAAATGTGTCTGTGTTTAATGTGTGTATGTGTTCCTGGAGTGAATCCATCAACTCTCTGGCATCTCCACTTCTACATGTAAACCGTTGTGTTTGTGTGTGTCTGTGTGTATTTATTTAGACTTTGTAAGATGCTTTTTTTTTTTTTTTTTTTTTAAATAGAAGTACTGTATCTTTCAAGGTCAAAGGTCACTCTTGACCACAGGCTCAGCAGCTGACAGAATGGCCCCGCCTCAGGAGCCATTTATTAGCTGAGCTGGAGATTTCAGTCATTATCACACAACCTTAATAAGCAGCTGGAGTTTTAATGTTAAAATGTCTGTTATTTCCAAACACCTCTTTGTCCACATTGGCTTTAAAGTTGGAATTCAAATAATATAAATGATATATGTAAATCAAAATAGTGTATATTCATGGCTAAGCTGTTACTGACATGAAAGTGAAAAAATTATTTGTACTGATATTATTATTATTATTATTATCTTTGCCTCCTCTATCAGCATTACTAATACTACCTCCTTATAAATAACTTTGCTTGGATTAATAATAAGCCTTATTAATGTTTCCATCATTACTTTAATCTATTAACTTTGTGCCTGTTGTTTTGTGATCCATTATAATAACACTTTTAATTAACCCAACGTTCTCGCCGTATTATTGATTGAGACGTAGTGATGTGAAGACGTCACCAGCAGAAGGTCATACAGACGAAAAAATTATTATAGAATATCATTAAGTGATTATTATGGACAGTTTGGGTGTCATCACTTTAGCTTTAAAGTGATGTGAAGGACAAAGTTGTGCTGAAATGATCCTTTAATATTATTGACATGGTTATTAGTACTGTTACTACTGATTTGATTGAATATCTTTAAAAATGAGGTCACGTGAAAGTTCACCTCAGAATCCAATATAATCCAATATAAGTTGGACATTTACACTTTATATAATTAATGTTACCACGTTTCCACCAATTACCTTTGATCACTTAGGAATGCACCAGTAAGAGATACTGGGTTGTTGTACTGAGTTATAAACATCATAGAACAGTATCAATTGGACTTGCACAAACCTAAAGGGAGCGTTGGTGTATGAACCTGTAGTTGATCAGTTTTCAGACGGTGAGTTGAACAGATTTAATATTGAACAAGGATAAAAGGATCATTGGTATTAGATACGTAGTCTCAGCCAGTGCCCTAGGTTTTGTTTTACTGGAATCAGTGTGTGTTATTGTTGCTGTGACATGTATCTGTCTGTGTGTGTTTAAATGCACAAAGAACACCACGTTGATCCAGTTTGAGGCTGGTGCATTGAAGTGCCATAACTGGGCTACAGTATCCAGGTTAAACATCTGACTGGCTCTGAAATTAAACAGGTTACTGTGGCATGTAAACATCTCTCTTCTTTCACTTTTACTTTTCACCATCTGTGAAATCTCAGACTTGCAGAGCCTTGTGGGTACGTTTTCGTGTCAGCAGCACAAACTGGCAGTCAGCTGAGTTTAGCATCACGGCTGGGATCAGCACATTTCTCCCTGACATATTTTTGTAACATTTATGTGTGAAATGAACAGATGGGGAGAAAAACATCTTATGCTGAAAAACACCTTGTGTCCGTGGTCTTATTGCCTTCTCTGTGTCTCATCCAGGTTGGTTTTGGTCTGGAGCACGTGTCCAGGGAGCAGATCCAGGAAGTGGAGGAGGACCTGGACGAGCTCTACGACAGCCTGGAGATGTACAACCCCAGCGACAGCGGGCCGGAGATGGAGGAAACCGACAGCATCCTCAGCACACCCAAACCTAAGCTGAGGTGACAGCACCGGCATAGACATAATAATACTACACACACACACCATTCACGCAAACACACACTTGCTGCTTCACCTTCACACACATTTGGTCTGATCAGACTCACTTTTCCTCATCAACTATTCAGAGCCCCATCTGCTGGTGAAAACTGCTCATTACAGTAACACATGAAAAGCACGGCACGAGCCACAGTTGGGTTAGTTAACTTTAAATTTAGCACAATGTGAATGTGGGAAAAAAAAAAAAAAAATTCAGAATATACAAATATCTTTACAAAAGAAATCCTAATATTTTTCTTTAAAGCGTCGCTTTAAAAGGGAAAGTTCCTAAAATCAAATTATAATGATTAAACTCACAGCTGATGGTTTCTGTAATCACCCTTTTAAAGCATCTGCGACCAAGACAGAAAGAAACATTTTAAATGCCTTGTTTATATTACCGTGTGTTTATTTCTGTCTATTTCTGTCTTTTTTTCTCAGTTATTGTAGCGCCAAAAGCACTTTCACGTAAAAGGCACTTTTTTGAAGGACAGCCTTTATAAGTGTTGAAGGCGGTGTTTGAGACACTTAAAAGACGAAGGAGCTGCACTATAGAAATAAATGTAATGTGACTCATGCATTACTGATAAATGGCTCCTAGTCTGTTTTCAAGGTTTTATTTCTATTTTGTTAATGTATGTGTGTTATGTTTAAGTATATTTTGTTTATACAAATGAAGAACAAGAAGATAATAAAAAAAAAAAAACTACATAATTTGAATAATGTTTTCCTGTGTTCAGGCCGTTCTTCGAGGGGATGTCTCAGTCCAGCTCGCAGACGGAGATCGGCAGTCTGAACAGCAAAGGCAGTTTGGGTCGAGACACTTTCAGCCCGGTGAGTGACTGTGATTTTGCTCAAGAAAACCTGATCTGTTTGAGGTGATTTATTTCCACCAGGAGCTGAGAGCTGTGAATTTCTATTCCCCTCTGAGGTGTGTCTGACATTACAACCAGACGTTACTAAAAGCTGAGTGGAAAAGACACGTGCTCCAGGTGCAATACACACTTATGACCACAGAACACTGTGCAGCTGCTGTGCAGTGATAGTGTTGAGCTTTTAATCTCATGAAGGATTTTCTGCTGCTGAATTTGAGTTTTTGTGAAGGCAGTCATTGGCTTCAGTCAAAAAACTCTGTGAGCTGCATTTTTCCTCTCCGAGGTTAATCTGAGGGGTGGTGATTATTGCTTAAAAGTGTTGAAAAGCAAAAACAAAAACACAAGCTCAGGTTTATTTTTTCAAACCACATTTCATTTAGCTTTTTTTACCCTAGTGAATAACGGGAAATGCTGCCTCTTTAGGCCTCTAAAAAGCACAGAGAATTATCTGTGGTCGTGCCGGTCACAACCAGTCGACATGAGGGTTCACAAATAGACAGAATTAGTTTTAAGAGATCACAAACTGAGAAAGTTGGGAACCACGGTCATATGTAGAGAGTGAAGCCTGAAATCTCCAGCTTTTTCACTTCAGATATTTGTTGTTTGCTGAAGCTCTTGAGATTGTTTCCTCAGCTATATTAAAAATAAATTCCCTCCATTGTTTTAAGTAAACAATTTTTCCCGCTCAGTTTCTAGGAAATTGTTGTTTTTGCTCCTGTATTTTAGATTTTATATCATTAAAAGCATTTTAGGCATCATGGGAGATGTTGTTGTCGTCTTATCTTTGGCCCCTAACCAGTGCGGTCATAATGTGTGAACTTTATTCATACAGCTGTATCCTAACACTATAAAGTGTTTCACACTCACAGTCGACATGTGGCAGAATAATAAAATAATAAAACAGTGGCATTAATAGCACATTAACATAAAATACTGTCATAATACACCATTGAAAAACAACATGTGACTCCACATTGATTGAGTAAATATCCAGAATATAAAGCTCGTGAAAATCACCGCAGCAGGGGCGCCCACTGCAAATATAACATTTCAGGAAAGTTTGTGACTAACGTTTCCTTAATGGAGCAGAAATCCAATAGCTCTGTGGCAGTCGCCATCTGCTCAATAGAAAGTGTTGAACCTCACCGAGCTGAATAGCACTCAATGGATGCTTCTGCTGCATTCAAACAGCTGCAGTTCCCCTTTTCATAGTAATACTGAAATAAACACTTAGTGTTGTGACTGCTCTCTGTACGCTTTCGAAAAACATGGTTTTAGCAGAAAAGGCTGCGTTTGCTTTAGTGAATGGTTTTAATTCATTGAATTACCTTGAAATACTTAATATGATCCAGAAAAAACTAATATCTTGTGTAATTTTTACACTGGTTATAATGTTCTTCCTCAGGGCTGAGCCCTGCGCTGCATAATGGCTTCTGTTCCTTGTTGATTTTTGAAATCCCGGCTCTCGTTAAGACTGTAGACTGAGTGGTCCTCCCTTGTCTTCCCAGCAGGGGGAGCAGCCTCCTTTAGAGAAGATGAAACCCTCCCGCAGCCGCAACCTGGAGGAGGCCCTGTCTGAGACCGACACACTGGTACGACTCATATAATGCGTGTGTGTGTGTGTGTGTGTGTGTGTGTGTGTGTGTGTGAGAATGAAAGTGAATTAATGGTGTGTCAGGATCTTTGTTAATATCACTCTGAGGGGGATTCGCTGCCATCTGTGCTGTAAGTGAGACAGATTGAGAGACGGAGAGGAGGAAACAAAATGAAGAAGTGTCAGAGAAGATGGCTTTAGGATTTCCTGTGTCTCCTGTTTTTGACACTGACTGTCTGTCTTTTGGTCTCCGTGTGTGTGTGTGTGTGTGTGTGTGTGTGTGTGTGTGTGTGTGTGTGTGTGTGTGTGTAGGAGCTAACAGATCAGGAGCTGTTTGCTGAGGTGGGCCCCAGCATCATGGTGTCAGTGGCAGAGAAACCCCGTACACCCATGAAGACCTGCAAAAGTGAAACGCAGACCATGCCATCACCAAGGTAACACATTTATACACACAGTTAGTAAACTGTGATATATATTCCATTTATTTATCTGTGTTTTTTTTTTACATTTATGGCTAAGCTTTTAGACAGCCGCAGAGATCACTCCTCAGGTGTCTTTGAATTTTGTGTTGGTGAAGTTTAAGTTCTGTAGGTTTCTGCACTTTTCTTTGTCCGTTCAGCCACGTCGGCCGTCAGTGCTCACACCTAACCACCCACTTCTTCTTCCAGCGCTTGCACACTGGTGTTATTATTGTTGAACATGTGTCTAAAATATACACAATTTCCTGTGTGATAGACATAACTCACTGAGGTGTTTTGGTGCAAAAATATACTTCATGTTTTATGACTGAAAGGGAGACTAAGTAACTAACACAGTCTTCCTCTTCATACACAATAAAACAGGCCCTTCTCAGTTTAGTACATTGAGGAGTTTTACTGATTCAATCTTTGGACTGTTAGCTTACAGTGGCTACTGTTAGCAATTTCTGAGTCAGTTTGCTGACTTTATTGCTTTAGTGGCATTTCCCTCACTCTCAGTCACATCACCCAGCGAGAGCATCTTAAAGGCAGCTGACTGTAGAGGATCCTGAAGTCGCCACTGGACAGTCAACAAAAGTAAAGATCTCTTTCTGCTGAAACCACCCACACTTTACCCGTGAATCACACCTGTGGGTGCAATGTCACTCTCTGCACATAGACCATGTGTCACACACACACACGCTCACCTTTTCTCTACTGACAGGGAAGGACAAACACAAAACCCACCTTCACCACCAAGTGACAGTAAACGGTTAAAGGTTTGCTTTATTCATAAAACTCCAAACATTTGTTGTTGGAGCTTGATCTCTGAACACAAAACACAGCACGCTGTGACTGGTCGGTGTCATACATGTTGTCTGCCAAGTCGCGGCGGAAGGTGAACTTAAAAATGAAAATGTTGGAGATGTCATTTGAGCCTGTTTTTAACCAGGATGTGTGTTTCTTTCCTCAGGCTGGACGGAGGCCACACACCCCGACAGAAGCGCAGCAGCACTCCCATGAAGGAGAGACAGCTGTCCAAACCCCTGAGCGAACGCACCAACAGCTCGGACTCGGAGAGGTCCCCGGAGCTGGGCCACAGCACACCGGTACGAGCCTGAAAGACGGCAGCTCTGAGTCAAGATTGACATTTTAATGACGACATGCTCCCTCCTTCCAGGATCTTATCGTACGCCCCAGCATCATTTTAACCAAGCACACAAAAATAGATCGGCATTTTGCAGTATTCCCGCGGAGGGATTTACACTTTAAAAGAAGTGCTGCTCCCGTCTTGTCTTTTCCCAAAGTAAAGAAAACACACGCATCCTGATAACGTCTGAGTCGCCCGCAGCTCAGAGATGAATTATGTATGTGCTGATGAGTCATCTGAAGAGTAAATGCATCGCTGCAGGAGGGGTTTATGTACTCAGTGTGTGTGCATGTGTGTGTGCAGGTCCTGAGGAAGGTGGTGTACGACCAGCTGAATCAGATCTTGTTGTCCGACTCTGCGCTCCCAGAGAGCCTGATCCTAGTCAATGGAACGGACTGGCAGGGGCAGGTATGCCTACATGTGTGTGTGTGTGTGTGTAAAGCCTGTCCATGTTTAAAAACAACATTTTGTGGTCATTTTTTTCCATCATGCATCGTACTTTTTGTGTGTCTGTGTGTTGCAGTATGTTGCAGAGCAGCTCCAGGTCCAGAGACACCCGGTGGTCTGCACGTGTTCGGCGGCTGAAATCCAGGCGGTGCTGTCTGCTGTGCTCACCCGCATCCAGAAATTGTGAGTTTTTCTGAGAAGCTAACATTCGCACACACACACACACACACACACACACACACACACACACACACACACACACACACACACACACACACACACACACACACATATATTCTGAGTTTGAGCATCCGTTGGTTTGCAGAATGACTCATCTTCTTTTTCCCTGCTCTAAGCCTCGTCTTTCTCTTCTCTTTTCCTCCATTTGACTCGTCTCTCTTCTTCCTCTTCTCCACCATCCTCTGCATCTTTTCTCCTCCTCTTTGCTCCTATGACTCCATATCTATCGCTTGTGTTTATTCAAACAACACTTTCTATATTTCCCTCATCTCTGTCCTCTTTTAGAAATTGTTTTATTGACCTGATATTTGCCAAAACATATACAATAAATCACTAGTAAAGAGAGTAATGATTGGTTAATACAGTAAAAGAAAAAAGAGTTGTTAGCATGAAAGTGAATCTTTATACAGTTTATCTTGTGCACATCCACTATAAAAGTCTTCATGTCAGAAGCTCTGTGTATTTTTTTCATCACGGGTCAGGATCACAAACCTGGAACAGCTGTGTGAAACTTTGCTTACGATTATCTTTGATGTTACTGCTTTAACAATTAGTTAATAATAAATAGATTAGTCAATTAGCCAGAAAATTAATCACCAAATATCTCAATATCGTTTGCCAAGATCATAGTAACTTTACAAAAGTTATTTATCAAGGAAAATGCTAAAGATTCACTATTTTCAGCTTCTTAAACGTAAGGATTTGCTCCTTTTTACTTTTACCTTACCTTTTACTTTTACTTTTACCTTTTTACATTCGAAACCTAAAAGGTTTCAACAAAACATTCATTTGAAGACATCACATTCATTGTTTTCTAACTTATTTTTAGACTAAACAGTTTAGGAAATGTCTGTCTAGGTGTCAGTGGTCACAGATGTTTTCCTCTTGATGGTCTCATACAACATCTTCTTTTAATCTGCAGTTCACAGTCGCTCACTCTCTATTTTTTTATGGCTTTGGTTCAGATTTTTCATTTTTTGACGTCCTGCCAGTTTGATTTCTGTCCTCAGGCCAGTTGGCTGTGTGATCCGTTTCCTCGTCTTTGATGGATGACGAAGATCCAGTGGACCCACCTCTGCACAGCACTGATAACGCCTCTCTCTCTCCCTGCAGCTGTAACTGTAACTCGTCCATGCCCAGAGCGGTGAAGGTGGCGGCGGTGGGCGGCCAGAGTTACCTCGGAGCCATCCTGCAGTTCTTCGTCACTCAGCTTGCCAACAAAACGTCCGACTGGCTCAACCACATGCGCTTCCTGGTGGTGCCTCTAGGTATGAGGGTCTGCTGGTGTTTCCATGGTGACTGATGAAGTCTTGCAGAGTTAGGCCGCATTGTGGTTGTAATTTGGGGGACTCTTTGCCCATTTTCCATTTATTCACTTGCGTGCCTGCTGACTAATCTTCATCTTCTTCATCAGGCTCCCATCCGGTTGCCAAGCACCTTGGTGCCCTTGACAACCGCTACAGCTCCTCTTTCCTGGACGGGGCGTGGAGAGACGTGTTCAGCCGCCCCGAGCCGCCGCCAACAGGTACCACCTGTCATACAGATAAACTCATCATTCAGTCATTCAACACAAATACATCCCTGTCCATGAGTGAACGTCCTCTTCCTCTGTCATCTCCAGACCAGCTGGATGTCGCGGGAAGAATCGCCCAGTACATCAGCGGCGCCACCGTCACACATCAGCTGCCCATCGCTGAGGCCATGCTCACCTGCAAACACCGGACGTGAGTACAGATGCTAACAAAAATGGAATGCCATCTAAATCAATATTAAATCAATGAATAAATAAATACAGCTGTGAAATAAATCCTCAAATACTGAAATTAGGTAAAACATGCAGAAATACATGAGTAAATATAAATATATAAGGGAGTGAATAAATAAATAAATAGCTTTTTATTTTGAAAATGACATTTTTATTTATTTAAAGGGACGTTTATTTTGTAATTCCACATTTATTTATTTATTTGTGGAGACTTTTATTTCCTAATGCCAATTTTATTTCCATCTTTTATATTCAAATGAAGGGCGTGGTTATCTCACAGATTCAGACCAATGAAACAGCACTGAATTCATTCATTCATTCATTTATACAGCTGTTTGTTTATTTATTGATTCACTTATATATTTATATTTACATAGATTTAAATACTTCTACATTTATAATCAAATTTATTTATTTCAGGATTTATTTCACAGTATTTATTTATTTATTGATTGATTGATTTGAAATGGATTTGATGATGATGATAGATGACATTTTTTTAAATGAACAATAGCCAACTGTCTCACAGAGGAGCTTTCTGGGAAAAAAAAAAAAAAGGCACAGCATTTATTTATCAGCTCTGTATGTTTTCTTTAATATCCTCTGTTGTGTCTCTCTCTGTCCAGGCGAGATGAAGACTCTTACCAGAAATTCATTCCTTTTATCGGGGTAAGACTGTTTACTTTGTGACGGCTTGTCGGCCGCTAAGAGACTGACGCTGATCATTGAGATTTTTTCGCTCACATCTGTTCCTGTTTTCCAGGTGGTGAAGGTTGGTCTCATTGAGTCTGGTCCTTCTCCAACAGGTGATGATTTAGAAACACACCGAGCAGCAAACTGAATTAAGTTAGCTTGGCTTTGTAGCTGTTGGTAACGTGCTAATGTTGTCCCTGTTGTGATGATTGTTAAGGAGATACAGAGGAGGGCGTGGCTGTGAGTTTGGCCGTCCCGTCCACGTCTCCCCCATCCCACGGCTCCCCCACAGGGATGATTAAAGAGGCGGCCACTCCCCCCTCCTCCCCCTCTATGGGCAGCGTCCTGACAGTGCAGGGGTAAGACCGACCTGGATTATGATTTTTCCTCCTTTCTGTCTCTTCTTTTTCTCCCAGTTTCTCCCAGACCCCTTCAGGGCTCGAGTCATCTCATTGCATCCAATTTTTTCTTTGTCATTTCCCTCGTTCTCCCATTTCCCATCATCCTTCTTCACCAGCTGCAGCGGTAGTGGAAAAAGGAGTCAAATGACTACCCTCGAATCTTAAAAGTACCACTACGACAGCCCTCAGAAATTTACCCGTGAGGTTTTAGCAGTGAAATGTTTTAAGTATAAAAATGAAGTTTTAAGTTATCATCTATATCTGAATGTAAAATTATTAAATTGTTAATGTTTAAGCAGTGCTTTCATGATGGTGGTGGACCAGGTGGTGTTTCAAATGCTGCTGGGAAGATTAAACTACATGCAGCTTCATGCATTATGTTGTAAAATCACAAACAGGAAATACTTAATAGGGGTGAGTTTATCAGTCTTCAGACTCTGCGATCTGAAGTAACTGTACATGTACTGTCCACATCCTCTGTTTCACAATATCCTTATCATCTCATCTTTAACTTTTATGTTCAGCTTCTTGGTATTAATGTTAACACTTCTAGGAAGTGCACTACTGTTTGTTGTGGCAACATGTTTCGTTTACTGTCAACATACAGTATCGAAATGTTGATGTTACTCTCAGTGCTGAGCTGTGGCAGAGGTGTTAATGCCTTTAAATCACCCGTCTGTGTTTGTTGGATAAGGAAACATATTTAGCATATTTTACTCCTGACCCAATTTTTTTTTAAATTGAGTTTAGCTTGACCAGGATCCAGGAGGAGTGAGAGACTCTTGATACATCTCGTATCCAATCATGTAGTCTAGTTCTCATCAGTTTGGCTCTGCCAGCTGCAGTCCCTCTCTGCGGCTGTGTCTGATCTAAGCTGCAGAATACATTTGGGAACATAATGTGCAAAATTCATCAAGTAAATGTAACAAACAGGTCCTCTCTCAGAGCACAGAAGTACACAACTGCTGCTTTGTTGACTCCTTATGTCTGTTCTAACTCCGGCTGCAGAAAATGTCTCTAACCACTGATCAAAAGAACAGCTGAGCTTTCTCGTTGTACAGTATTTACTCCTTTATGTCCACAGGAGTCCCAGCATGTCTCACGGCGTGGATGCCATCGGCCTGCAGGTGGACTACTGGCTGGCCTCGCTCGCTGACAAGCGGCGGGAGGGCGAGCGACGTGACACGGGCTGCAAGAACACACTGAAGAGCGCCTTCCGCTCGCTGCAGGTCAGCAGGCTACCAGGCGGGGGCAGCAGTGATCCACAGGCCCAGGTCAGCACCATGGCCATGACTGTAGTCACCAAGGAGAAGAACAAGAAAGGTGAGATGACGATGAGATGATCAGATGGGAGCTGTTACAGCTATTGTTCATTACATTTACAAGCTACATAATGACACATTTAAAGGGCCCTTAATGTGAACGAGACTTATGTTATTAATATGAGTTTTAATCCTCACATGGACATTAGATTATTACTGGAGCTGCCTCCTTAAGTAAAATCATCAAAGACAAACAAACTGTGTCTTTGATGATTTGACACTGGCAATGAATTTGAACCATTGGTAAACAATTTACATGTAAGTATATTAAATTACTTTTATTTTTTAATATTTTTTACATTTACTATTATTATTATTGTTGTTATTATTATTATTATTCATAAACTATATTTATATGTTGTATTTCTGGTTTCTTATTTTATTTTGAAATTATTTTCCTTGTGTTCAATTGTACCACAAGTGGAAACTTGCAGAAAGACTGTGTGAACACAGTTCCCAGTTTCAAGCTTTTACACGCTGACAGCCACTTTCATATTTATTCAGCAGTGGCGTTTGGCTGATTCAGTGAAACTCAGTATTCAAGAACTGGTTGGATTTTAATCAGAACAAGACGTCCTGTGTTTAAATCAATAGATGAATGCCAAGATCCAACCCTACAATTAGTTGTGTTCCACCCATGATTACACACCCACGCTAACGTCGCTTTCTCCCTCGACATTTCTCCCTTCAGTCCCCACCATCTTCCTGGGAAAGAAGCCCAAGGAAAAGGACGTGGACTCAAAGAGCCAGGTCATCGAAGGCATCAGCCGACTCATCTGCTCTGCCAAGCAGCAGCAGACCATCCTGAAAGGTGACCCGAACACTGTTGGTTGTTGCACCTTCACTCCTCACTGAGGATTGTTTCTCTTTTGCAGATTCATTTCCTTTTAAGTCAGCTGACCTTTGGTGTCTCTTCCCAGTGTCCATAGATGGCGTGGAGTGGAACGACGTTAAGTTCTTCCAGCTGGCCGCCCAGTGGCCCACTCACGTCAAATACCTACCTGTCGGACTTTTTGGCTACAGCAAGCCCCCGTCCTAGGGGTCAGCGCTGCTTAACTCCTTTGACCCAGACTTGACCTTTGACTCTCCTCGATCCTGTCACACCTTCACACACACACTCAGACTCTGCCTCTCAGCAGCTGTCGAGCTGAGAGAAGACGTCGAGTGGCCGGACAGTTTTTTTTTTTTCCCTGTAATTTCATGTTCGCTACAGAGGGAGAGGAGGAGGAAGAGGAGGAGGAGGAGAAGGAGGAGGAGGGTGTTGGGGTGCAGCGCTGTTACTAGTCACTTTAATGCCCCTTTCAGTGCGTGTTTTTGTGTGTGTGTGTGTGTGTGTGTGTGTGTGTGTGGAGTGTGTGCATGCACACGTGAATGTACAGTATGTGTGTGTGTGTATTTACAAGGGGCTTACAGCACAAGTTTATTAGCTAACTGCCATTTATGTTTCCGTTCTATGGAATGCAATAGCATGCAACAACTCACCGATTTCAAGCCCTTAAGAATTTGACCCTCAGCTCTTGACCCCTGACCTTTGGCGACACCCTTGAAGCTCACCTCAATGACCTGATCCACACGTGCATGCACCGAACTAACAGATACACCACTCATGTGCCAGAAGCAGTAACTCAAAATAAAAAAGTAACGCAACAGGGCTTCAGTGTTTGCATGAGCCAATGAAAACACAAAGAAAAAGTCTCTTCAGCTCACAAAATGCAGTCAGTAAAAGGCTGGCAAGTGATGAGTTTCTCCTCCAGCTGTTCTACATCAACAGTACAGACGCCCTTCAAAACAGGCCCAGTCTTTTTTTTTTATTTCAAGGGCTTCCATATAACGGTTTTAAATCTTTTTTCTGTACCAGAACAAGTCGTTTGGAAGTCGTCTAATGCCAAACATTTCCTTTCAAAAAAGAAAATATATAAAGGGGAAGTGTCTTTTTTTAAATTGTGCTCTGGTGAAAAACAGTAAAACCTTCCCTTTAATGCTGTTGTGTGATGCATAGTGTGCGTTTTTGTGAAGAGTTCCAGGATTTCAGGGCAGGGGCTACTGTAATGTGCAGCTTCCTTTATCTTCTTATTTGCTATGCACTTATGAGTAAACATGGACCATCCGGGTGTTTGCAGCTGGTAAAAAAAATAGACGAACCCTCTTGACAGCAGACCCAACCGAATATGCAACAGGAAACAAAATGCATATTTAGAAACAGTCTAAAACACAGCAATGTTGATGGGAATATGACGGGGGGAAAACACGGTTTTATTTTCAGGATAAGCCCAGCTTTTTCATGAGTATTTATACCACAAGAATGGGAGTTAGTCACCCCCAATAAAGCACAATGTTGTCGCCAGTTGTCCCCAAAAGATCCTCTCTTTATTGGCAAAGGACTTGCAGCTTTTTCTTCAGTGAAAACAGCAGACCTGGTCAGAATTTACATCCTTTGAGCCTCTCTCCTTTTCTCTTAAAATACCCTTCATTTTTATCAGGAAAAAAAAAAAAAAGTGTTACAGTTATTTTGGCACAGGTGTGCCACCTGCTTTCTCTAGGGTGTCGTGAGGTGATTAGTGAGTGTACAGTAACTGGTGACAAGTGTGTGTGTGTGTGTGTGTGTGTGTGTGTGTGTATGTGGTGAAATAAACGTAATGTGGTCAGAAACCTTAAAAAAAAAAAAAAATCACTTAATAGGAGAAATACTTTTTTTCTACCATGTGACAGAGGGCATGCAATTGGTTTGTGAGTGTCTGCGTGTGTGTTTGCGTGTGTGTGTTGGCACTGTGTGTTGATGATGTGGTGATTATCAGATCAGGGCTGCAAAAGCTGCAGTGGTGGTCTTGTTTACTTTGTAGCCTGGCACAAGGCGAATGCAGATTTTTCCACCACTTAAAAAAACAAAACAAAAAAAAAAAAAAACAAGGTGAAATTCAGTTTTATTGAAATGATTTGATTGAAATTCAACTATGGTACAAATCCAAGAATGTATCTGGATTAGTGGTTTATAATAATTGTTAATAAAAAAAAAAAAAGAAAAAAGCAATACTTTAAAAGCAAAGCTGTGTGGCTCTGCCTTGTGTCACCTGCATCGTAACACTCTCCATCTCCAGTGAAGTATTAGCAAAAATATTTTTCTTCAATAGTGTTAATGCCAACGTCTTGGTTTAAATGCTGTTTTTGTTGGTTTGATAATAGATTAGAAAGTACAGTGTTACGGCTGTGACGTCGGCAGCATGTCTCAAACTCTGCCTTTTTTTTTCTGTTTGTTTCTGTCAGACAGCACCTGTTACACAAGGTTTCACGTTGACGGGTGTCAGAGCTCACCTGTTTGTTCGCGCTCTGTTTGGTGAACAGCTCATCGGTCGCTGCTGAACACACACTCAGTCTGGTGTTGATTGATTTTAGGTACTTTCAAATATTTGAATGTATTGAGTTTCGTTTACACATGCTGTCCTGCATCTTCGTGAACGGCCGATTTTAAGGCAATGGTCGAGGTAAACGTCACTATGATGTCATCATTTAGTGTCAATTGGCCTGATTTCAGATTTTAGACATGAACTGCTCCGCCGCTCCAGTGCCGTCATTTGAAAGTCTGCATGAACTGTTGACAGACAGCGAGTCTGAACACCTTTTCTATGTAAACAACAACAAAAATCAAACAGCCGGTGGGCCTCTTTAACGCAGAGCTCTTGAAACCTCCTTTTTTTTTTCACGCCAGTTGCTGACAGGCACTAAAGGGCTTAAGAGACAGACTGACTGCTAGCCTCCAAAAAGAAGCTGGGTTTGAATTATTCTTTAATATCAGTGAGTGTTGATGTACTGTAATTTGAAGTAGAGGTCACTTGATCCAAACTGAGATTTTTGGTATTATAGCACCACTTAAATAATCCAAAAACGCTTCATAATCTGCCACTAATGACTTAATTAATGTTAATAAATACTTTGAGCTGCTATTGAATGGAAAGGACCTTTGTGTTGCCAGATTTTGAGACCAAAGGTCCATAAAGTATCCCTTTGGTTAGTGGATAATATATCTTCATCTTCTTTTTAAAGCTGCACTAATCAAAATGTTGATCTTAGCAATGGGTCCAATGACTGTGTCTAATGTGAAAGTGGTGACTCATAGTGACAAACTCACAGAGAATTAACACCCGACTCTGTACTTCCCTTCAGCTCCACATGGCGATTTTAGCCTCTTTCAGCTCGTTGTTTTGGTTTTCTGGGCCCACGGCTTTACTGGCTCACATCAGCCTCATTTCCAGCCACAGCAGGCAGCTGCTTTCTGCAAAAAAAAACCTCTGTTGACCCCACTCTACACTACCTACTCAGCACCAGACAACAGACGGATAAAGTTAGCGACTAGTTGTTGAGCATAGTGAAGCATTTAACAGCTAAAGAGCCAGATATTTCTGGCACAGACCAAAAGAGAGTGAATGCTAGACTAAAATTCACTAAGGGACCAGAAACATCAATCTATGCTAATGTTACTCTGTCTTTCATATTCTTAAATAAGTCACGGTGGCAACTCATTCCATTTTTAAGTATGCTATATTATGAAAGGGTACCACATTTTTAAATTTAACAAATGGATTTCAAAAAGAAAACCTTTTTTTTTTTTTTTAACTTAAACCTCAAACATGGAGGGGCTATGATCTTAAATCTGCTGTTAGAACTGACCTCTACTAGCTCAAAATGCTCTTTGCCTTATAGTGTTGTTAGTCAAATTATTGCAGTGATGCAAATCTAAACTTTTCCTAAATTGTATAACATAATAGTTTATTGATGCCTCTTTTGCTTTCACTCGCTCACTGATTGAACTGTAATTGAAATCTGAAAGAGAGGCATTAAAGACGAAAATCACTGCCAAACCCAAACTGTGAAAAGAAATTTGATTATATTCAGATTAGATTTGTGGTGTTTTTGGGGTGCTGATAACTTAAAACACGTTAACAACAAAGTGATCCTTGTTCTTAAGTCGTCATTTCAATGTTTGGAGGAACTGAATGCTTTTACATCACAGCTATGTCCTGCAGTTTTTCTTGTCTTCGTCACCTTTGGAGCGGTTCTCCCCTTCATTCTGACCGTTCACGTCTCTCTGAAAACGCTGGTTGTTCTGTATGTAAGTCTTGAACTTGTTCCCGTGTGTTTTTCCTGTACCTCTGTACCTGTGTCGACCTGTGTTTGTGAAGCTGTAATGATGGTTCCTCTGTCCTTGATTAGTCGTGGTTAGAGATTAGGAGCTGTTCGGTCCATCGATAATCTCTGTCAGTGATCAGCAGTGTCTTTTCTCTCCACCGTCCTCAGAAATATGTCCCTCTGATGATGAGAGAGTCTTCTTCACAAGGCCTCCACAAGCTTAGCTTTCTGAAAAGATGTTGTTCCCATTTCCCTCACAGCTTGTAAATTTGCCGTCTGTCCTCATGGGAACGGGATTTGCCTATGAAAGCAGTAGACCTCTGCCTGACGGGGTTCTGCAGAGCGTCCTAAGCTTGTGGACTTGTGGAGAGTATTTTGCACATGCCATTGTTTCTTCAGCAGCAGTCTTCAGCTTTTTTGCCTTTTGCCTATAACAATAAATATATTACACAAACTATAATGCTTGTACATATCAGATAGTACTTGTTATATTGTATTCTAGTTCTTTTTTTTTTTTGTCTTTTTTGTTTTTCTTAATTTCACATGTTTTGTAGTACTGCTTTTTCATGATTACGTTTGTCAATCAAACAGATGTGGGATGAAAAGTGGAAGTGTTCATTGTTTCATTTGTTTTTTAAAATAAAAATATTCCTGATTTTTAGCTCTGTCTCTTATTTTTTTTGAATGTGTTTTGTGTGTTTGTAGCTTGCAATAGCTTCTTTATATTTACTAAAAATGGTGGTAAGTTTGCAATACATGATTCCAATTTAACAGCTGGTGTTTTCCAAGTAAAGAAGGACAAATCTGAGTCATTAAACAAATGAGATTGCAAGGAGAGGTAGGAAATGGCACAAAGCTCTGACTTATCCTGCAGGACAAAAAAAAAAAAAACATTATGCATAAACACTGCATTTTAGAGGGTGACCTAAGCAGTGAGTGGCTGTAAATAAATGGTGCACATGATGGTTGTGAAGCAGGTCAGTGGCACACAGCGGGACCTCTCTGCTCTCCTCAGTCTTTGGATGGGGGGGCCCTCTGATGACATCCTAACACAAAGAGCATGAGCGAGGCAAGATACCTCACTCCCACCTACATCATGGTTCCTGAAAAGCGCTTTGATTTGATTTGACATCTCCGTAAATGCCAAATTAACCAGCTGGCATACTTTTGAATCGCCTTAAATGATATTAATCAAAACGAAATGATGGTGGGACACCTTACAATGTCACCAGATTTCTGCTGCGCGTTCCCATCTTTGTTAAAAATCACAAAATACTCAAAGCTAACTGTTCAGTGAAGTGATACACGTCAGTTTAGCTTATACTATAGGGTAAAATCTCCAAGAAAATATTTTAGTTTTTAATAGGACTGATGAAATACTCAAAAATCTCTAAAAAGAAAATTAGAGAATTACAGAAATTGCTATGACTAACTGGGAGCGGCACTTCGGTTATACGCATGCGTGAGATAATTTCCCGCCCCCTCTCGAAAATGGCAGACGTTAGTCATCTTGATATTTCGCTTCATCTTTGGTTACGGTATCTGGGAGAACAGCCATTTTTCTGTCATATTTGAAGCGCATCCACGAAAACATCACAGTTTTTTGTTTTTTTGTTTTTTCTTGGCTGAGTAAAAGTTTTTGCGGGGAGCACCAGTTAGTAACGGCCAACACTGTGGACACATTTAAGAGCTTTCTTGCAGTCCTCCATTGTCAAGCGATAGTCTCGGTAAGTTAAGGTGACAGTAAACGGAGCTTGCCAAGGCTCATGTTAGCTAAATTAACGACTTCAGTCGGGCTTGTAATCGCATTAAACTAAACTCAGCGGTGTGGGAGCTATTTCGGTGTGTCTTATACTAGCCAAATAACGTGAGAAGCGTGAAATGATAAGACTGACAGCTTAACTACAGTTCCTAGCACTCAGCCTCCTTCAAAGTAGGGCTAACGTTAATTTAACGGTTAATTACCAACTCATGATTTCATCCACTGCTTTGCTATATCACGCTTTAGAAACGAGGTGTGTGTGTGTTTTTTTTTTGTTTTGTTTAGTTTTTTTTTAATATATACACACTGACAACATGAACTGTCGTGTTCGGTAGCCTGCGTCGTCCTACTTTCTGTTGCTCTCGCTTTTATTTTGAAAAACACACCCGGAAGCGGTTTGTTTTCCCGCTGGTTGACTTACCGCTGGTCCGTCTGGAGCATCACAACATTGTCCCCCTGCTTTGTTTGAGGGATAGAAAGCGTCGCACTTGTCTTCGATGAAGGTAAAAAAAAATGTGGATTAATGATATTCATGTGAGCATGAGGTCGCAGTTATGCAGTTTAGAAAGACGGCGATTTAATGCGTGTGATAGTAATCTGCCGGTTTATTTTTAGCAAGCTGTCAAATCAAACGTTACATCCTCCGCTAGGTCCGCAAATGTGTCATCTGCAGATGCTCGTCTTGCAGCTTACGAAACGTCAATTTTAACATCTTCCCTATTATATTCTTATCTGTGCCTTTGGTAAATATAATCGACTGATATACATGGGTCGGTGTGTATTGTGTAACACCCGGGAGGTCGGGCCTGCAGTGTTTACAAACAGTTTACATGTAGGAACCTGACATTTCAGCGCATTTTCAGTGATTGCCAATGATTTATTGAATCATCAGCTGTAGCTTTGTGCTTTCTGAACAGACCTCTCCATTGTCGGTCACCTTGATTGATCTGTTGCCAAGCCAAACGTTGGCTCCCCTCCTCCCGGCCGCAGGCCTCGACCATGCACTGGCTCATTTTTTTTAATTTTTTTATTTGTGGCTTAAAATAGTCCCTCTGAACAAGCACGAATAAGCAATAGCATTAACTTGTGGATATCACTTTTGTCATGTTTCACAGCTTCCCCTCTCTGCGTTTGGAAACGGTGGACTTAATGGAAGCGTGGATATTGGTGCATTGCAGTCAGTGTATGAGGAGGATGGGAGGGGGGAGAGGAGGACGGGTGAGTGAGTGAGAGAGAGAGAGAGAGAGAGAAATAGGAGAGGAGGGGAGGGAGGGAGGGAGCAGGAAAGGAGAACAGGTGCGCCTCCATCATCAAAGCAGGAAACGGGAGAAAGTCACGATGTTGCACAATTGGCTCCTGTGTCCTGCTGCTGCTGCTGCAACGGTTTCACTTAGAGCTGCTCAATATTTCGACCAGTTGTGACCAGTTACTGTGCAATATCTCTCTTCTCAGACCAGTCTATGGCTGAGAGATGTATATTGATCTCATGAGGTGGAACTTTCTAGATATCTTTTGGGATTTTTGGTCATCCAAATATCAAGAATCTTGTCTTTTTAAGATAATTTGATCATGATATATTGGTCAACATGCATTATTTAGCTTAAGCTGAAAAAATAAACATTGATTTGATTAATTAGGGTCCTTTAAAATGTGGCCAATATATGTACTGAGCTTAAACATCTCCTTGGCATTTATGTACTGCAGTGTCTTGTTTACTTATAGATCAGCATATAAGCTGATGCTTATAAATCTGTGGCAGGAAACACTGGCCTTGCAGACGTCTCAGTCAGGCTTTAGTTCAGACGCTGCTGTGATATTTAATTTTGTCGTCATCACCTCGCTCTGAATCAGTCTCTCCTTGGGGCAGCCGATCTGTTGAGTGACAATGTCTCATTTTAATTGGCTTTACTGGTCACTGGCAGCTGCTGCGTCAGTGTCAAGCTCGAAGGAATCCTCTTGCAGTAATCTGAATGGGTTTTAACTATACATACACTACTCACACAGACACACACTCACACACAGACACAGACACACACACACACTAACAGACACACACACACACACCTTATCACTTTACATCTAGTACAACTACCAAAGGGGCACATTGTGCAGTAATGAAATGGGACACCATTATTTAGCTGTTGACCTCTTTTAAATTGTACTGAAAGATGGAGAAATGGGAGATCTGATGGAAAACTTTTTGCAGCAGCAACTTCATTAAGGACATTTTAACTGTCATTTTCTCCTCATGCTGTCTTTGCCACATGCTGTGCATTGTGTAGGGCGACAGATTTCTTATTTGTGCCTAGACAGGTAATGAAAGAGTTTCTGAAAACCATAAGTGAGGGGATGCTGGATGTAAATGCTCCCCTGGAGGATTTTATATTTTGACTTCTTTGCTTTGATACGTTTGTGTCTCATTTTTACCATCATAAACCTGTGAGAATAAATCTTTGTTGTATTTATTGTATTTTCTACTTTTCCTCTGCCTCACTTTCTTCCATCTTGACTTTCTCACTGAGTATCTCTTTACTCCCTCCATCATTATTATTGTCTCCTACTCACATCCTGTCTCCTCCTCCCCGTCCTCTCTTTGCTCTCTCTCATATTTCATCGGCTCTTTTCTTTTGTCTCATCTACCTGCTGTTGACCTCAGCAGCCAACAGATAAAGGATGTGGTTACACCGAGTAGCTCATACGTAAATTGTGAAAATGTCAAGCCGGACAGAACAGGAAAGGATGAGACACAGTCAGCAAAATCGCCTGCCATCCCCTTGATGAATAAAAAATGGCAAGGTGGGAGGGGGGGTACTTTCACATCTCATTGGTTTTCTTTTCTCGTCCCCACAGCGTGCATGAAACCAGGCAATGTCCACCATGGTGTATCCTCGTGAAGAAGCCCTGGAGCGACTGAGCCAGGATGAGATCGTCCTCAACACTAAGGCCGTCATGCAGGGCCTGGAGACCCTGCGTGGGGAACATGCCCAGCTCCTTAACTCGCTGCTGGACTGCACCCAGCCACCCGCCGCCCAGGAGAAGTCCGGGCTGCTCCGCAAGAGTCTGGAGGCCATTGAGCTCGGCCTAGGAGAAGCACAGGTGAGAGACGGAGTCCAAGTTAACAAAGAAGCAACCACTAGTTAAAAGAAATGATCATGCTTGAAGATTTCAGCTGGTAAAAGTAAATTTTATTTGTTCTTTTTTTTTCCCATAGGTGATCATCGCTCTGTCCAGCCACCTGAGTGCCGTGGAGTCAGAGAAGCAGAAGCTGCGCGCTCAGGTGCGTCGGCTCTGCCAGGAGAACCAGTGGCTGCGCGATGAGCTGGCGGGAACGCAGAACAAGCTGCAGCGCAGCGAGCAGAGCGTCGCACAGCTGGAAGAGGAGAAGAAGCACCTGGAGTTCATGAACCAAATAAGGAAGTTTGACGACGACGTGTCGCCATCGGAGGAGAAGAGCCAGAGCTCTGGTGGCGGTGGAGGTGGAGGAGGAGACACTTCAAAGGACAGTTTGGATGACTTGTTCCCCAATGACGATGACCAGGGACCAGGTATGACATCAGCAGCAGTGCTCGGGGGGGATGACGACAACAACATGATTAATATACATACACCTCACACAGGGCTGCAACTATCTTTTGTTTACATTATCAGTTTGGATTATTTGAAAATACCAAAAATTTGTACAAAATACCACCCACAATTCCCAAAGTAAAACATTGAACTGACCAACAATTACAGACCCACAAATATTCAATTCATTGTCATAAAAGACAAAGAAAACCAGCAAATACTCACATTTGAGAAGCTGCAACTTGAAAATGTATGGATTTTTTTTTTGTTGTTTTTTTTTTTGGTTAAATCAGTCTAAAGGCTCATTTGTAAAGTAACATTTTATTTGCTATTATTGATTAATCTACTAACTACTTAGTCTAAAAATGCCCAAACCACAGATATGACTTCTTCTGTACAAGGAATTCACATCCCAGTTTACAGGAGCAGGTGCCTGATGCTGGGAGAGTAACCAGCAGTGGTAGACCACAGGAAGAAGAGCTGATTGGTCATGCACTGTGTAGTCACAGTCATTTTGCATGTCTGACCTTTTCCCCAGTAACAATGAACACCCAGGAGCTGAGTCATATAGTTGGATTCATGTTGCAGCATTGTGGGAACTGAAGATATGAATGCACATTAAAAAAAGAGAGAAGGTACAGATTTATTTTGAATTGACACATTTCCACTCACTGTGTGAACCTTAGATATTGGGTAGGTATTATAACACAGCCACAGCAGGTATAGTTGATTATACAGGGATTTAGTCACTGTTCACGACTGACACAATAAAAACTGTAGAAGCTCAGAGTTCGAATGAAAAGGAAAACCTGTAGTTATATCTCCAATCATCCATCATGTTCCTCAATAATTCGTAGTTATGATGAGGTTGAAGTTGTTGAAGTGTACTGTACTCGATTCTTGGTCTCTTTAATTATTTATGGCTGAATACTCATATAGCTTGTTCACTTTTTAATGTTAACTGCACATTCAGCCATAACATGTTCAAATGTAAGAGACACAAAGACCAAGTATTCTGTTATGATTTTGCTTTAATCTTCATTGTGACATCATGTTGTCTTTATAATGTCACATTTTTGTTCAGAAAAGAAGAAGATCCTTTAAAGACCTGAATGTAGAGGAAGGTGAGGAGTTAAATCAGAGACACCTGTGAGCCGGGGGGAGGGGTAAAACTACCAAACAGAATGGAAGAGAACAGAAAAGAGGTATGACAGTGCTTAAAAAAGGATATTTTAAAAGACTCAAGCTTTCTAAAATTAGAGTAGTGAGGTGCATAAGTGGAAATATACTGAGCTGCAGTGGTTACAAGAAACAGCTGGATTTCAGTAAAAAATCAGCTGGATAAACGTGCTGCAGGATGGATCCCTTCCCTTGTCTCGCTTGTGTCGGTCATACAGCTTAAGTTTGATAATTTTGTCTTTTTTCAAGCAGAAACATTTCCAAGTTCCAGCTCCTCAAATGCTGCTTGTCTTTGTCCTGTGTGATATTAAACTGAACATCTTTGGGTTTTGGACCTTTGCACATGACAAACAGTCAGAGGAGTCTGACGTTTTTCATAATTTAGTTCTTTTAAATTGTATAATCTAAACGTTCATCAGAAGATTGAGCATTAATGAAAAGTGCAAGTGTGTATTTGCTCACCTCTAACCCCCGGTTCAAACCCACAAGTGTTTGTATGTTTGACAAATTACAGTGATCACTCTTTGATTTCTTTGAATTTCTTTTGATAACTTTTGTTTTCTTAGTTAAACAGCAAGGCAACTCTTATCTCACTTTACATATTAGTCAATTAGTCGATTGACAGAAAATGAATCAAACAATTTTAATACCAGCTTCTTAAATTTATTTTAGCTTTTCTCTGTTATCTAACTGTGAACTGAATATTTTAAACTTTTTTAGAAAGTGACTGTTTTATCATCGTGGATGAAATAAACCGTAACAGAAGGTTTATATTTAGTCTGCAGGTACCTTTTCAAACAGATGTTCAAGCAATTTCTTCATTTTCATCATTGACTCTTTATCATCTGGTTCATGTCTTTTGTGAAAACAAGTATGATGTTCAAATGTACTAATTTATTAGCATAACTTGTTAATTTCATAACCCGCACATTAGACGAGATGATGAGATATTTTTGCAGTGAAACCTCTATTAAAGGACATGATACCAGTTTTGACCCTGTACCCTCCCATCTGTCCTCCAGCCCAGCCCAGCGGAGAGGTGGCGGCCCAGCAGGGAGGCTACGAGATCCCGGCGCGCCTCAGGACGCTGCACAACCTGGTGATCCAGTACGCCTCGCAGGGGAGGTATGAGGTGGCGGTGCCCCTGTGCAAACAAGCCCTGGAGGACCTGGAGAAGACGTCTGGACACGACCACCCCGACGTGGCCACCATGCTCAACATCCTGGCCTTGGTGTACAGGTGGGGATCGGAGAGGGGATTGTGTTGTGACCTACACAGGTAAAGTGGTTGTCAAGTGAAAAGACTCAGATTAAAGTGCTGTTAATCTGTTTTGTCCTCCAGAGACCAGAACAAGTACAAAGAAGCTGCTCACCTTCTGAACGACGCCCTGGCCATCAGAGAGAAGACATTGGGGAAGGATCACCCAGCTGTGGCTGCAACTCTCAACAACCTGGCTGTGCTGTACGGCAAGAGGGGAAAGTACAAGGAGGCTGAACCCCTCTGCAAGAGAGCGCTGGAAATCAGAGAGAAGGTGAAGACCATCACCATCACCTTAAAATCTAGAGAATGACTTGTATATACATATATTAGAAAAACAACTGAAATGACTTCAGGATCTGAATCTGAAAACTGAAACTGTCAAAATATAAATGCAACAAGGCACAAACAAATACAGATGCTGAGTCGAGAAAAAGACCCGAGCTGTGTAAATGTGAATATCACCTGACCTGTCCTGTGAAGGTGTATACTGTATAATCTGTCCTCCTGCTGGTTCTAGGTGCTGGGGAAGTACCACCCTGACGTTGCCAAGCAGCTGAACAACTTGGCTCTGCTGTGTCAGAACCAGGGCAAGTACGATGAGGTGGAGTACTACTACAGACGAGCCCTGGAGATCTATGAGTCCAAACTGGGAGCCGACGATCCGAACGTGGCCAAGACCAAAAACAATCTGGTGCGGACGTGGTTAAGATGCTGGATACTTGTTTCCTGTTTGTCTGCAGGTCTTCAAACGCTTTAACATGAGATAAGATGACATTTAAATCTGATGCCCCATCTCTTCTGTCTTAACCTCTAATGATATAATTATATTTAAATATTTTTAAATATGTTTTTAACAGATTAATAGAACCTTGTCCATGTTCTCCTCAGGCCACGTGCTACATGAAGCAGGGGAAGTTCAAAGATGCTGAGGCTCTGTACAAAGAGATCCTGACCAGAGCACATGAGAAAGAGTTTGGATCTGTCAACAGTAAGTAGTAGAGCCAACAGTCAAACTGCTGTGAGCCTGAGTCACTTAAAGCTCCTGGGCTCTGCACAGAGGAGCAGCTACTGGTGGATGTGGACCAGGTTTAATGGGGAACAAAAGTAATTTAAATCATTGATAGACGAACATTCATACCTCAAAACTCTGACACTTGCTGTGTTTTGGGACTCAGGTTTTGATTTGGCCTCAACCTGATCCCTCCCAGCTTCCTCAGCAGATCAGAGGATTATTTTGTTCTATTGAAGCGTGCGAAGCAGCTTAATGTTGATGTTTCCCTCCTACTGGCATTTAGCCTATCAAACCCTTATGAGCTCACATGCCCTGAACGAGAGAAGGCCTTGGCAGGAGTTCAGTGAGAGGCACGTGGACAGAGAAGCGTCACTTTGAAATGTTCTGGCCAGTTCATTTATTGGTGCTTTTCCTCACTTGGTTGGTTTTTGCTGTTGCTGTGTTCTTCAAATCAAATGTCCTGATTTTACAGACGACAACAAGCCGATCTGGATGCATGCAGAGGAAAGAGAAGAGAGCAAGGTCAGTTACTCAGGTTGACCTTCTCCATTCATTGCATTGGCTGGCAGATGCCCCATTATGGAGAATGGATTGGACAGTGACATAAGTGATGGAGAGCAGCAGACTGTACAAATGACGACAGGGACAATTTAATAGGGCTAATGTTTCATATGTCTCCTCCTGCTCGCTCTCGCTCTCTCGCTCTCTTTCTCTCTCTCGCTCTCTCTCTTTCTCTCTCGCTCTCAGGGTAAGCGCAAGGACTCTGGCCCATATGTTGAGTATGGGAGCTGGTATAAGGCCTGCAAGGTGGACAGGTGAGTCAGACAATTGACTTCAGTGAAAACATGTAGGAATTAAAAAATAATAATAAAACGTCTGATTACCAAGTTGTTGGTTTTTTTTTTCAAATAAAAACACAAAAACAAAAAAAATCTTCTGTAGACAAATCTTTAGAAAATTATCACATAGTCATTTAAAGAAAGAAGAGGGCAACAAAGAAATACAAGCAACACATACAATTCAGTTATATGTGAGTGAGTATTTGTGCTGGCTCAGTAGAAATGTGTGTAAATCTTTGCTGTAACAGCATCACCGTACGACAAATCGACCATTTCCTTCCCTTTTGTCCCAGATAAAGATTCTTTGTTTAGTTTAGTTCACACTGATGAAACTGATTTGGTCTTGAAAAATCCAAACTGGCCAGGATCCAGTTTTAATAACAGAATATGCTCTGCAGAGGGGGCTGTTTTACAGCTGCAAGTCCCAAAACTATCTTATAGCTTAATTCATCTTTTTTTTATTGAAGGCTAATGAGCAAAGAATAACTTGGCTGAGGAATAAAAAAAAAAGTTTATTAAATAAAACGTTTAGTTACACACATAATTACACACAAAAACAAAAAGAAATAATGTCTTGCTGGATTTTTATTTTTTTTTTGAAGCCCCACAGTGAACACAACCCTCAAAAGCTTGGGATCTTTGTACCGTCGCCAGGGGAAACTGGAGGCAGCAGAAACACTGGAGGAGTGCGCCAGCAAGTCACGTAAACAGGTAGCACACCAACACCGGCTGAGTTACTGCTGTTAGATTAGTGCTCTGGGCTCTTTTCAGTGAAGAAGCCTGATTAGTTCTAGACATCACAGCTGTGAGTTATTCGCACGTAAACTATGTCAAACCCATTTTAAAGCTCATGTGTACATTGTAGTAAAGAAAAGTTAACATCACAGACGTGCTGTGTGGGCTATTGTATGCAGGCTGTGATTTTTTCATTCCTCTTAATCACTCTTTTAATCTTTGTTTTTCTCTCTGTGTGTGTGTGTGTGCGTGCGTGCGTGCGTGCGTGCGTGCGTGTGTGTTTGTGTGTCTGGTCTGTCAGGGTATAGATGCCATTAACCAGAGTAAAGTGGTGGAGCTGTTGAAGGATGGGGGAGCTGGAGGGAGCGACAGACGACAGAGCAGAGAAGGAATCAACGGACCCGGGGGGCAGCGGGGAGAGAACGAAGGAGATGACTCCGCTGAGTGGAACGGGGTCAGTTCACAGATATTAATTAATTTGAACACTAATGGAAGTAGTAATGAGTTCATCTTCAGTCATCACGTAAAGAACATGACACAAAGACAACATAACCTTCCACACAAAGCTGTGAAAGTTATATTAATGTGATTATTTCACATTAAGGATGATTTAAAAGGTTAATAGTCAAATGTCCTGCAGCAGGGCCAAATGTGTGGAGATGAAGCTCCTGTAATGTTGGCAGTAAAATGTTTTGTTCTTTCCTCAGGATGGTAACGGGTCTCTGCGGCGCAGCGGCTCTTTCGGGAAGATCCGTGACGCTCTGAGAAGGAGCAGCGAGATGCTGGTGAAGAAGCTGCAGGGGAGCGGACCTCAAGAACCTCGTAACCCAGGGTGAGATCACTGTTTGTTTGGAAACATGACCTCGTAGTCAGGAGTTAGGTGTAGAGCTACAGCTAATGATTTTCACTTCCTTTTAATGTCATAAATCGTTATTCTGTTAGTCAGTAAGTAGTAGCTCTACTCTGTCTGCTGATGAAGGCCACAAGATGTGGCTGAAAGCTCTGGAATTTACATGGATAATTAGAATGGAAACAAAAAGCAACAAATCCTGACATTTAAGAAGTTGAAACCAGTGAATTTTTGCCATCTTTTCTTGATAAAGAAGATTATTTATTAAAGTTCTCGATGTAGTTTTCCATTGTTTGTTTCATCAGCTGATTCATATATTTTAACAATAGTCACATGTCTTATCTTTGCACTTATGTTGTAAACGGTTAGGTTTCAATGAACTTTTTTCATTCTCAAAGAGAATTGGGCTGATTCATTGGTACTGGATATAGCTAAAAAATGTTAAAACCCATCTTCATGAAGATGATTTTTGTCTTTATTTCTCACACACTGATCTGCATTGGTAAGTTCATGGTTTGATTTTGTTATTTTTGCTCAGAATGAAGAGAGCGAGCTCCCTCAACTTCCTCAACAAGAGCACGGAGGAGACCACACAGGTGCGACTGTTCATCACCACACAGACTCATATTTTCTAAAAGTGTTTCACATGATATTAAATTTCCAAATGGTCTCTTAGATATCAGTTATCTGGTGTCTGGGAATTAAACACCTGACAAATCCAGGTGCTTAATCACATTAGGGGAAAATCCTGTAAATCCACAGCTGTCATAGATCAGTGAAGCTCATTGATTTGTAGTGTTGCTGATTATGGCATAAAGCAGCCTGAGATAATAAAAGGAAGCTGACTCTGAGGAATCTGTATAGAATATATGGACTGTTCCCCAGTTTTAGTACTAACATTTACTGAAATGTTTTCAGGACGCCAACTCTGGACTGTCAGACTGCAGGGGACTGAGCGCCAGCAACGTGGACCTATCCAGACGCAGCTCCCTGATTGGCTAGACAGCGACCAGAGGTGGGACTCAGGAGGCACAGAGCAGCCCGGCGAGGAGAGGCTGTTTGCAGCTTGGTTTGATCAAACAAACACACTTAAAGCTCAAAGCAGAGATCAAACACTTGCACCTGCAGCATATTTTTAAAGAACACTGAAAAAAAAAACCTCACCACACTAAACGTCATCCTGTAAGACACAGTCGCTGCTGCTGCTGCTGCTTCACTGTACAAACCGCTGCCATCCATGAGAAAACAGAATATTTAGATACATTTATCAGCATGCTGCTTACTAGAACGTGGAACGTCTGCACCTGAACGCCTCGTGTTTTTGACTCATAGCACTGTAGCAAAGCATCGTATCCACATCGTGACGAGTCCGTTTCCTCGACGTACACACTCATGTGCAGACATTCAACCTTAGGTAGGCTAAATGTACCCAGGTTTCAGTTCAGAGGGGTGTTGCACTCTGTATATTTCACCAGTAGCATGAAGTCTTTGCTGATGCTCACCACCCATCAAATGCATATCAGAGACGGTTAAAAACGGTACAATCCGATTTAGATTTTAACATACAAGCAATATACAATCTTTGGATTTCAAAAGACAACAGCACTAATCATTTAAACCTCACTTTTGCCTTCTTGTTTTTTATGTATATACAGTTTTAAATTATTTGATATTTCATTCTTTGTATATAGTGCACATTGATTTTTTTTTTTTTTTGTTTACACTTTATTGGGTTAAAGAGTCTCAGTTGGAAAAAATACTACTTATCTGAAGGGGGAAGACTGGAAAAGAAGGAAAAGAAGAGAAGGAAAGAAGGAGGGAAATAAGGAAAGATAAAAAAAGAAATACTGAAACGGGCACTTAATTAATTGTGTCAATGAAAACATCAAAAATGCTGATAAATTTCGTACCTCAATCACTGGAATCTGCTGACATTCAGAATAAGCTACTAGACCATCAAGGTTTCAGTCTAAACTGTTGTAAAGCACTTTGACCATGACAGTCCTATATATTCAGCAGCCATGTTGGTACCTACAGAGCAGACTGGGATGGTAATTTTCACTGGATCCTCTAGTAGCCATGCATTGGGCCAAAAACAGCATTTCTTCAAATGAACTTTATTGGTGATTCAGGGTTCGCTCTAATAAGAGAAGAAAATGGAAAAAGGGCCAGAAAGTTCATTTGAAACTAAATTTACCAATAAACCAATCATTTCAAGAAGTTTAATCAAACACTATAATCATTACTTTCTTGTCCCTCTAATGATTCGTTTTCAAATAAAGTGAAACAGCCATGAGTCTGAATGACAGTGAAGGGAAATGTGGAAGAAATAATTTGTTTACAGTCATTACAGCAGGATATTTGAGGCATAATCAACCCTCATTTAAAAATATGGGTAACTACCTTTGTTCAAAGCTGATGCGGCGCTTCAGCTACAATATGTTTACTTTCGTTAATGGGATTCCTCTTGTTGTGAGTTTTTTTTCCTTGATTGTTGTTGAATATGTATTTTTTTTTTCTTTTCTTTTTTTTACAAAACTATCCTCAATGTTGATTTTAATGCTGACCTGGATGGATTTTATCAGTCGACAGAAATCTGACTGGTGACCATCTGTTCTCAGTGAATCTTGTTGTGCTGAAGCGTTTTCCTGTTTTGAGTCTGAGCTTTTACACTGGAGGTCCTGAAAACGGATTATTTGAATGTTACGTTTAATGTCGATTGTAGGGTGTGTTGGCGTTAACACTGGATTTTTGTTCCGTTTGGAGATGAACTCCACCAAAATTAGACCAATACAAAGAAAACTGTCCACAGAATGTACTCGTCGATATCAGACTCAACTGATCAGGTTGTCAAAAAAATGCCTTTTTTTTTTCTTGCAACTTTTTTTTGACCCTTCTCTTAAATCTTCTAGTGCAAGAAAGTTTAAAAAAAAAAAAGGTCAACTCCAGACGACCTGAGTGTGATTTCAAAAATGAGAAGATGCAGGTTTGTCGTGAAGGCATTTTGTCAACGTTGGTGCATTCACACCATCGCCACGTGCCCAGATAAACTGACGTCACTCTTCTTGAAATCACCTTCTGAGGAAGTCACATTGCAGAGTCTTAAAAAGTGCTAATTCTTCTATCAGCTTCTGAATGTGCTGAATGTGCAAGGTGGCGCAGGTTATGGATTGTAATTAGGTAAAGAAGGATGAAGTAAGTGTGTGTGTTAAAGGTGGAAAAAAAGCAGAAGAGAGTGAAAGTGAAAGTGTATTGGAAAGACATTGGGAGAAGGAAAAATGCTTCAAGTCTTGTTCGCAGCAAATAATGTACAGAATTATTCATGTACAACCTTTATATGTATGTTTACTGTATGTCACATTCACAAACACAAGAATTATAGGAAATTCCATTAATCACATACACAAGCTCAACAACACATAGTTGTGTAAAAAAGTTGGATGAACACTAATTTGTAGTTGAAGGTCTTTAAAAAAGCTCTAGAAACATCTGTGCTCCTTCTCAACACACACACCATAATACCAATACTAATCAATACAGCACGGTATTAATGAGTCACTTATTTAGCCTGGGTTGGTACAGTGTTAGTGCTCCATAAATATATGAACATTAATGCACTAGTTAGCTCAGTAAAATAGATGAGAAGAAAAACTAAAACTGCTGCAGTTGTAAATATTTATCTTGAAACTGTGTCGCAGGAGGTTTTTGATCCAAAGCTTCAAAGATAAATCAGATCTTTGTCTGTCTGATCTACTTGTCCAAATATTTATGGAGATCAATACATGTGCTCAGAGCCATGGATGGTAAATGTTGTGAGTATGAAGGTCATGTGTATTTGCGGGGACTCCTAATTTCAGCTGCTATATTGCTGATGATATGATGGATCTTATTGTGAAGGGGCCAACCTGATGTGTATTTTATCAAAGGTTCAATAAAAACAAATTCCACTTTTCAAACCGATTGTGTGTCTCTTACATTTTCATTCTTGTAACTGATGTCGGAAATGATCAAAAGTCAACCTTGAACATGAACGGAAATGGGTTTGACCATTTCAAAGTGTGAGTGTGTGTGTATGTGTGTGAGAGAGAGCGAGAGAGAGAGAGAGAGAGAGACAGTTTTCACAGCTAGGGCTGGGGGTGTTAACCGTACACTCCACTGTCACAGCATCTCTCTAACTTCCTGTCTCATAGACAGCTGAGCCTCACAAAGGAAACCAGACTCGCCAGAAGTGATGCGGAGAATTGACGACACACTGATCGACTGATCTGCTGCAGCCTTGGTGAGATACTGTTCTGCGACTGAGGTGAAAGATCGGAGCTTGAATGAACCAGGATTAGAAAGTAAGATTACTCACATCAAGTATACTGTGCTGGTATTTCAATGTTCTTATTTTGGTAACAGGAAAAGCTTACTAATATCCTGAATATGTAATACTTTCATTTTTATTTGTTAATGAAAACTTTCATGGTGTTAGGTACTAAATCATGCTTCCAATAAGAAAAGGGAAATGCAGTTGGTGGACAACATATATGTATATATATTGTATGAATGTACAGATGTTTACATCCTCCACATCTGGTTCTTAGATGAAGATCTTAAACTTTTCAGTGGTCAAAAATGTGTTTTATTTTGAAATGCCATGTTGACCCTTGGCAGCTTTTTGTCTATTTTTAATCAAAACCTCTCAAACCAGAATCTGTATCTGTTCATCACATTCCCTCCTATCTCTTTGTCGCTGTAGACTTTTTTTTCCCCCCCGCAGGCTGTTTCTCCATGTCCGCAGTGGCTCCCTCCAGTCCCACCAGTCTCGCGGCGCCGGCCCTAGTCCAGTTCCAGCTCGGCCTGTTCAGGGAGGTGGTTCAAGTCCCTGCAAGCAACCTGAGCTACCGCCATGCCAAGAGGCTGGCTGCAGAGGTCATAGAGCGCAAGGTAATCAGAGCATCGCACTCATGGCTTTGAACCTGGAGCGCGGTGACGGTGGAGGAGCCTTAAAGGGGTACTCCACTGATTTTACACATCAAGTTAAGTTCATATTTCATATAACTTGTCCAATGATGTTGTCTGTTGCACTGGAGGAGCGTTTTGAAAAGGGAAAAAGTTGGGTTTCAGATTAAAACTCTGCAGAAAAACTTCAATACAAAGAGGAAAAAAGATATAATGCTGAGATGCATTATGGGAATTGTAGGATCCAGCATTTTTGAAGGCTTAATCCATGTTAGAGACTAAAAGGTGGGATATCTATGCATCTGTTACTTCAGTTTTTACTATGGTTTAAAAAAAATCTGAGCCTCCCATCTTCATTGAAATTGGACACTAAGTTTGTTGTTGTAGCTCTTGAACAAACAGAGCTGAGTGGTTTATTTTGAAATCAGCGGCGCTCCCTGTTTTGATCTGCTTGGATGGATCAGCAACAAGAATGAATCTGGCTCATATCCCATAGCCGCAGATAAATTCTGCCTTTGAAAGATGTGATGACACAATGATCGGGATGTTCTTGGGCACGGCGCTCAACCCACAGCTGCTCCAGTGAAAATCTGCAGCAGCTCCAAACTGACGATTAGTGTGCTGCAGACAAATGATCAGTAATAAAAATTGGTGAAAAAAACCTGTTCTAACGTTTAACACAGTCCCACTTGGAAAATATTTCATGTCACGTCTCTCAGTCTTGTCAAAACTGTCAGGAAGTGGACTTTGAAAAGGTCACCTCATGCATGCATGGAGGACTGTGTAGGTTACTATGTATAGGGCGGTTTTTCAGAGACCTCCAAGTGCACTGTTGACTGATGCAGTGTTAGAAGGATGTTGTAGTGGTTTTGGCTGATCTCACACACACACACACACACACACACCTGATTGAACCTGCTTTTTATATCATGTTAAACCAGATTAGCTGGATGTTTTTAAGTTTGTGTGACACAACCAGACTCCATTCAGATTTTGGTCAATTGTTAATAAGAATCTACTACATATCAACAATATGACAGGATTTACTCCCTCACCAAACTTTATAACATGGTGAAGAGAGTGAGCTGATAAGCAGCAGGATTACAAAGGTAACTATCAGTCAACCAGTTGTGTTCACGCTGCTGCTCATGAGGTTAAATAAGGATGGCCATGACCTGCAGGTGTTGGTGTCTCTGTCAGTGTAAAGCTGGTCTGGTCTTCACACTGCCTTTGTTAGATAGGGACTGTGTGGTTAACAAGAGCGCAGCAAACTTTCCAACCACAGCCTCTCCCCCTACTGTGTCAAACAAACACACACACACAAACACACACACACACACACACAAACACACACGTCTGCCTCGCTCGCACCAGCCTTCCTCTCAGCTCTGAACTTTTCTTTAGTTTCCAGGCAGCAGGTCAGCCGGATGAATATGACTTTGTGTAATGATTACTTCCTAGGCTGCACACACATGCACACTTGCACGGAAATGACAGCTTATCTTTTTAAGTGCGTGTGTGTGCATGTGTGTGTGTACACTTCACTGTACACAACAAACCCTACAGCATGAGCTCACTACTGCAGATATGTGACATACTGTGTTTATATGTGTCACTGCTGGGCGTATCTCCAGTATTAATGCCTAACCTTTTTTTTTTTTTTTTTTTTACACCTTGTAAGGTGTCAGAAGAACAACCTTGCTTAGGAATTGAAAACTTAATTACTGTAATGCATTTTAGAAATGACTGAGTCCGAATTTTAAACATTGTATAATTGTGCAACATAGATTTTAATATTTAGGAGCAGAGAGTTGTTTTTACATGAAAACATTTTATAATTACATTGTACGATGACGGGGCAGAGACTAGATCCCACTGTATTCCTCTCACTTGTCACTGTTTTTGTGTGCAGGTAGAAGGAAGTGTAACACAACAGATGATGGAATTAACACTCAGCTGGCTGTAATACTTCTCTTTAAGGAGTTAGAGATTATAGATTCACTGCTGGATGTCTGTCATTGTGAAGACCCAGCTGATGATGTTGGTGGTTGCGCAGAGCTCTGGTTCTTTTTCTCCCTCCTCACTGCTTCGTGTTAACTGTGACCAAAGACACACAGACAACACTGAACCGCTAAATCCTTAGTGACAGACGATGCCTCTGCGTTCAGCGTTTCAGATTGTATCACGTTTGATCTCTTTATCTTCCGAGCACTTATTTCTGTCTTGTGGAAAATGTAACTGGGTCATGTTTGTGATGGTCGGAGATTGTTTACAGAATTGTTAGAGTTTTACATGAGTCTCTTTCTCTCTCTCTACATGAGCTTTTTCTCCAGGTCGCTCTAACCTTTCTGACCAGGCAGCACTGACTGAATATTTACACTCCCTCTTTTCCCACATTGAACATTTACATATATTAAAAACATAGTTTTTTTTATTAATCCTTTGAAACATGTTCGGTGGAGATTTGCAAGCCTTGTGCATTTCCTCACAATGTGCATTAAGGATACAAACCAAGAACCTTCTTCTCTTTTCATGTATTAGATGTATGTATAAGTGTGTGTGTGTGTGTGTGTGTGTGTGTTCGTGTGTTCGTGTGTTCGTGTGTTCAGGCTCCAGACTGCAGCGTGGTGGGCGTCGGGGAGAAGATTCTGCTGTTCAGACACCTGCCAGCCTCTGAGCAGCTGCTGCAGCGGCTGACGGACCGTGACGAGCTGCGGGATGGAGACCTCATCGAGGTCATTGTTGCAGGTCAGTGCCTAACCGATTCAGTTTGCTCATAGGTGAAGGATTTCATCATTTTAAAACACGCATTTCAACATCACGTGTTTTTTTGAGCTTTCACACTAGCCAGTTTTGTTACGGCAGCTTATTTAAGAGAGATATAAGTCTTATTTTGGAGGGATATTTTCATAAATACTCTGAGAGGACATGATTTTACAAATTGAAGGTCATTTGTTTTCAAGTATTTCAAGTGTTGCTGGAATTAGTTTGGCTTTTTTTTTGTGACCACCTTATTTTCTTAATGAAATACAAATGTGCTGCAGAACTGTCCCCTACAGACACAACACACACAAAAGCTTCATTTTAAATAGAAGTTTTATTTACAGGTAATTCTCATAGATGACTACATGAGGAACAGCATAGAATCATTATATTATATTATTATGTATTTCACATATATTAATCTGAACTAATTTGTTCACTGTGGGTTAGAAACTGTGCATGTTTTTGACACAATGTCAAAAACAGATGTGACAGATGTGGACCCCGTGTTTTTATTGTCATGCACCCACCACTCTGCTGAACTTTGACCCCTGCGACTGTCATGAACAGAACAGAACATGACCGGAGACTTGTCTGTATAATGAATCCTGTCCCTTGTCTTTGATCTGACTCAGGATCAGCCTCAGTGACCGAGATGAGGATCCGTCCACACTCCCTGGCGGTCCAGTCGTACCGGACTCCCACTTTCTGTCACCACTGTGGAGAAATGCTGTGGGGGCTCGTTCGACAGGGGCTGAAATGTGACGGTACAGCTGCTCACTTCACCTCGTTCTCTCCCTCCGTCAGTGTTGTTATTTATTTAGTGACTGTTTTCATAAAACCACGTGTGGCCTCTCTCCAGGTTGTGGATTGGACTTCCATAAACGTTGCGCCTTCCAGTTGCCCAACAACTGCAGCCGTGCACGGCGTCAGGTTAGCACCAGCCTCTCCCTGTTTCCTCCCCGACGACCCCGTGCACACTCCCTCTCTAACCAGGCGGGAGGCAGTCTGGAGGAGGTAAGGAACTATCCGAGGGTGACTTTTTTACACTCGACTGTCCAGTAAAAGAGACTTTTTTTTCAGTTTTTAATGGGATCACACAGTTTACACATTTTTGTCTGTCCTCCACCAGATCAGCATGTCCAAACCCTCATCCAGGCCTCCGTCCTGGGCAGAGCCTCCGGTGTGGCTGGGAGTCGGGTGCGGTGACAAGAGCAGGGCTCAGGTCCCTCACACCTTCCACATCCACAGCTACACCAAACCCACCGTGTGCCAGTTCTGCCACCGGCTGCTCAAAGGGCTCTTCAGACAGGGGCTGCAGTGCTCAGGTGAGACAGCCCGAGGAGGAAACACCCAGGCTGCAGAGGCTTTTTTTCTTTTGCACTTCAGTGAGCTACGTTTTGGCGAGAGGCTTCCTCGGCTCTGCTGATGAGCAGGGAGCCTCTTACACCAAGACTGAAGAGGCCTCTCACTGCAGACGAGTCTCTGTCTGTAGGAAATGAGTTTTCATTTTCTGCAGGAAGATTCAAAACTAGGTGCCTAAAAATCCACGACTGCTCCAACATTTTTTGCATTATCACATTTAGATTAAACATGTAGCTAAGTGGTAGCAGTGATTTCCTGAGTGTTTATTAATACATATTAAACATGTTCCTCCACTGAGGCCAGTTTTAGATGATGCCGAAGAGGCTGAACTCTACATATGTTGTGTGAGCAGGGAGTGTGTGTATCCGACTGGACTGGCTCTGTCCTGCCTCATGTGTCTCAGAGAGTTGGTTCAGTCTGAAAGGAAAAAACAATTATTTTAACAGAGGAAAGAAAACTTGAAATCACATTTTAAATATATATTCTGCCGCTGTCACTTTCTATTTTTCACATGTGTAAGAGTCGCCCTCATGAAGGGTCTTTTTCTGTCAGCGTTTGAACCGGCCTCCTCTCTTCATCCTCTCAGACTGCAGGTTTAACTGCCACCGGCGCTGTGAGCCGTTAGTCCCCAGAGACTGTCCGGGAGAGAGGAGAGGCGTCAACGGCGAAGGTGAGCAGCCAAACCCTGGACGTCTTTGTCTCCGCTCAGTATTCTGGGCCTGACAGTCGCTCCGTTAGATCATGGCTCTTTGAAAAGGCCCCCGCTCGGATCTTCTCATAACGCTGTGATGAGTCAAAGCTGATTCACCCTCCTTAAGAATATTTGATAGATTCAGGACTCGGCCTGATTTAAATTCCCAGAAACATTGCATGTGTCCGGGCAGTGATGATGAATAATGGCATGAAAACGTGATCAAAGCCTGTTGAGGTAACCAGGATTATGATTTAAGCTCCTATAATATACACTGTTACTCTATTTGTATATTTATGCTAATGGAAAAAAAATTCTTCAGGGTATAAATTAATTAAGGGTATTAATTAATGTCGACAACCATTATTAATAATTTTGAAGCTAATAATTAGTAATTTAGATCATTTGAGTAACTGAAGTCATAGATCAAGCAAAAATGTAAAACGTGTTTTCACTTCTGTTTCTAAAATGTGCTAATTTTCTACTTTTCTCTCACTTTAAAGTGAATATTTTCTGGGTTTTAAGGAAATTCACTGTGTTTTTACAAATTCAAAAACTTTATGCGTAGGTTATGATCAGTCACAGGCCTATGATGTCATAATGTGTTCCCAGAATCCACAGCAGCTAGTCACAGCTGCCCACCCAACCCAGACGACAATGAGTCAGAGCTCACCAGTATAACACTAGATGTCTCTGATGACGAGATGTCCACCGACACCGACAGTGACTCGCTGGCTGAGATCAAGGAGGTCGAGCAAGTGCGAGAGCCAATCAGGTGAGAGGGCTGTTAATTTGTTCTGATGATGTCGCCTCATCTGAAAGGTGACTGCGCTGTGTGGTGGTGATGCCCTGATCCTGTCAGGAAGTTACAGTCTGACATGCAGCTGCCGCAGCGTGCCAAACACACACACACACACACACGCATCTCTCACTGCACACATCTGCAGGACAAACCTGGCTGTGGTCAGTGAGTTTTTGGGAGATGCTGCCACCTGGAGGCGTTCAGGAGGCACTGTAAGACACGGCCGCTCTGTCAGTGAAAAAAGAAAAGTGACTAATTCAGTTTCAGTCTCACAATGAGTTTTTTTTTTTTTTTTTTTTTTGTCACTTCTTCACATCTTCTCATCGTTTGCCTCCCGTCCCCTCCACCAGTCCGTGTTTCAGCAGCTACATCCCTCTGATGAGGCTCGTCCAGTCGGTGCATCACACTAAGAGGAGAGCCGGTGGAGTCCTGAGAGAGGGATGGCTGCTGCACCACACCAACACTGACACACTGGTGAGAAACACAAACACACACACACACACACACACACACACACACAGTATTAATGTGAGTCCAGTGGTCTTTACTGGACTTCACTGAGAAGACGTTTGACAGTCTGTTCTGATGCTTCACTTGTTCGGAGTCATTAACCTCCTGCTGATGAATGATTTATTATTTGTCTTTTCTTGTCCCAGAGGAAACGTCATTACTGGATCTTGGACAGGAAGAGCATCACTCTGTACCAGAACGAGAGCAGCACCAAGTACTACAAAGTAAAAGCTCTTCGTCAGCAACAAGCACTTCAGTAGCAGACTCATGTTTCTGTGCTTTAATGACTTTGACCTTTAATGACACCAGCTGAATCTGTTTGTTTGCATCAGAGGTGTCTGGGGAAGCTTTTTTTTAAACTAAAACCTGTTTTAAATGTTGAATGAATATTTAGTTGAATCACCCAACACAGTATTTAAGTCCCTCTTCCCTCCTCTTCCTCCTGCAGGAGATCCCTTTGTCTGAGGTGCTGCAGGTCCGTGGCCCCGCCCAACTCTCCATGCCTTTGTTGCCGGGCAACAGCGCCCACTCCTTTGAGGTGGTGACGGCCACGCTGGTGTACTGCGTGGTGGCTGGAGAGGACGGGCCAGTCTGGGAGAGCGCCATCCGTCAGGGTCTGATGCCTGTGGAGAGCACCGGAGGACACGGCGAGGAGAACCACTGTGAGACATAATAGCAATTATTAGATATTAGATTTTATAACCAACTATGTTTTTATTATTGATAACATAATACACAACATTAATGAGGAGGATGGACCCTCAACTCAAAATAATCTCAATAAATCCAGATATTTTTAAAAATAATATTTATCTTCCAAAAAAAAAGTGTTTGTTAGACGATAATTAATTATTGAACGATGATTTGCTTCCGTCTCTTTGACCGTTTCTGTCCTTCTCCGTCTCCAGATGAGCGTTCACACAGAGACAGCACGGTAAGGATCACAACGTGTTTACTGCTGAATCTCCTGAACAGATGTTTGTCGCACCTCAGTGTGTAGCACAGTGTCACTCTGTGTTTCAGGACATCAGCTCCGTGTACCAGATCTTCACTGAGGAGGTGCTGGGGTCAGGACAGTTTGGAGTGGTCTACAGAGGTCAGCTGGTTTTAACCACAAGCTTAGATTATGACAACATCTGGAGAAATATATAAATTGGTACAAATGACAGGAAAATTGGAGAAAAGGTTTTGTTATCTTTCTAGAAAACTGCCCAGAAAATGGGGAATTATTAACCTGTGAATTAAAGTGTCACCAAAACATCTATAAACTGAAAATGTCTGACTATAACTGTATTCATGCAGTTATACAGATCATTGGTTTAGAAAAAGCAAATATTGAAACTCAGGCATCAAGAGAGCTGCGCTTAAGGCTGTACAGATGTAACTGAGCGTCTTAATCTCAGTGAGGCCTTTTCTGGTTGAATAAAGTTATATAAACGGGTGGTTTCTCACCCCTCAGGTACTCACAGGAAGTCGGGTCGGCCAGTCGCCATCAAAGTCATCGACAAGACGCGTTTTCCCACCAAACAAGAGAGACAGCTGAGGAACGAAGTCTCCATATTGCAGGTACGAATACATTTCCATCATATTTGTATGATCTGTATTTATTATTTGATTCTTTCTGTAATACTTAATGTGTGTGTGTGTGTGTGTGTGGTCCAGAATCTGTTGCACCTCGGTGTGGTTTTGTTGGAGGGGATGTTCGAGACAGTGGAGCACGTCTTTGTCGTCATGGAGAAGCTCCATGGAGACATGCTGGAGATGATTCTGTCCAGTGAGACAGGACGACTCCCTGAACGCAACACTCGCTTCCTGGTCATGCAGGTATCAGATCCAGCACTGATCCAGTTATTACAGCGATGGGAAGTGTGTAGTTTCCTGACTGCTTCACAATAAAAGATTATTTTATTTTCTGTTTTATAGATTTTACCTTAATTCACCTTTAAAAGTTGAGAAAGTTTGAATAAAAAAATACAAGTAATTTTATTCCTGACAGTTCCTCAGGGACCCAGCACCATGAGCACAGGAATGTTTCTGAGTCACCTCCTGCAAGATGAAGCAGATAAATACTGCGCTATAACGAGTCTTCCTCCTGTTTGTCTGCTGCAGATCCTTGAGGCTTTGCGTTATCTGCACTTCAAACATATCGCTCACTGTGACCTCAAACCCGAGAATGTGCTCCTGGCCTCTGCAGACCCCTTCCCTCAGGTGGGATTTTCTGATTGCATTCAAAAACAGCAGAGAGCAAGTCGTCACGACATCTCAGTGACTCAACTCGCTGTCTGTGCTGCAGGTGAAGCTGTGCGACTTCGGGTTCGCCCGCATCATTGGCGAGAAGTCCTTCCGCCGCTCTGTCGTGGGGACGCCGGCCTACCTGGCGCCTGAGGTGATCAGCAGCAGCGGCTACAACCGCTCCCTGGACATGTGGTCGGTGGGCGTCATCACGTATGTGAGCCTAAGCGGGACGTTCCCCTTCAACGAGGACGAGGACATCAGACAGCAGATCACCAACGCTGCCTTCATGTACCCGCGACAAACCTGGGCCTCCATCTCCCTGGAGGGTAACAACTTTTCTTAACCCCTTACCATTCGTTGTTTTAATTTCCCTTCCATTGCCAGGCTGTTCCAGCTGATCATTGATTTGTTTACAGTGAGTGAAACGTTTTTAAAAAATCAGTCCTTCATGTTTGTTATAGCTTCAAACAAGTTGAAATATTTTTCATGTTTTAATTTAAGTCAGCCTGACATATTTGGTATCTTTCACCAGCCTCCTCCTGTCGGCCACTGGGTGACTCCAGTGCACCACTTTTAAAACAACATGAATTAATCTCTCTCTCTCTCTCTCTCTCTCTCTCTCTCTCTCCTCAGCTGTGAGTCTCATCAACAACCTGCTGCAGGTGTCAGTGAGGAGGAGGTTCAGTGTGGGCAAAGCTCTGGGACACCCCTGGCTGCAGGTCAGATACATCCCACACTGAGGGCATATTCATTTTAAATGACCTTGTTGGATTTACTGAATTCACTGATGATAGTTGTTTATTGTAAAGCCATGTATGTTTTCCATCTATCAATTAAATACTATTTAATTTTCCTAATTTGTTGTCTCATTAAGACCAAATCTGGGAACAAACTGATTTGAATTGGAAACAATTTAAAAAATGTACATAGGATGGAAAGATGCAAAACTAGGCGAGTGACCCTTGTGTGTGATTTTACACTGTTCAGCTGATCCTCCGTGTCTCTCCTGCAGGACTTCCAGCTGTGGTGCGACCTCCGGGAGTTTGAGCAGAGGATGGGCTGCAGGTATCTGACGCACCAAGCAGACGACGAGCACTGGATACGCTACACCCACGACAGAGGCCTGGATTTCCCTTCCCACCTTCGCTGGGACCCCAATAGCAAGCCTGGCACGTGACCTCAGCATGGGGGTTAAAGGTCGGACAGTTTTTAGTCTTAAATAAAACTGTAAATGAGATGTTTCAAGCTCAAAATCCTGAATTTGTGGGACAGGAGTGAAACAATTCTTGTTTTCTTTCCATATGTATGTTGTTTAACACGTCAGCTGTAATTCCAAGTTTTTAAGGTGTTTATAGTGGGAACAGGAAGACAAATGAAAGAATCTGCTGTAGCCAAAGCATAATTATTTCTACTTGAATGCAAGATAAAAGAAATTCAGTCTTTGTCTAAACATAATGAAAAAACAACACAAACAACCGCTGTTTAGTAATATAATTTTCGTTTTTTATTCCAAGTTGTTGTAGTTTTTAAACTTTAACTGTGTGAAAGTGAGTTTTTGTGGCGTCAGTGATGGACAGAATGAGCTGAGGATGAGGAGAATGGAGCACAGATGAAGAGAGAAAAAAAAATCATAACGAGTCAACTCGCACTGGTTATCATGGCCGACCTGTCATTTAAAATGGGACCAAAACCCTATAAGCTTCCTCACTGACATAGGCCTGCCATGGTCCCACGTACAGTATCGATTCTTCTTTAGTCCACAACTTTCCTGATGCCCTCTCTCTCTCTCTCCGCTCGACACCTCTCTCTGTCTGCGTCCCTCCTCCACGTCACTTTCAATTTAGCGCGAGGAGTTTGGATAGAGAGGAGAGAGGTGTGTGGGATCGTTCTCACTGTCGTCCTTCTTGAGTCCCCATCCAGCCATGGCCCTCTCTTTGTCTACATTTACCCACAGTGCTTTGCTTTGAGCTGCTCTCTCTGTTTAGTCTTTATTTAATATTCAGTGCTTCAGTTTAGATGCTCTCGTTCATCCTCAGTTTGTTTCTGAGCTTCATAAGGTTTTAAGATCTCCAGGTTTAATCTTTGCTAACGTTCACGTTTCACAGTGCTGAGGTTTTTGTTTTTTTTTTGTTTTGTTTTTTTTTTTCCAGAGTGAGATTATTCAGTGTTCGACTGGCTTTGTAACATCGTGGCACCTGACTCGCTTCGCTCCTCTGGCTCCTGATGATGTGGTTTGGGTTTGTGTGTGATTAAGGAAGGAGTCAGAGACTCACAAAGACAGCATTTCTAAACTTCAACATAGCATGCATCTGCACAAATACACAACCAACCAAGCCAACTGACCAACCAGCTTTTTTATCACGTTTTCTTCTTTAATTACCCTTCTACAAAAAAATATGTCATCTCAGAGAGAGGGCGGAGAGCAGGAGGCTTTGCTCAGTGTAAGATCTTTCAAACTTCTTTCTCCCTCATCACCACCTTCTGTTGAACAGCTCCTAAAGGCAGGTATGTTATATGTATGCTGCTTACATAAGTTCAGTGCAATACCTGGCTCACTTCTGGTTTTTAAAGGCACTCGAACAGAAATGAGGGACAGGCCAAACAGTCTCTAAGATTTGAGCAGAGTCTTCTACTCTCACCCTCTCTAGGCAGTGTTTACGAGGGATGGAAAGAGCTGGGAGAAGGATGAGTGAAGGGGGAGGAAGTTAAGATTTAAAAGAGGAAAAGATGATCAGAACAAAGCGTATAGAAGGACAGTGGAAGGGTTTAAATTGCTCTCTCCAAACAGGAGAAATAGGGGGAGCTGGGAAGAGGGGATAAGAGGAGGAGGTGAAGAGAAGCAGCTGTGTTTATAAGTCGCTCTCTCCATAGAGGGCGCTGGAGAAGGAGATGTAGTCCAGGGCGCCGGGGGGGCTCTCGGGTCCGATGTACCTGGTCATGCGGCTGATGCAGTACTCGGCCTGCTCGGGTGGCAGCTCCCTGCGCAGCTCATCCACTGTGATGTAACTCTGGAGGGAGGAGAGGAGAGGTGAGATTTACGGAGGCAACAAGTCGAGTTGTAGTGGCCCATAGCACAAATCCACTGATGCATCAGTGAGGATTAGATAAGACCAGTGACTAATGTTGACTGAGCGCAGGGCCTTCTCTCAACTCACATTTCCACACACTGAACCAACGTACTTTTTACTTTTTAACTGCTCATCAATAAGTTACCGGTGTTTCACTCTTAAGACAAAACAGCAACGGAGAAACTGATCATTCCGGATTTAAAGGGAACTTGTTGTTGTTATTGGTAATAACACTTCACTCATCTAACTGATTACTGAGATCTGAACAGTGACAATCAGGATGCTTACATCCACTGTGGCAGACTGATTATTGTAAATGTGTACATACATCCAGCAGGGGAGTGGTTAGATTTCTCCTCTACCCATTTTCACTGTTTGTGATAAAGATGCTTATGGACTTATTCCTCATCACCAATACTGATATACTCTTTACATAACTAACCATCTTTATAGAGATCCTTTAAATTTGTTTGTGTTTGTTAATTGTGACAAGACACATCCTGGGAGGACATACTGTAATGGTGAAAGCGTTTCTATTTACCTCAAACATAGTTTAGTATTTCTGTAGTGACTAAATCTCATCTCGTTTGTAAGAATATAATAACTGTTCATCAGCTGGAACTGATGTTAAGTCTGATTATTAGCTTAGATCTTCCCTGGTGTGAAGCTGACAGGATGCTGTATTTGGTGACGTACCTTATCTGAGGCCAGAATCTTGAAGGAGGCCATGACCTGTTCTGCAGTGTCTGTCTCAGCGGTCTCGCGGGTCATGAAGTCGATGAAGGCCTGGAAGGTCACCACGCCTGTGTTGTTGGGGTCCACCAGGGTCATGATACGAGCAAACTCAACCTCACCCTGTCGGAGAGGAAAGGATGTATCACTTATTAAACATCTTTCCTATATAATTGACCTCTCACTATTTTATATCCACTCATTATGTATGTATGTATACAGGGCGAGACAACCTAGATTTTTTATTTTTTTAAATTCCTTAAACAAGTGAAGTTTAAGTCGATATTAGAGTCATTTTGCCCTGAAAATTCAGACTTTGCACTGACCAGATCGTAACCCATGGAGATGAGGCAGGCACGGAAGTCGTCTGGGTCCATCATGCCGTTTCTCTTCTGCAAAAGAAAAATACATCAGTAGATTAATTGTTGGAACAAATAGATATAATAGAACAAGATCTGTGGTGCCACAACACTGAGTATTAAATGATAAATCTAGTGATCCTGAAACTTATAGAAAAGGGGGGGGGGGGGGGATGCGTGCGTATCTGTCAAACTGATTTTGATGTTTAAAAAATAGACATGAACACTTTCCTGCTTTGTCCTCTGTGGACCTTTCTACTGACACTAGTACAAACTTTAAGTCAACCATATTTTCATCAATATCTTGGCCATATATAGTGTGAAATTCATTTATGGTGGCTGTTCGAACACCTCACCCTGTCGAAGTGATTGAAGGAAGCTCTGAACTCGTTGAGCTGCTCCTGGCTGATGCCCTTGGCGTCGCGGGTCAGGATCTGGTTCTCCACCTCGTTGATGGTTCTGGCGATGGTGGTGAGCAGCTGCTCCCAGCCCACGCGGATATGCTGCAGTGGTGGAGGGAAAACAGATTAACACCCCTGTGAGACATGGAAAAGAAACAGAACAGATGGGAAATGTGGAGTCAGATCGTTGAAGTTCACTGTACCTCCATGGTGTAGTTGGTGTGCTTGTTGTCGAAGATGAGGGACTCCTGGCTGAGCTGGTGGTCTCCCTCCAGCTTGTCGATGTTGGATTTGTAGTTGATGATGTTCTGCTCGTACTGCTTCAGGCTGTTCATCTGTTCCTCCAGGGAGCCGGCGATGTCCACTGACACGTGGCTGATCTCCTGCAGGTGTGCAGAGGCAGGAAACAGAAGTAGAGTATGTCAGTGAAACAAAGTCTTTATACATGTTGTCATATCTGCAGTGAAGCAGCATTTTATCTTTGTGTTCAACATGCAGCCCTGTTGCTCCTCTATAACAGGTGTGTGTGTATATACTCAAATCTGCTTTTGAATGACCCATCGAGACTGACACCTGATCAGGAACTAAAATGAAATCATGATAATCTAATAACTAACTTTAACTTGTTTGATAATTACAAACTCAAAGGAGCATGTATTTTCTGTATTGCTTTGTTGTATTATTTTGTCTGTTTTATTGCCTTTTTATGTTTTATTGCTGTGCCTTTTGTTTTTTCATGCTCAGTGTTTCACCACTAGAATCAATAAAGTGTCATTTTATTATAAAACTCCAAAGTTGTCAATATTCTATATGCACCAGTATCTCAACTAAAAATTCAAGTTCCTTTTTTTGGGTATTTTATATTTTGGCAACTGCAGCCATTACTTCTGTTTGAATCTGACATTATCAGGCTACATGAGGTAAAACTGGAGTTTCCTTCTCCAGTGATACAGAAACACCGTACCTCCATCTTGGTTTGAATCCAGGGTCCGATGATGTTGGCCTGGGCAGCAAACTGGCGCCTCAGTCTCTCGTTGGCCTGCTGTCTGGCCACCTCCTCCTGGAGCATTTGGTCTCTGAGGGGCACAAGGTGCTTCACCTGTGGACAAATCAAATATAAAGTTATGTACAGTACAGTTATGTAAACTAAAAGGTACCAAAAGAAAAATGTGTTCTTGCTTTCCTGGTGCAACTCTTTCAAACCATTTATAACATCAAAATATATTTTTAGCCACAATTTACATAAAGTTGACAGTTTATATATTTATCCAAATCAAGTATTTTCTTTCAGTAGCAATCACAGAAGCCATAGGAATTTAGTGATGTTTGGAAATGATGTGTCATTCCATTCTAGTTAAGCTTGTTGAGAAATGAACCAAGTAGTTATGACATGATTGCCACAGAAACAAATCTATTTTTTCAGCACAGATGGTCTGACGTGTGTCAAACTGCAGCTGCACTGACAGGTTGTGCTTTGCAGCTATTTTGATTTCCCCTGAGGGATGGCAGCCTGCAGTGTTGAGTGTCGCTCTAACCTAAATGTACTGCACTATTTCTGATCTGTCGCTATGTATGTACTGGTCTTATTAGTAGCCCGATGACCAAATGCAATGCACAGAGTAAGTTAGGTTGACATTTCCTGTTCACACAACATCAACGTACACAAAGCCGATTCCAAAGGCTTAAGTTTCAATAAATCATCTACAGCAGTTTATTTCCCATTGCTACTCCTTAACTGTGAATCCCATGTGATGATTCTCAGGTGTGTCTGCTGTGACTCACAGTGTCCCACTTGTTGCTGATGTCCTGGATGCTGAGGTTGGTGTAAGGGTTGATTCCGGACAGCTTGATGCCGTAGGTCTGAGCGATCTTCAGGATCTCATTGTGGATGCCGATGGTGGCCATGCGCTCCTTGTCAGCCTCAGGCAGAGTGGCTTTGAACTGGTCGTGAGCGGTGATCAGACTCTGTGATCAGAGGAGATGAGGAAGATATCTTAGATACATTATTTATTTTTATATACAGGATTTATGTGTGTACTCTTTTCTCATGCAACATATATATTTTGCATTGTATATTATTTCTTTCTTTCAAATGGACTAGAAAAAGTCATTTATGTGCATCTGCACAGAACTGAAACATAATTTCCTGGAGAAGTTAGCTCCTGAATTTCATCTTGTACTGCAGCCGACTATCACATATCAAATGACTGAATTTTCTGACCTCCATCTGTTGCAGGTCTGACACATTAAATTATAAATCTGCCAGTGAGGATCACTGATATATTGTTACCTGTTACTTTCTTTCAATTACCAGCATTAATAGATTCCTGTCAGTGCAAATGGTTACTAGTTTTTTTTTTAGGACAATTCAGATGTAATATAGCAGCTACAAGGTGCTGTGTCAATTAGAGAAAAGCAGATTTTAGACTTGAATAATTGGATTTATGGATTTTTTGATGCAGTGACTCCAACTCTTTTTAATGCAAAGGTTGAAAAGTGAGTATCTAAACCTGAACAAACTGACAGCACTGATTCATTTTGTTTGAAGTGTATTGTGATTATTGTGTTATTTGTTTTCTGGCAAATGATTCACAGAACACATTAGGTAATAACTCTGTGGCAGAGTCCTGATTACACATAAAAGATATAAAATATACAACTATTCAAACAACACAGAATAAATGTCGTGTGTGTGTGTTCATGAATGGTGCTGTGTGTACCTGGATCTCCTCAATGCTGTGGACAATGAACATGTCCTGCAGGTCCTCCATGGCTCCATCCATCCAGTTGTTGAAGGGTGCTGCCCTCTTGGCAAACTCCAGATACAGCTGGTCAATAGTCTCCCACAGTTTCTCCACACGCTACAGACACAGCAACACAAGCACACTCATAATACCAAACCAAAGGTGTGGACAGCCAGAAAATGTGTATTTAGTCTGCAGTTTGTGGTCACCTGGGCATTTTGTTTCCCATATCACTAAAATATTTCAATTATTTTCACTAACTGCTCATTTCTGATTAATTTAACGTAGAAGCAGATAATTAAATGGTCTTTTATAACCCCAACGACAAAGATGAATCAACATTAGTGTTAAAAGCAGAAATGATGCATGTTACCATAAAGTTTTTTTTTTGTGTGTGTGAGTGTTTCAGGTTTACCTCCAGTGAGTCCCTCCTCTTCTGGGTGAGGGTGCCCAGGTTGTCCCACTGGTCACAGATGCCTTGGCAGCGGGCGTTGACTGTGGCAGCATCATGGTAGTCCAGCTCACTGGAGGAGACGAGAGTAAAAACACCATTAGTGGTCGATAGTCATGAAGAATTAAATAGAAGAAAGTCTGACAATCGGATTTCCATCTAATGTATATTTATGATAGTTTAGTTCCTGTTGAAACTGTATCATTTCAATTCAACACATAAGCATGACTGTTATAGTAACTCTAAAATCCAATTCATTAGTTACTTCCTACCTTATTGTAACTGTAATAAATAATCAGCATTGCAGGGTAAAGTAAAAACAAAAAAAGTGGTTTACAAACAAAATCCCTTCGCTGTCTGAATATTTTTATTTTACATTAAAATATTTAATGCTGTTATACTCACTGGATTTTTACCTTTTCCTGCAACTGAGGGGTCGTCTGAGAACATTTTGCTTTTCAGGACATAATGTCTGTTTTTGAAATGCTGATAAATTATGGGTGGCATGCATACATATTCAGTATTATGGTGCTGAACAGCTCTTATTATACTGTATATAGCATCAAAGACTTCATCTCAAAACTATCTGTGAGAAAAGCCCTGAGGAGTGGTGTGGAATAAGGAAATAGTGAGATCAGAGGTTTCTGCTCTTTCATGAACCATCCTTTCATCTTTTTATCCCTCTCATTAATTTACACTTATCTGTTGCATCTTTTGTTCTTCACTGTATTCTCCCATCCTGACCATTAGGACTCCTGACACACTTCAGGCACTCTCTTCCTCCTCCTCCTCCTCTCCTGTACCTCCTACTGTTCCCAAATCAGCCCTCTTGCCTAAAATTAACATAATCTCTCTTCTCATTCCTTCCCATTTCTCCCGCTCTCTATCACAGTTATTTCCTGTTTCTCCACATGACCTGAACATTAGAAACCTCCTCCCCACCAATAAAATACTGAGTAAAAATCCCAAAGAAAACTGAACTCCAATACAAAAGTAGTTTCTTCTGCCTTTCCTGGCACATAACACTTCCAAACACTTGCGCAATTCCCAGCCTCTCTCTCCTCTTCCCTGCGTCTTACTTCAGCTCCTGGGCGATGGCAGCGATCTGCTCCACTCTGTCCTGGTGAGCGGCGAGGTCGCTCTCGAAGGCCTCGTGCTTCCTCATAAGGGCTCTGATCTCCATCAGAGAGGCCGACTCGTAGTCCTTTTGGGAGAGCAGGTCCTCCTTACCTGAAACACAGATGTTTGATCTGCAGTGGCAAATTTGTACAGCTCACATCTTGATTTTTTTGTCCTTTCTCCACCACAGTTACCCTGTTTCTCTGACTCAACGGGCATTTTATTATCCCCATAAATTACTTTATAACTCTATAACATTTAAACCATGTCAATTATCACAATTCTATCTGTTTTTATGATTATTATGTGATATGTTTGCTTTATTAGATAGTGTAGAGTGAAAAAAATGGAGGTGAGATGAAGGAGTAAGAAACTAAAAAAAGGTCAGAATTTAAATTTGAACTGACTGATAACACCAAATGCCTACTTTTAATTAAAGTCTCCTGTGCATCTGATTTGCATTTATTTGGTAAACAGAGCAACAAGAGTCATTATGAGCGGGAAAACTCCAAACAGAAAGCCAACATCCTGAAAGTTGTGTCTTTCTCCTTTCATACCTTCACTTTGTCCTTACCTGCAGTCCACGCCTCGTGCATGGAGCACTTCTGCTTGAACTTCTCAGCCAGGTGGTCAAGTCTCTCCAGACGCCGGATCTCAGTCAGCAGCCATTCCTCGTAGCCCTTCTCCACCTGCTCCAGACCCTTCCAGGCATTGGCAATATCCTGGAGGAGACAGGATTTATCATCACTCTGATTTGTTGAGAAGAAGAATTTTTTACCTGGTACTGGCAACTGTTTGAGGGAACTAATGGTTTGGAGGTTGACTCACTGACTTCAGGTGGTATCTTTTCAGAATGTGTCTGATAAAAATGTATGCCTTGAGAACTTTTTCATATGTATGTAAATCACAGGGAGATTTGAAAAGCTTATCATGAGCCTAATGAAATGAAGCTTCTTGCATTTCAGCTGAATTAAAAGTGAACTATCCAACCCTTTTCCTTCTGATGGCGCCCTTTTCCAGTCTTTCTAGCTTTTTGTCTGTTTCACAACTTTACATTTCTGTTGCTGAGTGAAGACTTTGTATCTCTTTGATGTCAACTTTTAAGGAACTAAGAGAACAGGCTTGCTTTTGTTGGATCACAAAGCATTGGGGTTTTAAGAGGATTTTACAAGCTTTAGGGATGGAAAGCAAAGGAGGAAGTAACCCCTCAACTGCTGTGCAAGCCTGAAAATCCACCGTGATGCTGTGCAGCCACAACCACACGCTAAGCTAAAAATCCTGCTCACCGACACCATCTTGCCCTCGGAGGGCATGAAGGCAGGCCTGTTGCTGAGCCTCAGCTTGGTCTGCAGGGTGTTGAAGTTGATCTCCAGCTGGCATTTCTCCTGCACACGGGGTGGCTTGTGGACGCGGCGGTAGTCACGGAAATCCTCCAGCTTCTGCTGCATGGAGCGCATGGTCTGCTCCGGCACGCGGTTCTCCAGCCAGGGGATGGTGCGGCGGATCCACTCGAGCAGCTGGAGAGACCAGGGAGATGTGAAGATTATTCAAATGATTATTCAGAGGGTTTGGTTTGTTCTTCTCTGTATTAGTTATAATACGTTTTATATCCCTACTGTCCTGTAACTATCACTCTACCTTCCTGGGGGATATTTCAGAGCTGTGTCATGTGTACATCTTTAGTGCAGAAAGTCTGGATTTGGGTTAATTTATGTCTCATTGGCCACAACAAAGCTAGTTTAGGTTGACTGTCTATGGATTTTAGATCTCAGCTCAGCTATTCCATTTCTTTACCATTTCTCTACACAAGTATTTTCAAAATTATACAAGGATTACAACATTTTCTATGTCGGTTGGCTGTTGGCCTCCTAATCCCTCGTACCTCCACTGATCCTTCAAGAGGTGCGTTAATGTTTCAGTCAAGGAAAAGAAAATTAACTGATGTTGAAAACTGATCAGTGAAATGTTTCAGATATTTACAAATCCAAAAATTAAAAAACTTTTTTTTCTAATATCATGCCATTATAAGTTGAACACTATGAGTTCTTTGGCTATACAGTAAGTAAGACTTAAGACAGAATACTATTGTCTTCATGTCTGTATATTGTAAATGTTTATTGCTCTTGGCTGCTCTTCTGTTACTGTGACACTTTGGTCTTTCACTTATGAGCACACTATTGATTTGCCTGCAGTGTTTTTAGAGCTGTGTCGTGTAAAGGAGGATCAGAAAGCTTAGAGAGAAGCAGTGAGTTTAACCTGAGGGAACATTAAAGTGCTGCTGCAGAGGAGGATGTGCAGTACAGACTGAGAGTGGGAGTATTTGGTTACAGCGGTTTCTCACCTCGCTGGCCAGCTTCTCGTACTCCTCCATCAGTTTCTCATTCTCCTGGTTGACGGCCAGCACCTTGCAGATACGGTTGGCAGCTGTCTCAGCCTGAGAGTGAGAGAGTAGCAACATTTAATAACAAATTCACGATAAATAAAATTCAGATATTTCTCACATTTATTCATTCAGACTTACATACTATCATAAATTATTACACCTCAAACAACATGGTCAAAATACAACACAGTAGTAAAAATATTAGTGTATTCAATAAAAAAATAAAATAGTCTCTGACCTGCTCAGCACCGGCGAAGGCGTGGTAGAAGCAGGACACATAGGTCATGATGGCCTTCTCATCAGGTTTGGGTGTGTTCACAATATCTGAGGGCAAAGAAATATCAAGGATAACATTAAAACATTATAAACAGCTTTTGAAAAGTCCTTAGTGAGGAAAAAAACAAAGTCAAAGTATTATTATACCTAATTAAACCTTATGTGCAAAGGGGTCCCACTGTACCTTTGTTTGTTTGGCTTTTATAAAAAGGTATTAGTAAAAAAAAATACAATGATTTAAGATCTTTTTTAATTCAAGAATAAAATGACAAAAGTCACTGTTAGCATAAAATAAAGAACATTATGATTTACTGTTGTTTTTATGAGTCATCTTAGGAGATATGCCAACAAAATATTTCTGAGGTCAGAACTTAGTGCTTCAAAAGATGCTTTTAAAGTGATTTAAAATGCATTGATTTTTTATGCAGATGGTTAAATTTCAAGTAAGAAGGACCTCCCGTCCTTGTGCCATCTGCCACCATATTCTGTGCAGCATTATCAGAGTGTGCCAGTGCTAATACCACAGACAAGTTCCTGCAGAGGTTTTCTCAGTCTCACTGTTGTCTCTTGAGTGCAAATTATACAAGGACAATCAGGGGGATCAACTTTTTCTCGGGGGTCAGCGTCGGCATAACCGTAGTAACCAGCTCACACACCTTCCTGCATACGCACAGCATGGGAGGAACAGCAGCGAGGAATAAGTGACATTAACAGAATTGTGGATATTTCTCACTTTGCTGTGATGGTCTGAAGAACTCGCTGCTGCTCTGTCTCATCTGTCTGTGTGCCGTCAGCGACCTTAAACTTACCACGGAGCAAAATTATTTTACCGAGTGTCTAATTGTGCTACTTGCACCATTAGAGACTGTATAAGCTACAATACACTATTAGGTTTTCTGGGAGATTAACAAAATACAAGTGTGATTTGATGTTATGATAATGAAGGAGACGGAGCTCAACTACAACAGCCCTGATGGAGTGTGGCAGGTAGACAAGACGTTCAAGAGAAGTGGTATTGTCCACTTTAGGGGTGTCTGAGATAGTATTGCAAGATTCTTTCAGGCATGTATATGGGAAATATATTGTAATATTTACAATTACAGGTAAGTATATAAACTGTTTTTACCTCTTTTGGGGGGCCCAAGTTAGAGAGAAATCCCCTTTTTCTGAAATAACAAGAGAAGTCCTATTTTTCTGAATTAACGAGATAAATCTTGTTTTTCTGAAATAACAAGATAATTAATTCCTGTTTTTCTGAATTTACAAGTTCTGTTTTTCAGAATTAACGAGATAATTAATTCCTGTTTCCTGAATTCACAAGATAAGTTCCGTTTTTTTGAATGAACGAGATGAGTTCTGTATTTCTGAATTAACAAGATCATTAATTCCTGTTTTTCTGAATTAAGGTCCCCCGTAACTCGAACCCCAGTTCTCTCACAGTTTTGCAGCCTCACCTTCAGCATCAAGCATCTTGGGGATGTCCAGGAACTTCTCAGCCACCTCGAAGGCAGTGTTCAGGTTACCAATAGGGTCATCCTACAGACACACAGAAGTAGTCAGACATTCACAGTGTAGTTTACCTAATGATACTGACCACATAATCATAACAAGCGTTAATGTCACCATCCACACCGAGAGGAAGGAAACTGAGCTTCACAAACTGAACTGACAGCTCCAGAGAGATGTAACAAAGCAACATTTCAATCTCAAGAGGTTTTTGGCAGCCAAACAATAAGTGTGATGATCCCATTTCTGCTGCTGCTGTTTGTTCTGTTGTTTTTAATCCAACACGTCAAAAAAATTTTAGATGGCTGCTGTCTTCTTTGCTATTCATCCACACAGAAAAGGAACACAGGTCTGGACAAAACAAATGCTGCTCTTTTTGTAATATTTTTTCAATTGTTCTAATCTAATTAATAAAAAAAAGGGCTCAACGATAGTCCGATATATTACTTTCATTAGTAATACTCCAGATTTGAACCACTGGCCTATAAGGCAGGGCAGGCACGATATTTAAACTTATGTTTCACATCTACAAAAGATTTAATATTGCAACATTAAGTGCTGCAAAATACTAGACTGCATATCTTGCACAGATATAGTTAATAGCACAAAAACAAAGTAATGAGATTAATGAACAAACAGCTGCAGAAACACAGTATAAACCATGATTCAGAGCAAAGAAATTAGATCAACACGGGAAAAGAAGAAGGGAGGACAGGGCACCTTTCTCAGTTTGGAGTAGTCAATGAGGTCAGGTCTGTGTCTGTGGATGAGGGCGCACAGAGCCAGGCCGTCCTTCCAACTGAGCCACAAGAACAGGAGGAAGAGGAGGAGGAGGTGGAAAGAGACAGCACACATGAATAGGAAGTGTGAGAAACACCAGGGAGGAAACAAAAGAGTAGACGTTTCAGAGAAGAATCATAAGACAAAAGATGAAGATAAAAAGGAAAAGCAAAAATTGTGGGTAATGAAACAATGAAGAAAGATACAAGGGGAGGGAGGAGAGTGGAGTGAATTATCCAAACTAACACAAAGACGCCAACAGATTTGAAAAAGAGAGGCAAAAAAACTGGGTAAAACAAAAAGATAAATGGCTGCAGTTCCCTGGTAATGCCACAGTTCGGTGTTGTTGACCCACCTGATGTGGAAGTTCTGCACGTTGACGTTCCTGTAGGGGGCAGTCTTCCTCTGGCACCACAGCAGCAGACCCTCCTTAGCAGAGGTCTCTGCAAAGAGAAAGGGGGGGGATAGTGAGCATTTTAGAAACGCATTTTATTAAAACATTATTCTTCAATAAGGAAGGGAAGTTGCCTTTTTGAATCATGGCAAGTAGAGGAAGAGGAGTGGGAGATGCAGGATGAAAGAGATGGTGACTAATTTTTGACTAAACTGAGTTTTGACTAATGAAGGATGACACATTAGAGGAAGAAGGGACAAATTAAATGGTGTAAAGTGGATATATGATGTAGAGAAATCTTGAAAGAGATGCAAAATGGTTAAATGAGGGAAGGTTTGGCTGTAGCTGACCTTCATTTTTAGAGTCAAGCTAGTGCAGCTGGAGGTTTATAGATACTTTCCTGCACTGGCAGAGGAACAGTGCATTATGAGAGGTTAGGAGGTTGGTGGCAAAGGCAGTCAAGCTATATCACAACAGAAGATAATGAAGAGCAACAGCAATAAAAAGAGTGAAAGAAGATGACTTGAAGGTGAGGGTCGGAGGTGTGAGGAAGGACAGGGTGAACAAGGTCTGAGTCTTTATAAACAAAAATTTATTGTGAATTGACCTTCAGGGAAGTTCAGGGAAATTTGTGGGAGGGAAGGAATAAAATTGTGCAGTAAATAAACATCACTGAGCAGTATCTCAGGTCAGTGAGGTCTGTATGTCCTCAGAGTTTAAACATGTGACTGACGTATGAAACTCTGTGTGTAAATAAGCTAAGTGTGTACAATATGAATGTGTTTTTGTGCACCAAGTACACCATGTCACCAGTATCACCATGTTTGTGATGTCGGTCCCTGAAGTATGAAATTTCTTGACTTTTACGCTACTTCAAGACATAAGAAGTATTCAGTGTTGTTTGTTTGTGTGTGTAAAAAAAAAATAAAATCAAGCGAAAAACTGATTTCTCTCCTATGTTAGTGTGTGAAATTCTGACTGACACAACAAAGAGAAACTGGGACTGTGTGTTGTGCTCACATGAGAGACATGGGGATGATAGTCAGCTTCAGTGGTGTTTATCCAAAATCGCCTCCAGAAATAATCAAGTGTTATCAATGCTCTTTCATGTGGACTAAATTTGACACCACTCTTATCTGTCTGTTAAATATGAAGCTACAACCAGCTGCCACCTAGCACAGGTAGCTTAGCATAGATCACCAAGACTTTTTAAGACCTTATTTAATACCACATAGAAATAAATTTAATACCAGTTTCAGTATGAGTATGACGGAAAACCAGTCAAGGGACAATGTGGCCTAGAATTATTATTATTTTATTACAGTTTCAGTACTTTCCTGCTGGATACAACAATAATTCCTAGTTTTATAATTACTTAAATTAATATGTCTGGGTCTCTAATAGGCGTCATAAAAAGCATGGATGGACTAACTAGTTGAAGTTCTTTCCTAAAATCGGCACTTGCTCATCCTGAGAGGATGAGTTCTGTAGCTACTGCAGCTCGCAGCAGTGACAGTGTGTACTACAGGTTTCATGGTGCGGACTGAAACTCCACAAAAAAAACAGCACAATCTACGGTCCAAACAATTCTGCTTTAAGTTTATAAATATGCAACTTCTCCCAGCAGATTTTTCTAGACCTGCAGAACCATAATCCACCTTCCAGCACCACTAAAATTCTATACCAAAACAAAAGAATGATAAGTTATGGTTTTACTATTGCTTGAACTATTTAACACTTTAACACAAAAAAAATTATTGCATGTTACACATGTTGAAGTTGTTTTGAATGTGAAATGAGTAAACTTATAAAAGCTAGTGTTAGTTGCTGTAAACACACACCTTCCACAGAGATGTCCTGGATGGCAAAGCGCAGGATGATGGTCCAGATCATACCAAGGGTCATCTTCACATTACCGTCAACAATTTCTGCAAAAACATACACAACACACAGGAACATAGTATTAAACATGGCAATAGACGAAACATATAAATACCATAATCAGACCTTTCACTCATGACTCTCTCTAAGGTTAGAAGTTTAATTGTATGCTGTTAGAAGGCATTGCTGTTGAGACAAATTGAATTTCATGAAGCCTGAAGCCTTGAAAGCCTGAAATCTTGACTGCAATTAGAGTGAGGAAAATTGAAGTCTCACAAAAATCCACTAACTGCTTTTGAAGTGCTGCGATGTGAATGCTGTGAACCTCTCAGCATGTTTTCATGAGCTGTCTCAACTGTTTTTACCCCACTGAACTTATAGTCAGTTTAACCTCAGAGTCAAGATTCAGAGGGTTATCACACAAAATCTGACTGTGAAAATATGATCTACACAACAGCATAGAGCATTTATGATCGTTGTTGTTGGTTTTTTTTACAGTAACTTTAGCATGTCCACTATTTTCCTGTAAAAGCATTTAATTTTATTAAATAATGAAAATTTAAATGCTAATATTGTTTAGAGCTTGTTCTTCCATCCAGGACACAGTTTCCATAAAGTATCTAACTAAAATACAATTTCAAGTCAAGTCTGATAAAGGATAGCTTCCAACAAATAAGGTCACTTAGAGTAAATTAAAATGTTTCAGAATATATTAGAAACACTTGTGTATTGCAGCCAATTCCTCATCTTTGTTCCCAGTTGGATGAACTGTCCTTTACTTTCCTGTCACTGCCAGCTCATCTGAATTCTCCTGACGCTGTAAACTTCAGCAGCCATCTGGTGCTCAAAAATAGGTCCAAGAAAAGCAAATACTATGTGACGTTAGTGTATTAATTAAAGGGGAAGAAAATGGGTAGCAGAGGGAGGAAAATAATGTCTTCAAGGACAGAACTCTCACCCTCAGCACCAATAGACACCAGCTTGACCCCCTTGCTGCAGATGAAGTCAAGGGCTTTATTCACGTTGGCGATCTTGTGGAAACGCATCTTGCCTTTGTCGGGTTTGGGCAGCCTCTCGCCTAAAAGACAAAGAGATTTTAATAATCAATTCATTATTTAAGTTAATCTTCAAAACAAAAGTGTGAAACATTCTGCAGGTTCCAGCTTCTGAAAAGTGGCGGTTTGCTGAGTTTTCTATATCACTCTAAACTGAATCTCATTGGTTCTTGGACTGTCGATTGGACAAAACAAAACACCTAAAGGGGTCACCTTTTACTCTTTTGGACTAATGTAAACTGCAGATTAAACGACAATGAAAATAATCAGAAGTTTGCCAGAAAATATCAATAAAAATACATTTGAAAAGAAGATAAAAAAGAATAATTATTATTTAGAGCCTTAATGTTTACATATTAATCAGGGTTTGTCTTTCAGTACATTTAGAGTATATTGGTTAAGATAAGGCTCCCAAAAAAAAAAGCATTTCAAAAGTGAGTTTGTAGTAATTTGTATTTTCACCTTCATTTTCACTATTTTTTTCCCCAACATTTTTTAAAAAATGGACATCTCTTGTGATTACAAGTGTTGGATAGTGGTGTCACTCTCTCCCTCTACCTCTGAAATTATGCTAGTGAGTAAATTGTTATAACTGAGAAAAATTATGGGTGAAATGATGATGGATACAAGATGAATAAGGAAGAAAAATTAGAAAAATGACACTTCTTGTAGAATTATGTCTTAAGCAATTAAGAAACTGTGACAATGAGGTTATAAATCTAAAACGATCACCAAAATGCATCTTCTCTGCAATCTTAGAGTTTCCAGACGGCATTACATCATAGATGACCACAGTATATCATCAACGATGGCTAAATAACCAAACAAACGTGTGTGTGTTGATGAGATCCACCTGATATGACCTCCAGCAGCAGCATGAGTTTGAGGCCATTTCTGAAATCCTCTTCAATGTTCTCAATCTGTGTCCCAGCCTTCCTCAAGTGGGAGTTGCACCAAGCTGTGAAGGTCTGAGAAAGAGAAGAGGGTTACACTGTCATCCATCTGACTGTGTGACAAATATATTCACAGAAACCGACAGCAAGCACCACAGCTTTACCTGTTACACACACACACACACACATATATAAAACGTATACACAGCTCAGTGTTTCCCTTTTGAGAGCAGGGTCAAAACTGCTTAGCAAGGCCTGAACTGTCCACTTCCATTTGTGACCTTGTAATGACTGTGGCTGCTGACGGTGAGAGTGCACAGACTCACTATGACATTTATGTCAGTCTGATGGTCAGTGTGAATTCAACAGTCCTGAACAAGCTCAAACCGACTGCTGGTTTAGTAAGAAAGTAAAACAGACCAACTTAAAGGATAAATACATGAATAAATAAAAATACGACAGGAACTCATCTTACCAGTAATATAAAAAGATGCTCATGCACATCTGTATTAGAATGCACATCTGGACACTTTTAATCAAGAAAATTTAAGAAATTTGTACAAAGAAACAAAAATTTAATTTAACAAATAAAATTATTTGTAGATATTTGGTACAATATGCAACAGCAGATGGGTCATATATGTTGGTTGGACAAAACAGGGTATTTGAAGATTTCACCTGGGATCTGGGAATTTCTAATTGGATTATATTGTAACATTATGAAGACTTCATCAGCTAGTTCATCCAAAAAAATATGAACAGACTTAGCAATAATGAAAATAAGTATTTGTTGCAGACGTAATTTGTTCTCTTGAAAATTATTTATTGGCTGGGATTGGTCGTTCTCCTTATCAGTCTTAAGTCTATATGTGTAATGAGTCCAGGAAGGTGCCTGCTGTAAAGTCTCATGTTTGGCACCTCAGGGTTGTGTCGAGTATTTTGTAAGAATAGGTGCTGCATCTTTGAAAAGCCAGAGACCTAATTTTCAGAAACTAAACTGCTCATTAGGTGATGGTGCTGTGCATAATGGGCAGAAAGCAGACAGTGATGTAAATGGCTCTCAGCCACTGAGTGCTTGCTTTTCGTCTGTCTGGAAAATTGCCTAATGGCGTCAGTCATGCACGTCGGGGACAATTCAATTGGTTCCATCAGGCCATTCAATCAATCGCTGAATGGCATTTTGAGAGGCTTTGATGGTGTTTAGCTTCAAATGTGGATATGGGATGTGTGTGTTGAAGCTCAAGAGTGTTTCTGTGTGTGTTAGGGCTGCTACTGTAGAGCCACAACTTTGCCAGGGTTTGAAGCATGTGTGGGTGTAGAAGCAGAATAAGTACATGAGCTGAATAACTAACTACAGATGATAGTGTGGGCGGAGTGAGGAGAGAGACTGAACAGAGACAGAGAGAGAGAGAGAGAGAGAGATGTATAAATTAGCAATGAAACAGGGTTTGTACCCAGTAGGTGAGAGTACATAAATTTTACATTACAGCAGAACAGAGTACATTAAACAATCTAGAAATGAAAATGTACATGTCCATGAACAGTATGTGGGTGTATGGTAATAGTTATGTGTGCTTCTACGTCTGACATCTGCTCTCGAGTGTGACTGTAGATCTACATGGGCGGACAGAGGAGCAAAGCACCAGACAGACAGAGAGGAGGCAGTGACAGAGGGAAGAAAAGGAAGCTGAGAGGAAAGGAGAGAAAACACATTAGTGACTGAGTGAAAAAAGAGAAATAGGGAGAGATATTTGCACTTGTCACCAGAGATAAAACAATTACTCAATTAATCCATTTGTTGTGTGGAAGAAAATTATTCAACTACTTTGATGATCAATTAATCTAAAAGCATAATTCAGCCAGAACATTACTTAGTTTCTGTGTTCTACTGATTTTCTGTTTTTCTCTGTCTTATGTAATAATAAAATGAATATTCCAGTTTTGGTCTGGTGGTTGGACAAAAGCAAACTTTAAGATATGATCCTGAGCTTTATTTCAGGATGATCACTTTCTTTACCACTCTGACATTTTATAGATCAAGACAATCAATTAATATATAATTAGCAGATAATATGGTTAATTATCTTGCTGACAACTTAAGTGAAAAAAAGAAAAGAATAAAATGCTGTATGTCATATAATTGGCAAATGATTGTACATCATATCATACATATAATCATATTTGATGGGAACATGCGAATGAATGTTTAGATTCATGATGATGTTTAGAGGCAGAGGGAGGCATCTGATTGATCCCAAATTCATTGTGCAGCATGACAACAACCACAAACATACATCCAGAGTCATAAAGAACTACCCTAAGAGACCAGAAGAGTCCTGGTCTTGGCCCCTGGAGCCTTGATCTCAACATCATGAGTCAGTCTGGGATCACATGGGACAGCCTAAAACCACAGAGGAACTGTGGTGAACTGTCCAAGATACTTGGCACCTACCTGCCTACCTCCCTTGAAAAACTGTGCACACTGTGTACTAAGGAGAACTGCTTTTTTTCTGTTTGCTGCACTTTGTATAAAGTTATCTGATAAATAAAAACTATTTTTGCCATTCATTTTGAAAGCATCCTCATTTTATGTTTAGGCCCTAAAACCTTTGCACCGTACTGTTACCACAGAGCTACAGATGCTCTTCAGATTTTGTAATGTTGTCTCAACCTCCTTGTAATAACATTTGAAGAGCAGCTCCAAGTGGAAGCACTGTACTTAAAGTACACAAATTTGAGGTACTTGTAGCTCAAATAATATAACACTGGTAATTCTGTATAAAGACCTGTTTTAATGCAGGACTTTTATTTTTAATTTGAGTATTTCATACTGTAGTACTGCTATTCAAGTCAAGGATCCGAATGTTTCCCCACTGGCAGTAGCTAATGGAAACTTATATTTTTTGTAGGCTTTTGTACATTTGGTTTAAAGTTGTGAAACACTTGGACAGAGAAGCAGTTTCATGTGCAGCATATGAATTCAATCTGATTTTAAAGGCCAAAGAAAGACACTTGTAGAAAGAGAGGCAGCAAAGTGAGAAGTGAGAGGAGTGACAGGAATGCCCAGGCCCTAGTGTAATTTGATGTACTGGTCTGGAGAGGCCGAAGAAGAAGAGGCCGCCTGTCCAACCAGCCGGGGTCCCAGCAGGTGCTTGTCTCGTTTGCCATGCATGACCAAATTTAGACAGACTCCTAATCCAGCACACACAGGCCACTGGGCCAAGCCAGAGAGGAAACAAGAAGGTGTGTGAAGGAGGAGGTAGAGGGCCGAAGGAGCAGGGAGGAGGAGGGGAGGGGTGGGGGCTAAATTAGGTAGAGGAGGAGGAGAAAAGACTGAAAAGTGGGGGGTGGGTGGAGGAGGGCATGAGGAAGAGGAGGAGGAGGCAGTGGAGGCTAAATCGGGTTGCTATGGGACACCAACGAACAGCTGAGAAGGCAGGATTCCTGAGGTGAACTGTAAGCGTCCAAGACGGACAGAAAGAAGAGGAGGGGGAGAAGACGAGGAGGAAGGAATGGATCGAAGAAAATGGCGAGGTATAAAATAATGAACTTGAGAAAGTGTGTGAAATATGAGGAGTGAAGCCTCGCTAACATCAAAGGAGAACTGTTAGAAACTAAACTGGTGGTAATTGGAATCAAGTATTCACTTAACCTAATAAAGCCGGAGATGCAAACATAATCCCAAATTCATTAAATGCAAAATGATTAACGGTGCACAGCAGGATTAAAAAAAACAATTATCTGCCATACATGTGATAGCAGTTACTCCTATTCCCCTACATCTGTAATGCTCTATTATCTCAACCCCAGGGTTTGTTTTAATGCCTGTGGTGGTCTACAGAGTCAACTGGCATGAAGTCACCCTCCATCATGGCATCACCCCCCCTTCCCTCCTCTGTCTGTCCACACCTGTCGGTCTGGCCTGGCTCAGCTCGGCCTGGGCCTCTTTACAGGTCCTTCTTGTAAAATGAGGTCACGGTAGCCCAGCTGAATGCCTGTCATGACTATGCCCTCCCAAGGGGAATCAGGGCTGCTGACCCTCAATACAGCTGACATGCACATACACACATGTTCCTACATACACACACCATTTGAACTGGCTCAGAGCTCTTAATAATGTCAGCTAGCTCGGCTGTCCATCAAAGAGCTGATGCAACCACAGCACTGCCTGGAGGTACTGCTGTCGGCCTCAGACAGGAAGCCATGGGCAACATACACTTCTGAACAGACCTGGTCAATACCTGAACTCTGTACTCTCTATCTGTACTTTATCTCTGCACAGCACTGATGTTTGTAGAGTAGAGACTCATATCTTAAGGTGGAGAAAGTGTTGTTATGCACAAAGGATTTTTTTCCTAAGGGCAAGTTTTTCTTCATAAGCTGATTTTCAGAGAATCTTTTCCCTTAAATATTGACAAGAACATACATGGAAGATCCAGATGTTTCACTTAACTCAATTAGCTCAGGTGAGCAAGTAAAATACAACTCAACATAGTCTTCAAAAAGACTGACAGGACTGTGAGAAAACCATATATTAATTCTTATCCTTTGGTCATCTTTCACAGAAAGCAATTAAAGATACTGTTCACTGGTAGCTTGCACTTATCAGGATTTTGTCTTTTCGGGGACATTGTATTGAGATATTGAGAAAAAACACTGAATAAAACATAAAACAAAAAATATGTGAAAACAACCTTTTGTGTGTCTCAGTAAAAAAAAGATTATGTTTCTTTGAATCCATCTATCAAACACATTAATGCAAAGCTACAGAAAACATGACTGAATTGTTGTAATTTGAACAAATATGTGTTCCTGTAACTTTGGTTGTGTCTTGTTCTTTTTGGGTGGGGCAAGGTTTCCTGAGTTGTTGTTTGGTAGCACTGAAAATCATCAGATTATTTGGTTGACAATAAAAATTAGTTTTGATGATAACTTTCTAAAAAAAAAGTTAATCTAATTAGTGGCCAGCCTTGAATTGAGGTTCGACTGAAAATAAATCTTTCATTATAAAGTCAAGGCTACCTGACATAAGAGCCATAAACTAGGATTATGATGCGTTTATTAGTGACATAACTCTCACCACAAGCAGACATAAAATGGCCTTCACAAGTATGGGCCTCTCACTCACTGTTGTGCCAGTCCAACACGTGACACACACAAACACACTTCAGCTGTGGCTGACCTGATGATTAGCCTGGAGTGAGTGTTACTCCAGCTATGTCAAGGTGCTCTTTACACTTGCACAGCTCCATATCTCTGTTTCAGACCATCCTCTGACACAGAAATAAAACATCACACCTCACACTTCTGCTAATAAGATGGAAAATTAGACTGTAATTTACCCCGAACCTCTTCGCAATTTTTCCTCACTGGTGCCCAGTCTTTGTCCACAGGAGTGTGCAGATTTAATTACAAAAGTCTACAGTAGCTGATTTTACTAATTTACACCTTCAATCAGAGACAGCTGATCTAATGAGGGAAATACGCCGCTGGAGTGTTTGTGTGGATAAAAAAATACTGATCTGTCTAACAAGGAACACATCCTGCACTTAATGCCACAGTCTCTGCATTGCTTTACGCTCAGTCTTTCAAGATTTGGTGCATTTTTTACTCAATGACACAAAGTGACTGTGGAGTGTAAAAAATGTAGATGCAAGAAACAATCAGAAGTCAGAGATTTTTAAAAAGGGCTAATTCTCGAGGACATGGGGCAGAAATGCAGTTAAAACTGATTTCATGAAGCCTATGTTATTGTACAGAGGAGTCTTCAAGAATCATGTACAACTAAGACTAAGGGCACTTTTATTTGAACTTTGAACATTAACCTCATAACCTCAGTTAGTTTAAATAAAAGTCCTGATGTAGTACTTCAGATACACAGGCAGGTATTCTATTTCATTCTCTTTTTGTTTGTCTGATTTGGTTTGTTTTTTTCCTTTTTGTGTTTGAACCCATGATGTTGTTTAAAAATAGCATGTTGTATTTGTACAGCTATTTCCAAATTCTTAGAGAGTGCTTGAGAAAGAATAAAAATCAGAGGATCATTTTTTAATTTACAGAACTTAAACAGTAAAAAATCTGTCTGTTCTATGCCCACTTCTTCTTATTTTACTATCATTTGTAATATCTTACACCTTAATATCTTAAATATAATGATACAATATAATATAATAACATAATATATTTATGTCTCACTGCTAGTGTAAAAATAGTCTGCCTGAAAGGCTGACATAATTCGCACTCCATTCACACCTGTCCACTACAGCTACCTTCGTCACACACCTGTTCAGCAGTCATGTCCTGGACTCTCACACACATCCGTGCATGCCACATAAACAAATCACAGACCGCTCGCATGCACTCACAGTGAGTACAATAATAGCCAGCATATAAAAACACAGTGCTCTTTTGTTTATGAGGTCACTATGTTTGTGATGCACGAGGACACACACTTTCAACTGACTGAGATCCCAAATACATAAACACAGAGAAGTCTTTTCAAAGGTTAAAGCTGTTAGATATGCAGAGAGTATAAATAATATCAAAATATAAACCTACTTTCAACACACACTACTAATTTCCCAAACCTGAATCATCTGAGTTACAGCTCTGAAAAAAACCTGGAGCCACAAATGTAAAAACAGTCATTCTGAACACTTCAGTCCACCTGTCTGACAGTAATGAGTTTTTGCACAGAGAGGAAGATGTGCGTCCTTCCCCCGCAATGAAAAACCCAGTGTCAACAAACCACAGGTCAATAGTTATTACAAACAGACACAAAACACTTCAGCTGTACCTGCTCATCTCTATTATTGGATTATTAAGCAACAACAATCAATTTCACTCCAGAATGACATCCACATCCTACATGACACTATTTGAAAGATGTTTACATGACTCATTTTGTCTTATTAAGCCTTAAACAGTTCTTATAAACAAACAAAGAAATTTTAAACTTGTGCTTGAAACAAGCACAGTTAAGTCAACAAGGCAGACTGTCAGTCTGACTTTAAATAAATAAATTAAAAATTCAGACAAACTTCAAGTATGTCTGAAATTCATATATAATGCTGCAAATTCTCTCACTCAGTGTAATTTACATTGTTGGCTGATAAAACTTTCCCATTGTCACTGGCCACTCAAAGTCTTAATAGGACGCTCTGTACTGAACACAGCTGACTGGCAGTGTAACAAACATAACAAGCTGTCCACACAAAACTGAGTGGAGGAAAGGAACATCTCATTTGTCAGGACTGGTGGCGTAAAACTGCTCCACTGCTGAGTTCTACTCTTGAACTGTGATAAAAACGCAAACATATCAAACTCAAACAGAAAAAAAACAGAAAAAAAAACAGAAAAAACTCAAATGTTCACATTAGGAAAAAAAACACTACTGACATGGTGACATTTTTCTACATTTGCACAGATGAAAACTGTGTGGAAAACCAACCCTGTGACAGCACTTATGTAAGTCCTCAACTGTTACACTTCTGACAGATGTGAGCAGCCACCCTTGAGCCATATCAGCTCTGAGTGGACAGACAACACTCCCATCAGCACTTGTCATCTCAGAGCAAGTGTCAATAGCACTGTACTTCCATTTATTTATTTAATGAAACAGGAAAGTTTGCTGTGTGTGCAACTTCTTTGACAAGTGCAGCCTCTTCTTGTCATGAGTGACAAGAGTGCTGAATACACTGCTAATTTCTCTATGCATCTAATTTATCTATTATCTATAAACATGAACAAAAACACAGATAGGACAAGAGTTACAATCAATATCAAAATATACATAAATGGCAAAAAAGCACAACTTGAGCTGTCGTTTAAACTCTTTTGGTTTAAGACCAAAGCGTACACACACGACAGAACAGCTGTTCCACATTATTTGAATGACTCTAAAATCCTCATGTTTGGTTTTCTAACTGACTTTATGTGTGACATCACTCCCTTGTGTCAGGGCCCTCTTGTAAACAACAATCGCCCTGAATTCCTAGTTTCAACAGCCGATTAAGTGACAAGACAAGGTAGTGAGAGAGGTGAGAAGAATTACAACATACAACAGGTGTAGCCAACATTTAGGAGCCCCCCCCCCCAAAAAAAAACTCCTCCTCTTCTCCCCCTTGTGGGCTTTAAATATCCCTCCTCAAAGAGATCTGGAGCCCTGAACTTGGGTGCCACAGGGACGATTTGGGACAGTGACGTAAGAGCCGAGAGCTGACCACCCCCCCACCCACCCACCCACCCACCTGACACACACCTCTAATAGGCCAACCTGAACTCTCCTGCCCCATTGACTCACCTCCAGCCCCCCCACCTAAACAATTATTACGCATATGGTAAAGAGCTGCTGTGGGAAACAGTTAACTTACTTCTCTCTTATCTAAGAAGGTTACAAAGAGGGGCTATAAATGTCATTCCCATTTTGCATAGAGCTGTAATGATTATTGGATTAATTGATTAGTCAATAAAATGTGTCAATAAAAAAAATTACTTGGCAACTATTTTCACAATCAATGATTGTTTTAGTGATTTTTAAAAAAAAAATTGATGCTTCTACCTTCTCAAATGTGAGGATTTCTATGTTCTTCTTTTCATATATGATAGTAAAGTGAACATTTTGGAGGTTTTGGACTGCTGGTTGAATAAAACAAGCTACTTAACTTTCGAAACCTTTTGACAGAATGATTAATCAAGAAATTTAAAAAATGTTTTGTTTTCTATTAGCAATTTTCTGTTGGCCAATGAGGAAGCACATTCAAAGGTTACCAAACTGATTAAGAAATAGAGCACTGTACAAGCATAGTATAACATAAAACTTAACTTAGATACACTGATGTTTCTATGTGAGTCAGTTCAGGTATTATAAAGGCAAAGACCTGCTGCATCCATTTTCAGCCACATGTAACCTTGGCTTAAGTAGAAGGAAAAATAAATAGGAATGTTCTTTCAATTCAGATAATAGAGAGAAGCTTTCTCATATTATGGGAACAGTAGTTTCAAGTTACAGTTTCAGCAGGCTGAACTGTAAGTTACCCGGTAATCATTCCCCAACATCAATTTGTCAGCCTTCCTTTCCTCCTCCTCTCTATGAAGGATTAACGGGTTAATATCCCAGAGACCCTGCTGACAACAGGGCCACCACTGGCCTCCAGTGCAAGGCCTGAGTCCAAACCAATGGATTTATATCTATGTTCAGAGGATGAAAGGCCTAGGACACCTCTTCTAGTCAAAGAGCGTGTGTGTATGTGTGTATGTGTGTATCAACCCTTGCCAGATGCCAGTGAGATAACTGTAGGCACAGGGGATTTCAGATGGTGAGAGAACAGGTGGAGCTGGTGATGAGAGATGACAGTCCTCCACCCACAAACACAGTGAGAACAATGCTAATGTTTTAAAGATTTAAGGATGCATTTTGCACAAACAGAAGATAATATTATCTCAGTTATAAATAAATTAAAACAAATAAAAATAAATTTATATCCACAGCAGACATCCCTCTGCTGAATCACCACATGTAGTATTTTAAAAAGTCTATGAAGCACATACAAGAAGTTAGACAAACATATTAAGCAGTGTCACTGTACTGTACCACATCATTTACAAGCCAGGTACTCCATTTATTTTCTGTCCACAGCTCTGTTCCCTGAACAACTCAAGGGAACGGATGGCTAACCCGTTTCAGTCAATCACTTGTTTTGACACAGCTTGGGCTCAGTGTAGGGAAACATTGTGTCCTGCTCTGCTCCATTATGCTGACTTACATTATGTTCCACTGCCACGTGGATCCACTTTGATGTGCTACCACAATGATGATGCCAGTATGAAATACCAGCCAAAACTTAACAATGTGGCCCTCCAGCAGTGTCTGTGTGTGTGTGTGTGTGTGTGTGTGTGTGTGTGTGTGTGCGTGTGCATGTGCATGTGCAGGTGTTCACTTTTCAGAAGAACCACACATGCTGACTGGAAATCAAAGAGCAAGAAAAAAGTGACACCTTTTAAATTTGGGGATTTTTTTTTCCAATGGTGGAGAGTCAGATGTTTCTTTGACGTCAGAGTCAGTCTGCAGTGAAGTGGTGGACCAATCCCCAGAACCACACTGCTAACATGCCATCCTCATGATTGTGTTTTTGATGTGATAATACACGAACACAATATTTTTGCATTTTTTTGGTATCCTGTTATGAACACAGACTTGGAAAACAAGCTAACAACCTCAGGTCTTTTTCTGCCAGTGTGACTTTAAAATGTCAGTGAGTACATATGTAATAACCTTGTTTTTCTGCTTGTGCTGCACACACACAATCACACACAAATCATCCATATCTTTCATTGTTCACTCTGAGCTTTCACCCTCTTTCTTGTCAACAAATGAATTGACTGACTACATGATCGATGGTGGAGAATAAAGGTGAGTGTACCGGTTCATGGTTGGCAGCAGCAGCAGCATGCTGAGTCTTTTGTTGTTTAATGAGTTCTGGACTTGGAGACTGACGACGAGGGAGATAAATTGGTGTAAGCGGTTGTGGAGGATTTATGACAGTGTGGCTGACCTGAGAGGGGGTTGTGGGTAGGAGGAGGGGGGTTGTGTCTGATTTCAGTGGGCGAGTTCTTTCTCTGAAATAAGAGGCAAAACTGTCCAGGCAGATCTAGGGTCAGGTAATTCCATCTTAACAAGAACCTTGACCATGAGGGCCCATGTGTGAAAATGATCTAAGGCTGTCTATAGTAACATGCAACCAAGCTACATTTCCCAGGATTCAATCAGCCAAAAGAGCAAGTCACTGTCTTGTGATTCTACTTCTGCCCCCATTAGCGAACCACAAAAACATCATTTAATCGTTTAGTCAGATGATCTTACGACTCTGATTTCATTTTGTTATTTGTAGGTTGTGGAACTGAAGTGACTCCAGATTGACCACGTGACTGCTGCTGAATGCTTCGTCATTCAGGAAGTCCTCAGTTAGCATCTGCTGAGGGCTGCTAGAACAAACACCTGTAGCATGTCTGCTGTAACAGCTAGTTAACATCTTTCACTTTGCATTTAACAGCTCAGACGATAGCTGTGATTTTTGTTGTACATTGTCTGCTCAAAATTGAAATATGACAGTGGGATGTCTAATCACTCCTATTAACTATGAAGGAAAATTGCATCTCAGGGTTAGATGAAGTCAAAGATAATGATATTCTGCTCACAATTTGATATTTTAACTGGAGCTAGCAATGTTCTGGCAGAAGACAGCAGCTTTTTTAAGCCATTATAAAGTACATAATGATATCCTCCTGACCTCAGACCTATTATAAGAGACCCATCATCTCAGCAGACTTCCAACTGCCAACTGTAACTTCTGCTACCACCAAGCTATAAATATCCATTGCTTGCAGCCAACAATTTGGCCCCAACATTATGAGCTCAGAGCACTTTTTATAAAGACAGGTTCCGCATTCAGTTTGTCTCATTACTACAGGAAGCTGAATGACATAAATGCAGCATTTGAGTCTGACACCATTAGGACCTGAGGTCACATTTTGTAGGTGTTCGGCCATGTATCCTGTGTGTGTCATTTGCTACTGAGGTCACAGTCTTGGCAGCTTGTTGCTTTCTGGTTCCTCAGAAACACAAGTCTCCATTTTCAACTGAGCCTGGAGATTAATAACTAAATCTGTGATGGTTTCAGCTTTATACTGCATCACCTCAAACATAGTTTTGTTCAGTTTAGTTTGCTTGCACAGACACAAACTGCAGACATAACAGTAATTGAGGTAACACCACTGTCAACCAGGTAATTTTCTCTAACTAATCCAAGTTTTTATTCTATTTGCAGAACCACAGGATTGCTCTGATCAGATCAAGATGGCTGCTCTCTGAGCCCATCAATCATCATTTCTACTTTCACTCGGTAGATTCTGACACCGCTGATGTATCGTGTTCGCTTTCGCAATTACAACACTCTGCAATAACTTTTCTGTCTTCAAACTGTGTCCCAATTCTCATAAGAACTCACTTGCAAACCTCACCAGAGACACGCTTTCATTCTAATAAAATACAGTGTATATGAAGAATATGTCACACACATATGCACACGGACACACACACACACACACACACACACACACACACACACACACACACACACGCACACACACTCCTGAGCCCTTCCTACGGCCTCCCAGGGCTCCTGCGACCGCAATAAAGCAGTTTATAGAAGCCTCCCTACATGGACACAGCTTCTGGAATAGCAACTGCTATTTGATCTTACTGCAAGCTCTTTCACCTCTCCGCTTACGTTTAACCCTCAAACACATACTCTATACATGTATCACACAAAACAGATACAGCGCACAGCACTGATTTATCCCTCTATTTTGACACAATTCACCTGGAATAAAGTTTAAAATCACTTTTTGTATCACTGGACAGTGATATAATGCTGTAATGAGACTTTAAGATAGTGATTCATAAAAAGAATAGTTTAAGATGAGTAATATTTTCTTATGAGGTCACTGAATGGTGTGCACAGGGAGGGAGAATAACTCCTCCACCTCTGCTCTTTTTGTTTCAGGTGTAAAAGGGGCCTTGTTAAATGGAAAACATTTTTGTCCATCTTTTCTCACTTCTTAACTCATTCAAACATCTGTACAAAAACAAACTGTTTTATGACACTTATTTTTCATGTGTCCTGTCACCTCAGTGTTCCCTGTCAGAACATGGTGCCTTACAAAAACATGTTGAATACTGACATCAGAAAATCGCAAATATTATGTTTGGTGGTCTCATTTTAGTCCCTCAGAAAACTGTCTGTACACTTCACTGATGTAGTGACTGAAAAATATGCTGAGACGACTGGAGTCCAGCTCAATAGGGTAACTGCTTCTGCAGTGGGATCACATGACCCTGACAGAGTGAATCATGGGAAGAAATTTAAGATGCCTCCCTCTCCCAGTTGCATCTTGGGATAAGGTACTGTAACCCAGGCAGTGAGCACAGTTCAGTGGAGCAGGTCCAAAGCTGTGAATTACAAATCATTTCTGCAATTTCCTCATTAATGGTCCCAATTAGGACCAAGAGGAGGGGAAGGTGCCTCTGTCCCTTGCACTCAATGAAAAATTCCTTTTTATTGTTCTTTCATCAACTTAAATTAAAATCATATAATTTCATTCTCTGATGACTTGGATGAATACATCCCAGCTCCAATAAGAGAGAGCAACATGCACCATTATTAGGCAACGCCATATCTTGACAGTGAAGGGAACAAATTCATTATCACTGGTAATGTGACAATGAATTTCAAGTCAGACTGTCCAGTGGTTTGATGTGAAACTCAGGCACATTTTAAAAAACAAGCCACACAGTTTAGTTAAATGGTAGGAAGACGGAAAGGGTAAAGACCTCCACGCGACCGTGACTAAACCATTTAGCTGATATGCACCCCCCCCTACCCCACCCAACTGCAAAAAACACAGACCGTGCTATCAATGTATTGCACCTGAGGGCATTTGGAAGGATCTGAAATATGAGTTTCTATAAGCTGCTGTTACCCATAGTCATTATCAAGTGAAGAAACCAATGTTTGCAAGGCTAAATTTATTGCAAATCACTTCAATATTACCTATAGAGAGCCAGTGTTTTAGTATTGTCTCACAAAACATCAGGCAGGAGGTGAAATCAATGACCCCGTCTGACTGCTGCACTACTGGCTGAGTTGTTAAAAGTGCAAAATGAGATTAGACAAGAATAGATTTGATTACGCAGCACCCTAAGATCTCTCCTCGCCCACACAGAAGGCCATTACATTAGGTTGAGTGAATAAATATCACATTACTGAATATAACTTTATAACACCTGAATCTGATGGTGATCACTCTTTCGGCCACTTCATTCATTTTACACCCTGTGGAATAGAAGAGAATCGAACAGAACAGAAAAGGGAAATATATATACGTTTCAGTACAAATCTCTTTTTCAAAAAAAGCATGGAGAAAATACCAATGCTTTTAAAGACAGTTTTTACAGAATCAGGAAGTGTAAGGGCTCCCGTTAATCCTGGCAATAAATGTTGACAATTAGGCCTTGTGCAAAACCACTGCAAGACCACTTAAGGGGCCCTTAAGGGGCCTTTCATTGAATATAAAAAAAAACATTTGGATGATGATTTGAATTAGTTTTATAAATATATGTAGTTATTATCACAATATTAATTTACCTTACAATGTAAAACCAAGAACATATGACAATGAACAAAGATACTGGCTTACAATTTTTACACTCACAAAAATAAACTGCACACTTGAACATGAGGGACGTTTGTGTTTGTGCATGTATGTATATATTAAGCATTCCCCATGTGGCTAACTGGTCACCTAAACTAATAAGGCTGTTAATAATCCTATGTAATGGGTATTTATAGGTTATATCTAGCATAAGCTTTGCTAAGCAGCCAGTTATTCAGTTAGCAGCTGAACTCTTTAACTATGTGAAACAGAAGATGATCATGTCATCTTGACATTTTCTATTTAGTTTTAAGATTTCAATACATTATACAAACAAAAAGTAGCCAGAAAGTAGTGAAACTATGACATATGGATGCAACTTATTTGATTAAGTGTTGGCGCTGCTACAGTATGAACCAGCATACAACCACAACAAACATAACACTCCTTTCTCTAATGAAAAGCCTTGTGTTCAGCATTACAGATGGTCTAGTGAGAGGAGTCCTCTGCAGCGAGTTAATCTTTAAACACGTATTGATCTTGCTTAGAACATCCACTAGTTTTTGTAGAAGTGCTCAAGTAAGACCTCTCTAGACTGTCAGCCCCACATCTGAATGAAGCAGACATCAATAAGCTTTGAGAGTTCATGGACATATCCACTTCTGTCCTCAGCTGGCCTGTTTGCCTAATCTCTTGAATCAGCCTGACAACCCAGCCCTTCTTATTTCTTGGATTACAGTTACTTTGATAAAATGAAATCGTAAGGACAAGATGCAGCCAAATCTAATCACTCTGTCCTTTCATAGCTCATTCCATCTGACACCCTTCACTAGATGCAATATCTGACACGATATTTGCCAACTCCTATTAAATTAAATTCCTGCTGCAAACCAAGCCATGAATCATTTAGCTAGCAATCCGCAAGAGCTGCTTCATGATAAATATAAACCAATGTCAAGATGTACAATTCAAACACACGCATGGGCACCACACACACACACCAAGCACACTATTTCTAATGACCAGTATCAGATTCAGCATCACTGTGTGTTGACAAACACTTTACTACTGCGTCAAGTGATGAGCAGCTTTTTCCGCTGAAATTTCAAGGACAGAAAAGAGAACAGGTGGAGCGAGGTTTCCCTTTCATATTCATTACATTGCGAAATGATGCACTGGCTATATTTATGGGCTGATATCAGTTCCTTAAGCTAGATTTTACATGCCGAGAAGAGCAATGGAGTACCATGACCAACTCCCCTGGGAGGCTGAGAGGTGAAGACTAAAGAGAGGGGCTTGCTTGGCTGTCAAGGTTTTTCAAGGCCCATTATATCATCTTACATTTAAAGAGTAAGTCTTCAAATAGACAAAAAAAACAAAAAAAAAACAGAAAAACAAGACAAAGTATACCACGGACGCAGAACGAGGTACAAGGGGATATTTCAAGAAGGGTGGTGAGAGGAAGTGTTCAACCTAACTAGAGAAAAGACAGAGCAACAAAAAGACAGCAAGAGATGACGGCAGGGAGGGAGGGAGCGAAGTTGAAGCCAAGCAAGTTGAAAAGTATTTTTAGGAAGATGTTTATTTGTAGGTCTGTGAATCCAACCCGGGGTGTATATCTAACGGCCTTCCCATCTCTCTCTGTCTCTCTCTCTCTCTCTCTCTTTTACCATCTGTTGAGGTCTCTCAGCCTGTCACAGTGTCTCAGCTCTATAGGTGGGGGGACGTTTAGCATTGACAGAACAATTCTGCAGATTCACTGCAAAGTCTCATCTGAATATGCCACGCTGCTTTTGTGAAGGTGTATGATGTAATATACCACAAAGGTGCAGAGTAGGTGGTGTTATATTAGATTATATTAGATGAAATTAAAATTATCCCTGTGGCCTTGGGACAAAAGCACAATAATGGGATACATCTAAGAAAAAGGATATAAATTAGAATCAGCAGGCATGGACAGATTATAAATTTAAATAGCCTGATTATTTTTATCATTGACATTTGGACAGTTGTGAGACAGCCACCAAGTACATAAATTAGCAAGACAATAAAGATTAAAATAATTTTTAAAGATTAAAAAGCCAAGCATCTTAAAATGTTGCTTATTTAGGCTACTGGTTGAAAGATTGCACAAAATCCCAACGGTTGTTGTAGAAAGAAGAAATACGCAAAAAAAAAAAAAAAAAAAAAAAAAATGTGAGTTGTCTTTTTGGTTGCCTTTTCAATTTGGGCTAATCATTACTTTTCCTTTTGGGACTTTTTCCTCTACCTATTACATTTGAGAGAAGAAAAACATATTTTGCACCTCTTTTGACAACATTTAAAGTGGTATTGAAGACATTTACACATTTCTGAAAGACTGGAACAAAACATATTTCACAATAAACACTTGTCACCTGTTTTCCAAGCTGTGACTCTCCAGTTAACTGCAAGGGACACTACTGACTGCTTTTATCTTCAACAACTTGGCTTTAGGTTTCTATACTTCACCACAGACTGAATTTTTTTTATTGCAGCTAAATAGGAGAGCCATTTATATTATGTGAAAATAACTGCATTGTCTGTGCTAGTTCTGGGATTTGGGTGTCATGTTTCTCAGCTATCTAAGACCCTCTAAACTAATGTTAATGTCATAAAGTGTGATAGTGAGAGAAAAGTAATACCTCTAAAACATAACAAACGATCTACCTGACATTATTTTCGGCTACAGCTCCAGGAAGTCTGTGGTGAAAGGTCGTCGAGTCTGTCCCTGTCTTTGAATATGGTCAACCAAGATGGCGACCGGTGGAAGAACCGTTAAGCCAGCCGACGAAAGGACGACAAACATCTTTCCACTCATCTGAAACATCGCGTCGGCAGAACGGGATGTGTCAGGTGAACATTTAGACAAGTGGTAAAACTGAATTAATCTCCGTGTGTGTCGTTTCCGCCCCGGTTTACCTGCGCCAGTTGTCGTTCAGCTCACTAAACGCACCTGTTGAGCTCTTCCGCCACGCAACAAGGCCAGCTGGTCGCCAAGGCAACGGCCGGCTAGCTCAATGTGGCTAATAATAACAAGCTAAAAAAGTCTCTTCCTGGATATTTTCTCCTCTTTTTGCATTTAAACTCTTGAATTCAGTACTTGTCAGTAGCGGGGGTATGGATTAATTAATTGATGATGTTGGTTGTAGGCTACTCCTGTGGTGGAATTACTACCTTTGTCTTGAGTTTTCTGTGAAAATGAAAACAATTTGACAAAACACAACAACACACAACACATTAGCTCAACATGAACTGAAACAGCTGAGGACTGTCTGGCTGTCTGAGGATGGAGGGCCTGATATTGCTGATATCGTGCTCCAGGGTGCAAGTTTATAAAAAAAATGAATGAATAAATAAGTAAATAAAGTGATAAATCAAATTTTGTCAGACCTCAGGCAGTTGCACACTTTGTCCAGTTGTCCTCAGACCACAGACCAACTGATGTGGCCTAAAATAGCTAATGAACTCACTGAAATTAAAATGATGGTAGTTAAGTTTCTCTCTCTCTTCTTTTTAACCCTGCCTATGCACTCAGTGTTGTGTATTAATGTTGTTAAAACCTGATAAAAAAAAAAAAATAAAATAAAATAAAAATGTGTATTTTATAAGTTATGATTCAAATGAAGGCTGAGGACTGGGGAGGGGGGGTATTATATTTAGACAGTCTTCGCAAGGCAATTGGGGGTAACTGAAAGACAACACTGAGAAAGTTCCCCGGCCTAAAATATCTGCCCATGCAGCTTCCAGCAGGACTGAAGTGCCAGGTGCGGGGACAGCTAGAGCACAGATGCCCAGTTTCATGTTGGGCTGTTGTAGACTTACACAAATATAGGGAGGCCGGTTATTTAAAAAAAAAAAAAACCCTCTTTGTCATGTTAACATGCTAAAAAGTATTTTAAAAAATCATGGGTAAATGGGTAATTCGGTGTGTAATTACGCACGGCGGCACAAGCATAACCCGCTGTTTTAATCCTCCAAATCCAAAACCTACCTTCCTCTGCTGCTTCTCCCAGGCAGGGTCCAGCAGCAGGTCCCTGTCCCAGTCCTCCTCTTGGGTCATGTAGGCTTCTTCATGGCTGATCGTATAGGAGTTGCTGTATGTAATTTGGGTTTCGACAGCTGTCATCGTGCCGCCTCTGTCAGGACTTCTCGCGTCCCCCTCAGCTTATGGCAAGAAAAAAATATTCAGCAGTGGAAACGACGACGACGCCGTGAGGGCAAGAACCTCCTTGAGACGAGGGGTCTCGCTTTTAGGGGGGAGAGACAGTTAAGGGCTGCAGAGACCAGACTCCACTGGTGCTAGGTGCCTGTGCGGAGGTGGTGCTCCCACTACCAGAAGACCCTGCTGGCCGGTGCTCCTTTCCTGGTCAAAAGTGGCACACGTGACCGCACCCCAATAAGTATGGGAACCGACAGCATGGGTATCAGGTTCTGGGACTAAAAAGGTGTAAAAGGCGGGGTGGTCTCCCAGCGAGTGGGGTTAACAGGCCTCTGAATGGTGGGGAGGGATGTCAATTACGCCCCCTGGCACCAGCGAGGTTTTTATGGCCTGTGAGATGCACCTGTTGCTGTTAGTGATCCTCAGTGGCAAAACCCTATGCAGCCTATGTAGTTTCAGCCTTCCTCTCTCAAAAGAAGGGGACTGAATCTCAAACTCTCCAAAAATATTAAGCCTTCGTGATAAAATACAGTTTAAGAGATTATTGAAGACATTATTATTATCACTCTAGGTAAAATAGGACCTGTTTAAATGCTGTAAAGACTGACAGCAACCCAAACCATCTTGTTCCACACTGCTGAAGATAAGGCTGCAGGTAAACGGAAAGTTCATACTGTTTAATTTCTATCATAAAATAGACTGCAGGGTGTCCAACAATCTATCAAGAGATATTCATGACAGTGTATATAGTGTGTCTCAGTAAAAGAAATTGCAATAAAAAGAGATCCAGGCGCTTAAATGAGCTAAAAATGAATTTATTCATGATTTGCATGCAGATTGAAAAATGCCTCAACATTTTAGGAAATACAGGTTAAAAGGCATATATATGCAATCCACAACCGTACAATATAATTTGTGTGTATATCAGGATTTGTCATTCACAGTAAACATGTTGACGCAAACATTTCATCTAACATTCATCAACTACAATCCCCCACCCCCCCCCATTCAACTTTGTGCTGGAACAAATTCCATTGAAATGAGCAGATCCAGATTGCTATTCCTTGGAGGTGACACATTATTCGGTCACCCTTGATGTGTCTTTGGAAACTAGAATGGTTTATATAATAATTAATCAGGTATTTAAATGTAACTACACTCAGCTTGGTCCATTAACCTACTTGAGGACGCTTAGATACCGTGTGACTATTTGTGGTTACCATTAGGTACATTACTGTGCTGCTACTAAAGCTGAGGGAATTTAGTAAGTTCATCACTGTAAACATAATGCAACAATAATGCAAGTGTGACAATAAAATGGACCACGGAAAAAGACAGACTCGGCCTCTGGTGGCTTTTTAACATATACAGTCTGGGAGGGGGGCAGGTGTGGACAAAATAACAGGAACACCTCAGAATACAATGCAAACCAATGCACCACCAACGCACCCTGAAACATCAAGAATTGCCAAATTTTTATACAAATTCTCTGCAGAAATTAAACCAATTCATTAGTGCAGGGATATTGTATTGAATTGTATTGCATTCTGCAGGAGTTCAAGTTGTCTCCATCCCCTGCAGCTGAGGTAATGGCTGAGGTATGACTCTACCGCCAGCATCTTTATCTGAAGGATAAGCAGCAGTAGAGTCTGATATCTGTGATTCTCATCTGTGCTAGAGGAGCTAGATTAGTTGTGATCACATTAATGAAACCCACTGACTCTCGACTTCGCAAACTCAAAAGGCAATATGGTCTATATGGTTTGTGCTCAAACCTAACAGGGGTGGGTTGTGTTCCAGATGCACACACTTGCACATCTCAGCTGCTGCAGGAGAACAGATGTAACCTGCGGGATCCCATCAAAAAAACATAGACAATACAGGGAAGTGCATACAGAGCATCTGGATTACAGTTCTTCAGCTGTCCAAACCACAGACGGCAGAGGGAGAGTGGGTGAGGAAGTGGAAGTAGGGGGGAGGAGGCTGCAGCGAGCTTTGGCTGTCAGTACAGTGTGACTGTGAATTCAGAGCAGGTGGAGGGAAGGGAGGGGTGGGGGGTGGGGGTGGGGGGTTCAAGAGATGCATGGCTGCATTCACCCAAGCACAGGAAGCCCCAGACTCACAAGCACCTGAAGAAGCCTTTAGTGAGGAGTTGGGAGAGTGGGGAGGATGAGGTGGCTGCAAGAAAAAAACAAACATTTGGAACACTGCGCGCCCTGATCATGGAGGCCAGGAGGGTGCATTGTTTTAGAGAGGAATTGTTTTAAAAAAAAAAAAAAAAAAAAATTTTCCTGACAACATGTACAGTGGTTTGATGCAGTGAAAAGATTAAGACTACATTTCGGTAAACAAAGATGAAGTGTATCCAAGAAACTGAGACCTACGAGACGAGGCAGCATTATCAGGACACATGAAATGTCCAGTGTGAAAGGGCCTTTCCAGAATAAGATTCTGGCCTATGTAGCTATTATTTCAGGGTCCTCCAAGATCAGGAAGGTGAGGTTAAAGAGCAGCTTCCACTACCGACTCACCTTATGATCAGCTCATCTATTCATTCCCCTCCTTCTTCTACCCTTCCCTTTGTTTGTTAGGCAGACAGAAGACAAAAACCCTCTTTGCCTTGACTCCGTCTCACACATTGAAAGCCGGTGAGTGCGGGATTGTGTGTGAGGGCTACGCTCTCTATCTCAGCACATGGACAATCTTTTAACAGGTAAGAACACAGACAAGTCACCCAGAGCACATATCCTGCCATTCCAGCTGATCACAGTATTACAGAAATAGAGCTGCCATCCCAGAAAAGTCCTATAGGAACCCTGAGATTGATGAAATCTACAGGTCAGACTGGCCTCATACCTATAGGCCTATCTTATAGGACGTTTCTGATTGGCACACAGGCTGTGAGGGACCCAAAGGTAAGGACATTGTTGACCTCTACAGTCAGTAGGAGGTTGGTTAATCGTTTTTTGATGTGTTGAAGCTAAGTTCTTTTGGGAAACGGGTTTAAATCCCTTCCACAGCCATGTGGAGCAAACCCAGCATTCAACAGTTTTAGCAAAGCGATCTGTCCACCATTGAAGTCTCTCTGTGTCATGTTACTGAGTCCGGCGGCGGGCCACCATACACACACTGTCCATTGGCACGCCCAGGCCTCTATGGTAACAAAGGAGGGTGGGGAGGTTGGGTCAGGTGGGTGGTTCTGGGAAGTTGAGTCCGAGCCAGAGCCACGAACCCAGATCCAAGGTGGCGACGGCGGTGGCGGCGGAAAAAAAAGCGCTGTGTGTGTGTGAACGGCGGAGAGGAGAGGCGCATAGGGACAGTAGGGTGGGGATGAGGAGGAGGTGGAAGGAAGAGGGAGGGAAGGGAGGGAGGGAGGGGAGGGGAGGGAGGGAGTTGGGTGAGGGCGGCGAATACGGCGGTGGAGAGGAGTTGACTAGCGGGTGAGGGTGGGGGTGTGTCCGCATGTGCTAAGCCTCACCAATCAATGAAACACCACCCAAAAAGTTCTTCAGACATCCATGCTCTCTTTCTGTACACACACACACACACACACACACACACACACACTTCCTTTTGCTCACTAGCAGACACCAGCAGGACAAAGAGGGCACAGTCAGTCGCCTTGTATGCTGATGCGAGACAGCAGTCAGTCTTGTTGGGGAGAGGGGTCCTAACCTCACCCCACCCCGCCCTACCCCGCCCGCCACCCCCACCGAGGAAGAGCCCAAGGCTGTAGGTGTGGCACTGCCATTGCAGCAGAGGAGGAGTTACGGAGCGGGGAGAAGGTGGGGAGGTGGTGATGGCAGAGGAGAGGAGGGGGGTGGAGGGGGAGGAGGAGCTTTTGGTCAAGGCACAGTCAAAGGAGGGGGCGGCAGGTGGGGAGAGGAGAGGTCAGTGCTTTTGTTTCTGTTTTGTTTTGCTTTTCATTTACCTTGGTGGTGAAGAGAGAGAGAACAAGTTCCCGCTGCGTTGGCGTCGCGCTAAAAGTCGTCCCCATGGCTCACGCCGCCACGCTCACGCACGGCTGCACGCTGGCCGTTCCAGGTGGCACGGTGACCTAATTCAGTTGAGATAGTTAGTTCAGAGCTGGACTGTCGCGGGGCTTTTTTTTTTTTCTTTTCTTTTTGCGGCAGAGTTACAGATTATCACACATGCAGGTCTGAGAGTAGAGTGGACACAAAGACACACGGAGGGGGAGAATTTGGTGCAGCAGGGAGAGACCAGACCAGACCAGACGCACACCCATCAACCCCAGGAACAGGACTGCTCCACAGATCAAAATGCACCCAGGCCATTCTATCTGTATGCCTCTCCCCAGCTCTCAACATGATTTCACAGTGTGTGTAAAGTCCTTTCTGCATCAAAATCAATTTTTTAAAAAAGGACCATAGCAAGACTTTCTTGCCAGAATTCAGTTCTGAAATGCATTTGCTCGAGCAAACCCTTCCACAGAAATGCTGGTTTGCACACAGTTTGAGAGGCTGGAGAGAGAAAGGAGCACCAACCCGCACTTACCCTGACCAAAGAGAGCAAAGCTGGGCCAGCATCTACACCTGTCTCCCCCTGGGTCCCCAGTCAAATGGGTCTGGTGGTCATTTTACACAAGAGAAACAGATAGTGGAGAAGAACAACATAAACAAGAAGAAGGGGAAATGTCCAAACCCTTTGCTTTCTTTTACCACAATAGTCAGCCAAACATTCTTTATTATAATACGGTTTATAGTATACATATTCTCAATAAAAAGCATGCCGATTTTTTTTTTTTTTACTTTACTTTTGTCTTTTCCTAATAAAAAAAAAAAAGAAGAAGAAAAAAAGAAAAAAAAGGCAAAATTAAAATACTTCTCTAAAAAAAAAAAAAAGGTCTCAAACATGGCAAACAAGACATTTTGCAAACCACATATTTCTACAAAGGATGCAACTGGTATGTGTTTGTATATACGACACAGAAAGATTACACTGTGAAATGCAAAAGTCACCGAACCACTAAAAACCACGGGGGGAGGGAGGGAAGGAAGGGGCGGGAGGGAGCGAGGCAGTAAGGTGATTTCAGAGGGTGTGTCTGTGTGTGCATCAGACCGCTGTCAAATGGTAGTTGCAAAACAAAACAAAACAAACAAAAAAAACAAAAAAAAAAAAAAAAAATCTTTTAAGCTGATTGTTTCAAGTGATTGTAGAACCAGATGGGTGGAATTTGCCACTCGGGACAAGCTCATGAATGCGAAAAGTACCTGTACTCGCAAGTCGAGCTTTTGGGATCCGGATCCGGCAGAGCCCACCTATCAGATACAACAACCAGATTAAAACAGACACTAACATTTTTTGGCAATTACAATCTGAAGCAGGTCTGGTATTTGTAAAAAATGAGGATAGCTGGGGCAACTGGAAGACACTGCCCCATCTCTCACTTCATTGGTGCTATCGTTTCTGCTTAAAAACCAGCGGCTAATCACGAACCCGCGAGGTTCAATTTGTGGCTTTTTCAAAACCCTATGATATGAAACAGAAGTAATACACAGTACAAGTCCAATGAGAAAGCTTCTAGCCTTCTGGATACTAAGCTCCTTGAAATGATTAAAAAGTAATGTCAAAAAAGCACTTAAAAAATGGGAGATCCCTCCACTTAATGCACTTCACTCAAAGCTTATAGGCACATAATTGAGCTTGTCACATCTTATCATGATTCCTAACAGGACGCAGTGTAAAGATCCGTTGTAAACAGCTCATTCAGTAGTCACAAGTTTCTTTTTTTTTTTTCCCCCATTTACAATTCATTACACTCCAGTTTGACTTGTATCACATGTAAACTACACTAAAAACAAACAAAACACGTACACTATATTAAAAAGAAAGGCCTCAGAACATGAAGGAGGACTATGTACAAAAGTCATTGTCACTGAAATCCAGCTCCTCCCTAAACTGCTGACCCTGTACCTTTACGAGGAGCAGGAAATAAACTGCTGACTGGGTGAGAATAGAATAAAATAAAATAGAATAGAATAGAATAGAATAGACTCTACACTGAAATCTACTGTCAGAGGTAGGCAGCTGTAGTTAGAAAGAGAAAGAGAGGTGAAGCAGTGTCTTTCAGCGTTGTAGTTAGCGTAAAGGTGAGAAAGGGATTCAGAAAAAGGGGAGGAGAGATCCAAACATACATTACAGTACGTGTTATGTGTGCTTTACGTTTTTTTTTTGTTTTTTTTTTTCCTGCAAGGCGCAGTCTTAGCTGCTGCGTTTGTGTGCTGCAAGGTCAGGAGACTGCACATCTCTCTCTCTCTCTTTCACTCATTCAAACACACCCCATCCACTTCACATTCAAACAAACAAACAGCCCCCCCCCTCCCAAAAAAAAAAACCACATCAACCTTGGTTCTGTTTGATACAATGCAATGCAGCCTGTACACAATGTGTGTTTATCTGACTCCCCATCTGATTACATTACAAATCTAAAGTCTTCAACATAAGGCAAAAAAGGTTTCAAATTAGCTGCCCTAACTGATCATCTAGGCCTAAGGAGGATGGCTGAGAGGTTCAAAACCAATGTCTCTTTTATCGTAGGTTTGGCCTTAGAAAATCATAACTGGATTGCAGAAATAAAGGCATATGAAACGACTGACTGGGTCAGTCTAATACTGGCACAAGTGTGAGACTGGCACGATAAAAAAGTAAAACTGAGAAGCACAAAGAATGCCCATACAACAGATGAGAGCCTCCCTTTCATGGCTGCACTGTGTGTGTGCAAACAGGACCAAGGTTCGCTGATCCATTCCCTCGTAAAGCAGGTTAATAAACCAAGGAGCCCCCAGGTTCAAACCCTACCCCACACACTTAGAGCCCCCAGACGCACACACACTCACAAACACACACATACAGCTGCTGTAAGGTGGTCAAGTTTGGGGTGGAAGAGGAGATGTGGGGTTGGGGGTTCAGGGCAAAGAGGGAGGGATGGGGGCTGAGAGTTGTGTGCGACTATCGGAAGGGGGGCTCAGGCGTGTGAAGGGAGAGTTCGGGGCGGCGGAGGATGGCCTCCTTGCGCGTGGGCGGCGGCAACGGCGGCTCATACACCCTGGGCGCAGCCATGGCGGCTGCCACTGCCGCAGCAGTGGGGACCACTGGCCTGAGGGCATCCAGCGTAGCGACCGACTGGGCTGACATCGCGGGTACAACAGGGACCGCTGGCATAGCCTGCACTCCCGGCATGCCAGGGATGGCTGTCACTGTGCTCGGTGGCGGGTAGGCATACTGGAACTGAGGGTACTGCTGCAGCTGCTGGTAGTACTCCGCATAGTACCTAAGGGAAGGGAGGAGGGAGGAGAATGGAGAGGAGTGGGTTAAGGGAGGGAGAGGAGGGTACACGTAGGAAGAGGGACAGCAAGGGCGTTGATGGTAGCGCTTTGCAACACAAAGAGAGCAACAAGAGAGTGATAAAGCAAACAGGAAAATGAAAAAAAAAGCAGCCCTGAGAAATTTGCCTACAAGGTAGTAAAAGCATGACTGAAAGTCAACACAAAGTCAACAGTGAAATGAAACTCAACAGTAATGTTTCAGTGGTGCTGCGTAAGTGATGATAAAGACAATCAAAGATCGTCTCCTACCTGGCCATGGGGTCCTCTGCAGCCTCGACGGCCTCTTCTGCCGCTCGCCCAGCTGGCGTGGGGAGCAGGGGTCGGCGGGGCTTGGCTCTCTGGTACATTAACGGCTTCATCACAGGGTCTGGTAGCAGGGGTGCTGACCTTCGTAGGGGACTACGGTCCCTCTCACCAGACTTCGCCACAGCTGCTGCTGCTGCGGCGGCTGCTGACTGCTGCTCGGCCACAACCTGCTGGCCCTGGGCAAAGTAATGTGCCTGCCTGGCTGCCTCAAAGACAGCTGTAGTAGGGTCCGCTGCTCCCATGGCGCTTATATGAGCATAGGCTGGTGTGGCGGCACCATAAATTGCTGGAGCTACAGTGTAGGTGGGGTTTACCGCAGCTGCTGCCGTTGGCATTTCTATTCCAGGTGCAGCAGCCAGATAGACTTGGGGGTTGGCCATAGTTGGGGTGTAAACTGGAGTTGTGTAGGCTGCAGCGGCGGCAGCAGCAGCAGCAGCAGCCGCAGGAGATGCAGCCACCTGGCCGTAAATGTTGGGGGCCATCGAACTGTACATTTGGGTGGCGCCTGATGTAAGAGCTGCCTGACTGGCCACCGTACCGTAAAGCTGATTGGCAACATTGGCACCATACACCTGACTGGCAAGGGCACCATAAACAGCTGGGTTGACTGGATTTCCATCAGTGCGTGTGCCTGTGGTGATCCCAGTGAGAGCCGCATATGTGGGATCAAACGTGGAGGTGTTGTAGACTGAATTGTGCACACTCTGTTGGACCTGTAGAGGCAGGCCGGCGGCGGCAGCGGCGGCGGCAGCCAGGACCGCCGCCTGACTCTGGTACTGCTCCAGAGAGGGCTTCCCCACAGGGCACTCTCCAGCATAGTGGCCCTGCTTTCCACAGTTAACACAGGGTATTTTCCCTGTCGGTGCCTGCTTGCTGGGCTGGACCTTGGACAGCTCAACAGACAGAGGACGGCCCTTAAATGAGGTGCCATGCAGGGCCTCGATGGCCTGGAGCGCATCTTCCTTGTTTTCCATGTGAACAAAGGCGTAGCCTGCGGAAGAGGAATGCCTGGCTGTCATTGAGCGCAGGGACAACAATTAGGATCACAGTGGCATTGCCACAAGTACTTACTTACTTATTACTATTAACTGCACCAAAGGAAACCACCTCGTCTATCTTTACAACAAGCATGTGGGAGTTTATCTTGTTTTGCACACTGAGAACTTTGACCTGGTGAATCATAACATAACATAATTGCACTCAGTCTCTCAGCAACTCAACAACTGGAATAAGACTGAGATACAATGTCTTACTCGCACTACAGCTTAACTCCACTCTTACACTAGTTCCACAGTTTTATTATGGTCAAGCACAACTTGGGAGAAATGCGACTGGGAGCATTTTTAAACAATTCAAATGTTACCAGGCTTTTCACTCACCTTTGACTTTGTCACACTCAAGAACTTTTCCGAACGTCTGGAACAGCTGCTGTAGATCTTCAGTGGTGCACATCCCACTCAGATTACCCACAAACACCTTGGTGGAGTGCAACGGCCGTCCCCTCGACTCCTCCACCACCAAATTCCGACCACGAAACTCCCGCCCGTTGAGCTCCCGGATGGCGCGCTCGGCGGCACCCTCGCCCTGCAGGTGGACGAAGGCGAACTGTCGCAGCACACTGCAGCTGACCACCTGGCCATAAGGTTCGAAGATGGCTGACAGCTCCTCCTGGGTTGTGTCCAACGCCAGGTTGCCCACGAAGAGCTTCACTGTGTGGCTCTTGTCCATGGCGCTGCGGAGACACAGAGGAGCGATGTGCTTGACTGTGGTCAGAGATTAAGTGAGGATTAACTACACAGTCCAGCTCTCTGCCGCCGTAGATGTAAATCAGCACAAAGCCACACCTTCGGCTCTACAGTAGTCTAACAAGTAGGAAGTGCGATTGTTTGAACACAAAGGTGGACTGCAGTACACAAGGACATGGCTGACCCAGATATTTACTTTCTTTTGCAGAGCTTAAAAACATGTGTGAGGGAGGGGGACGGTCGACTTAACCTTACAGGTCTTGCTCCGCCTCTCCAACGTGAAACTTTTGTTTGTTCTCCAGAGATTAACCAGACAATAGATTAGCCAGGTTTCTATTGCAGTTTTGCGCAATACAGAAGTGATTTTTCAGAAAAGACGACAAACGCAGGATGTTGTGTGACTAAAGCTGGGTTTCCTCCTCTTGTGGTATCATTTCGATTAAATGTGACGACAGATTTCCAACAGTCCGCCTCTCGGCTGGAACTCCCTGCCTGGGGAGTGACACGACTTGAATGACCACAAGCCTGAGTCTATTTTTCATGCAACATTTGAGAGTTTTTTTTTTTTGTTGTTGTTGTTTATTTTTAATTTACATGTTTCCATTACTTGTTTTTAAGTTAGCAATTTAAAACTGCTCAGTAAGCAGGTTAATGGAAACACACATACTGACAAGCCGGAGCACAGACGTGACTTGTGTAAGACTCTATCCTGCTTTAACTCAAACTGAAAAATGCAGCAGCTCATCATTTTGAGGTTACAGTTTCACTTTGAATAAAAAAAAAACCCCAAATTTTTTCCCCCCATTTCTTCAGCATCAAACAGACAGAGATTAAGCTGATACACAAATAACCTGTGTAACAAACTATCCAGCTTTCTCTCAAATAAAATAAAAAAAAATGCAATAGCTCCTGATTTTGAGTCGTAAAAGCACTTGTGATAAAGCACATGAACAACATTCAAATTTCGCAAATCCAGTATCACACAGACCACACATTTGCCTGTGAGCTGGCCGTAAAACTCAGATTCCCGACGGAAGCCAGTGAAACTCATTCTAGCTTTGAGCTGCTGAGCATTTTCAGTACACATCACTGACCACAGGGGGTTTGAGACTGGAGATTATTAAAAAGGCTCTTGAGGAGGCTGTGGTCACCTGCGCAGCCATGAGTCACACACAGGAGACAGCCAGTGATAAGCAGCACACACACACACACACACACCAATACTTTTGTGCATCCTTTCACACGCCACGTACTGCACAGTGATGATAGCTGGTGTTTGAAGCAGCTGCCTCATGTTTTCCCCCCAGTGTCCTTCCTCACCGGCCTCTAAATCCACAGGTCAAACTGAGGAGCGTTGCTACAGGTTGGCCAACACCTTGTCTTCCTCCTGAACAACCTTTATGGCTGGCTGTGAATCGAAGGGCAGCGAAGGGAACATGACACCAGAGAATGACATTTCTATTTTTTGGTTAAGACTCCAGTCAGCTGCTGCAGACTGAACTACACCTCCTCCACCTCCACCTCCACCTCCTGCTGGCCATAGAAAATATGCGAGTCAATCTGTTGTCTGCACTGTGTGTGTGTGTGTGTGTTGCATATGGCTGCTGCATTAATTGTTGGTTCATCTCAGGCAGAGCCAGAGGAGAAGCTGGTTTTCTGATGACGCAGCACGACGCAGAGTCAACACATTTTCACCGCTGGAGTCGTTTGCAGGCGAAAGAAACAACAAAACAAGTCGAGAATACACAAGAGGCTGGTTCGGCCTGTTCGAACACACTGTCCACGTTTGCTGGAAAACTGTGAATGGCGAGACGAGATGCTTGAAGCAAACACAAGGCGAAAACAACCGCTGGAAAAAGAGACCAAAACCCTCATTTAACCGTGTGAAACGACCGCGGCAAAGCCGATCACAATGCCGGGCTCTCGGAAGCGGATCGATACAGTGTATCAACAGACGATCACATTTTTCCGCACTGGGCTGAACACAGTGTAACACCGAGCGCTTCCCGTGCAACAACACGGCCACACGGTCCCTGTCGCTAAAACAAACCCGGAGAAAACACCCGAGCTTTTCGCACAAATCGGATTTAATTACCTCCCATGCGGCTCGGATGAGAATAATGCTGCAGAAAAGGCGATTAAATAAAAGGATCTACCATCTTACCTAGGCGGTGCTGTATTTCAAAATGGTAGCGCCTGCTTCCGTTTGAATGTCGGGCATACTGCTGGAGAGGGCTGCAGAGGGGGAGGGCTGGGGCTGGGGCTGGGGCTGCTGCCGCCGCTGCTGCTGCTGCAGCCGGAGGATGCTGAATCCTCACAAAAAACACCCATTAAGTGACACACAGAGCATGCATAAGCCTGTTTGATTTATTAGAGCCTCCAGAAGAATAGAGGCAACCTGTGCCACCACAGGGTTGTGCTCCACGGAGAGAAGCAACAAGTGGGTCAGGTCAATTAAAGAACTCATTATGTGCTATGAAGGAAAAAAAAAAAAAAAAAAAAAGATGCATTTGTTTAACCACAGAGGAGAGTTCAAGTGCTTAAAGATTCACAGATTCATATATCAAGGAGAGATGGAAATATTGGTAACATTCAGAATATTAGGCAACAAATATCACTATCAACTCAGTTTATTTGGGTTTGTCCTCGTGGGCAGACAAGAACAAGGCAACTTGAAGAAATGACTGGGCTCTGGGAAATTTTCTGACATTTCAAAGTCTAAATTATTTTTTCCAAAAAGCAACAAATTAAACGATAATATAAGCGATCCTTAGTTACAGCCTCACACTCAGGTTGCATTCACAGCTCTCAGAAAGAAATGGTAAATGAACATGGTTCAATAAGCTTATTCGGGCATTACCAGGACGAGACAGATGCTCAATCTGAAAAAAAAAAAAAATCAATGCAAAAACTTGCTACACTCATATCATCAATATTTATGTCTTCATCAAGAAGAAAAATAAGCTGTGTGTTAACATAAATCAGTGTTTTACATTTCAGTCATCGCATACAATATCTGATAAGAGAAGACAACAGAGAATAACTCAAATAAAAATGGTGGTTTCCTTCACTTTATGGCTTTGCAGCAACTGTACACTCAGACCCCATGATGAAAAAACAGCTGAGCACACAGTCCTTACCAGCTCCACCCCTCCCTCCCAGAAACTTTTACCCCCTCTTGCCCTTTCACTCTGGATGGAATTTGACTCTCTCTCTCTGGAGCTTGGTCTAATCTCTCTTTACCCAAGTCACTGACACCACCTTATGGATTCAAAATGAACGCACTAATGCGACCCGTGTGTCTGGAGATTTCCCCCTATGTGCTTCAACTTTTAGCTAAATGGTTCCCACCTTTTTTTTGTCAAGTGCTCTTTCATTTTACCCCTTTATTTGTTCAAGATAAGTGCTGTGGTGAGTCCACGGCCTCACGTGTGGATCCATGATCCTGAATTAACCTTGTTTAGACTCAGTCTCTTTCTTTTTTCCACTAAGTTTGGTCAAGCTTGGATTCTTGCTTTTTACAGAGACAGATGTTTCAGTCATTAATCTGTAGCTTTTAGCTATTTCTCTCAACTTTTCTCTTTACTTTCTGACTAGTCTGCACACATTTTCAATCACAACACTTAGTGTCACAACTGACCCAGGGTGTGATGTAACAGATTTCAGCATCACACCATTTTTAATCCTATTTGTGCGTTGATTTTTCTCCTAAACTGAAATATGTGGATATATTTTATACCAAATCATAACTTAAATTTTTTTTTTTTTTTGGCAAATAAGCTGAGCTACCCCACAATGTTTCCACATATACACATGTATACAAGTACCACTGGGTGGGAGAGTTAGCTGATATTAAAGCAGTGTCATAGGTTGTTTTTAGGAGGCTTAGACACTTTCATAACATTTATCCCCACCAGCAGACAGCCAAAATGGATACCTCAGCTCTTACATCCGCATCAATTTAGATGGTGATGAGACAGTAGTGTCAGAGGCGACCGGTTACACAAACAAACAACAGCATTAATGGACATCTAGCTAATTAGAGGTGACTTTAACAACATCCCAGCCTGTTTTAATCTGCTTTAGTGCATTTAAAACCCTCAGAGGACACTAACTGCAACTGCAGGAGGATTTGATTTTTTTCACAGAGAAAAATTTCAAGAAAATAAGGCCATTTCTCTTTGGTCGTCTCTCCAGCTGTCTGTAAACATATTCCTCAGCTCTCCGTCTTCCTCTGACCCTCAGTCGACAAACGTCCCGTGCATTTCTTTTGGAGATGCTCTCTCTGTTCAAACGGGCGTCTGCGTTTGTGCCTGAGGTTCACAGGTGTGCTGCCGGCATCTCTGCGTTGGTCTTGCTTCGACCTGTCCCGGCTATTGGCCTGTCTCTCTCCTCCCACAGCGTCACCCCGTCGCAGGCACATATCTGTTTGGGATTTTGGAAAAGTCCCGCAGATCGGGCGATGATCCCACAGGCCAGCCTATAAAGGAGAGAAGAGACAGAGAAACGAGTGTTAACAGCCACAGAAGAGCCACTTTTAGAGTGGTTATGTCATTATTTTTGACTTCACTGTTATTTATAATATAATTAAAATAATGCAAGATATCAAAGTTCATTCTTAATAAAGTAATAATGATCATTAAAAATCATTTAAATATGGATTCATTACAACATGGCTATTAATGTTAATTAATGCAGGGTAATGTTAAGTATGGAAACCAATCCAATAATATTTGCTACATTTCCTTCATTCCTCAGTTTGTGTTTTTAAATATGAAATCACAAAATTTACACACTGACAAACAAAAACAAACAAAACAGCACAAACACCTTACAACACAATGAAATCCGAAACAACCGCAGCCTGAGAAATGACCACAGAGCTGTATCACAGCCTCAGCGGCTCGGGCTCAGCTACCGGCTGCCTGTAATACGCTGTATCCACTCTATCAACCAACTCAAACCACTGCCACTGACCCACCTTTCCCCAGAGTTTCCAGTCTGTTGGGAGAGAGGGTGACTGCCTCGACCCAGGTCGTCCTCCCCTGCATCCACCACCAGCGATCGGCCAATCACATCCCATACCTGCAGAGAGGGTACCATATTAGATGTTGATATATGACGTCTTTCTTTTATCTTCATTAAGCTCAGTATACTGTAGTTACATGGTGTACCACTGGTGCCTAATATGACTGTGTGTGTGTGTGTGTGTGTTACCTTTAGCTGATTGTCTTCGAATCTAAATGAGGCTCTGCCATCTGGTCCAGCAAGAATATTTCCCAGATCACCTACATGCTGCACAACAATAGAATGATACATAACCACATGACACACAGTGAATAAATAACACTGAGAGAGAAACACAAGCAGCACACAGCATGAAAGAGAAAGAAAAACTGCAGCTTTCACACACACTTTACTGAGAATTTAGCACCTGGAGTGGGAACAGCTCAAAACAGCTCCTGTGGGACGAATTTGGCAATCTGGAAGGGATATCCCATCATCCATTTGGCTTGTGTTGAAGTTTTATTATATCTCAGGAGAGATTTTGTCAAAATCTATTATACTAGAATATTTATTTACTTAGTTTTCCTCTTTTATCCTCTTAGATCTGAATGTTCTGGCACAGCTGATCTTCATCACAGAACAAGCAGGCTCCAAACTTACAAAAATGAAGAATTAAATGTTAAGTTTTTTAATAGCGCTCTAAGGAGCTGATATGAAAGTACCCTTTCAGAGTCCTCCGGTCCGCCATGTTGTCTTCCAAAGGGGTTATAGTGCTCTCCACAACTGCAGAAAAGAAGAAATTATAAGACACAATTATAATCATAATCATCCAGCAGTGAAAATTTAACTGTGTGCGCTCTTGCTGTCCTGTTAAAATAGTGGTTGTGAAGTGGGGAGTGGGTTTACTATAAGGTAGCAAAAGAAAAAGTCTGTTCATTTTCTGCATAGACAACACCCAACATCATTTTTACTCTCTCTCTCTCTTTTTCTCTCACTCTTTCTTTAATGTAGTCGTGAAGCCAACGGGAATTTCAAACTTTGTCCTGAACATGAATAAACAACATAATCTAAAACAACTCAATCTTAATATTGACACCAGAGTAAAGTATTGCCTTGTTTTATGAATGAGGCAGTACACAAGTTTTAGTTGACGCCCCTAAAGTTCCTGAACCTTTACAAAAGGTACCATCAGTACAGTAGGGATACATAAAAAAAAAATACTCCCTGGTTCCTCTGAGAAAACACAGGTTTAGTTCCTGAGCTCCTAAAAAAATGTTGCTTTTGCCTCTTTTACACTTACTCACTTATACTGTTTTTGCCCTGTGAAGCTCTCACAACGCATTGGTCCTACCTGCTGCAGTCCTGCGTGAGGTCCCCCAGGGTGTGAACATGGAGGCCATGGAGTCCCGGCTCCAACCCATCAACGGTCCCATCTATCAAGCAACGCTCCTCTGATAACTGCAGGAAACGCACCACCCCCTGGATCTGTCCTACACCAGCCAGCATGGCCACCGCTGCGCCCAGATCTGTCATAAAAAACACACACACACAGACATCATTTAGATTCATCCGGATCTTACTGAGACACACTGCACTTCACATATGGTGTAAAGAAGCATCGCAAATGCATCTCGACTGACTGCCTGAGATCAGATCGCGTCACCTCGCTCACATTATACTTTATCTGTGGGAAAGTGCGCCCCCATACAGCGACAGAGGCAGACCGATTTGTAGCCATTTTTATACAGACTCCAGATCCTTGTCTGATGGGCAGGGACACATCAACAATGACCAAACGTGTGTGACTGTGATAAGGATTTACTTCAGAGTTGACCTCCTCCTCCTCCTCCTCCTCCTGTGCTCAGGGATATTTTTACATTCACACTACATATCAGATCACACACAGCATGTCCTTGACCACCTCCAAGCCCCAGTGCACCCTGGACATGTGCAATCACATCGTCTTCTCTTGATTTATTCACCCAGGGTTTATTTTATTGACTTGAGTGTCAGGGCCAGTGTCTACACAACTGAAGCTGCATTTCAGTGACAGCACCATTAACAGTTTTAGTAGCCTGTGTGTCTGTAGACCTTTGACTATAAATGAATGTAATAAACACACATTTTCTTTTTGGGCAAGTTATCATTTGAATATTTCTCTACAAACCTTTTGCCAAAAGTTACATTCAACTTTTAATGGAAATTCCAGTTTTAAATCAGTAAATATCTAATTAAAAAAAATAAGTAAACAGTACCACAAATCCAGCGCTGACAGTTTTCAATATTAGGCTCTGAAAAAGGCAGGAGTGAGAAGGTGTGGAGGTTCGATTCCCAGCCTCACTCCTGTCGTTTCTCACCTTGCTCTGATCCTCCGATGCCTTTGAGCACCGCCCTGCGTCCGGTGCTTTCTATCAGAGCCTGCACCTCCATGCTGGTCAGAGCAGACTCCACCAGCACCTCCTCCTTACTCACATCAATGCTGACGGACTTCACTCCTGCAAACACAGTGAAACTGATGAGCGCTGTCGTCGGATGACAAGAGCAAAGATTTGCTGACTTTCTCTTTCAGAATAAACTGAACTCTTTTGTGTTTCCTCTGGCTTATGTTGAGTTAATGTATGTGTTTATGCAGCTAATATCTGTAGGGTGGATGTGGCTTCTTGACTATCTTTTGATGGGTGGGTGTTTTGGAAATATTTTATGTCTACAGGTCTGTTTTTCCTCCAAATAAATCTTGAAAAGTTTCCTGGAAAGAACTATAAAACTTGGTATTGGTGTTCAAGTCCATGCTTCTATTGTTTCAGCAGAGTTCTTTACTATTTCAGTTAGTTTTGTTGAAAAGAAGTTGTTGATTTCCTTTAAAAAGCTGCTCCATTAAAACCCAAGTAAATATTCATTCATCATTTCTTTATTGCTGGAGAAGTAATTGTTTCCAGCAGTAAAGACTTAAAGACTCTATGTCACACTAGTTTAGCATTGAAATTAATCATTTTGAAGTGTACCAATAAATCACTCATTTTATCATGATTCAGCTTAGTTCCTAATAATTTCTTCAAGGTTTCCTGGAAAGAACCATGGAGTTTGGTTTTAATTACACAGTAAATAAAGATAAACGTCTGTGACTGTTATTTTATTTAATTCAGCTAGCTGTGTTGAGTTTGTTTATTGACTTCCACATGAATTCCCATAGAAGAAATTGTTCCATTTAAACCTTAGTTAATATTTATTACTCATTCATTTATAATTGGGAACTCTATTCATCCTTCAATTATGCTTGAACTGTCTGTTTGTTTGTAGACACATTTCACATTTTGCTAACTTAGCTCACCTGCTATCCTCTGAATAAGAATGTCAAGGTTGTGCAAGGTCTGCAACTGGAAATGTACCAACTTATTAATTAATTAGGAATCAGAGAGGAACTAGACTGACCCATAAAAAAAAAAAATAATAAAAAAAAATATTAAATGTCAGATATAATAAACAGATCACATCCCCAGCAGTGACTGCCTCCTCACCTGGTCTACCCTCCAGAGCAGCTCTGACTTTCTCTGCACAGCTCTCACATGTCATCTGCACTGCAAACTCCAGCTGTGGAGGAGAAAACAGACACTGAACACCTGTGCATGTTTGCATACTTTGATAAAACAGTGTGTGTGTGTGTGTGTGTGAGTTATTTAACTGCGCAGCACAGGACTGGAGCTAATCATGTCAGCCAGCTGCAACAGTAATATCATAACATCATCCGAGTGAGGCATGGTTTTGTGTTGGCAGTATTATCACGGGTGAAACTGTGTCACCACACCGACAAAACATGACACATTTAAGGGTCTAACCTTGGTGGGCCTCTCCGTGTCCATCTTGTGCCCGCTCGTCACTGCCTGTGCGACGAAAACCGAGTTAAACAGAAAACTTCCTACTTTTCTAGAAACGGAAACAAACCAACCGTGTCCACCATCGGCCGCGGCCATGTTTGTGAGGTCACAGTGACGTCACCGCGCCTTACCGCCGCCAGGTGTCGACTACCTGTCACTGCAGTGGGTTGAATCTGAGAAATAAGTGATGTAGTTTTCTCAGTGTTGGAATAAATACGCACATATTTCACTTGAACCCTTTCATGCACAGAGGTCACTGCAGTGTACAGCTGTTTAAAAGCGTTTTTTTCTCTATGTATTCCTGCAATTTTGGGCACTGCTGCATAAAGTCCACTCTAGTGGAAGCTATTACATCACCCCATACAAAAAAAATCCCATTGGCTGGTCATTGCAATGGGAAAAAGTAGTCAGTCTTTCTACCTTCTATAAAAAGATACCATTGCAGGTAAAAAAAAAAAATATAATTACATCAAGTAACATCTAAGGTGACATATTATGTAAAGATTTTCCAAGTTTTGATTTTATATCTGGAGGAAATACAGATTAATCATCTGTCCACTCAATTGTACATCATGCATCACTCGCTATGTTTCAACTTCAATGCAATGACAATTACTACCAACGCTGTTCTTGAAAATAATTCATATCCTATAATGTTTTGGCTGTAAATCAACTTCTTCATGTTTTTATAATGTAATTTGAGTTTTCTTTTATACATCCTTATATTTTGTAGAGCTCAAAAAGACAGGCATACAGGGTAATAGAGGAGTTTCCAGACTCAGGTGAGGAAGACTGTGCTTCTGGTAGCAGTGATGAGGAAGGTGCAAGCAGAGAAGTAGGATCAAGCAGTGAGAGTGAAGGTGAGGAGTCTGGAAATGTTGCTGAGGGAGTTAGGGTTAGGGTTAGCAAAACACGCCAGCAGATGCCAAGATGCTGCGTGCACACGAAGAACCAAGTACATCTGCTTGCAGTGTCTTGTAGCTTTGTGCTCCAGATGCTTTTGCAACTATCATAGAAAATAGTCTCAGAAATGAGCAACAAGCATGATTTGACAGGAAATATGATACATGCTATAAGATTCTATGAGAGAATATGCTCAGTTCAGAGACTTAACAGTTCAGAGACTTGACAAGAATACAGAGACTTGAGTTTATCATAATTCATGCATGAGAGGGTGAAGTAGAAATACCACAGTGTAGAAATACACTGTTATTCAAAACTTTACTTAAGTACAGCATCACAATATGCTTAATATGCTTCATGTACCAATATTAAAATGTTCATTATGCAGAGGATCATTAGAGATTATTAACGTCTATTGTATTTGTGTTATTAATATAAATTTGCAAATTAACTAGTAGCTAAAGTTATGACATACTCTAGTGAAGTGAAAAGTACAATATTTGTATAAAGTAGCAGAAAAAACTCAAGTAAAGTACAAGTGCCTCAAAATTGTAGTTAAATACAGAAGTTTCCACTTGATCTAAATCCTCAAAAATTAAACATGGATGCAGAATGCAAAAAGTAGCAAAAACTACAAAAAATGTATTTAATTAATTTAAATAGCCTGTGTAATTACAAAAATTACTTAAAATGTCAAATATAAAAGTAGACTAATATATTAACTGTTGCACTTTAATGTTGTAGTTTGTCAGTGTGTAGCTAATCTTGATGATTTTACTTTTCATGGTTGAGTAGTTTAATATTTTTTAAGACGATCATATGTTTTACAGTTTATATAAATCTAGCTATATTTATTTAGCTAATAAATAAATATAGAGCAGTATGTGCCTCTAAAATAAAGTAAAAGTTCAAACAGTTTTCTTCATTATATTAAATCCTATTTATTTTTGACAACTGCTCAATGTGTTTACATTCTGTAATTACCTTCCCACCCTGGATTCAAACTGCCAACCCACACTTACCTCCAACAGTTACATCAGTTCCTATACTGTTGTGTTGTGTTGCTCACAGTGTGTTTGCTGCCTCCAGAGCTCTGGGACCGGTTCACCTGCAGGTCCCATCAGTAACCACAGGTGTCACCAAATCACACTGCTGTGAAATCTTAAGGTTTATAACTTCAGGTCCAGTGCATCAGAAAAATGTATAGCTGCTTTACACTGCACTTAGTAGGCGCAATAATTCTTAATAATGATAATACATGGTCCAGGAAGAAGCAAGTCCACAATGTCATAATCATTGATATCCAACATCACCCTCTGAATGACAAAATCTCTGATGTTAACAAATTTCATCTTGATATATATGATACACTATAAATAGTGAAATGACTTCATCACTAATGTAAAGTAGACTTAGAAATGGGTCAAATCATGCAAAGCCACACAACCACAGGTGCATATCTATACAGTAATCTCCTTTACTTATTTATTTATTTATTTATTTTTATCAGGGTCAGACTCAGAGAGGAGAGGCGGGGGTTGTCTGGACACAGAAGATTGTAGTATATGCATACAACTAAACGACCACAGAGGTTGTCGACAGTAATGATGATTGCTTCCTGCTGTATGTCGTGGCCTCCCATTCAATTTCATAATGTGTATAGATTATTGTTACAAAGGCGATCCGCAGATTAAAGCTTTGCTTTTTGTATTGGGAGACCACCACTAAGCTGATGACTGATTCCCAGGTTTTCAGAGGCTCAGAGGAGACCAGTGTGTGTGTGTGTGTGTGTGTGTGTGTGTGTGTGTGTGTGTCTATATGTCCCTGTCGTACCTCGTGGCATCTTCTTGACAGCATATCTAAGCCACAGGAGATAGGAGATGATCGTGATGTGGCGTAAAATCTGGGTCACAAGTCTAAAATAAAAGTGTCTAAATCAAACCTCCTCCAACTAAATTTGGGCTGATATGTGCAGCGAGTGACACATATATCCGCCACTGCACATGTGCAGTCATCTACGGTGTGTGTTGATACAGAAACACGGCTGTCATTACGTCAAAGCAACACCAAGAGGCCGATGTTTTACACAGGAGAAAGCCGAGTGGCAGCTCAGCTAGAACAGAGCTCCTTCTGTATCTGGTGGCTCATTGGCTTTGACCTTTGACCTGAGTAATATGACCACAGGCTTTAAGAAGGCTGAGCCAGTATGCACCAGGCTCAAAACACATAAGCACTGGCTTTTATGTGTGTGTGTGTGTGTGTGTCTTTCCCCCTCAGCCTCACACACATTGCCCACACGGCAGCGGTTAATTTATTCAGTACATGGGAAACTGTCTAAAACCTCTGCCCTCATGTTGATCCCGCAGCACTGAGCTCTCCGTTCAAAAGGAGAGGAGGGAGAGGGAGAGCCGCAGTGACACCTGAGCCCAAGGGAGGGGGATTTCATGAACACACATCCACATATGCGTACAGAAACAACACACACTAGAGAGGGCTAGAAAGCGGCGTGAAACCTAATCACGACACGAACACTGTCCCCAGCACATTAAGGGGCAGAGAAGAAGGAGGAGCAGGGAAAAGAGGAGAAAGCGGGAGGAGGAGTGATGGAGGGAGCAAATTGGAAAGTGGAAGAAGAGACGAGAGGAAGGTTGAGGAAAATGAGAAAAGACAGCAAAAGAAAGAAGTTGACAAAGAGGAGTGTGTGTGTGTGTGTGTGTGTGTGTGTGTGTGTGTTCAGAGAGGGCAAAGCTGACAGGAAGCTTTGACAGCCCTGTTTGGAACAGTAGAGGTTTTATCTGTACTAAATGAGGCTCTATCCCCACTCGCCTCGCCCCATTAGCACTGACCTGGAGTCTGTTATATTTTCTTATTAAAAACTTCAAGGAGGTGAAGCAGCTCATGTTTCAGTGACCAGCGCAAGGAGAGCAAAGCAAACAAAATGTTATTTTTAGAGCAAGAGAGACACACAGTGTTCTTCACAGAAGAGCAAAGAACAGTGAAATGCATACACGCATTCAAATGCAAAACACAGCAAGACAAAGGCAGTCGAATGTGCAGAAGGAAAGAAACGTCCTCTCCTTATAGGCAATGTCAATGGTGGAGCACATGACCAATTAAAATTAAGGTGGAGTAAGATAGTAAGTCAAGTAAAGTTAAATAGGAGCAGGGCAATTCAACCAAAATGTCAAGTTTGCTACAAGAGGATAAAATATCATGGACCTCGTTTACACCCAAGTTGTTGCTGCTAATGTGAGACTGCTCACTCTCTCCCCTCCTCAACTGTGTGGTGCTTGTGTGTCTGTTCTGTGTTGGACTGAGGTGCATGAGGAACAACATTTCTTTTCCCTGTATGTATGTCAGTCTTACAGTGTCGTAGCTGAGTCACTAAACCTCAGTCTCGAGTCTATGATGTCCAAGACACCGAACAAGAGTCTGAGTCCGAGTCCGAGTCATCAAGGTTGAGTCTGAGATCCAAGATGGCCTCCAGTGCTGCACAAGATCTGACGTACTAATAAAAATTACAGTCGACATTTAATTATGTGGTTACTGAGTGACACAATAGCCAAACAAATGCATTTGCAAACATGTGCATATGCACTAAAAAAACCAGAGTCTGAGTGTCCAGCTTCTGAGTCCGAATGCAGTCCGTGCTCAAGTCCAAGTCCGAGTCCAGGTCTGCGTCAGTGCTCAAGTCCAAGTCGAGTCACTCAACTCGGACTCTAGTCCAACTCGAGTACCTGAAACTAGTGGCAACATGAACAAGCTAAACAACAACGAACTGAAAACTGAATAGTGGGGGCGTCCTTTCCAGACGTTAAATCCATAAGAGAGATCAGGCCCACTCTCTTCTCAAAGCTTCTGAGTTAATATGGTGAACAGAGATACTGAACACCACACTCCAATCCAGGAATAGTAACGCGGTAATTTTAGATCAGTTAATACCAAGGGTAAGGGCTGTGTTTCTACTGTGAAATATGATGTAACTTGTTAACAGGAAATGGTCGACCAACAGTTTATGGACAATCTTCTCGCTGATTTCGCTGAGGAATAGGAAATTAGAGATTGGCAGATGATTATTAATCTGGAAGAGTCTTTGTTGTGCCTCTTTAAGACCAACCCTCAATAGCTTTAGTTTGACGATTACAAACTTCTAGTTAGATAAACTGCAACTGTAGGATTTAATTCAACTTGGTTCCTTTTACAAGTTCGACATAAAAATGCATGAGCTTAATCACCTTGCTTTTTTTTTGAGTTGGACAAAATTGAAATGGTGCGGTAAACTTACAATAATTATTTTTTTGTCTACAGATATATCTTTCTTGCTCTGTATTGCAGATTGATTGGCTGGAACTTGGGGATCAATCTGAACTCAGCAGCTTTGCCATTAAAAAATTTTTTAAAAAGTTTTGAAAAAGTAGTGCAGACGGTGTTATATAAGTCCTCAATTGGCAATGACCTGTTTCTTTGTCAACCACTAAAAGGTTTGATCCATCTAGTAATATGAAAATGACCTAAATGTATTCAAAGGGAATTATAAAAGCTATTAGAAAAAATAAAGTGTGTGTTAAGTAGGATTAAGGGGATAAGATCCTTCTTTAAAAATACAAGTAGAAATAAAATAGAAATATGAGAACCGCTTGTCTCCAATTTGCTGGAGCCTGTCAGACTGCAGAGAGAAGACTGAAATTCAGTCACAGAAATAGTAATAAATTCATGGCGTGACTTCGTCCCTTACACCACAAGTGCATACATTTTATAGCTTGGCTGATCCCACAGGGAATCAAACCATTGACCCTGGCTGTGCTTCACCGGCGACGCCACCCACAACCTCATGGCGCTGAATTATTCAGCTGCGGAGAGGAGGAGCGGCAGGGCCTGTTAGCGGTGTGAGGGACCCCGCAGAGGTCAGAGTAATGTCACAGCCCAGCCACAGTGCTCTCCATGTCTGCTGATTGCACCCTGACAGCTCAAATGGAAGATGAAGCCAAGCGTGTCCGGGGGACGGCGTCAGGCAGCGGAGCCCCCCCACCCCTCCCCTCCCCTCCAACTCCCCGCCTCTGCTTGCACGAAGGGAGCAGGGGCCATGTTTGTAAAAATGCATGGTCTGTGACTTTGTCCTGGTTTCACTTCTTTTCAATCTTTAGGAAAAATACGAAAGACAGAACCATGACATCCATTCACTGGAAAATTATGGACATTTGCTTTGGCTTCTGTAACACTGCAGAAACAGTGATGGGGGTATTTTTGTCAGTCTCAGCACACTAGAGGCTTTTAAATCAAAATCCTGGAAGGATGCATTTGATTAAGCAAAATTACCATAAAATACATCTAAAAATAATGAACCTACTCTTCAGAGCTCAAGTAAGTAAATATAGCTCAGAATAAGACACATGACTGAAAAAAACAAAACAAACACAGTTTGTTGTGTGTCCCATGAGTGTTCAGTAACTACTACACTTTTGCTCATTTAATGTTTGCCTGTGTGGATGAGGTCAATAAAAGCAGTTATAGGGAAAGATAATATTGTTTAATACTGCTGTACTCGTTTTCAGCAGCAACAAGTGACTAATAACGAGCTGTCTTTAAAACGAACATCCAGCCGCATCAATCGAAAGAACAGAACAAAACGTTATACTTTTTTTTTTAAACAAATATCTTCCCTGCATTTACCAACCAAACCACAGACCACAAATAATAAGCAGAAGAGGAGAAAACAAAAGAAAGCATCCAATCAATCAATCAATCAACCCCCCACCAACACCCCCAACAAATATTGTCCAATCAGCACAGAGGTGTGATGCATTATTGGTCAGGCACAAACAAGCATAAAACCCTGAATAATATTGCCAGCAGGCTGTTTAACAAGCTACAGACAAACTCAGCTCATCACAGCGAGGATCAATAGGGAAAAGAGTCTGCGTTGCCTAATCAAAGTCTACTGTTCCTCCCTGGAATAATGACCCACAAGGAGGAGGAAATATGCTGCAGTGTGGGTACCAAACACAATACCTCATTAAATCATTACACCTCTGAGCCTGGATCATTACTTAAACAATCTGTCTGTCATCAGCCAGTAAGCCCCCCCCCCAACTGGAAAAACCTTTAGGATCTACTGAGGAATGCAGTACTAATATAACATCAGAAAGTGGTGGGATTTAATAGGAGGTAAAAGCCAGAAAGCACAAGAAGGTCAGCAGCTATAAATTGTCTTTTAAGTAGGCTGCCAGCGAGCCATTATTAGTCTCTACTGGAACCGTGTGAGAAAAGTATTATATGGAAAATAAAGGACAATAAAGTCTTTTAACTTGCTAACATCTTTCGAGATAACAAACAAAAAGTGACCTGATTAATCTGCCACATATGTTATAGTCCATGTAAATGTAAATGAGTCAGTGATACTACAGAACATTGTAGGGGGAACAAAACACAGTAGATCTGACTTGGTTGCAGTATAAAACTACAGAAACAGGCTGGGTGTAAATTTTATGAAAACGAGAGTGAAAAAAAACTAGTTCATGACAAAAAAATGATATGGCAAGGGAGCAGTTGTGCTTTTTATCAGACGCCGTGCAGCGTAGAATTATGAGGGGAGATACAGAGATTAAATTCAACAAAGGTTCATGGTGGGACCCTTGATATGGTCAGGTAATCAGCCTGCCTTTGCGTGAAGCCTTTAAAGGGCCATTCCAACAATTTAGTATCACCCTTCCATAGAGGAGAGGCCAAAATACCCTGAAGATAACTCCCCAGTATGGGTCAAACTCCCCTCCGCCCACCTCCTCACATGATGCAAACTCCATCTAATCTCAAGGCTAAACTCAGATTACCCTGCATCAAGTGTTATATTAGCAGAAGGCAATATTCGTGAGACCGTCCTGCTAAGAAAAACAACAGCTTCAGTCATTTCAGCAAATGCCCCAGGACGACATTTACTTATGTTCAAGAGACAAAGTCATTGAGTGGCTGTGTGACTCTAATTTATGGGGAGTCAGGTGACAGACACAAAGTTTGCAGAGGGAGAAGGTCACACTGGAGAGACGACTGCACATTTCTGTGTTTTTTTGGTTTATAAAAAAAAAAAAAAAGTTTTAACCATGACTGTTGTCGTAACCTCAACAAAGTTGTCATTTTAACTCAAACCATGTGTCCACAACCTTAAGCCTAAAACTAACAGGACCCTGAATATAGCTACATCATAAAACACTGGGGTCATTTTTACAGGAGGGTAGGCTCCAATAATGCAGGAGGGAGGTCCCACTGCTGCAGGTGCCCGGGGGCCCACAAATCACCAAATGTGCCCCTGTCCACCTCACATTTACATATCAGTCTGCCCTCAGCTTTCATGGCACTGCAAACGGTTTCAAGCTGAAGCCCATGCAGTATGAAGAGAATACGTAGCTGATAATAAAGACCAGCTATTATTCACTATGAGTCATTATGGGCACTGTGCCCCTCCAGCCAAATGTTGCTCAACTATTATCGGGATGGTGTCGGCACATATGGGTGAGTTTCCGTTAGGACCGTCCATGCGCGTTAATGTGCGTGTGTGTGCGCGTCTGTGAGCACCATATGCGCTCGCCGTGTGCGCGCATTGAGAGAGAGAGACAGAGAGAGAGAGAGAGAGAGAGAGAGAGGCTACAGTCTAGCGTTTTGTTGCAGGAGGAGCAGAGGACCGAGGAGCCTCCGCTGACAGACAGGCAACATTTCGGCTGCTTCGCCGACTGCGACACCTGAACAACCTCCAAACACCAACCAACACCAAACAAACGAGGGAGGCGAGGAGGAGGAGGAGGAGGAGGAAAGAAAATAAAGAAGAAGAAGAAGAAGAAGAAGGAGAAGGGAAGAAGAGCAGGAGAGGAAAGCGGGGGCAGGCAGCCGGCTGGCCGGGACAAGGAGCCCGTCCTGGGGGAGAAATCACCGCCGCCACCGTCACTTCATATCCCAGCTCCGAGATGACAAAGGTGGGTGACGGTGTGCTCGCATTGTGTTGTATCAGCATCTCTGTCCTACATGGCGTCTTTAATCCCCGTAGTGGAGTAGTAGTAGACATGTCTGGTGTGCTGTAAAAAAAAAAAAAAAAAAACCCGGGGCCGGTGAGACACAGGAGGGCATTTAGAGGCGTTTATGTTTGTTTCTGTTGTGCCGGCGCTCCGCTCTCCCCCCCCCCCCCCCCCCCCTTCCTCTGCTCCGTGCTGGGGACAATTACGCACCGATGGCCGCGTCGTTCTCATAAAAAGCTGATTTATGGATGGACTAACACTTTCTCCTGTAAGGGGGGGGACCAAAAAAAAAAAAATGTATTCAGAGCCGACATGTGCCGTTTGGAGACGCGCGGCGGAGTGATTTCATTCAGCACGACCCCAGCATCTAATCTCATCTGGCACCTCTTGAGGAGATTTCTTTCTAATTTATTGTTTATGTCCTGAGACAAGCGTCGTGTGTGTGTGTGTGTGTGTGTGTTGTGGTGGAGGAGGAGGAGGAGGATGAGGATGATGAGGGAGAGGATGATGAGGGGGGGAGGGGGGGGTTTATCGTGATCGTCTCCTTGAGCGCCTGAGGCTTGTCGGGATGATTGATTTCGCCTGTTCGGTCAGATTAAGAGTGTGTGAACACCTATGCCGGCAAATTAATGAAACTGCACGCAAAGACTAACAGCATGAACCCGTCAGTGCAGCCGGAGGAGGGGGGAGGGGGGGGGGCAACAACACAACTGACGACAAACTATTTATATCTGGAGCTTTATTGGATGTAGTATAACTCCAGTTGTTGCGTGTGTGTGTGTGTTCAATATGTTTCTTCCCATTAGCTGATTGGTTCGTCGGTGGATGTAAGTTGGCTGAAGTTTCTCCATCTGTCCCACCTAGTGTTGCGTCATCGGTTCAATACTTTCTCAATGGGGCGTCCAGGTCCGTGTTTGCAGCCGGTAACAGGATGAGAGCTGCCAGGAGAGTCAGGCCTGGTCTGCCGGTGAGGCACCTTGTTATGGACAACAATCAAGCCAATCGGTGTTATTCATAAAGAACAAAATCACAAATCCTATCACCTCCTTAGACGCCCCTCTCACATGTGGAGGATCTCTCCAAAGATCGTTTAGCAGGAATAAAAATGGAGGAAACCCCAGGAAGAGCAACAGAGCAGGGGTCCCTCCTCCAGCGCACATAGTAATTAAATCATAATTTAAGTCTTTTATCACCCAAAGAAAACCATCTACAGGGCTCCAAGAAACTGTGAGGGGCATTTATTATTAAAATTCAGCAAATAATCAGGAGGCACACACACACACACACACACACACACACACACGAATTCTTTGCAGTTGCAGGAAAACAGTAAACTACTCAGAAATACCTGCACAATGATGTATTTCAGTCCCTGTTATCTCTGTTATCTGTCACGGTCATGACGAGATCATTAACCACAGAATTTAACTACTGGGCTCTATTTTCAAGACTGCACCACCACACCATCTATTTATTGGAAAAAATATATATAAATAATGAAAATAATCGTTAGTTCAAGCTCTAATTGAGACTAACGTGGGCTAAGGACAAAGTGGGACTAATGTATTATGCTTTTCCCTGCTCATCACCGTTTTCCCTCCATATATCAGTCCATTACTGCTCCTGTCTTTTTATCTGTCTGTCTGTCTCCTCTCTTTTTGTCCACATCTCTCCTCCTCTGTGTCTTCAGGAAGTAGGTTAAGAGAAGGGAGGGGAGGTGATTTAATAAACCCTTTTTGCGGCAGGTCATTTACAAGCACAGACCTGAAAAGGTTTCTTTTTTTTTTTTTTTCTGGCACGTCCACAAGAAAGGCACAAGACTGAGTGATGAATGTGTGCTCTGTCTGGAGAATAGCAATGCCGAGAATAACAATGGAGGTGAGGGGGGAGAGGGGGCTGGGACAGTGACACACACACACTTGTAAATAGATGCTCACACATACACACACACACACACACACACACACAGAAAGCCTCTTGAAAAAAGTCAATATGATAAAGTGTCCTGTGCTGACTAAGATTCACTGCATCACTGTGTTAAACCTCATCACAAGAGTCTTTTTAGACGGAGGGTGCCCTTTAAAGACCGACGCTGCAGGAAAGGAGTTTATTTACACAATATTAGACTATGATATACAGCTCCGTGGCTGCGTGCTGTACGGTGTCCCCTGAAGATGGTCGTTCTCAGGGCCCGCGCCAAAAGAGCAGCAGCGTTTACTGCTTCTCTGGGAGGAAAAGGACTCAGAAGTGCTGCTATATGTCAGAATTTCCTTCATTTGTCCAAGTCACAGTCAGGCCGTTTGCACACCCTGCCTTAAAGTCAAGGGTTTGTAGGATCACAGGCCAGTGTGGACAGTGTCCAAAGTGGCCCGGAGGATTGGCCCTGACGTTTGTGAACGTGAGCTTTCTCTGCTGGATTGTTTGATTGAAAAGTTGTAAACTGTCATAGACCCTTAGAGAATAGAAATTTAAATGTTCTGTCATTAATCACTCAATTAATCAGTCAGGCATATTAATAGAAGGCTGTTAAAATCGTAATAAATTAAATTCAAATCAAACAGTTTCATATGATAAATTACATATTTTTCTTGGGTGTTGGTCAGGCTGAATACGTCATTTTAAGACATTATTTTGAGATTTTATATGGACAGTGATCAATTTATAAATAAAAGTCAGTAGATTAAAAAGCCCTAACACACACATTTTTTCACTCCACATTTAGCCTTTATTGTATGAAATCTCTGGATGATTTGCACAAATACTGACACAATCAGAGCCACTTAGTTCACTGCGTGTCCTAATTTAACCTTTATCTAACCTGCCAAGCCAACGAAGATAAAATTTTTACTTGCAGTGATGAGAGATGACAGGAAGCAAAATCCCTCCTGATGGTGAAAAGACAGGCAGCAATTTGCAGAGAGCAACAAAAAAAAAACAAAAACCACAGTAGTGGCAGCAGTGAAGCTTCGACTGACGGGGACAGTAAAGTAACACAAAGCTCAGACTCACACGAGAACTTGCACACAAGAAAACAACAAACACAAGCAACTAAAAGCAAATCATACAGGAGCACAGGTAAAGAGTGCTGCCTGTTTGCTTCTCTGTGCAGCTGGTATTGACAGGAAGCTGCGTGGGTTCACACGTGTCGGGGTACAGCAGGATGCGATGTTTGAGACGGAGGCCGCCGGGATCAGCAGGTCGTCTCGATGGGTATTAGTGGAGGTCGTGACTGGTGTTTAAGATGAACAGCGAGCCCGAGTGATTAGAGCGCTTGTGATTAAAAATTTACTTGTGGGCATCTCAGCTCACCGCAGAGAACTGATGCAATGTGTGTGTGTGTGTGTGTGGATGAGAGCCCAAGCAAGATTAATGCTCCATGTTAACAAACCTCTTGGTTTGACCCTGGCTAGCTTGTAACAAAACACACACACACACACACACACACACACACACACACACACACACACACACACACACACACACTGTCCACTCAATTCCCTATTGGGATAATGCTGACTATGAGCAGCCCTCCAGAACCATAAGCGCGCACACACACACACACACACACACATTGAACACTGGCCAACTTGCAGCCACTGTGATGCATTAGTGCAAAGGCGCTTTTTCTCCTCGTTGTGGCTTGAGACCTAATTGATTTTGATGCGCAGGCAATGCAACCATATTTCAGATATGAGGTGAGATTAGAGGTGATGCATAGTTACAGGGAATGAGCAAAGTTAAAAATGACCTCTCATCCCCTTTGCTGCTGCTATCATTGAGTCAGATTGATCCCCCTTGGAGCCCAGCAGCCCCCAGCTGAGTAAGAGACATCTGTACAGCAGCTTAGATTTGTTCCCGAATGTTAACAAGGGAACAAAGGCTTTGAAAATGTTTTCAAAAATGAAAAATGTATTTTTAAGCGCTCTTTATGCCTTGTCAAAAATTAAAAAGGCTTTTATTGTGGTGGCATGTTCACCACGATGCTGCTGCTGGTGCCAGATGAGGACAGATGGACGAGGGTTTTGTCGGGGTTTGGGCCCAGCTCCAGGGAGCTGCCCTTGGTGCGAACGTTTTCATCTACTTGTAGATGTCCAGCAGCCAGATTCCAGCAGACCCCGGATTAAAATGGTCTGGGCAGGAAGATTATGGGGGCAAAGTCCTATATCTGGATGGCCCTGCTGTTCTGCACAACACGAAATGCAATATTTATTATTCATACTGAGGTCGTCTCAGTTTTGTGGTTGTTGTCAGGGTCGGACAGCAGAGTCCTCCAAGGGTCAGCAGTCAGACAGAACTGAGATCTGGACCCTGATTTTTCATTAAGACTAATCAAAGCCTAGAGGTGTGTTTGAATACATGCAGGAGTCTGAGAAGTAACATAAATTGATATAAGTGAAATAGTAACAGGATTTGGTTTGGTGAGGTTAGTTCACTCAGAAAAGTTGCAACGTTGGAAGAAATACATACACAATACTTACATGCAGTGCTACTATATGACAGGTAATGCATCTCTTTTGAATGTATTGTCCTTTACAGCCTTACTTGGTTAATGTTTGTTTTTTTTATATGAATATTACTGTAACTGTATATCAAAATACAGATAAAATAAACATTTCTTTAACCTGAAAACCAGGCTGAGGAGGTGGAAGTAACCTTCCCCCCTTGAGTTGTGCCTGTAGTCTACAACCTCCACAAATAAGCTATGGCAGACTGTATTTAGCCTGAGAGGCAAAATCAGGGGCTAAAACACTCTTTTTTATAAACTTTGACAGTTGAATATTAGGACGACACTGTTCAGAGAATTCGATGATAAATCAAACTGAAACTGTAAAAATAAGAGTTCACAAACAGGATATTGAAAAGTGGAAATGATGCCAGTGCAAATAACTGTACACCCCCACTAATATCGTAAAATAAATTGTGACCCATTCGTGTTTGTTATTTTATGCTCTGACGTAGCATGTGACCATTAAGACCCAAGCATGTTTAACAACGAAAAACCCGAGGGTCAAAATTCACTCTTGACTTTGGAAGCAGCACTTGAGAAAACAATCTCATGACAGGGTCCGTTTAGTGGCTGCTGTTGAGCTTTCAGTCACACCATATGAGCTTCATTAAGAGATCAACATGGATGTAACTTTGTGAAAGCGCTCAGTAAATATGGAGATAAAAAATACCATATGAACTGGGGTAACTCTATCTGCTGATGAAGATCATGTGATATGATTGAAAGCTCCAGAACAGCCACTAAATGGACTCTGAGATGAGACTGTTGTCTCAGCAAATCAAACACTGTGTATGACTGTCACTATTTGTGGGCAATGAATTTATGATTATAGCTCTTGTTCGGATTAATCAGATTAGACTTTTTACATAACGGTAATCAGATTATTGCTTTAAACGGGATTAGAGTGAATTATTGGAATTCACCAATACGCAATGTCATGTTTACTGTTTTTAAATTTCCACTTATTGGGTTTCTTTTTATTAAAGTGATCTGACATGAAATAAGTTCAGATACAGGACATGTTGACCTATCCTGTTTATTGATCACAGTTCTGATCGGAAATGTATGCGTTGTATTTACGTCCTGGCGTTGCCCTCCGAGTGGTGCTATTCCCATGAACCCCCAGGAAACACAAACCCCCCCTCCGAGGAAAGAGAGAAAGCCACATGAAACAAAACACAATCGTCCAGGAGAACAGATGAGCCCGGCCAGTAAGGACACACTGTGTTGGCTATCAACTCCAGGGTCTATAACAACGAGCCATTCGATACGTTATCTATAGAATCAGTTGCACTAAATAATCCAGACACCGGATACTCCAAAGTGAATATCACTTTTCAGCTTCTGGTTCAACGAAGCGCATCCTCAGGAAGGTCGGGTTTGACGAACGCTAGATGCCTCAAAAGGAACTTTTTTGTTTAACACCGTTGTCTGGTTTTAAGAGTGTCGCTTGTAAAGTAGATATATACCTGTGCCGACAGAACTGAGCTTCCTTTTTTATTGCCATGCATTGAGTTACTTATTGTTCGATGGCCCACAAAGTGAAAGCTGAAACAGTCAGACAAGGATTAATACAGGACATCTTCAAGGACTGAACAGTGCTGACAAATACTTTTGTTGGACGCCGTAATCTTCAGATGAATTTGGCTTAGATACAGAGACCAGTTTTTACACGTCCTTTCTCAGGATTCAAAAAGAAATGACAGGGTACTTAGGAAGAGTTTTATATGCAATCTGAATATATATATTTTCTGAGTTACCTGGATTATTTGTTTTCATTTTTTAGACTTTGGGAGTGACGATAACTGTGATTACAAGCTGCATGAACACAAGCGAGTCATGCTTTTAAATTCGACTTTTGCTCGGTTTCCTTTTGATTGATGCTCTTTCATATCCTCGGTTTTGCCCTGCACCTTTTTCATCCTGAAACGATGTTTGGTCTCATAAACAGCAGGAATTTAATGAGCGTGTTGAGGTGCCCAGGCAGGTGAGTAAAAGCCTCTGTGAAGTGCTGGAGGTGTTTCCTCTGGAGTGGTACAAACCCTGCCAGTGTCCCTCAGGGGCAGTCAGGAATGTTTTAAACCTGCACGGAGAGTGTGTGGCATGCTTACCTGTGTGCACATGTGCTTTATTTATTCACACCAACGTATGCGGGTGTGCATGTGTGTTGGGTGGAGAGGTGGTTGCAGAGGGCGCCCTCCCTTGGGGGTTTTTGTCTGGCGCCTTAATTAATCTGTTTTCTGGCTGCAGGGTCTCTGTTATCAGGCCATTACAGAGAGAGCCTGGCTGCGTCCTAACAGCACGACCCCATAGAGCAGAACACAGGTGCACACACCAAAACACACACACACACACACACACACACACACACACAATTATGCATGTATTCTCGTGAAGGCCCGGAAATGTTCTCCTTAACCCTATCCTTAAATGGAAATCTTAACATAAACCGAAATTTAAGCTTAACCCTAAAGTCAAATCTTAACCCCTGAAACTCAACTCAAAAATATTCTCATTCTCAAAGTGTACAACACCATGGTCCCCACAGAGATGGAGAACCAAGAAGGACACACACACACATGTACACAAATAAAAGCAAGCATGGCACAGAATGCAGGTAAATACAGGTGTGCAAGCAATCAGCTTCAGACACTGGCATACTCACACACTAGCTGTACACACAAGCACATACACTGCGTGCACTGATACACACTGCGATGCACTCATACATAGGCATGGATGCACACACACAGACACACACACACACACACACACACACACACTTTTATCTCTGTTCCTTTTTATTCTACTTCTTCTGTAACACACATCAGCATCGGTCCGGCCGGCTGACTGCAGAGCGGTGTGGGTGTTTGGATGAGATGCTCGAGCAGTGTGTGAAATCTGATTACAGACTTACACAGCTTCCCTCAGCGGCGTGAGGGCAATCACTCCTGCCGCCGCCTCGCCTGCCTCGCCTGCCCTGCCTGGCTGCCCTCCGCCCGATATTCCTCTTCCCATCTGTGGGTCTCTCTAACTGCAGCACGTCCGTATATGATGGTGCTATAGGTGGGCCCGGGCTGGGTAGACGCTCCTGTAGCTGAAAGATCACACGTTTGATCCCTGCAGCGTGTGTGTTTTCCTCAGATGCTCTTGAGCAAGACTGAGGTCAGTTTGTGATTTAGTTTTCATATGGATGTGGGTATTGTTTTTCCACTACAGCTTAAGTTTGAAGGTAAAATACCAACTTGTGGAGTCAATAGTTCAGAATCAAAGATTAAGAGCTTGGAGAAAATCTTTCATAGACCGGGGTTTCATATGAAATGTTGTGGTTCTTTCCCCCTTTTGCTTGGATGCGTCAGATTTCGCCTCAAAATTCATGGTAACTTTTGGAAAAGCAGGCGTTTCTACCTGACAACCAAATTTTTGTTAACATATTTTAGTTGTGTACCACTTCAGGGTGGACACAGTCAACGAAAGCGTCGCCCTTCGTAGCTGCCGTAGACCGTGAAGGCCAAACCGAAACCAGACAGTCTGACCTGCAGAGGATTTTCTCTTTGTGTCACCAGCTGTGCCTGCTCTTACCTTTGCATTGCAAAGCGCGTTTGAAGAAGCCTTCGAAATGTGACAGCCTAGTTGCAATCACGCACTGTCTGAACCAATTTCTTAGACTTCTATTCTCATCTTTCCTGGTTTTGGAGAAGGTGAAAAAAGAAACCGTGATCCAGACTCTTAGAGAATTGCTCTTCAGCATGTGCAGAAATCTAAGGCTCGACAGACCTGCTATGCCAAGTTACAGTTGAATCAAATGGAGCAGAAGATGACAGGTAAGCCCAACACTTTAAATATAAATCGATACTTGATTTTCGTGGCCAGAGTCTGAGCAGCTTTAGTAACACCTCACTGAGAGCCCACACGGCATCGCACTCTTTCCACGCTTTCACATTTCCTGAAAAGGTGACAAGGTCCACGTGGAAGCGTTGTCTTTTTATCCTCCCGTGTCTGCTGTTTCTGGAACTTGCCTCTATCATTTCGTCGACCTTCTGTCCACATATTTTCTCTCAGCTCAACACATTTTCTCTGTTTGTCTCCCGTCTGTGTGACCACCTGCCTGCCAAATATCTGTTCTTCCACCTGCTCTCTTCCTTCCGTCACTGTCTGCGCCTTATTTCCTGACTCCAGTGATGCAGTGATAGATTTAAATATCACCTCCAACATAATTTATCACAGTAAATAAAGCATTTTTATATCTTGATCCAATGTAACTCACATTGGTCTCACCTCATTTACATTTTTCCAAGTATTCACAATTAAACCTGGGTCAGCTGCTCATCCCACTTCCCTCTCTTGCCAAAAAAAATGTAAAAATTATTTAGATTATTTTCTATTTTGTCTGTTTTTTTTCCCTCCTCGCTTCAAACTCGCCCCCTTCTTCCCTCTACACCAGAGTTTGGCCACAGGCAGCTTGCCATCTGCTTTTGACATTTTTAGAATGAGGAGAACTTGTGAGAACAGCGTGTTTATTGTTCCATTGCGGTTAATTATTCAGACTCTGGCTCTCTGTGTTCAGAGCGGTCGGCTATCTGGAGGCGTCGCCTGGCACTAAGCAGGGCTGACACTCTGTGGAGAATCTGGAATTTTGAATCCGTCGTTTTGATTCCGTTGTGCTCCGGTCCGGATGCGACAGTCGGAGCTGACACCAGAATGAGACCCTCCTATTGTCAGTGCGGCATTTACCCTTTGACCTCTCTGCCACGCTGGGCCCCAGAGCTGAGCGCCTCAGAGCTATGACAGCCACATTGGTCTGAGTGACATGTTCAACACAGGCTCTCCTACTTGTCATATTCATAGCAAAGGGACTCTTTATCAGTGGCAGCCGGCCAGTAGAGAGTGCACATGTGGTTCCCCAATGGCCAGAAAGCTAACACCAAGCTGAATTAATGATTTTTAAACGTTTGAAATCAGCAAATAAATGAAGTTTTCCCATTTTAAGCATTTTTATATAACTTCAAGTGAAGTTATAGAGTATGAAATTACCTGCAAAAATGAATGTAAGTACTTGTACTTTACTCTAGTGTCAACATTTATTTGTCAGCTGTAGTTATAGTTACTTTGCAGATGAAGATTTACAAAACCTAGAAGAAGAAGGTTATAGACAAGGTGCAGTCATAACCTTAGTTAAACCACATTATTCAGCTTCTTCCTGTTTACATCCGGCCATACGGTAGCCTTGTAGGACACACATCCATATAGCCACTTGCACAATATTGGCCATTGCTGTCCATGAAAAAAGCAGCCAATAGAAAGATGGTATAGAAGGCTAATCCAGACTTTTATGCACACTATTGCATAAGGCCTTTAATTGTCAAGTAGAACATTTTTTTATCATAGATACCATCATATTTTTATCCTTAGAGCCTGTGGCCCCCATCCAGGTAAATAATCACCAGCTGCCACTGCTCTTTACACCTGATTCACATTCCTATTCAGAAAAGTTATGTTTCCTTTAAAATACTGCACAAGTTTTAAGCCTGATTTTATTCTTAAATATGTGCCAACTATCCCACCCCAATTTTTTTTGTTTTCAAAGTTTTGGCATAAGCACAAACAGGTACCACAAAGTCAAGACAATCTGTTGCATCTTCTTTCTTCTCAGTCTTCGATTAACATTCACTGCCAGTCGTCAGTGACACACTTCTGTTTGCCAGGTCTAATCAGAACTGGACATCCTTTCTGCCTCTTCCTCTCGCTAATTACTCCACAACTTATCCCGAAACACCGAACACAATATTATGGGGTACTTGCTTTCTAATTTCTCAATTATCACCGCAGACGCAAGCAGAATTAACCAGGGACCGCTCTTCTATTAGTATGATAAACGGGGTGATTCACTTGCTCTACTGATAATCAACAAACTAGACACCCAATTAAGCTCATTTGACCCAGTCATAATTGGTATGAATGAGGACGGCGCCTTCTCAAGCGCTATCTAATTGCTTGCAGGGATTTTGACTATCAGAGCGATGTTATATTGATCTAGTATGTATTGATCTTATTGCTGCTTGCATGGGGGCGCTTATCAGCTCATTAGCTTATGCAGTGTTTGTAAATGCAGCAGTGTGGGTGTAAAGGATGCAACAGTGAGGGTTCATCGTCAGGGGTAATGGCATCTGTTTGCAAGATCAGATCGTGTTTATTGAATGCTGTTTCCCTTGCCATTTGCTGGAAATGCAAAGTCATGTATTTTTTAGAAATAGTTTTGCCATGTGGTCGATATTGTTTCCCACATAAAGCACCTTAAGGTAGCATGGATGCAATCATTTTTACTACTAATTGAACTCCTAACTCTGGCGCTGTTGATTTCTGCTTGAGGTTTATGGGTTTCATTACCTTGATAAAGTAACAATTATCACCTCATGGCTTTTCTTGTGAGCTGGTAATTGTCTACCGTTGACACAGCCTCCCCCTCAGGTGAGTTATCAAGCCTAAATAAAGCTGCAGGGTTAGCACTGTGGCTGCATATGTACAGGGCCCAGAGTTTTAGTAGTGTGCATCCTTGCATTTTAATGACATTAGCGATAGAGTGATTAATGCATCCTCCATCACTGTGTGTCATTACCTCAAACTCATTCGCAGCCTCACACCGCACGCCTCTCAACAGTGTATCCATATGCTGTAGGTCCTTTTCCTTTTCTACTAATCACCACAGGCCACCCCGTCTGTCTGTCCACTTCAGTCGCATTTGCAACTCGCTGATGAAAGCTGACAAGCTTTTTAAACCGGCGTTTACATATTCCGCTGTGGTGCTGAGGAGCCTTTAATGTTCCTTCTGTCTCCGATCGTGACAGCGTCTCTGCCTAATTGCAGCGTGCAGGCAGCTCTTTTGGTTTTCTGCTCTGGCGCTGGCAGAATCAAAGCTCTCCGGGTTGAGATAGCCCCGGTGGGGGGAGTGCGGGGCGAAGTGGAGGGTTTTGGAAAGAGGCGACTCCTGAAAATATACAGTAACTCTGAGAGATGCTGGCTTGTTTAGATTCATAAATCTTTCTCGTTTGTCATGCTGATGAAGTGTTGCTTTCTCTGAAAAAAAAAACAAAAACCTAAGTGGCACACTGCAGCAGAATAAACTGTCATCCAATAAAACCAGGAACACAAAATAGGCTGTGGTCCAAACAAACCTGCTGGATCACTCAGCTCCCTCAGCTCTGTGCTAGTAATTGATGCTGCGCTTAAGCACAGAGCAGCAACACAGAGGCTTTGTGATAAACCTACAATTGCAGTTCTGTAGCAGCAGCAAAAGCTAAGCGTGTGCGACACCCTGGCTAGCTAGGCTGACGTGATCGCTGCAGGTCGGGCCGGTCAGGCTGGCAGGGAGCTGTGACTTTGTCTGGTGGAGGTGCTTTTAGGGCTTCGCCTCGGAACATCAAATTAATTTGGCAAGGAGGAAGCCGGCGTCTTATGTAAATGAACAGCTGAGTTGCAAAAGCACATTGAGTTCCCTGAGCAGAACATGAATACGGACGATTAAAGAGGAAGGAGTGATATTTTGAACGAGTGCTTCCCCCTGTATGTACAATCGACCACCCCCGGCTGGTTTGAACGGTAGACAATGAACACACACACTCACCGCTCGCCTAAACAAAAGAAAGGGAACAGCAACCTTTAGAGTGTTCTGAGTGCTTATGATCCAAATTGCTTTTTTATTTTTCAGCTGAGGGTTCCTATAGTAGCTCGCATGAGTGACTAAGTGTAAAGGCCCGCTACAATAAGTAGAAACCTCTTGATTGTTAATTTCTGGCTGAGGCCTGGAGGAAATTGAAGTGGTCGCTTCTGTTGTTGAAAAATGAAGTGCCTGTGTTTCTAAGGCACTTCTAGATTTCTCTAGAATTATTTCCACAGCAAAACATTCAGTTGAGGTAATTGCGAAGTGCTACAAAAGTTAGGGTCGTTTTAGCCATGCTAGCGGCATCTGGACAGCTGGGATGGATGTCCATTAAATTTTATGCACACATTAATATAAATAATAAAATATAAATAAATCCTGATCACCTGACCTTACATTAACTCCATAGTCAGGTCAAATTTTTTTAATTTGGCCAATATTTCGCGTTTAATACCTGCAAAACTAACAACATTCAGCCTCCGCTGTACTTCGTCTTAGCATGCTAAGGCGTGTTCTTCCAGTTTCACGCCAACACGCCCACTTCACAGTCGCTGTGACGTGATTTCCCCAGACAACGACCTGCTGTATTCACACATGGGCTCAGTTGGACGTTACACCGACTCTGCACCAGGGAGCTGGCAGCGTGAAGTCCGTTTAATGTCCGATCCAGCTGATTCAGATGTGCGCGTTCTCACGTTCACCTCCTCTGGGTAACTCTGTCTGCTGACGAGCTTTCCTTCAACGTTATTATTCAGACATGATCACAAATCTATCACTAACACAAAACACAACACATCCCAGTGTGGGGGGGGGGTTAAGCTGTAGGAGATGAGGTGAGTGTTTATGTGCAAAGAGAACGAGCGGATGATGAGCTTGTCATTTGACTTCGCCAAAGGGAACATCGTCTCGGTGATGTTTTCTTCCTCTCCCTCTTGTTCTCTCACTGGATTTGGCTTAAGGCGCTTGCCGGTAAGAAATAATCTAAAAGGCTTTCTTCAGTAAGCGCACGAGTACAAGGCCTGATGTTGATTCTGCCTGCTCAATCACTCTCTGACTCCTTCCATGCTATCTTCTTCTCTGTTTGTCTCTTGTCCCATCCTGTCCTCCCCCCTCCCCTACCCACCACTCTCTCATCACTCTCTCTGGGGGGTCATTTAGGGTGAGGTAAAGCCTGTATCTGTGGGTCCGCAGGGAGTCTACCCTGCAGACAAGTAATGATCCAGACACACTCTCGGGCGCACTCATGCACAAACACACACACACACACACACATGTAAGTGAACGCAGACACACACACACATACATGTCCGTGTACAGGCGTGCACTCGATTTGATTCAGTCTTTCTCTGCGTCTCTAACAGGTCCAGGAACAGGGTGGGGCAGATGCTTAAAAAGCACCGTAGGGACACCGGCCAGAGAGCCCTGACTGACTTTACTGTAAAGATAAAGGGTTGGAAGGTACAGTGATGGAGAGAAGGAAAAGCCCAGTGGAGAAGAGAAGGAGGAGGAGGAGGCAGTGAGTTGCAGTTCAAATTAAACTAATGAGGATTGGAGGGAGACAGAGCGATAACAGAAGGAGTCTTTGCACGGGTGTAGTCACAAGGTGCGATCTTCTCTGGCTTAAGGCTCCTGCAAAATGAGAAGTGTTTGATTCACAGCGATGCAGCACCGTGTTCAGTGATGTCCAGACTCCAGGTTCAGATACACTAAACACTGCTAAGAGCTGCTTTTGGCGATAACGGAACTCGTATTCAAAATTCATATTTAAAAGGCAAAGACAAGGGTGTAAATGAAATCAATGTGGTGATTTTTTGTCGAATCAGAGCTGCCACTGCAAATAAGGTAGATAGGCACAGAATATTGCTTCAGAAATCCAATACAATCTAGGAGGTCTAATTTTGAGTTTTTATAGATTTATGATAAAGAGACAGAGGTGATTATTTTATCACCTGTTTTGAATCGTCACGTTACAGATTAATCTGCAAGGATCTATTTTCTTGTGTTGCCGGGTGACAGTGTATGTTTTCGTGTTGCAGCATAACTTAAGAAAAGTTCAGTGTTTGCTGGCTGTTTGATGGTTTTTTCTGTGTTTGTTTTTTTTCTGTAGCCCACTGCTTGAGCCAACGCCGTTGTTTCTTTGAAATAAATGAGCAATAGCTGCGCTGTAGTCAGTCTAAACACAACCTCACTTCTTTTACTCTTTTTTTTTTAATCATTTATATTTTCTTTAAGCTTGTTATTATCCACACAGTTGGTGCAGTTGTATGCTTTGGTTTTAGTTGAAATAAGTTCAGCAGGAGAGAACAGGGAGCACCATACACAGTGAACGTAGGGAGTCTAGAGAGGACCAAAAGGAAGGTAAATGAATTCAGTTTTAAAAAATTGTTTGATGAAGAGTTATAAGAGTTATATTTGGAGTTTGTTCACAGCAGACAATGCTGCATTCAAGATGGCTCCAATGTCGTAGTAAAATCTTACAGTTCTCTTACTGTTTGCTGTTTCTTGGAGCGCACGGCAAGTATTTCTCTGCATCTTTGAATTATCATGACTGAACAAGCAACACTCAAGTTTGTCTGATCAGATTTGATTGACAGCCTCTGTTTGGACAGAAGAAAAGCGCACAACAAATGTCAGATTTAACCTGGTTCCAGACTCCGGATCGCTGCCCACATCTGAGCAGTTTTCAGCAACACAAACAGAGAGATGTGCGAGATGACGGTTTTTTTCTCCCAGTTGGAGAAACAATCAGCTGGCTTCTTGTGCCAGAGACAGATGAAATAGCTACGTGTGTGAAAAACAGTGGCACAAGAAAAAAATAAAGAACGCAAAAAGTGGCATATATGAGAAGGACACAGTTGTAGTAGCTGTTGACTCACAGAAATAACAACTCTTAAATCTGCATATTTCTTTGACTCTTGCAGAAAATGTTAATTTTCTGCTCCTAGCAACTGCTCTCACAGATGAGTGAAATTTACATTGCTGGGACGGATACGCCATGGCCTACTTAGAGCAAAGCAAAACAAAATAACCCTGACTCCCAAGCAGAAATTGACTAACATGAACACAATACCTGGCTGACTGAATGAAGTGACGAAACAAATGGCCATTCAGAGTGATTACCAGGCTGATTCAGACACTGTTATTGCTAAATTCTCATTTAGCTGTTAAAATATGTAAAAACTGCCTCCTCCCAACAGAGCCACATCCACTTTAACCCATCTTTAATGTAAATAAATCACTTTTTCCCAGAAATGTAATATATAACAGACATATATGTCCCTATATCAAGAGTGATGTTGTCATATATATTATTTATAAGGGGATATGTTATTACCACATATGTACATACACATATATATGAAGATATATGATTTAAAACGTATATCAAATACCCATAATAAAATTAGTATGTGAACATTTATTAGAATATCTATAAGATTAATTTTTTTTTGGTGTAAAAAGTTTTGACCATATATGTAAAGACAACATAGGTCTACCATAAAAATATTAATTTAAAAATATATATGTATGTTTTCTTAATAATTTCTCTTGAATTTTGAAAGTGGTCTCAGCCTTTTGAACCCTACTGTGTATTATTTAGGGATGGATATATATTTATGTAGTATGTCCACAACATAACCATACGTATTTGTACAGGCCAGACATATATGTCAATATATTAAATTATTCCAAGTTCAAATAGGTTTTATATTACTTTTACATAGTGTTTGTACATATATTTCATATACAGAAATTCAATATGTGTACATACTGTATATTCCATTTGTGTGTGGGTGTAAATCGCCCATCAGGTAGAACAACAGGTGCATCAAGAAAACATGTTTTCACAGCTTTTAACTCTTAAAGTCCTTTTATGCTGCTACAGCAAAGACGAAGCTCTGTCTTGTTGGCAGTAGGTGGCACGACTTCCCAATATTGCCTTGATGTACACATCTAACCCAAGTATGAAATGGGTTTAAAAATATCTCCACTCTCCGGGATCTTTGGCTTTACAAAATGGCATGAAGTGGAAAGGTGGAGCAGTGGAGGGGTGGATGAGAAAGGCACAACTGTGGAAAATAATTTCAAGCCCCATATCTCAGATTGATTTTGAGGATTTTAGAGATAAAGCCTCAGACGTAAGCAAACAGCCTTCTTGGAAAATGAATAGATTTCTTAGATAGCCCAGAATAGCCTTTAAGGATTTCTTAGAACCTAAGCATGCTTTTTTTATTCGCCCTCCTCCCACACACCCCTCATGATTTATACAGCATTTTACAGTTAAGCTTAAAAAAGCACTTGTCTCTGGAGTAGATCTTCAAATCATTTAATAAAATAATAAAGTCTTTGTTCGTTGAACAGCTGCAGTTTTTAATGGCAGAACAAATTTCTATATCCGGCTGCAGCTGTTGCCAGCACAGCCGCAGCCCCGCAGCCCGTCCAGTTGTTTCTTTTTTCCTCCAACAAGGTTGACGTATGTAATTCTACCTCTTGAAAGCAAAGTCAAGCACCTTGTAAAAAGTAATAATCAGATGTGATACCTATTCATCCCTGCAGGGCGGAAAATTGCCCGGCTGCAGTGGGAGGTCAGACCTCAGGGTCAGCAGGAGGCTAACGGCGTCTTGCTGAAGGACTTTTCAGTGGGATTTGCTCAATCGCCACCACAAGGCTTTAAAACTTTAAAACTCTAGTTTTATCTAGCAGTGCAGAAAGCTTTGGTTTTATCTCCCCAGGTTTTAATGTTTATGCCTTCTTCACCCTTTCACTGTAAAGGGGGGAATTTGAATTAAAAATCCACTTTGACCTTGAGTGATATATGGAGCAAGCTTAGATGCTGTGTTAGTTTAGATGCTGTGGTAAACTTTTATTTGATATTTTCTGACAAATATACCGTAATAAAAATATTAAAGTGAAGATTTACTTCCTGTGCTATTCCTGAAGCTTTTGGCCATATGCCGCAGCTTTGTTCAACAGGTGGATGTTTATCACAGTTTCAAGTGTTGGCAGAGACAGTGCAGTACCTTATGTTGCTTTTTGGTACATGAGACAGTTTGTTTCATTGAGGTCTGAAGTGTTCTCATTGCGTCTGTCCATTTTTAAAAAAAAATTTTGTTCTGCCAAAGTCAATTTTACAGGGAGTACCACTTATATATATATATATATATATATATATATCTATACATATAGATATATATATTCCTGTCTATGTCCTGAGTGAATGCGGTTATCACATGCTTAAGTACACAGTGTATTGTGTGAATATTAGAGGCTGAATTTCATGTTGAAATCTAAATAAAAATATTGTGATAACATTGTAAAAACATTGAGTCATAATTACAAGCTGAGTGTTGACGTTAACCCTATTTACGAGTCAGAAACTGGAATTAGTCTGATATGACATGAATGTGGCATAAGGAGTAATGCTGTCAAGTTGAATTACGTGTAGAGAAGGATCCAGGGCATTTGGAGCTCGACTAAAAGAGACTAAATGACATCTGGACCTGTTTTGCACCAATTTTAGGAAAAAAAAAAAAAAAAAAGGAAGAAGAAGAAGAAAAAATGCAACACAAAACTCATGTATTACTCATTTAATTTTACACATTGTTGTTGAAGGGCAGCACTAATGCGAAGGCATTGGTTTCCTGCAGCACTTGTCGTCCTGTTACTGATGGCTGGGCTACAGGTCATCTCCCCCGCGGCTGCGCCCTCAACAGCTGTGCGTGCGTATGTTTCATGGCTGGTATGTAGGCTTGGTATGACGCATAAAGACACACAACAGTAACTACTGTATAAGCATGAGGAGGAATGTGTGTGTGTGTGGGGGGGGTGGGGGGGGGGTCAAAGTCTTAAATTGTGTGTGTGTGTGTGTGTGTATTTTCTGAAACTTTACAGACCATTTGAGGTATAAAAGTCCCTGAGGAGAGGTCAGAGGTCATCAGTTCAGATGACAAGATCATAGAGAGAAGCAGCTGCTGTTGCTCCAGAGGACAGAGCATGAAGCTGTGCTCATTAGGCTGTTGTCAGCTGTGTGTGTGTGTGTGTGTCTGGAGGGAAAGTGTGTGTGTGGTGAACATCTGTGTGTGCCAGTGTAAGTGCATGTTGTGTTAGTCTCTGTTTCCTGTCTGTGTGTGTGTGTTATTTTCTATTTCTCAGTGTGTGTATTGTGTGTCTTTGAATTATACTTCTTTCCTTGGTTGTGTCGCTGCTGCACTTTCCACAGAGCCTGGCACTCTGACACTCACCCTGGGTTTCAGACTTAACAGAAGACAAAACTCTTTCAAAATGTCTTCCATTTGTTTTCATTGATTCATGAACAGCTGACATTTTGAAGATACCACATTTTCACACAGCAGCAGCAGCAGCAGCAGCAGCAGCAGCAGCAGCAGTGGTGTTAAAAAAAAACAGACCTCTGGGAGAAATGGAGGCAAAGTGACAGAAAGATAGAAGATCTAGATGGGAAACAGTGCAGGGTAAATAAAGTTTGGGTCACCTGCAGGGAGGGTATGAGAGAAATGTGAGGATAAATTCCTTCACTCATGGGAATGTGTTTGTAAGCCACACACAGAGTGGCAAAAAAAAAAAAAAACTGTGACAAAGTCATGGAAAAACACATGCAGAGCTCAAACGTAAGCTCCAATCCGACACGTCACGCAAACCAAAAATATTTAGTTTGCTTCTGCTTGGAAAAAAAAAAGTTCATTAGAGCTGCACTACTCAATAGAAATCGCACATAATATTTTATATGATGTATTTTTATGTATATTTGACTCATTTAAGTTCTATATATTTTGTTTTTATTGATAGTTACTTTTTTAAATGATTTAAATGCTCATGTGATTTGGCTCAGTTTTAATCACCACTATGTTGCTAACCAACGTGTGTAACCATGGCAACGTGCTGAAATCATGGGGACTTTTCTGTCTCCTGATCATTTACCTCCATGTACTCCAAACCATTCAAACTGAACAGGTGAACGCTCTTAATTAAAGTCTTTGGCGAGTGACCATGGTGTAAAATGGATAATCAACTCTGAGGTCTGCGTCGATTTGAATAGTCAAATCGCTCCTCCAAGGACGCCGCCCTTCTCCTCCTCACGTCATGGTTCTTTATCCTCATGTCTTGTGTTGAAATCCTTTAAAAGAAACACCTCCTTGTTGATTATCCCTTCACTTAATCACTCAATCAATATACAAATAAGATAGGTACCCCTCCTCTGTCTATTCCCCCCCCCCGTTTTAAAATCATTGTCTACTAACAGAGGGATCCAGTGACCGCTCACTGCTCTTTCATATGTGCAGCGATCGTTAGGGAAACCTAATCAGACCTGTTTTTAATTAAAGAGGCCGGAGTGTCGGTGCTGAAGGAGGAGAGAGGAGGAGGTGAAGGGAGAAGATGGCAGCAGATGAGGGTGGATGAAGGGGAAGAGGTTGAGTCTGTCTCCTGAAAGCCACTTAAATCCCTTTCTTATTAACTCGCTGTGACACATGATCTACCTCCATCCCCTCAAACACACACACACACACACACACACACACACACACACACACACACTCAGGGCTACGAACCAGCTCCTCTTACCACAAGAAGCAGCCCCTGCATCTCTGCTGCGTGGTTTTATTATGCTTAAGACGTTTGTCAATGACCCTGGTCAGCTGCAGTGCTGCATCCCACCACTCTCTGAACCACTGTAAATCCGTCTGTATTTCTGCGCTTTGTTTAATTATGATGGATCATTCAAACTAGGTTTTACGTTGACATTTTCTTATGTAAATGGGACCTAACCTTGAGCTGAAGAAGCCAGTGTAACTAAATGTGATTGACCAGCCTGGAAAAGGTGAAATTTATGAAAAGTTCATCCTGTTCCACTTCATATGCTTGTTTTTTTTTATTTATTTTTTTTTAGGCAAGAGGCTATGAGATTTCAAGAAACAGGTTTATTACAATTTGTTTCTTTAGTTATAGTTTTGGTCGTCATATCTTTAGGTTATAACAAGTCTGATCGAGTTAGTAATGTTGCTTCACTGCAAAGGAAAAGTTAGAGCTAATTTTCTGCACATAGTTTTACATTTCTACTTTGAACTCTCACAAAGAACGTACAATTCTTCTTACAAGTTAATAAGTGTAATTCATCACCAATAAAACACACTATTGCTCAATTAAATACGCTTTGCTTACTCAGCTTTTCTCAGTCTGGTACAACCAGTATAGTGGCAAAGGTTAGCCAATGTTAGCACTGTTGTACTCCACTCGAAGTGTTGCACTCCTATAGGCCTGACCTTGTCGGACTTATGACGGGCAGTCCTTCGTTTTTTGTTTTTTTTAATGCATCAAAATCGATGCAGCAGAGCTCTCTCTGGAGCTGCAGAAGTCTACTCTCAGACACAACTTTGCTTTTTTTTTTTTTTTTTTTACATATGCTGTAGTGCTCCCTTGACCCGTAAACAGACTTCGATGTGTGAAATCAGTGGACTTCTCCTTTAAGCTATGTTTTAGCATTTACCATTATCCCTTAATTGTAAACTTGTGGCCTCTGCTTAGCAAGAACGACGTCGGTTTGCCTCAAGCTGCATTCAGATTGAACGCAAAGCTTTGTTTATGAGATATTGATAGCATCTTATTGCAGACCATACAAACTGATGCACAGACAGTCGAGTTATTTTCAGCCAGATCATCTGTTTTTTTTTTTAATGGATTCCTACAGCTTCTTTGCTGGTTTGGACTATGCAGAGCAAATTTCACTTTTGATTGCATATAACCTCGTCGCCTCTAATATTCACCTTGGTCTGAACACGCCTCAAGTTTTTTTTTTGTTGTTGTTGTTTTTTCAAAAAAACAAAAGCCTGTCCCATCCCTTGCTAAATACAAACAGATCTGACAGTAAGGTGAAATGTTTTTGAGAGTTCGCCCTGGCTGAGTCTTCCATCTGCTCCTGTGGGCGTCAGGTGATTGACAGCAAGGAGAGGCCGATGTGACGATGAAACAGGTATGAAAACACTCGACTCGGGAAAAGTGAAAATGAAATAAAGCAGAAACTGCAGCGGAACCACATTAAGGTGTCATGTTTAATGTGACGGATTATCTAGCTCAGGCAATTGTCAAGTCAGTGGAGGCTGTTTTTCATGCTGTACATGGCAGCAATTGGCTTCTTCTGAAGGGAGGAAGACGTGAACACGAATATCTCTGACTGCTCAGGCTGTGACAAAATAAGAACAATGTAAAGGAGAGAGGAAACCTATTCAAAAAAGAACATTTTATTTATTAAAGAGGATGAAGAGAAGTGTTTCCCAACCATGAAAGTGCTGCGAGTTGCTTTCAGACATCTTCCTCTGCTCAGATTGAGCTGAATCTATTCTGAACTTTTTATCAAAGCCATATGTTACACATAAAATAAAACATTGGTAGGACATTAAGCAAGAACCTAACTCTGTCTTTTAAGGGTCTACTGGGTGAGCTATTTCACTCTCTAATAAGTTTGAAGTATGGTGGACAATTTGTTGTATTGCCTTGTGGAGAAGTCTGAATTTTTCTTGTGTCACTGGTGTTTTAATTTCCCTGGTTACAGTTATATCTAAATGAATATATGAAATGTGAGAACAATAACTGATTTGTCCTTTAAGCACTTTAACAAGCAAAAATATCAAACTCTCTCCGGTGTCAGCTTCTTCAGTGTGAGAATTGGTTGCTTCTTCTGTCGTTGCAAATGAAATATTGCTTTTGTTCTGTTTGTTGGATAAATCAGGCTTTTGGGGATGTCTTAAATTGGAATATGATTTTTTAAATATAATTTCCTGTATCTTAAGACACCAAACAATCAGAAGATTTATCCGCAAAAGGATCGATAATGAAGAAGTTGCAGCTCTAAAGTTGCAGCTGTTGCCCTTGCCAAGTGGTTGCATCCCTCAGACTTGGAGGCTATCTAGAGAACCAGACTGCCCACTCTCCTGTGAGAGAGAACCTAAAAAAGGGCGAGCTGTAGACTAGAGATTTGGGTTTGAACAAGTCCCAGAATGGCCGAGTACATTGGCGTTATGAATAAGTAATGACCTTCCTCCTCTCAACATCTGTCGAGGTGCCCTAAAGCAAGGCACTTAATGACTCTGGCTGTACTGGAAAGCTCCAAAGTGGCGACTGCGTATGAATGCTTAGAAAGAGCAAAAAGACTCGACTGACTTTTCTATAACAGAAAAAAAGATGCATGAAAGTAAAATAATATCCAGATCCAGCTGTGGTCAGACAGTTTGGTCAACAGCAGGGCTGAGAACACGCTACATCGACAATAAAAGATAAACCTGCCGAAAACTAATCAAACTGTGCCTCTGCAACAATCAGGGCATCAATTAGTGTGAGTGCATTAGCGCCTATTTTAGTATCAGAGCAGGCTCAGTGCTTTTGTGCCTCTAAGTGTGTCTGCATGTGTGTGTTCTCGCACAGTCCTACCGAGCACAGCCACTGAAGCAGCACAGACCCAGCTGTTTAAAAAAAAAACAAATCAGCAATCACGTTTTTCTCTTCATTTTCTACAGCGCGACATGAGGTCAGCTGTCAGTTCTTCACTGAATGCTTAATTACTATTTGGGAAACATATCTTGATTTTACTTGAACCCGGGCCTCCCCCACAGTTGCTTACTTAGCATATGAAATGATGTCATCCCTATTTATCAGCCCTGCATTATACATAGGAGGACGACTGGTTGTTGTTTACTGTATTGTGTCTGTTTATGCTTTAGCCAGATTTCCATTTTTGGACAGTCAGTTAAGAATTTAAGGGAACTGAATTGATTTTTAAAACATACTTTTGAAATGTTTATCAATTGACAGAAAGCTTTTGGACAAATATTTATGTGACTGATTAATAGTTTAAATTATCATTTAGCTAAAAATGTGAGTAAAATGTGAGTATTTGCAGTTTTTTACTGTTTCATATCATTGTGAATTTATTACTTTTGGGCAAGTTAAAGGCGTCAGCCTAACCACAGGGAAACTGTGACTGCAATTTTGAATAGATTTAGGTTGATAGGATTTATTGGAGAAAATGAAAATGATTAGTTGGAACCTTAAAAAAATAAATCTGCAAATAAATACAGAAATCTAAATCAAAATACCAATATGTTTGACCAAAATTAAAGCTCTTTACTCCTTTACCAAAATCTCTGTCTGTGCAGCAAACCCTTAATGATCGTGTTTACATGAGGGGGCGGCAGTTGCACCACCATACCCAGTAGTTTCCCACTGGGGCCATCCATGCTTAAAATCGATGCTCTCCTCACTTAGATAAAAGAATCCACCAAATGGTGCATATGATGTAAAATGCAGCTTCAGGTCTTGTCTGCTGGCATGTGTGCGGTGACGGTGACAGGACAGTGTAATCAAGGAGAGAGACCTCGGCCATTGTTATGCAAATGAGATACAATCGGGGGAGGCTTGGACTCCTTCCCAGGTTCCATTGCTGTCGTAGCATTTCAGCTGCGTGGGTCAAGTGACATGGGGAGTTTCTGCCACAGAGCGCTCTCAGTGTGAAGTGCCATTTGGTTTCTCGCATATGCATGTCCCTCATTACTGCCGGCACCTAATGTACAGGGCCATCTGTCCAGGGTTTGAGCTAAGAGATTATAAAAAGGTGTAACAGTGAATGTGACTCTTACAGTGGTGGATGGTAATGAAGGTATCGTTCACTGTATTATTAAAGAATGACAAAAGCCAAGCCACACTACACTCTCCTGCTAATGGATCCCAGCAATTATTTTTTGAATAAATCCTTCTGTCTGTGTCCATCTCTTCCTCTTGCTCGCTTTCTCTCTTCCCTTTTCTTCCTGTCCTTTCGATCCTCATTTCTGCTTCCTTTCATCTTTTCTCCCTCTGAACCTCCCTCTTCTTTTCTCCTTTTGTTCCCTGTTTCACCATTGTCCATTTTTGCCGGGCGCTCTCCTTCCACCTCATTTTTTGCTTTCTCATTACACCCCCACCTGCCCTCGTTGTCGTGCTTCTCCTCCCCTACCTTTGCTCGTGTTCTCTCCCCACCTCACTCTCGCTCTTCTTCTCTGCCTCCCACAGTCCCAGTGAAGCTGAGAGAGATGTCGCAGAAGAAGATATTCCTGGTCTTTGTTGCCATCAGTACTGTCAGTCTTCTGTTGCACCATGGGGGCCACTTCAGCTGGTGAGTGATTGAAACACACCCACACATATGCAAACACACACTTACTTACATTTTATACCCTCTATCTCTGTGAGCCCATATGGTGCTAATTACAATGAAAAATCTGACAATGGCAGCTCTTTTTCTCTATTAAAGTCAAATTAATAGAGGGACTGGCTTATTATAATACTCAGATCTGGAGACTATGAGTGCCAGTGCACTGCCAAGTTGGTCGAGGGACCAATTATAAAAGCAGAGGGAGGCAGGTCTTCGACAGCCCTGTGTTCTGTTCTCATACCATTTTAAACGTAACTTTTTGCTCACGAAATCTTTTCCCAGTTCCTGCCTTTGCTGTCTTACCCATCTTTCCACTTTTCACATATTGTTTCCACACCTTTTCTGGATCTGATGCTAGTTTGGTCTGCAGTGACCACGACATGCTGTAATGCTGCAGAGTATTCATTATGGATAAAACAAATACTACATGTGACTGGATTTTTCTCAGATTTTATATTTAGCCCCCTTTCTATGGTATGTTATTAATTTGGATATCAGAATTTTGTAAAGGATAAGAGAATATATCATCACAGTATGATTCCAAGGACAGTCAGTAATTAATTAAATGACATTGACACGCCCAGCCAAAGTGTGCGGCACAAACTAATCAAGCACACCTTATATTATCTGGCACTCTCAGGTTCTGATACTCTGTTCTCAAGTGGCTTTATCCTGCTTCATTTTCAATTCCCCAAATGTTCCCTCATTTTTACTTTCCTGTTGCATACTTCTGTCTCTTCCATTATCTGTCCGATGTCTGTGCACTTATGTCTCTAATGTCGTGATTTTATTTGGAGTGGCTGCTCCTTTTTACCGGAGCTAATGGAGCTTCAAATAAGTGATTACGTTTTCTTCTCCTTTCTCCAGGACTATGGAGGCTTTCCATCTCGGTTGTCCTGCTCTCCGTTCCCACCCTGCCCCAGGCTTGAAACCTAAACACACCAATGTGGCCTTCCTCAAGACCCACAAAACAGCCAGCACCACCATGCAGAATCTGCTCTTCCGCTTTGCGGAGCGGAATAACCTGACGGTGGCATTGCCTGTACAGGCCTGCAGCCACCAGTTCTGCTACCCACGCTCCTTCACCTCTCACTTTGTCCATCCGCACACGCTGCCACCAAACATCATCACCAGCCACATGCGCTTCAGCAAGGCAGAGCTGCAGCGCCTGATGCCGAACGACACAATATATGTCACAATACTGAGAGAGCCCGGCTCCATGTTTGAATCCTTGTTCAGTTACTACAACCAGTATTGTCAGAGCTTCAAGAGGGTCCCCAATGGCTCCCTGGAGGCTTTCTTAGAGGAGCCCTGGCGCTACTACCGGCCAGATGAAAAGGACTCCATGTATGCACGCAACACCTTGACCTTCGACTTGGGTGGAGACAAGGATCGCCCAGCAACAGATGTGGCGTATGCGCGGGCCTTTGTTGCAGAAGTAGACCGGGTTTTCTCCCTGGTGATGATTGCTGAGTACTTTGATGAGTCGCTGGTTCTCCTTCGCCATCTCCTCTCCTGGGATCTGGATGACATTCTGTATGTTAAACTCAACATGCGGACCCCAAGCTCAAAGCGGAGCCTGACACCAGGCCTTCCTGCAAAGATCCGTGCCTGGAATTCCTTAGATGCACGTCTCTATGACCACTTCAACGCCTCGCTGTGGCGCCAGCTGTCAGCTCTGGGTCCGGCCTGTGTGGCAAGGGAGGTACGACTTCTTCGTCGAGCCCAGGAGAGGCTCATGAGAAGCTGCTTTGGTGGACGGATGCCGCTTCTCCGCTCAGCAGCTCAGATCAAAAACAAGGATCTCCGCCCCTGGCAGCCTAGTGGAAAAGTCGACATTGTGGGCTACGATCTACCAGTGAATCTCAGCCGTGGCTTCTCAAGTCAGGCCCAGGAGCTCTGCCTCAAGCTCATCATGCCAGAGGTCCAGTACACACGGGTTCTTCTACGTTCCCAATCACTGCGCTACCGTCGAAGCTACCAGCTCCGGTCTCCACAGCAGTCACACCCCCTCCAGCAGCCCATACGTACAGTCCTGCCTCGGCATTCTCAAGTGCACCGCAGTCAACAGCCTCCTGCAGCCCCAGGCCCTGCCTCAGGAACAGGGTCCACTGCCACCTCAAAGCCTGCTGCAGGAACTCAAGGTTGGACCACAAAGATCAGGTCTAAATCCTCACAGACCCAGGCCTCATAGATGGGCCTGGATGGAAAGCAGAGACTTGAATATAATGTGAGTGCCCAACAGACTGCATCGTTCTACCCATCCTGATCCACAAGACTATGATTGGCTGGTGGGGGGTTTTGGAAACACTGGCGTCCTTGGAAAAAGTCTGGGTTGTTCTTGAATCAATGTCTTTCTTGTCCCCTCCAGACAGAGTTTGGGATAAAAATAAATTAAGAAAAAGGAGGGAAAGGGGGTAAGACATATCTGGACTTGAACTTGAATCTCTCCCCTCTCTGGTCTGCGAAACAGTATCAGGATTGGCAGACACAAGGGTGGGAGAAATCCACACTGGAACTCGGCTCAGTTGTACACCTCTTCACGCCCGACAAAGGCGGATGGGAGAGGGTTTTAGGGTGAAAGTGGTTCTTTGAAACAAATCTGTTATGTGCAACCAGGATTCAATAGCGAAGTGGCGATATCAGGCCTATTGTGAGGCACAGAGTGGGCTTTGTGTGTATCACACTGGTAAAGTATCATGTTACTTGCTTTCATTCTCTGTTTCTCGAACTCTCGTTTGCTCTCTCTCACTAACATATGCCACTTAAAGTCCTTGAGAGAGACATAATGACGTAAAGGGATCAGCTGTCAGGTCTCCAAAGAGCCTCCTAAGAGGCCAGACAGACACTGAGATTACCCCCAACCATTATTACAACAGCACAATAAACAACTCTTCTCTTCTTCGTCTCTTACAAACTCTAGATCTTAAAGCAATGGAGGTAGAGGGGGGTTAAAAGATACACAGCAAAAGTGGGAGACCTTAACCAGAGGGTAAGCATAAAAACCGCTGGATACTCAATTTGGCCATCCATTATGACCAAGACCCACAGAAAGAAAGAACTCACACATAAAGTCTGTGTCTCTTCAGCCTTCAGCTGACCTCTCTGGCCTCCCTGCTTGCTTCTCTCCATCCTCCATCCTCTCATCCCCCGCTGCTACCCTCTGGCCGGGCCCTCAGTCTAGGGAGAAGCCATTAAATCTTGCTTTCTTCACCCTGGTTCACCTCTGATTGCAGTCTCCCTCGGACCACAAGCTGGGATCCCATCATGCATTGTAGAAACCTTACGTTGAAGGCAAGGTTTCAGGATGTGGGGTTTTACTTTTAATCTTGGGTGTTATTGCACTAAGATCTCCAGGCCAGAACTCTCTATGAAAGACATGGATTTAATAACCTACCAGCAACCCCATCATACTGGCACAAGCAAAACCATAAAACAACTTGACAGGACAGAGTTAAAGCCTGTGGGTTGCAGTGTTTGAATATTTAATCATCTCATCTCACAGCCCTCCTATGGCCCATGTGCTTGGGTTACACGGTTGTACGTTTTCATTAAGGACATGATGGACCAGACGGAAGCTGCTCATTTTGAACCCAGAAGCGCAGGAGGACAAAGCGAGAGTGATCATGTCGAATGCTTAAAGCCTCTTAAGGCTCGTGGTCCAGCTGGGTTGACTGGGATCTTAAAATGTCATCACTTATCTCAGCTGTGATCCATTTTTAATGCATTCTGCTCATATTTAACGTGTCATTTATGTTCTTTTATTCCTCCAGTGATCAGCAGGGTACTGGTAAGTAACTGGGGGGCGGAGGAAGGATGTCTGGGTATGTATGTGTGAGTGTGCGAGAGTGTGAGTGATGTTTTTTTTTTTTTTTCATGGCCATCCAAGTTGGCATGGCAACAAAAGGAAATCATGCGTGTGAGATTTATTAAAACTATGTATTATTTATTATTGGGACTTAAAGAGTCCTGTTATTGTATTTTTAACTGTTTTTTTTTTTCATGAATCACTGGATAAAAATTGTGCTTTACCATCTAGGAAGTGGACCATCCTATGTTCAGCCCACCACTTAAGGCAACAGCGATGGAACAAGTTTTACATAATGCAGAACTACAAAGACCACTTCTGAAAACCGCACATAGAAACACGTGTAGTCGCTTTAAAATTAATCTTTAATTCTGCAGTGCTTAAGTGCTCAACCACAAAATGCTTTTGCGGTTGGAGCCCGTCACACTGTAACTTTCAATAATGATAAACACACAAACCGCTGCTGCTCCGACAGGAATAAAAAGTGGAACGGGAGGGGGGGGGGCAGACCTGAGCAGAGAATACAATATTTTATGAAGTGGCTGTGAATATCTGAATTCAAAGTGTGCTTATCTGAACTTACCGGGGGAACCTCAGCTTTAAAAGCATGAGATGCACAGTAGTTTTTATTTATTTACAGGCATTTGTGTTCAGATATGTGTAATATTTTTTCCAAGGCACATACACTGTAAAAGCTACACACCTTGGCTCAGTTCACTTTAACGGATAAGCCTGCCATTTTTGTATGTTTTTCCTTCTGTCAACAAATCCCAAGAAAAGACCAAAAACAAGAGTACGGAAGTCTGTCTGCCAATTTCCTCACCCTGTTAGCTGCACTCAGCCTCAAGCGCATTGATTCCTCACCAAGGCATTTTTAAAACAGGTCTCAAATATATATAGTTTCATATTTTAAAAAATCTCAGTAGTTTCCTAAAACAGCTGGGCGCTGTAGTTTTTAGCAAATGTTACTCAAAAATAAATGAATAAAGCATTTGTTTGGGACTGTTTCCGGCTGTGGATGGATACAAGCTTGTTGCTCAAGTGAGCATTTAAGCCAGCAGGATGGTGTATGTGGGATCAACTCAAAATAAACTACAATACCCATGTGCATTGTAATGAAAGCACATGTCACTCAGTGCAACAGTGTGGCTCATTTGTGTTTTTTAAATTGTTTTTGAGCAACAAAGGATCTCTGTGGCACAGAGGAATTAACTGTTTATATATACTTGTTAATATGATCAGTTCATTGTTTGTGTTGGTCTTTTAATGAGATTTGCTGACAGCAAGAAAAATACAGAATATTGTCAAACTTATTCTTTAAACGAGTTTACTGCTGATGCTGATCCTCAGCTGTATTTTAATTCATTTGAAAGTGCTGTAAAATAACAAGAAAACACTGTATTTGTGTTGTTTGTCATTCATTAAGCTTTTATGGCAACCCAAAGTGTTCATTATAAAATAAATAAATAAGACATTATTAAATTAATAGCCATGAGAATAAATGCAAACAACAGAGTATATAGTCATAAAATTTTGACTTCTCTAAATCACCTTGTTATAATGCAATGTTTTCTCATACTGCTTCTTTCCACCATAACAGGGTTTATTGCAGGTCATTTTTGTTTCATTCCAAGTTTTATTTTTATATGACAACACAATTTTTCCCCAGTTTCTGTTTCATTTAATAATGCCACCACAGCTTGGTGGTTGGCTGTTGCCTGGGTCTGACTCAAATTTTGTAATAAAAACTGTTGGAATGAAATAAAAACGACCAGAAATCTGTCATTTCATCCTGCGTCAACCCAAAGTTTTGAAGATTTATTGGGTTGTTTCACCATTTCATGGGTTTTTCTGTATTTTTTTCATGGCTACTTTATAATGTCTGATTTATTAACTTTATTTTGAACATGTTGGGTCTCCATAAGCACTGGTACGGAACCTGAAATGATTACTGATTGCTGATAACCTGATGTTTATTGAACAATGCTGGGATATTATGAGGTACACATACAGTATATTGAGTATACAGTAATAAACTGGCGCTCAAACGTATTCCTGTAGTAGATCAGAATAGGTACAGTATTTGCAAATGCTTTTCCTCCCATGTCTGTGTCTTACTGGGCGCCAGCTGAACAAAATGTCGTGTCCCCTCAACTGTTCATTTATGATCCATTTCTCCCTTGCTGTGAGTCTTTTTAAGTGCTCTTTTGATTGTTCGAGTTGTTCGCCTGGCTGTTCTGCTTCTTGTGAGAGAGTTTCGGTAATGGTCATGCTGTCATGTCTAAGAGTCTGCCATTCCTCTCTGAAAATGCCAGAGAGGCTGTAAAAACAGCACTCTGAAATCTCATCGACTTAACATTAGTTGCCCTTCTCTTTTCGAGTGACATTGTAAAGCTGTTGTTTTATATTTTTGTTTTACTAGAAAATGAAACTGGGCTTCTTACTCGTGGTGTCCGAGCAATTTGGGGCCTCTGCTGAGCCTTTATGTTGCAGGGAAGTAAAAAAGAAACAGTTCATTGTCACTGGGTGAAAAATACTTGATAATTCTTTGACTGCATTTTCTTTGATCTGCTCGTTTATTTTCTCTGTTTATGAGCTTATCTGTGAAACGAGGAGAACGAGACCTTGTGGTTCAGTGGAAGAGTTTGGGGCGTGTGACGGGGCTCAGAACAAATGGCTAGCGACAATCAGAGCTAGGGGCCGCAAAGCTTTGTAATGATGGGTGGTGAACGTGACAAATAAAGTTTGAATGATTTCAATTCATCTGGGGCTGAATGTGTGTTTGTTACTGCCATTTCTCTTTTCAGTGCAGATTTATTCAAATATGCACTGACTTGAATTATTCTGAATATTAGAGAAATGCACACGCACACTCTTCATCAAGAGCGGTATGTAACGCGCAGCGACAGTTGCTCAATTAAGATTCTGATTCTAAATGGTTTCTATTTCCCTGAAGACCCAAACCAGACATTTCAGCCTGCAATCAGTTGTTTGAAATTGCCTCCATCCAGCACGTCTGCCTAAATGAATGAACAAATTGCTTCTCACAGGGACAAAAACAAAATGCAAAGCAACGGGTTTGATATGACTGTGATTGAAGCAATCACGACGCCGTGCCCTTCTCCGCCTCTCAGTCTGCTGTGAGGTGGCCCGACTGCCCCAGCACCTCTCTGTCGCCTTTCTCTTATTGCTCTTATCTCCCATATAATCGTGGGTAATCATAAGTAGCACCTTCATAGTTACAGTAATGTTATAATAACATAACTACCTTTTTTTAATTTTACCTCCTCCTGAAACAAACTTCGGCGAGTCAGGTGCCGTAAAGAGATATTTCACAAGACAAATACTGAACAACAGTGTAGAGACAGCGAGATCTCAATATTACCCACCAGTGTCCGCTGTGCAACAGGTTCGATCCCTGCTCTTCTCTTCACTCCGACATCTTTACTCACCAGGTCTATATTTGTCTGAGCATCTATGATGTGTGAAATTCACTTTAGTGTGCATATAAATGCCTATATTTATTGATAATAATGAATGGCTTATTTCATTGGTTATTGATTTTTTAGGTATGTGAGTGGACCACTTTGATCCAGACTGAAATATCTCAGCACCCATCATTTGCATTGGCATGAAAACATTCCTGTCTCCCTCAGAATGAATTGTAATCACTTTGGTGATCTGACTTTCCCTCTAACTCATATTTGCCTTATCATTTTGAGCATGTAAGCACAGTAATGTTAGCATTTAAGCACAGCCTCCCAGAGCCACCGGCACGGTCCGTGGACTCTTGTTTACAGACATATCACAGACTGTTTTTTCTAAGTGCTAATGTCAGTGCTCCAAAATCTGTGAAGCAGGAGGGAATGCTATGGTTTCCCTTCTGCTAATTTTCACTGTTCGGGAAACACAGATACAAAATAATGATAGGACGCCATGCTGCATATAGTAATTAGTTACCACACTGGTCATGAATGAGCTGCATGCAGATTTTACATATTATTGCAGAACACAAAAGTGTCAGCAAAACATATCTAAACCATTTGGAAGTGAATATTCTCCTAAGTAGCTGACTTGCAAATATCTTTTATGTCAACACTGTTTTATCAGTTTTATTATTTATTATTATATTTTATTTTATTCCTGGTATGTCTGACTTGGTGCTACATGATAAAAAGGTGTCTTACAAAGTCTTGTATTTCAGCTAAGTAAATGCTAATTTGGCAAATGAAAAATTGCAAGTGAAGCACAACTGTGCAACAGCTCCACATGGTGATATGATCCCAATCCACCCTCTTCACCTCATTAGTTTGTTACTAACACATGTTCGTTTCATTTGCAGTCAACCACAAACAATTAATGTCACACAGTTGGTTTGATTTCGAATCTGTGTATTTGCTTTTGACCTTTCATTGTTTTATGTGGAGTGTTTTAACATCACTCTGTCACATTAAGGATTTGTTTCTTTGTCTTTGAGTTACCATGGTTACCTTCCTGGTGGAGCAAAAGGCTGAGGACTCTCAAATCCTGGAGCCGGTTCATTGGGCCAACCCAGAGGTCAACCCAGAAGAAAGGAAAATACAAAAATAAGATCTCTTCTTTTTCTTTTCTATTTTTCTTTGATGCGATTTAGCTCAATTTACGATCAATATGAAATTTTGACAATTTATTTTGTATTTCTTTATCTCAATTCCTAAGATCTTAAGATCTAAGAGTCTTTTTTCTCTCTCACTGCTCTGATCTTTACTTGTCTGAAATGATCAGCTCTTAAGACAACAGTAAGATCTTAAAGAAAACTTGACTGGCTTATAAATGAGTCTGCACAACACCTGAAATTGTGACTGTGATCAGACGAAGGCTTGTAAGCTCAGCATAAGATCTCCTGCTTTTCTTGTGTTTCTCCTCTTATCCTCAGATTGGACAGGATGGATTTCTCAGACTTTGATCTCTTCTTTTGCTCTTTATTTCTCCTAAGGAGGGGTTTGTGAGAAACAAGTCAGAATTCAGTGATCTCCAAATAAGATCTTATTTATTTCTGAGACATCAAAATCTTTTCTCGTCCTCTGGGAAACCATGTGCTGATGCATCACGTCCATCTGTGTTTACCCCCTTGTATGTTCTTTGGTTTGTCCAAGCCAGTATATATGTTACCTTATGTCACTGTGTTAGGTCGGTTTGTTCAGCAACTACAACAATGTGTAAACTACTTTAATGAATTTGTTATTAGCAACACTGGTAGTCACTATCTGGTCTATCCTGCATTACAGGAAACAGCTGAGCGTGGGGAACAAAATGTCCAATCACCAGGGACATCAGGCTTCCACTCACAAAATGACATTTAACTCCATAACAACGCGCAAGCAAACACACAGGCCTGCATCGTGCACCCAAATGCATTACTTCTCTTGTTAATGTATAAATAGGCTTTTACACATGCACACAAAAGCCTTTCAGACATAAACAAACAGATTCCCTCGCGACTCAAAAACCAAAAACGAGACCTCAAACACCAGCAACGCAACAAACACACATGAGGACTGAGGGAAATTCAAGACTATACACTCCACCACAATGGATTTCATTATTTCCATAACCATGTATTTATGTGTTGCGCACATGCTGTTCTCTGTGGCAATTCATAGGATTAGTCATTTGAAAGTGCACAAGTGGAACTGTGGGTAAATTGCCGGCAGTGAATTGTCGTAGCTTAGCTCAAGTGCTTTGCCTTGATTGCACTATGATTGGGCCTAAAATGTCAGGCACCTATTCATCACGGAGGAGAAAGTGCATTTCCAGGCTTTATGTGTTCCAGCTCGTTGGCTCACGTTGCTGTAATCACAGAAAAAAATCATGGCCCCGGGGTTAATTATGTTTATACTTAAACACCAACTCTAATAATAGCTGCAGATTGATTTTAGCCAATGTATGAATAAGTAACACCCCCACTTTTCACTTATCTGACAGAATTAAAGCAAAATGAAGTAATTTTTTTTAAATTTTGTTGCCTCCAGACATCACCCGATCATATTTCTATCTTGACGTCGACCAGAGAGACAAATTAGCTTCTTCAGATACTCACTCAACACATCTTCAGACTTGGACCTGCTCCCAGTAACTTCACTTACTCTGATAGACTTGAGACTTGAGATTGACTTGTCTCAAAAGACTTGAGCCTCATAGACTTGAGACTTGACTTCGTAAAGACTCACTTTCACCTGGATAATGAAACCATTTAAGTCTCATTTAGAGACATGAAGCACCCCAGTCACTTGACTTCAGACTTGCTCAGATGAAGCTGAGACGGACACAAATGGCCTGAACTCTCCAAAGACTTGATTTGGCATGAGAGTGGATCGCAAAAACAAGCAAGATTTGATTCTGACTTGCACTAAAAGACTGGAAAGAAAATGTAGAGATTAAAAAAAGATAATAATTCTCTAGGATACAAAGAATTGGTCTCTTAAACTGTAATCAAACCAAATGTGATCCTTTAATGAGTCTCATTATCTGTCAATTTCCTGAGGCGTCTCTGTATAATGTCATGTATCTTTTCATAATACCTCAGTGTCTACTTCACTGCCTCAACAGTTCAGCTTTAACACCAGCGGGAGGATGAACGCAGCTCTCCAGCTCTTTTGTCAGGCTGTGTTGGCGGCGGATGTTCCTGGCTAAATGCAGTCCAGCTTTGTGAGTCACAGAGAGCAAGGAGGCACCGTGGCCCTGAGGTCTCAGTGTATTTTTGCTTTTTGTGAGTCAGAGCGTGTTGGAACAATGCAGGAGTGCAGGGGGCTGGCTGGGTGGGCTGTTAGAGCAGCTCATCCCTGATAATGTGCGCTCATCCCATCTCTGAATAACCGCGCCGCTCGGCTCAGAGGTGCCACCGACATCAAATCTACCATTTATTCTTGCTTTCGATCTCCTTCCCCTGCAGAGAGAGAATTTATAGTTTTACACTAGTTACACAATGGAAGAGGAAGTTTTCATTACCTTGTAAATTAAAGTTATTCAGGTCAGCTGATTGTCCGAGTTCAGCCGAGTCACATTAGTCTGACCTTTTTTGCTATTCAGTTACCTGGAAAACTTGAAGGTTTCGATCATTGCACCTGTTCCTTTAAAACGTTTCTTTGTGCATCAGACATCAAATACGTGAGGTGAATGTGCTTCTAAATCACCAAAGAAAGAAACAAGTGTGCAGTCAGATGAAATGGTACTTGGGGGTGAATTGTGGGCGGCTGTGTAAACATTTTCTACACAAAGTAAGAAATATATTTTTGCTGTTTTATTAATAAAACATAGAACACAAACAAATTAACTCAACTCTAGTTTTACTTGATTAAATTAAAGACTTCAGTCGGTAGAACAGGCAGAATGGGTGAAGTGAAAACAAGGCAGTGGTCAGCCACAGGAAACCCAAGAAAGAAGGCAGAATAACAAGAAGAAGAGGGCTGGAATTATAATGACTGGATGGGACAATAGATAATCCAGCAGTGAACAATGGCTAAAGGGCTTGTGTGTGTACTCGGACTGAGATGATGAGGGAATTGGGAGAAGGTGTGTGGGCTGAAGCTGTGGGTGTGGAGCTCAGGGGATGTCGGAGGGCGGGAACGTACTGTAGGACAGGCAGACTTTGAAATGAGATGAGTGACTGATTGTTAACAGAACAAAAAAAAAAAAAAAGAGATGCTATGACTCAGTTTTTGGTGCAGCCTATTTATGTCCAAACCAAATGTTGTTTTTTTTTTTTTTTTACATAATTAGCTTGCAGGAATTTTAGCCAGACCGGATGATCCTATTTTAAATAATTACCATCCAGTACTTATATTAAGTGACGGGAAGTGGTGAAGCCTGTATGTAGCAAGGTGAAGGAGGTGGAGGGACGCGTGAGTTTCATTCATGATCCTTTTATTAATCACCTTCCCAATCTTTCGCAAACCATAATTATCGTGCATATTGTAGTTGTCCAACGTGGTTACACAAAAATAGTAAAATTTGTAGTTCACATTGTATTTGTCCTGAAAAAACCTGAATCTGTATTTCTGCTCCCGTTGGAACATTTTTTGAAACCATGCTGGGTTATTTTGTCTACACAGCTGCCCTTTCTCAAATATGTGTTTGCAGGGGTAAAATTTCAAAAAAAAAAAAAATGTATTAGTGTTTCCAGAAAAGTTGATGAAACCAGCTTGAAATGTTGGTTCTGTTCAGTTTTGTATTTATTTTTTTTTTTAGTGGTTTTGCTGTTTGTGTGAGATGTAATGGTTGTTGTGTCTGCACCTCAGACAGCCAAGCACCTCCTCTGTCAGTTTTGTATGTTTTTTCAACACCATGAAAATAATTTCCTTGTCTGACTCTGGACATAATGCAGGCTTTCACACTGAGAGAGGGTCGGACAGAGGGGCTGAACAGATGAAGGAAAGAAATGATGAAATAATGATGTGATCTGGTGATGAGAGGAAAGCCTGTTCAGCAGACTTCAGTCAGCTCTGATCACGCACAGTGCATGGCCAGGACTGTGATCATGCTTTAGCCGGAGGGGCAGACGGATGGACAGATGGATGGACGGCCATCAGCCGATGTTATTTGTTGTTGTTGTTTTTGTTCACATAAGCCAGTGAAAAGATGGAGGTTAGGTCTTATTTCTGACTTAATTAGCCCCCATCTCTCCCTCTCTCTCTCTCTCTCTCCAGTATGTGTGTGTGTGTGTTTGGGATGTGGAGGGATGCCTGAGGGAGAAAGAGAGGAGCTAAATGAGCTCTGCATAAACATGAAATAAACAAGTACTTCTGCACAAGCACTTGATCGCAAAGGCATCGCGGGGGGAAAAGAAAAAAAAAAACAGCTTCTTCAAAACCTTTGCCTTGACTCACTTACTGACATGCACAGACTTTCAGATTCACAAAAGCCTTAATTAAACAACATCACGGGGGAGTCTACCTTCAAAGCTGTCTGTGTATGCAAATGCAGAGTCCAGCAGTGCGAAAAGGCTGGAAACAATATTGGCCGGAGAAAACCTGAGGGAGCCTGGGGTAGAGCATGGAGGACATTGGACGTAAATCAAAACTGCCCAATATGGACATAATTCCTAGGGATTAGGGTTGCAAAAAGCATTTACTATTACAGCTGCATCTGTCCATCTATTTTGTGGTTCCTGAGTCAGCAACATAACCCAGAAGTTCTAAGGACAAATAGGAGGTATAATCCCCCCCTGTTCTTGGTGTCCTTCCAGTTGCATATATCTAGAAAACCTCCACTGTGAGGCCTAAAGGGACTGATCCACCAGTTCTTTCCACACTCCTCACCTTGTCCCTAAGCTTCTGTCCACCCTGCAAACTCATTTTGAGTTTCCTGCAAGACGACAAACAAAAACAAATAAGGATGACCAAACCCTGATAACCAAAAAAAAAAAAACTGCAGAATTTAGGTAATTTGCAAAAACATCACATAGCAAACAGTTCAAACCATCATTTATTTGCCATGACTACATTCTTTTGCTTGTACAAAGGGAGAATTTTGCATTAGCATTAAAAAAAAAGTCCAGCGATGTTCTTGTCTGTTGATAGAGTCGTAAAAAGAAATTTAAATAAGGCTTAAAGAAGTTTTTTGTTAGTTTTGCTATTGCTGCATAGACAACGTTAGCATAAACAGCGGTTAACTTACTAGTCTCGAGGAAAAGTTTCAAGTTCAGCATCGAACCTCACGTCTTTTCTCAACAGAATCTGTCTCCAGAGGTGGAAAGCAACCCTCTTGTTTTGCTTCTGTTTCTACCTCTACTTCTGCTGAAGTTAGCATGCTAACCAGCTAGCCCCGGCCTGGTCGGACCGGTCGGACACCTCATATTTCCCACCTGCTGAAGTTTGTGAAATACGATGGGCTGATTCAAAGAGCAACCTCGCACCAAAAGCGGGGGGGAGACCGATGATTACGGATGATGAGTTGCAGGGAAAAGATCGGGAATGAGAGGAAACACATTAAAAAATCATGTGCCATCAAGCCCGTTGTGTGTTGTGTGCCGGATGCCTGTGCTGATTGCTGATCACATGCCCATGCTGAGAGCACACATGCGATCATACAGCAGCACACACATCCCGTCCGTCCTATACTTTTTCTTCACTGCATAGATGGAGGAACCCTCAAACTTTCAAGCCGATGTGGCATCCTGCATTCACGCGCCAGGAAACTCAGCCAAAATGCACATATATAAAAAATAAACACACACAACCCTTGTTTTCGTCAAGCTGTGCAGGGGCTCCGGTGGCTGAATCGACTGCGAACCTAAAACCTCCACCTACGGCCCCGTTGTTTTTACGAAGACTCCCATGACCACAGTTCAAAGCACGCCTCATACATCCCTCCACAGTGCGCCACTCTCTGACCCTGAGCCCACACAGGAGCTGTGATCTAAAATAAAACGAACACTTTGTTCCCTGCAGAGTGAAGCCCGCTCGATATCGATGAGAGATGTTCCTGTGAGTTTGTGTCAGAGACTTGGTGAATATGTGTTTTACATACTGAAGTTGGTTAATATATATGTTGGTTGGAAAGCAGTGAACTGAGTCGTTCAGTGTGTAGTTCCGTGTACGTGTGAAGACATACAGTATATTCTGCACACGTGTGTTTCTGTGCTGTTTTAATGCAGTGCATGAGGTGTACATCTGAGGTAGTGAGCTCTTCTTTTGTCTTCTCTGCGGCGAATTTTATATCTTTGCCATTGCGTGTGTGTCTGAATTTGTTTAGCGGGCTGTCAGGTTTATTATTGGCTGGTTGTGGAAACTCCTCCATAAACATTCATTAGCTCCAAACTTCAAGCAAGAAGGCAAGTCCAGGGCAAGTGTGAGTGTGTAGGTGTACAGAGCTACAAAGAGCATAGGAAATGACACAGACTGCGGCTGGGAAGATAACTTTTCTCTTCTTTTCAGTTTCAATCATCTAAACCCAGACAGAGAGATTTCATAAGTCCACAGTGTCAGTGGTATGTATTGTTCGTAAACCAGGTTTGATATGATTTAATGTAAAATTTAAACCCCATAAAAATGTCCCAGTGTGGTGTGGTTCTTGAAATGCTGACATTTTGGAGACAGGTGTTTGTCACCTGACGGAAACAGTCTGGTCCAGTTGATTCGGGCAACGACAAAATTTCATTTGGCTAAGATTTCGCAGGTAAACGTTGATGTCTAAGTTTGCCTCATCAGTCTCATCTTAGCTTTGTTACGTCTGCCCTCATCTTTCTTTATTAGTGTGGTTAGTTTAATGAACTCATATTAATTAGCTTGTAGCATAGATCACCTGAAACCTGGTCAGTCCACCACTTTGGTCCAGACTTAAATATCTCACAGACGATTTATTTATAAATCTAGTACAGATACTCCTGATCCCAGAGGATCGATCCTATTGACCCAGGAGAACAGCCGTGTGTTTTTCTCTAACACCAGCAGGAAGTCAAAGTTTCCACTTGTACAGACATTCAGGGCTGACTCATCCCCTGACTGTCATCAGGTTGAAAGTGTCACTTTGTCCAATTCTCTGACTTATGACCAAATACCTGCAAATAAGCAAATGTTGGCATAATAACATCAAGCCAAACTAAGATGGTGAACATGATAAACATTATACATCCATTCAGGTGAGCTGATTATCCTGGTATTGTCCAACAATGGTTTACTGAGACTAATGGAAGCCGTGCCGTAGGTCTATTACATTAAAGATGGCTGTGTTTAATTTCTGTTTCAGAGTTGCAGCTGAGGTGTGCCACGGCTCAGGAACTGGCCGAACTAAATGTCACGAAGCCACTGTTGTTGGTCATTAATTAGACCTGCGTGCTGCCTGCTGTGACATGTCAAAATGTCTGTATGAGTGACTTAGTTAACATGATCCCCCCACACATTGCTCCAGGACTCCAGCCACGGCGAGGTCGGAGTAATCGTCAGTCTGACTTTGTGATTCACACTAATACAGCGTCACTGTCACTGCACAAAGATAAATAATATCTATTTCTCTTTAGAAATCACAATTTTAACCACCAACAACAACCACCAAGGAGATATTTATTTATTTATACCTAAGTAAAAATATCTAATTTCAGTTTGAGCAGAATCAGCCAACATAACGGTGGGTGCATTTCTGTGCACCTGTCTGTCACGTGCAGCTAACAATTCAGTTTAGGCAACAAATCCAGTTAGGATTTAAGTATCATTTTGATCCCGGTAAAATAAGATTAACTATGATTAAAAAGCAAAAAAGAAGCTAAAAATAACTTAAGTGATATCACCTTTATTTTCCTTCCTTTCTTTACTTCAAAATCAGACTGTCCTCAATCATTTTGCCTTCATATTGTTCTTTATTGGGTGGAAAATGCAAGTGGAGCACCGTATTTCTGTATTTCTCTTACTTGTCACGCACAGAGCTTCACACTCATTTCACCAAATTACGTCACATGTTCATAACGTCTGAATGTTGAAAGCAGCATGTTTACATTTACACGTGTTTACAGTTACAGAGTTACAGTTACAACGCCCCTCGGCCTCACAGAAGACTTTTGTTTTGGTTCCTTTTTGCTGCAGCGGTGTAATGAGAAAGCGACAGCAGGCGGTGTCAGAGAGATGACAGGGGCCCGTCTCACTTTCATTAAAACCTCACACAGCCCCGACTGCACCCGCAGATAAAAGAGCAGAGGCGGAAGACAGGAGGGTAATTGGAACAGCAGTATATGCAAATATTTAGCCATTCAGAGGGTTCAGGGATGTATCTGTGTGTGTGTGTGTGTGTGTGTGTGTGTGTGTGTGTGTGTGGGGAAGTGGTGGGTGGTTAGGCTTGTGTATCTGTATATTGTGAAAATAAGTTACATGAGACTATGAAAACATCCTCATATAACATCCTAATGCAACATCTTTTCACAATGACGAGTATATAACAGTAACACATGAGTTATCATTTTGAACCGTGCTAGGAATTCATTTAGTTGAATATGAAATGATGTGATTTTTCTATTAGGAATTAATAACCCCTGTAATGTTTCTTGTATTGATCCGATATCATTACTAGTTATTAAAATCCTGTATGTTGAAGCTCTCTCGTGTAGGCATGATGAGGCGGAGGATGTCGGTTGTCATGGGTTACTCCCGGACTTCTAAGAGGCGAACTACCTTTTACCCCCCTTTCGTTCTAGGCTGAAGAGCCAGTTCGTAGCTGGTGCCTCATCTCGAACCGACAGCTGAAGAACCAGCTCTTGGTCGGGAGAACTGGTTCAAGAGCAGCACCAACACTTTCCAGAACCAAGAACCGCTTACGTCAGAGGCTGGGGGTTAGATTATTGTGACCTACCAGACTGAGTTAAGCTTTGTGATCGCCATGAAAAAATAAAAAAAGGTTGAGCCAGTGTAGCATCTAGTCTGACTAATCAAAAGAAGAAGAAGAGGAAAAAAACAGAGCTTCAGTAAAACCCTTGTAAAAAGACAATGTGGTCTGACACTAGCGTTGGTGGCGGACCACGCTGTGGTTGCTGGGAAAGCGGAGACATAAACAGATGTGGGCTACACAGTGACGTGAGGATGTGGCTGTATGGGGGCTCGCTACCCTGCGGAAAAGCAAGAACCAACTCTGAACTGGCACTAGATCTGCTCTGGAGGAAAGGCGGTATCTGATCCAGCTGATCTCACAGCCCTGGGAGGCCGAGGAATCTCTGTGGACTCAGCACTTTGATCCTTTCACAGAACTAATGCAGAACCTGGACCTGCTTCACAACCAAAAACACATGGAAATTTCACTTTTTACAATATGGGACCTTTAAGAAACATATAAAGGCCTGGATAACATTTAGCTCGCACACATCACAGAGCTGTATTTTGAAGTGTGTAAAAGAGAGTTTGTAGCTTGCGGTGGTCTGTTGTGTTCTTCTCCTTCCTCCTTTGTCTGCACTGTGAGCCTCTGCTGCGAGGAGCCAGTCTGAATAATTAGTCGCCGTGTGATGAGGGCGTCGCGTACTTGGGCTCGGCCTTTTTGAGCAGAGTGCAGGCACGTGTGGCATTTCGTGCTGTGTTGGGTGCATGGGAGGGGAGGGGGTTTGCTTTAAGTTTCTGTGTGGATGTGTAAAGTGTGTTTTAATGTGCAGTGAAAGTTCGTCTGTTCGTGTGTGTGTGTGTGTGTGTGTGTGTGTGTGTGTGTGTGTGTGTGTGTGTCTTCTCCCCAAGCGGCTGATGTCACTCAGTAGCCGAGCGGAGGAGCATCTCCGGTTTCCTGGGCTCACAAAGAAAATAACGGCCGCTCTGTTGCAGCGCTCCATTCTTCCAGCAGCCTGCGGAGACCTGGTGGGCCTAACAGGGGACCCCTCACCCCGCTCATTATCAGCCACTCTTTTTCTCTCTCTTTCAATGCCCCCTCTCACACACACATTTCATTTTCTCTGCCCTTTTCCTGCCTTTTTCTTTCCCTCCATCCTCTCGTGCGTCTTTCTCACAGCCTCTCTGTCTGTATCCCAACCTCTCCTCAGTCCTCTGGCCTTCGCCGGCAGAATTTCACTTCTGCTGCCAAAGAAGCTTAAAAACGATTAAAAAACCATCATGTTGGCAAAAGAAAATCCTCAAAGGACACAACCAGTGAAGATCAAAGTGTAAATACATCACATTCTTCCTCCCACCACCTTTCTATCTTCTTTCTAAGATTTTTCCGACACCTCTGACTTTGACAAAACACCAGTGAATTATGCATCTCACTTCACCGCTGCAGCTTTTTTCTTTTCTTTAATTATGATTCATGTTGTGTTTCAAAACAAGCAGATGTGTTTCTGACTGAAGCTGAGAGTGACTGCATCTCTCATGGAGGAGGGAGCGTGCTTTTCTGTTGCCTTGTTTCAATAATGCAACAGTCTGAAGCATTCATCCATACATCATTCAGAGGACTGGGCTTCACTTTCCTCTCGCGTGCTTCCTGAACGCACCACAACAAACTTTGTCAACAAAACTCAAGTTTTTGTTTTTGTCTGATTTTCACAGTAAAATTCTCTTTTATTTTTAAAGAGGAGCTGATGGCTCTTAAATTGATTTTCACTTTGATTTTATGTCCCCAAACATCTAAAAGTTGGTCTTTTTGCAAGACGATGCTCACCACTGTGTTTTACATTGACTTGGGGACCAAAGGGTTCAATGGGGCCCCAAAGCCAGAGTGTCTGGGTAAAGTTACTCTTATAAACATTTCTTGCTGACGAGTCAAAAGGCTCAGTCAAATGTTTATCTGAAAACATCTTCACTGTGGGGCTCTGCTAGGTCACATGGGACACCTTTGGGCATCTGTGCCCAGGGGCCCGTCATTTCACACTCACAGTCACAAGGTCCTCTGGTGACAAGCACAGCTCAGGAAGACCTCTGCTGGGAGAAAACCAGCTGCTGATTTTGACTCCATGTGGTATTTAAGAAAAACAGAGAATGTGGTACCTCTTCCTAATCATTAATAAATGACTTGTTCTTGTTTTGTAGATCAGCTATGAGCTGGTACCTTGCCAGGTGTGAGAAATCTCACAGCTCCACAATGAAATGAAGGTTTAGCTATTTTAAATAGTGAAATATTGTCGGTTGAATATGAAACTGTGATGGGACTAATTAGACTGTGGCACAGGACGCTAAAAGAATGTGGACACATGGACAGAAATCCATCTGTTTTCACATAACTGTAGATCCGATGGTTTATTTATTCACATTTATAACCTCATGCAAAATGATGTATCAGCTTTTTGCATTTGCATGTTTATTTTATGAACATGCAGAATCTATAATCTGTTTAATAACTTATTGTCATTTATATTTGCAGGCATATGGCTTATTGGAAAGTGAGCTTCACCAGCAAGAGACCTGGCAACCTTGAAATTGCTCTTAATCATGGCTTATCACTGGTTTAGTTTTCAAATGTCTAACGAACATATTTATGATTTTAAAAAGAGTGACTTGTACAGGACATGCATTTACAAGTGCAATTTTAAAACTGGGTGACTACCTATCAATATACTGTTGCATTTATATTTATATTGTATATTTTTACAACATGATTTAAGGATATTTCTTATGTTTATATTTATCTTATCTTTATTCTTTATCTCTTAAGTCATTCTCTATTCTTGCATTTCTATTCTTCATGGAGCAACTGTAACATGACCCAATTTCCCACTGGGGATCGATAAAATATTCGGATTGATTGATTGACATTTTGAATGACAGTGTCGCAGCAACAGAGCGTTTGCTGACGTTTTGTTTTATTTTATTTTGGAACTCAGATTTAAAAAATCTTTTGTAATATTCAAACATAAACAGAGACAAATTGGCCTCGATAACTGAATATTGCACAGATCAAATTGTGTGGATGCTTTTCCTGCTATTATTCACTGTAATATTAGCTCCTAACATCCTCAACAAGCCTTCATCTGGTGAGCAATGGTAAAAAAAAAACAAAACGAACAGACAAACAAAAAATAAAATGCTGAAGATAATAAACCATTCCCATAAAGCATAGTGACAGTGCACAAGATTATGGACACTGCTGCTGGAAAAAACAAATATAGAGGGAACATCAAGTATTTTCAGCTAATGTGCAGAAATACAGTCAGCTCCGGGTCTGTCTCGCTTCTCTTTTGGGTCCTTTTCTCTGTCATGTTCAGGATCCCAAAGAGCTGGAGCGTGAAACTCGAGCCTCCGATAAAAGTACTTGGTTATTGGGTTATCGAACAGAAGGACAGAGGGCTGGTGGAGGAGGTGGGGGTTGGGGGTGTGGGGGGGTTAAGGCGGTGGTCTTAAATGTGCGCTGTGGCCCGGAGAGGGGGAGCCACGGATTTACAAAACAAATGAACGGTTACTGGAGGAGAGAGGAGGGGGGTAATCTGACCGCTCCCCTGCTTTGCATTCACATTAAAGAACTACTCTCTGCTACTTCTACCCCCCACCCCACCCCACCCACTCTGGACTGAACACACACACACACACACACACACCCTCCTCCTCCTGAAAGACAGCTTTCAGAATTGGATTACCAGCTCTGAATGGGGTCGGTTCCCCTCCGCTGGGTTCCGTCTCCATCCCCTGCCGGGACTAGTGGTCCTGACACACACACACATACACACACACACATACACACACACACACACACACACACACACACACACACACACACACACCAGTCCTCCTTAATTGGTGGACTGTGCCCTCATTACATGTCCAAATATATGCATGTGCTGCCATTGTCTCTCCCTAAAGACTCCCTCTTTGAATGCAGATTGAAAGCACACTCCTGTGTGTGTGTGTGTGTGTGTGTGTGTGTGTGTGGTGATCACAGCTGCGGATGTGTCCTTGATGGCGGCGAACTTGAATCTCAATCTGACCCTATTCTACTCTGGGGGGGCTCAGAGACAAAGCTTCATACTGTCCATGGGGACACCCTGAGCACTCTTTCTCACGCCGAACTACACACACACACACACACACACACATTCACATGCAGGTGAGCTCAGTGGGAGCTTGGAGGAAGAGATCTGGTGTCTTGTTATCTGCTGCAGCCTGTTGTTCTCCCTGCAGAAACCTCAGAATAATTACCATAAAATATTCAAACACAAGTGAAAATCTCTTCTGCAAAAAACACAATTATGTCCCATCCAGACCCCACATTCTGGCAACACACCAACAGAAACACCACCTGAGCTCATCTTTGGTCAGCTAAAGACCAGACCAGCTGGTTGCTGCTAGAGAAACTGAACAAAGAATACCTCCAGATGCTGGCTGTGTGAGCTGTATTTATCTGTCTCTTGCATTGGCAGCCTCTCAGTCTGTAATACTAACATGTATAAAATCACAAATGATAGTAAAATCAAATATAGTGTAGCTACATACCAAACTGCATTTATGTTTAATTTCCTCAACTGTATCCATCATCAACTGTAACTCATCCAACTGTATATATATATATATATATAAACAAAAAAACAGTCACGAAGCTCATTTTATTCCCAGTGGTTGTACAGCTCTGCTTTATTGTCACGACCTTCAACTTGTGCACTTACGCTTGAATTATGCAGAAAAGACACCAAAGTCTGAAGCTATATAAATGAGATCATGGTTTCCCGTGTAATTCATTGCAATTGATGCCATATTACCTCATTACATTAGATCACATGCCAACGTGTGAAGTGGATGGAGATGCTCATAACTCACAGAGAAGCAGGAATGCTACCGATGCTGCATATCTGCTGGAGAAATGAGGCGGTAACGTGAACATATGTTGAGTTTACCGCAATCAAAAAACTCAGTTAATACAGGTTTAAGATGGAGGGTTGATACAGGATGTGGCTCTGATATGTAACTCCTCATAGAGCTTAGACTCTTTTTGCTAAAGTGGAAATCACAATCATAAATGTTCAGTGAAATCCTCATCCACTGTTAATCGGCGCTTAGAAACCGTGGTTGACTTATAATAGACGAGGAAGTGTATTGATCTTCTTTTCAAATATCTTCCAGACTTTGGGTGCAAACGAATGACCCCGACCTATTTCCTGTGTGCATCCACCCGTCTGTCACTCATCCAGGCCTCTCATTGCTTAACAGATTAATTTGCCGATGGCGGAGGAGGGATTAGTCAGCCAGAGGTGTGATCGTCACGCCTGTCGTCCTCCCACTTTACACGTCCCTCACCTCACCACCGCCGCCCCCGCCCCTCAGTGAAAAAAAAAAAGATACTTAATCATATTCTCCCGTCTTCTCTCACCTCCACACACACACACACACACACACACACACACACACACACATCCATCACTCCCTTCCTGTTTTCTATATCTGTGTCTGTCTAGAAGCTGGCAGTGGCATGCTTATATATATATATATGACAGACGAAGAGGAGAGGACTGTAGGTGGAGCGTTTAAGTGCATTTACTGTATATATGTATATAGAAAAAAGGGAGACACTGTGGAGGTGGAGGTGAAGCAGTGGCTGCTGAGGATTGAAATGTGACTGACAACTGATTGTTCTTTTCTCTCTCACTTTCGTACCATATGATTTATAAGCAGACACATGAGATTTTATTATCAATAATACTGATTATGTAATGAAATATAAATCTGATGAATGTTGTGGAAGCTTATTCTCATAGCACTTGTACAAATCTATAACAGTACATTTCAGAATTTCTCATTAACTTTTCATACAAAGGATCTTTTATGGGCTATAAACATGGGTAAACTGAGTGTTTTCCTGACAGTGTGTATTCAGTCCATGCACACACACACACACACACACACACACACACACCACATACTTTAAGTTGCCAGACTCATCTGCAGGCCGACAGACAGATCTTCTCAGGTGGCCGCAGATTTTCAGGTACTGGGAGTTTGTATTGTGTGATCTCACCTCCGTCTCAGTGTTTTCAGACACAGCGAAACCCTGTGATGACTGCGGAAGAGAGAGAGAGAGAGAGAGAGGGCCGACAGCTGCAGGGAGATCAGGAGACGTCAGCTGACGTGCGGCGTCGCGAACAGATGTCGGTGTCAAAACATTTTTATGAAGTGTCTGCTCCACTGGATGGGCTCTGATGTGGGAGTTCTCGCTGTCCCTTTCTGCTCGTTCTCCTCCTGTCTTTCTTTAATCCACAAACACAACGAAACGTCTTGCCACCTATTGGCATTTAAACAAATCTAAACTTTCAATTACTGACATTAGTAGTGACCATTTTCATGCCACAAATATAAATGCATTCAGTTTCTTGCTCTGAGCTTTTCTCTGCTGATTCGCATTAATACCATTAGATGTGGGCTGGAGGCTTCTGTATTAATACAGGCTGACACATAACACACCCACTCAATGACCAGTGGGTTTATTAAGACATTAATGAATTGTTAAAATTGAATTAGGAAGAAAAACTCATTTGATTTACAGGCTTTACAGACTGTTTTATCTACAGGAGACAGAGAAGAAACCATGTTTTTTCCTTTAGGTCACTGCTGATTATTTTCCAAAGCATAACTTCAGTTTTAGATTGATCTTCTTCTTTTGTGAGCAGACATTGATTTTCCCGTCCTCTGAAGGAAGTTTCATGTTTTTGCAATCTGATTTTTTTTGCTGCTCTTACATAAACTGAGACAAACAGAGGCTTAGAAGGAAGTAAATCAATCTAAAAAATGATGGTATCCTTTGAAATCAATTGCTGTGCTGTAAAGTATACACTTTTTATACTTAATGGACTGAACAGAGTATAAATCTCTCACTCAGAGGGTACTAATATTTAATCTGACATCTCAGTTTACTTCAGGTTTAGTTGGAAGAGTTGGAGGAGATGAAGCCAAGTGACTTATATATGATATATATATTTCATTATGAACAATATGCAACAAAAGGTAAAGCTATAAACATCCTAAAATACAGTTTGCATCCTGTATTTTATTTCCCAGTGTGAGTCTTTAAACTCTGGGAGGCAGCACTGGGTGCATTTGGCAAGTAAGGATGCTTTCAGAAAGTCTTGAAGAATGAAAGTTCAGTCTAGACCTTTCCACTTTTTGGCCTTTTCCAGAGCTTTCCAATATATGACATGGTCTTCACCTGTAGTTAAAACTGTCATAAGGACATGTGAGCTTAGCAGCTGTTCTACAACCATTTCATGTCTAAAAAACATGAACATGAAAAAACACGAAAACATGAAAGTTCGCTCTTGGCTTTGACAAAACAATCTGGACTCATGGTCCTCTTACTGGCTTATTCCCAGGGCTTTTAAGATCAGATAATTGTTAACTCATGAGCTAAAGGTGAGTGATGTCCATCGCCATGACAACTGAGTAACCCGCATCTGCTGGTGAAGACTGTCTGATACGGTTAAAATCTCTGGAAAAGGCTCCAAGCCTTTTGCAAACAGGTCGAGAATGAACTGATCACTGGTGTTTTCAGTTTTTTTCCTCTTACTTGCTCCTGAGCGTGTTGTTTACGCCGTGGTGAGAACGAAAAAGCCACCCCACTCGCACTTTCTTACAGTCGGCCAATTAAACAGGTCAAATTCCTTGCAGATCCTGTCCGCTTGGCAGACGCCCTCAGTTCTCGCTCTGAAAAGCACTAGACTGAGGATTAACTTATTGTACTGTCGTTAAAATTCAGCTCAGTGCAATTCTGTCGGGAGCAAACTGATTCAGTACAAACTGCTGTCTACCTGGTTCCGGTTTGTTGGCCGCCGCTGTCGTTATCCAACCACAGAGTCCGGACTCTGTGACTCAGCTGTTTCTGTCTCCGGGTGCGGGAGATGTGAACGAGGTGTCAACTCGACTATGTCACTGAGCCGTGCAGCGGAGGACTGATCTGCGATGAAGGGAGGGAACCGACAGACAGAGGAATAACAGGGTGCCGGGGACATGGACGACAAAAGTCAGCTCCTCTGCCTGTTGTCATATGCTGCTCAGCCCTCGGGCATTGTGGGAAATGCATGTGCATGTGAGAGTCTTGGCACGTGTGTGTGTGTGGATTTAGTCTCATACCCTTGATGTTTTTCACCGTCGTGCAATTCTTTAGACACTGAGTGTGAAAGTACAGTTTATTAAAATCAGGAAAATATATTTCAAGTTTTAAAGTTAAATACAAATAAAAAAAGCTAATCACATGTTTTACATGTAATATCTTTATCTATGTGGAGTAGAAGTGTAAAGTGCAGCCCTTCTACTAACCTCTGCTGTAACGAAGGATGTAAAAATGGATCTCACACAGAAAACACAACCTTTCCGAGCTGCCACCTATTGCTCTGCAGCTACTCTGAGGTCTGAGCGGCAACACACCTGCCTGTCTCCACGTCCTGCCCCCAGCGTCCGACATGAGCATGCACACAATATATGACATGGGTGTAACATGATAACACTCCTCTACACACACACACACACACACACACACACACACATATACACACACCGACAGTGTAGCAGTGCCTGTGTCCCCGCTCATTTCTCTTTTGGTGAGTCAGAGATGTTTTGCGCAGCGTTGAAACCACAACACATCACTTCCATTTTAGTTCACACTCTGAAGGGCTGTGGGCGGCATGAGTGTGTGTGTGTGTGTGTGTACAGAGAAGAGCGAGAGCAGAAGGGCAAAAAAGGAAATAGAGGTAACTCATGTGTGTGTGTGTGTGTGTGTGTGTGTGTCTGGGCTTCCAATTAATTAACATTATCTCAGCGCTGTTGGTTTCCGAGTGGCTGCAGATTGCCACACTAGTGATTTTTCCACTCAGTGGACGGAGGAACTGGCCCACAGTGATCTGGCATGTGAAAGATGCTGGAGGAAGAGGAAGCTGTCCTAACGTGGCAAACACCCAGCAATGAAACACTGAGAGCCACACAACATCTGAAGCAGAGTTTCCGCCCTGAAGGCGTGCAGCAGACCGCAGCTCGAGAAAATGGGACATTAAAAAAAAACCACATCCTGACTTTGGAGTGATACAGTTTTTTTTTGTGGTGGTGGTTTGATCAGCCTGAGTTATTCATATGAAAAAGACAAAGGAAGTGTGGCTATGTCTCTTTATGAGTTTTTGGAGATTGGTTCTATTGTGCATGATGCTATAAATAAAAAAAAAGCAAATAGAAAAGGTGACAGTAAATTAGTTTTTTTTTTTTTTTGCTATTTGAAATCTCAAAATTTCCCTCATTGCAGGCAGGGCTGTACGCTGCAATTTTGAGGCTGTAATTTTGTAATTTCACCCAAAAGCAGAGTGAGAGTCAGTATTACCAGGCCCGGGACGCTGAGGTCACATCTGTATTTTTAGCCATGCTAGCGGTATGGCTCCAGGGATGGAACTGTCTGTCTGTCTGTCGATGAATTGACATGAAGTTTGCTGCAGACACTCATGGTTCCCAGTTGATCCACTGACTTTTCCTGTAGCGTTACCATGACGTTGACTTTTGTGTGAAATTTCCCTACAACCATTGAGTGGCTTGCCAAGAAATTTGCCAGAGTTATACCCTTAACTTTTTATCCAGCATTTATTCATGTCAAACACTTATGGTTTATGGTATCATTGAATTAGTTCAAAAAGTATTCAAATAAATACAACAGATGAATTTCCAAATATGGAAAAAAAAAAAGAAAAGAAAAATTAGCTCAATTAAATTAAATGGAGAAAAATGTATTTGTTAAATTGAAACAAATTATTTTAAACTAAATTAAATGTACACTATAAATTAATTATGTGAAATAAAAGAAAAAAGATTTAGTCAATTAAATAGGTATATTTAATACGATATAAAATAATTAAGTGATGACATTGGCTGAGGCATATAACCATGTGGTGGTAATAAAAAAAAAAAAAACCAAGAGCAAAAATGAAGAACTAAGAGCATAAATGTGTTAAACAACTTTTTTTTTCCAATCACAACTTCCACTAAAATTACAGAGGAAAACATGAACATTTTCATAATTGTCATTGAGTGTCAGTGTCATCATTTTCAGAGTGGCAGGAGTTCACAGTCACGCTCATCATCTGCGAGAATGAGTCCAGAGAGGCATGAAAATGAAAAGAAAGCAAGTCTTCTTGGAAGAAACGAGAAAACAAATTTGATTGGATTAAAGAGCGTGCAGAGGAATGAATGTGGCCATTAAGATGCGTAGCTGAGGCTCAGACAATAATGGTCCACTGCCAGGCACCAAACAACATCTGGAGCTGGCATAGCACCAACAAACACTACAAACAGAAAAACTAATAATGAGGAATGTGTATTAGGAGGCACATCACCATGTTTCAAACTTAATCAGATCCGAAATGTGATTACATGGCATGAAATTAGGATAGGAACACCAGAATTAAGTTAAAGTCTGACCTTTTGCTGAAAGACAGTGACAATGTGGCCAAAAGTATGTAGACAGCCAAACATTAAATCCGTATGTGATTGTTGAGCATCTCCTTCCAAAACCACGCACATTGATCTGCTTCTAGAGACGCCTCCAATCTTCTGGGAGGGTTTTCCATGTGGTTTTTTAACCAGGCTGCAGGTTGATGAGACCTGTTCAGAGTTCATGTTCCAGATCATCCCAAAGGTGTTGGATTGAGTTCAGGTCAGGGCTTTATGTAGGGCTATATATGTTTTATATTGTCTTTTTTATTACCCTGTTTATTTCCTTAATTTCATTCATCATTTATGTCCAGCACTGTATCACATCATTGTTGAAAGATACAAACCAGCTTCTCTTGCCTCACTTTTCCTGGAGCTGTTATTATAACAAATTCCACAGTCTGGGGCCCACAACAACCAAAGTGCAGTCCCCCATGATGGTCCAGTCTAGACTGTAGAACTGCCAGCAACTTTAACCTAGACGACCTCAGAGACCTTAATGAGATTTGAGGGTTTAACGTGTCTGAGATGTGAGCAGGAGCCAGCCCAGTGAGTGCCTTTAAAGCGATCAGTCAGTCAATTCTGTACGGCAAGGAAGAAGTCCTGTCAACCTCCTCCATGTCTAACTGGTGAAAACCATTTCTTTATGGATCTGGCTTCGCCCGTGGGAACATAGTCATGTAGAAACAGGACAGAGTCTGTATAGTCAGTATAGATAATGGATGGATGGATTAGAAAACAACCTGTGCTCCCAAACAAAGTTGTACTGGAGAAAATGAGTTGCAGCCCTATATGTCATATATATATATATTCAGGCCACCTCATTACATGTATAATCTAATGAAGTCCAATTCAGTTCATCCATTCATTCATTACTGATGTCACAGTTAAAGGTGGGTTTGTGCTGAGCACCATTATACTGAGAGGTGAGAGGATCAGCTTATTAGAAACACCTTTAAGCTCCAGTAAAACATCAGGCTACCTTTAACTCTGACCTCGGTGCTAAAACGCATAATTTAATTAACGACTTTTTCAATATTTAACCAAGTGCTTTGAGGGCCTAACCATAAAACAAAGTTTAATCAAGCTTTAGTTGCTATCTGTTGATGATATTGGGACAACAAAGAAAATACACGGTCAGTGAACACTCTGCAAATTCTCAGATACATTCATTAAAAATGTTACGTCACTACTATAGTTTGATAAAATGCATTATTCAGTAAAATGAGCAGTATGTAAAAGCCGTTTCTAGCAGACTGGGTCGGTGTTGGTGTGTGTCAACTGTAAGCTATGAATGTTTAAGTATATCTATGTTTTGTGGCGCATGTTTATTTTTGGTGCCATTTCCTTCATGTGAAAGTGTTACTTCCGTTTGACACCAGTTCGCTTCAGTTTCATTTCCTGCAGTGAGATGAGACACTATAAATAAAATTTGGTCAGACTCACTAAATAATCCATAGAGGTCCTGAAACAGAGCAGCACCAGCCTCTAAACCTTTCCTTATTAAAGACTCAACCCTTTAAATTCGGCTTTAAATTAATGCTCCACTCTCCCACAGCTCACGATGCTTTCGGCCCTTGGAGGTGAAGCTGTAAACACAGCCTGTGGCGCCCTCCAGTGAGGAGAGGCTGAATGACACATCCTCACCTGTAACAAGGACAAAAAGATGGATCCAGATTGAGCTTGCAGAAAAACCACACTGTTAGGATTGTTTGACGCTCTAACAGCTGCCCCACACTCAGTGTAATGCTTCTGATTAATGTGAGAAATGCAAAATGATTCATCTGAACACAGTGTTGTAAATACAAGTCCGTCATGTGATTGAAGGTGATGGTTTTTAAGTGGCTTTAAAACACTTTAAAATCTCCTATTGTATCTTTATAGTGTTTCCATAGCCTAATGTTTTGTGCGATATAACAGATATGAACCTGTTCCTTTTTATTGTGGTTTAAAACTGCAGGCATTTCTTTAATAATGTAAATTATAATCTTAATTGTCATCTTAAAATACTTTGTTTTTATACTTCCTGGCATCACTCTTATATTCCTTAATTCATTGGTTCTCAATGGTGGGGTGTGAGGACCTCCAGGGGTCCTTGAGGGGCCTCCTGGGTGTCACCAGTAAAAATAGTAAAAATTTATTTTTTGTTATGGGTTTCAAACACTTTTTGTGTAATAAAACACCTAAAAGCAGAAACGTCATCCGATGGGAGTGAGTAAAGGGCTGAGAAATCTGCGCAGTAATCTTTTAAATGTTCATCTTCTACTATTTCCTCCGTGTCAACAGCGGTGTCGCTGACAGATTTAAGATTAGTCAGTGACATAATGTGATCATGTTTGGTGTGTGTGTGTGAGAGAGAGAGAGAGTGTGTGACAGAGTGAGGGAGGCGGGAAGGGGGGGGTGGAGGGGGCGCGCACACACACACACACACGCACACGCACGGTGTCTCCGCCGCGACTGTGTGTTTCCCTTCAGATGCTCGGACAGAATTAAAAAATGCGCTCCTCCGCCCTGTCGCCGGCGTTGCGCGCATCTCCTTGACGAGCCTGCGCTCCCACAGCGTGGTGCTCGGGCTCCGGGGCTCAGCAGCGTCTCCACACACAGACCCTCAGACTCTCCCGGAGGCTCAGTCACACCGCAGAGCACCACCTGTCCCCACCTTCACAGGCAAGGTAAGTCCCTTTCTTTTTTTTCTTTTTTTTTTGGCCATGCTTTAAAGAAAACAGGCTCCATGAAAAGTGAGGATGCTGGAGATGTTGGCACACACGCAGGCTACAGATTCAGGATTAATGTTTATTTATTTTTTCCCTTGCTTCCTTTAAAAAAAGGTCTGTTCTCAAGTTCAAAGCGCGTTGGCGTTTTGTTGTTTAACGTAGTTTCCGGTCCGCAGGGGACGTCTTGGTAAACAATGCTGCTCAGTGATTCATGCACATGTGCCCCCCTTGACTTTCAAGCTCTGCCAATTAATCAGCCGGTGATCAGGAAACATCATGGATCTGCGGGGTGTCCCACAACTCAGCCTGGCTCCAGCCAAAGTGGTGGTTTCTTTTTAATTGAGAGGGAAAGCTCCGCTCTCCAGGCAGGAACAATTAGGGATTCTCATGTCATTGTTCCAGGCTGGCGTTTAAGACACAAAGTGGAGGTGTTGTAATTGTTATGAGCCCCAGGTTTATCCTCAGGTTGTCAGAGGAGCTTTTGTTCTGGCTGTGTAGACTGACACTTGGCTTTCTCTCAAGTTTAGTCAATAAAATCTTTTTTTTTTTTTTTTTTGGAAACATCTTAATGCTGTATTCTTTAGAGGAGAAGAAGAAGAAAGAAAAAAGAAATACGCCTCCAAAGTTTTGACTCTTTGTATGCACATAGCGGTTGTTCAGTTGTATAGCTGATGTTTTGACTTATTCAAATCCAGCGCAGGTGAGGAATGATGCAGATCATTTATTATCTTTATTTTCATTTTTGGGTTTCACAGGTCTAGAGGTGAACTAATGCCGTGTGTGCACCTGTGTTCTGCCCCACATCCACCTTTATGAGCCAGAGTGTGTTCAATTAGCCACTCAGACATTTAAATTGTAAGCATCCTGATCTCTCGTCTCTGAGGGCAAAGTGAATGTAATCTCACACCGTTGGACTGTTACATAACTTTAAAACTGAAGTGCCATCCTGCCTGCGTAGGAGTAGATGTGATGTTCCCACTTCCTTGCTGTTGTTTTGCTCGTTAAATCTGAGAGAGCCACATTACTGTAAGTGGCATTTTTTTTTTTTTTTTTTTTTTTTTTTTGTGACTTTGCAGGACTGATGCTGATTTTCGGGGGGCTTTCATGCAGATGAGGCCCCCGAGCAGCACTGATTGCTTTGCAAGTCCTCGCTGTGATTATGAAGCCTACCTACATGAAGTCTGGGATTGTTGACTGTGGAATGACATGTTAATTTTGAAGGTGGCATGACCAAATGTGTGTATATATTTGTGTGTGTGTGTGTGTGTGTGTGTGTGTGTGTGTGTAGGGGGGCTGCGTTCTGCCCTGTGTTGTGTGGGAAGAGTGTGATCGCAGAGTGAACCAAGCATGACGCTCAGAGCTGTTGGACAGAGTTCAGTCCTTTGCTGAGCAGTCTGTCCTCGGTGCTGGAAGTGGTGCGCAGACAGACATGTTACAGTAACCTGACTCATGTATATGGCAGGCTTCCCCCCCAACGCTGCTCAGGAATTGTGTCATCGTCATGCAGCACAACAGAGGAACCCGAAATGAGTTTCATTCCCGAAGCAAATGTCCACCATTTTGAAAAAAATCAGGCAGATACTCGGAACAAACGACGGCTGGCACACAAGGAAAACTAATGACTGTCAAGTGCTTCACTTATTTTTCAGAGGAAAACCACCAGCAGCGTCAGGAGTAAAGTAATGTTACTATCTCATCATTGAAAGCTGCTTATCTTTACATCCTAAGTCCTTCTCAAATAGAGTAAAAAAAAAAAATCAGCAACCTTTCAACTTAATCAAATAGATTTTTGAATGTTATCCCTTATTTTCCTGCTAATACCCAGGAAATTTTCTTAATAGTTTCCTAAATAGGGGCAATCTGGTAATTCTTAGGATGTTTTCATGGAGAGCGGTTACGTAATTTGGTAGTAAATGAGGAAACTGCTGATGGATACTCCCACATTATAGAGTTTAAGAACCTAATGTCCTTTTCTCAAGTTTATCCTTATGCTCTATTTGAATTTTTTTTTTTTTTTCTAACTGCTGGATTTTTTGCCTTTGCTTTTATTGTCCTGTGCAAACATTGCACCCATGCAAAACAAGAGTGAACCTCCCACCTTGGACCAACCTGTATGAATAAAGTTTGAATGTCCCCAAGAATTAAAGGTTGCATTCAGGAAGTTAGATCTTTGTATTTATGTGAAGCAGTAAAAGATACAGCTCATTTTAGTTCCTGAAAATAGCTTCCACATACACAGGCTCTGCAGTTAAAGTCATATCCCAAGAGAAGAAGGTACATCCTGCTGTGCTTCTGCATTAGATAAGTCATGATATCACCGCTGTAGGTAAATAAATGTTCTGCCGCCTCAAGTGCTGGTTCCTATAAGGCTCGAGAACGTCAGTCAAATCCCACCTACAATAAAACATTTTATGGGGGCTTATTTTTGATTGATTTGGTGTCAGTTAGGACTCCTTCCTCAACAGAGCAGCTTCCTAAATGTGTCAGCTGAGTCAAAAACATACACACGTGATTGGATCTAACCCAACGCACCTCAGCCTCGATGTGAATGTGATTGTGCAGCTCTTCTGAAAAGCCTTGAGAAAGGTGCCAGACATTGGAAAGGGTTGGTTAAGAGAGGCGAAGTTGACGGGGAACAGGTCTGACTTGACATCCTCCCTCCCCGGCCGCTTCAGAGAGAACAGTATTAATGCAGGCGTTTGTCCTCTTGTGGTCACTCTAACACAATCTGAAAATGGAGGATGAAAGTGGTCCCTCGTTGTCATTGTCAAGACCACACTCAGAACATTCACATGAGGAAGTAAAAAGCCTTCTTAATGGAAAATGAATCAAAGCACAAGTGGAAAGCATTTAGGAAGATGCACAAAACGTCCAAAATAACAGTTTTACATCCCAAAATGCTAAATATCATCTGTTAACTCACTGTCACGTGTGTGTTAGCTTGATGTTTTTTAGTTATTTGGAAAAAAAAAACACCTTTAGGTTTAAGTAATCTGGTCTGATTGAGAAACAAACCCCTGACTCCAAAGTTATTAACTCAGGTCTGGAAAAGGCTGTTAAACTGGAAATGAACAAAAAAATCTGCCAAAAACCTGTGTAGAGTATCTGCTCCGAACATCCCCAACAAAACTTGAAAAAGCACTCAGCATTTTAGAGGCATTATTCACACTCACTTATCAAAAACCTCTGACATTACCTAACAGTGCTTTACAAAAATAACATTTTGTATGAAGTGCTTCTCATGCCCATCTGTCATTAGTCACACTGTGAATCACGCAGTTCGAAACAGATCAGAAAAAGCAGAATATGTGACGTTTAAAGCCTTTTTAAGTGCTTGAATCCTATTGTTCTCCCACAAATATCAGGATTTTGGATTACACACTTCAAAAAAAAATTACATTTCTATGTCACTTACATTTTTTTTTTTTCTTGAAAATGTTGCCAAGCAGTTTAGGCACAGCAACAGCTTAAAAACAACATGGTGAAATTATTCCAGTTGTTTTTGTTTTTTCTTGGGAAGTGGAAGCAACAAGTGGCAGCATCTTGGAGAAGCAGGAAACAAATGGACAGATTAGATCTAGATTGTTATTCTGGCAAATTAATCCACTTAGTATGAGAAAAATTAGATTTCAAAACTCCGCGATAAATTCGGTGACCTGTTCAGATGGCCGGCTTTGGCACTGCAAGCCAAGTGCAGCCTTTCCAAACAACCAAGAGACAGACTCATTTAGCCAGAAATATTCTCCAAACATCAATTAAAACTTCCATCAGTGATCAACAGAAACATTCAGCACACCAGCTATTAGCTAAAGCCTCCACATAATCATACTCCACAAGTGTTTTGCGCTCGATGAGACTTTTTTCTCAAGACTCCGATTGGCAGTTCCCTCTCATTCCTGTTCGTTTGTATTGTGCCTTTCATTACATTAGTATCATTATTATTAGTTGGTAGAGTTTGATGAAATGACATAGTTCCAAGTGTAGCTCCACCCAGCTTCAAGAATAAGTAAAGACACTCATTACTTAAAAGTGTTTCTAGTATTTAAAATTTACCCCACCAACTCTAAGCAGGGTTGGCCCATACAGGTTGTGTCCTTTTCCGATTTAATATCCCAAGTTTTAAAAGAACTAAAATGATTTTAAAATGAACTTTGCAGTGAAAACATGTTAAACAATAATCCACTAAAATATTTGCAAGACTGCAGTGGTGCTATGTAAGTACACACATATATATACATTTACACAAGTATTGCACAATTAAGAGTTACTTCCACTTAACTAGAGTATTTCCATTTTATGCTACTTTATAACTCAATTCCACATCAGGAGGAAATATGTAGAGAAGAGATATATAAAGAGGGGAACTTAAGTGTAAATAAGGGAACTTTTAACAAAAAAAGGGATATTCTGTGAACGATTTATGTGCACAGAGCGCTACAGAGTCAAAGCAGTTTCTCCTCAAAGTGTCGATTCAGTGTCGGTGTAATTCAGTTAAGTGTCGCGCTGCAGAGAAGAATCGGTGGAGACACTGCGGACCATTCCTGGAGAAATATGAGATGGTTTAAAGATTTAATGACATCATGATGGATAGTCTATAGCATCTCCCTCCCTTTTACACACACACACACACACACACACACACACACACACACACACACACACAGCTCTGGTCTGACAGAACTATTTGTGATAATGCCCCTTCTGAATCACTGCAGCAGTTAACTGATACGCTTCTAAAATTATGAATATTCACAGTTATGCTAACAGTCCCTCTTCTCTCCTACGGCCCAAGTGTTGCGTCTGACTCATACTAATGCCTTTGTACAACTTCGTCACACACACTCACACACATTAACACACATTAACACACATCTCTCACTTCCCTGTCACTGGCCCTGAGTGCCATTGCTACGGCGCTCTTGCAGCAGGCATCAAAACGGACACCTGTCGTCAGTCCACAGGTCCCCGTGCCCACTGTTGCCCCCCGTGGATACTTATAGCCCACTGCAATTATGTTGTTCCATTAGTCATCCTACGCATGCAGTGATGGGCTGCCTGCTATACTTAGCCACCGTCATGGTCACTCTTGTGCGAATGAGAGATTTTACAGGCTGATGCTGGTGGTTGGCGTCAAACACGATGAATAGCGGTGAATAATGAGTAAACAGTTGTTGTTGACTTGTGTTATTGACAAAGTTTGGATGTGCAGGAAACAACCATTGCTCATTGATGTGTGGTCAACTACTATTGTGCACGTTAATTAAAAGATTTGCCTCATAAGGTTAAATTTGGTATCTACAGAGAGTGAAGTGCTATTTTCAGTACTTTAGCTTATTCAGACTTGTGCTTATTCTCTTTTTTTCCCCAAGAGTTGAAGGTAAGATACAAGGTGTTTGCTTCTCCAGGTTCCCTGTCTGCAACAACCTCCACAAAACTCCAGAAAGTTGCTGCCACCGGTTGTTTTGAATTTTTACTTTCCACACAAGATACAGTGTGTTAATAAATAACCAGGACTGAAAAACAACAAGTTTTCCAACTACATATTGCCTAAGTCTTATGATGTGTTGTCAAAGTTTCATTGGAACTGTGCTAACGAAGTAATCGTTGTCGTATTGTCGTGATTATCACTTGACAAGAGCTTCAGCCATCGATTAGTTTACAAGACAGAAAGAAGGTTATAATACGCAGGACTATGTCTTACTAGATCAGGTATAGTAGCCTAACATTTACTGTATGTTACCCAACAACGTGGCAAAAGTTTGAATTGTAGCCTGTCCATTAAATATAAGGCTATAAACAGGGAACAGGCAAACAGCTAGACCCCGTTTAAAGGTTAAAAAATCTGCCTCCAACCGCCTCTCGATTTTTAACATATCTTTATATCTTGTTTCATGCACAAAAAGGTCTCGAAATTACATACTGTAGTTTATACTGGTTATGCTGCTATTTTTTTGGCTGAGTGCATTAAATTTCTGTAGCACTTGCATCACCATGAGGTGGCAAGGGAACCAGCTATAATTACAGTCATTCATCTGCAAAACAGGTTTTGAAATCCATGGCTTGATCATTATTTTTCAGCTCACTGCTGTCCTCCAGCAGTGCTGCCACCAAATGCCAAATATCGCACAGGCGCTGTAGATCTATCTGCGATAATCCTGCAGTGTTTAAAGGGAGCCATTATAGCTCATTTTCATCACAGAGAGCTATATACTAGAATGCCAAAAAGCCACGACTTTATAACCATGCTAAATTGGAGTTGTGGAGCAGAGGCTAGCTATAGGAGAGGGGGCAGGACTTTGGTTATTTATCATGGAGAGTTGGAGACTTTTCAGATCTGTTTGTTGAGGTGCACCTCAACAAACTGGCTGAAAATGCATACGTGTAAACTCAAGTGTTTCAGTCACTAATCGGAACAAACACCAAGTTCCTGCAGCAACCCAGTTAAAAATCATTTCAGTTGCCTCTGCAGAGAGAGAGCGAGAGACAGTTTGCAGAAAGTTACAGACTCCAGTGCTGACAGTGCACATGGATTCTTTATTTTGTGACTGGACTGTTAAAGTTTTAGTAAAGTTTGGGGCTGGCTTCTTTTTGTGAGCATCTGCATTTCTCTCTGTGCAGAAATAAGGAAATATAGACTGACAGTAAAGTAAAATCTGTCGGAAATTAGAAAGATTGTTCATTTGTTTGTGGAAAATAGTGCTGTAAACATGCAGATATTAAAATATTGACACAATGTCGTCATGTAGATGTGCAAAGAGCTGTGAAAATTACTTAGAAACAAACAGCAATTCATTCAGAATATCTAAGAATATCTAAATATCTAACCAACAAGAGGATTACAAAAAAATAAGTGTGACTTTACAGTGACTGGATGTGGATGCTTCGCCGGCTGCCTGCTTATCAAAATCTCCAGATGGAAATACCATATGTAGGATGTGACAATGAGCAAAGTTCACAACATCGCTGTCTGTTTTCAGCACCACTATCATCACGTTTATTGGCTGAAGGTTACTCTGGTGCAGAAAAACATGTATCCCGAGAGTTGTGAAGTGTTGGATGCTGAGGCAGCGGCTGGAGGTGGTCTGTATCAGCATAAGCTCTGTGTGGGGGTGGAAGGGGGGGGGGGGGGGGGGGGGGGGGGGGGGGGGGGGCGGTAGATGTTGTCAAGGACTGTGTTTCCTACTCATCCTTCCTCTGCTGCTGTCTCAGGAGTCTCTGCAACCGTCTCCAGACTTGTTCTGTTATGTTTTGTGTTGTTCCTCTCTTTCTGGTGGATGACTAGCAGAAACGTTAAGTACAGTTCAGACGCCTCATCACTGCAGCTGAACAACAGCAGCATTTTCATCTCATTATTTTTGGACAAAGGATCCGTAATTGTCTTAAGAGGAGGCAGAGAAACTACTCTCTGCTCTGCAGCTAGAAGACGTGCTGTGCTAAGTGTAAAGGCCAGTTTTTCCTCACTGGAAACCTGCGCTCTTTTGCTCTTACTATCTCTATCATTATGGCCATATCCACCTACACACAAAACTCAGCTGAATACAGCCTCATGTGTTCTCTGGATGAAACTGAAGTGGGAAATGTAGGAAATCATTTAGAGAGGCGGGTTGAGGCAAAGTGAAAATATGAATACAGAACATTAACAATTATTATTTATTGAAGTTTACAGACTGATAGATCCCAGGGTTCCTTTACAGAACCATTTCCATATTTGCATATTTTTATTATATGTTATGGCCTTTACCAGATAATTCCTTCATATATTTTAGGCTGCCATTGTTTTGTTTTTTTTAGGTTACATATGAAAATAAACTTGAAAAATTGAAAAAAACTAAAACGAAACTGTAACGAAGTGAGATTTTCAGCAGTTGCAACTCTGATGATTGAGTTTAGTAGAAAGAAAGTCATAACAACTCATAACACCACTGCACCACCACATCATGAACAGTATGAGGAAAAATGTTTTCTTTGATTATCTGTCTCAGACAAGTTTCAGGTTTCTAGAAGCTAATTTTACCCTCTTGAAATAAATGGAAACCAGACAATCGAGCAAATCACCGAAAAAACTATAGGAACAGTCAACAGTTAATATTTTTGTGTTGTGTTTTTTAGATTCTTCACTCATCACCAGAGCCAACATGTTCAAAGAGCAGTCTGTGTCATAAATCACCTTAAAGGGACAAAATTTTAAATCAACTTTATTGGCAGAGCAGTGTCCTTTGTATGAAGGCCTTTTCCGTCTCCATGCACTTTGCAAGTATGTGAATTTGAGTGAGAACCCCCCCCCCCCCCCCCCCCCCCCCCCCCTCAAACATGGTGATTTCTTGCTCTGCTGGAAATCAACACTGAGCTGCAGGTACCCGACAACACTCTTCACCAGGCTCCTGTTCTCCCCTTCACCTGCCTCAGCGATGCATAACATGACAAAGCTGTTATCAGGCAACATCTGGAGGTGGCACAGAGAGTTGATCCTGCGGCGGGGGAGGGGGGGGACCACTGCACTTTCTCCGCAGCCTGTCAGGGCACTGGTCTGGAGGCGGACGAACTGAATCCTGCAAATCTGGACACTATGACGTTGTCCATCTGCATCAAGCTGGTCTTCTCTGTGAGCAACTGATCTCTCTCATCCTACACTGTTCTCTAAAAATCCTTCATCCTCCTATTCACGCTGCAGCCCGAGTGAAGTAACTTCTTCCTCATCTCCAGCCCTGAAAGCCTTCATTTAGCCCTGAGGCTTATCTAATCAAGTTGTGCACATATCTCATTGTCAGATATACGAAGCTGTTGTCTGAAGAGCGACAGGTGGTGATGTTATCCTCAGTAAAAAAATCTATTATTTATTCGTACCAGTGCCTTCAGCAGCTTAAAAAACTGGGAAGAAAAAAAGAGTTCGGCTCTGTTTTCTCAGATGTGATGACAATGGTCTTTTGTAATGTTTGAGTCACTCTCTCTCTGTCATCACTCGCTCAGCCAGCATGTCGGTCAGTCCGTCCTTCTGTCCAGTGTTTCAGCAGAGCTCTGCCCAAACCTCCCTGCAAAAAGGTCTAAACTGCACGGTTTCTTTTCACGTCAGTCAGTCGGTGTTTGCAAAATAAAATCTGATGTTCCCTTTCCAAAAATACTCATTAACAACCCGCTGATTTTTGGCACCGCAAACGCTCCAGTTTCAAATATGTGGGTCCATTCCCCCTCTTCTGATCCTGTCTCCCAGAAAAGGAGGGAAGTAATTTAGGCTTTTCAAAAACTCCTCTCTACAGGTCCCCACAGATTCCCACTTCTGGGCTCAGCACTCCTTTTCCTCCGCCTCTTTCCTCCACCCCACTTCTGATGAGTCTCGCCCTAACTGTCTCTTCATCTGCTCCTTGTTAAGTGCTCAGTGCGTTCAGCAGCATCAGATTTTGTGCTCTCTCCCGCTGGGTTCCCGGCTGCTGCTGCTGCTGCTGCTGCTGCCTGCAGGTGCAAAAACACCTTGTTAGATAGACACTGTACGTCTCCCTCTGCTTATTACATTTCCAGTCTGCCAGCTTGAGCCGCTGAACAGCTGCAGGCCCACTGACTTTGTGATTTCCTTACCCAGCTTTAATTTTTCGGGCCCGGCTTTTCTCCTCTCTTTTCATCATTTTATCTTTTATCTGATCTCCTCTGTTTCTCCCTCTCTGTGTGTCTCTCTTTCTCTGAGGGAATTACATAATCTCTGTGCGTGTGTGTGTGTGTGGGGGCAGCGTTGAATTTTATGTAAGGCGGACCTGGAAATGGCTAGCGAAACACTTGGGTCTTGCTCTCTGTTTTGCTTTTTTTTCTCTCTCTCTCTCTCTGCTCGTCTTATAGCCTTGTGTGGTCGTGTGCTGGGTCTTCAGGTTGTGGATGTGCGTGGTGGCTGGCTCCGGATGTACAACGGGGTGACTCTGCAGGCCCACTCAGAGTCACACACACGCACACACACACACACGTATTTATTTATTTATAAGCACACCTTGAAATCAGAAGTGTTGGACTGCTCATTTGAAGATGATGATGCTCGTTGACTTGTAGTGCGTCTGATCCCTCCAGTGTATCTTGGACAGATAAAGCAGTTTGTGCTTTATTTATTTGCATTTTGCTGTTAGTTAAGCCCCACCCCTCTTAGTTACTGTTGCTACGTCAAGCTTTCTATTCACACATGGGACATACATCATGTATTTTTCAGTATTCAGGCCTTGTATTATAGCGCTGTATTCTGAATGAAAACTTAATTAAAATTCTGAAGGTAAAGGTTTAGATGTGTATTGCAGAAAAAAACATTCTTAGACAAGCAACACAGAGATTAGATTTAAGATTTACAGGATGTTTCACTTGTGCAAGACAAAAAGGATTTGAGGAGTAATCTTCCCCAAACCAAACACAGGACAGAACAGAGCCACAAATGTTCCTCTAAACTCTGATTGTATGGCTTTGCGCTCTGTAATCTGTAATCTCACAAGGTAATATAGTCGTCTGATAACATGCCCTCCACCCATACAGAAATGAAATATATGACATCTATGACTCTGTATCAACAGTGATGCCAATTATTTCATTTATATTATTATCATATATAAATACATCCTTTGGATATAAGTTTATAATATAAATGAAATACCCACAGTGACATTTGTATACTTAGATTTATTAAAATATCTATGATAAATTCTTTTAGATGAATTTAATGTAGTTTTTATATGTAGGTTTATTATAACAACATATAAAAAAGATTTTAAAATTAATTTCTCATGAATTTTAAACATGTCTAACTTCCCATTCTGTATAATATCTAAGTGTAGCGCAGGTGTAATTGTGTATAAAATCAACATGTTGACAGACTTTGGGATGGATATATATTTATTTAACATGTCTACAATATAATGTTTGGATGCTCTAGACATACAGTATAAGCCCTGTGTCAATATATTACATTATTTCAATTTCTAATAGGTCTCATATACGATTTTTTACATGTGTTTTCATTTATTATGTTCATACATGACATAAGTGAAGTATACATACAAATATTACATTTGTGTATTGGCATATTGGCTTTGAGCTAGGTTGCTACTGTGGCTAACATAACATTGCTAATGTTCACAGCTAAATGCTAATTTAGTCAATTCTTCTCAAATACAACCAGGATCAGATTCTTCCACAGTTGTTTGCTGACGTCTTGCAGCTGTCTGCACAAACCTGTGACTATTACATAACACAGCCCCCCTCCTTTGATTGACATCTCTTGTACTTGAATGCTAACTCCTCTAATGCTATTTACCATTTCCTTTCAATGGTCCTACAGAGCGGAGATTGGCACATGGATAACTGGTGTGCCCTCGAGAGGAGACTTATATAAAAAGGTGACAGAAGGTGATGAAAAATGTGGAAAAGTCGACGTGTTGCTGAATGAAAACAATATTCATAATGCTTCCTCTTACACCACTGGAACAGGTTGCTGCATCATTGCTCAGAAGTGAACTTTAGTGCTCTGATGTGAGGGAGGAAGCGACTAAAATAAAATAAATAAATAAAATGCAGATTATTAATGGAAACACTTCAGAAAACCCGTTACCCCTTTATCATAGGGAGTGTGCATGTTTGTGTGTACACAGTGTATACATGTGTGTTTTGCGTGTGTGCGTGTTCGTGCATGCACGCGCAACTCCAACTTGTCAGAGAGAGAGAGGGTGTTTCACTGAGTGGGAATGCCTGGTAGGATGTGGGGATGATAGGCCCGGGGTTGCCATGGCAACCATCTGCTGCTACGCTCGCAAGCGTTCGCCGGCAGCCCACACAGTGTGACATCCAGCAGCAATCCAATCTGAGAGAGAGAGAGAGAGAGAGAGAGAGAAAGTAAATCTGTGATTGAATGTTAACATTATAGAGCCAAAAATAAGGAAACACGCAGTTTAAACTGACTGAGGCTCTTTTAAGTACATGGAAAGGTGCATTTTATGCAGAGAGTGCAACTTCAAATCCATTAATTCTGTAGAGACGTGTAGAGTTTTCAGTTGTTATAGTGAAGACAGACGGAGGAGAGGTGGAGGCCTACCCTGTTCAGAGCAACACACAGCAACACTCTGACAGATTATAGAACAAACAGAAGGCTTTAAAGCTGCTTTAAGAAGTTTGATTCATAGTTTTTTGAGGGATAACTTAATTAAAACCACTCTCAGTTGCTGAAAGTTATGATGCCAAACAACTCCTCTGTTTCAAATCTGGCCACGAACCTTTGTTGCATCTTTTTCTCCCTGAGTTCCTGTCATCTCTCGGAGAAAGTATAATGTATCACAAAAAAAGTTTTCATCGTTATTTTTTACTTGGCAAAAGAATATGACATAAGTCTGATTTGTGGTAATGCAGCCACAGTCACAACATGAGTCATAATGAGTCTTTCTAGATGAGGCTGGTGCCACCAATCAGATGAAGGAAAGCTGAGATGAGTAGATGCTTAGTAATTTTGAATCTGCAGTCAGCAACAGTATCTGCTTCAGTTTAATTTGTTTACCTCTGCAGGAGCAGGTCAGATTAAAAACATAATGTCAGTAACCTGAAAACATCAGCAACACAAAGGAAGTGAGGACGTCTGCTTTCAGTGTCAGTGTGTGAAGAGGTTACACGACTTTTACTGGACATAGATTTCACTTCAACTTTAACGGGCACTGTCTGAAAAACATGAATCCAACTCTATAGACAAATACAATGTATTTTTTATATATATATATATATATAGCATTATTACTATTCTTAATAGTTGCAGCTTAATGATTGATTTGCATACAGATAGACTTATCGATTACAAGTTATACAGCTTTATTTTCTTGTCACTTCAACCTCAACATTGATTTGAAAATCGAGAATGGGTTAAAAAAAAAACACACAGAACAGTATTTGAAGCTGTAATAAATAAGTTCTTGTACGATAAAACCTGTGTTTCAGATGCAGGAGGTGGGCAGTACCCAGCGAGGCTCTCAGCGGGCCTTCAGCGTCCTGGACCGTCTGCTGCTCACACATCCTGTGTGGCTGCAGCTGTCGCTCAACCAAGACTCTGCCCTCTACATCCTGCTCAGAGAGCCTGTTGGGGTGAGGACCAATCAATAATATTAATCATTAATACATGTTGAAGGAAAACATGAAGAAAACAATACCCATTTATGTTTTTTAAAATCATTTCTCAAATTTATATTACCAGATTTCTGTATACAACCGTGGGACTTCATCTTGTTTGAATAAACATCACACAAACAGAACATTTCTGTGCTAACAGCAAACTTCATACAGTGAAATATTTCATTAAAGTTGATCTTAAGCACAGATTTTGGACTTTGCATTGCTATTTGCACCATGCACCAATAACACCCCTGTACTTCTGGTGCTTACAGACTTTTTTGGTGCGTAAATGCAGCTCCAGCCTGAGGAAGGTGCTGTGTTTGAGAGTGGCAGCCGACACAAGTGCCTCCTCTGTTAAGGAGTGCTTCATCTGTGAGGAGGACTCCAGTGAGTATAAAACAAGATGGATTCGCGTGTTTTAGCCACCTGTAGCTACAGAAATACACATTTCTCTGCTCAGCTTATGAGGGTGCAGTGCACTTCATACACTTACTGCTCGAAGCGACGTGGGTCGGAGAATATAGGTCCTCCAAATTATTTGCAGCTGCTATATTTCCCGTTAAATTTGAACGAGTTTCCCTCTGCCTCCACTGCTGTCAATCAAACTCTGTCTGTTCTATAACCAGCATTTGCCTTGGAGAGCTCAGCACTCACCTTCCCTGACTTGTGTCGACTGGTGGCCTTCTACTGTATCAGCAGGTAATGTATCATATTAACTGATACACCAAAGTAAAATCAAGTGAAATCTTAATGCTGCAGATATTCTAGGCAATATTGTGTGGTGACAGTTTGTCTCAGGCCCATTCCTATCCCACAAAGAAATCATTCTCCTGGTTTGGTGTGGAAGAATTTGCACAGAGCCCTGATTTCATCCCCGTCCAACACCTTAGGGATGAGCTGTAATACTGACTCCAAGCCCACATCAGTGCTGGATCTCACTAATGCTTATGTGGCTGATTGAGTGCAAACACCTGCAGCCAAGTTCAGAAATCTTGTGGACGGAGTAGAGGCTGTTACAACAGATTAATGCCAAGCACTGGTCATCAATTATGTATTAATTGATTTTATTGTTGATTTTTTTTTTTTTCTTGTCTGCAGGGATGTGTTGCCTTTCCCACTGGAGCTACCAGAGGCCATTGCTAAAGCCACAACTCACAGGCAGCTGGAGGCCATTTCACACATGGGACAAGGTACAGTCACCGTCCCTTTCAGAGTGAACTTACTTTTCAGTGGCACTAGTGGCATGGCTCCAATGACAGTGTCAACTAGACCGTCCACCACAGGTCTAGATGAAAATACCTCAACACCTGTTGAATTAATTGCAATGAAATTTGAGACATTCATGTGCCATGAACTGTAAAAAGTTTGCTGATCCCCTGAGTTTTTATGCAGCATTATACCCATGTGGAAGTCTAATTGCTGCAAAACTAATTCTCATCAGCATTGCTGTGCCTCCGAAAAGTTGCTAGCGTGGCAACTTGTTTACAAGTACTTCTTTATGCTACTTCTCATTGCATAGACAAAAGACACAAGCAGAACGAGAGTAAAAATGTGTAGCCTCTCTGCAGATCACTGAGAGAAAACAAAAATAACCTATTGAAAATATGAGACAATAAATTAATAACTGACAAAAGAAGTGACTGCCAGGTTGTATCTATTTTAACATGGTAACATGTAGGACTGTTGCAGTGCGGTGGCAGAGAGCGAGGTGTGACTTATGGCTAAAAATGACAGAAAGATGCAGGATGTGTCACTGACTGCACCTCAAACAGAACCAGACGCCGTTGTGCAAAATCTGTTTGCTCCAGTCAGCTACACAAGAAAAACTTTTTATATCCGTTAGTGTTTATCTGATGTTTAGTTTGTGTATTGCTCTTTTCAAAATGTAATGTTTTTTCCCTCGACTTCCTCACCACAATCAGGAGCCTAAAAGGGAAATTTATGGTTTTATGTGCTGCATTTTAACACAAATTATTCATTATATCATTAATTTAAAGCTATTTGTAAACATCCACCTTAAGCCTGTGTGCTGCATTTTACAGTAATCTTAATATCCCTGTTACAAACAAATCCTTAATTGAAGAGCTTTTGCCTTCCTGTATTTTCTCCTAGACTTCTGGAGCTTGCCGAGTGCCTCAGACATCCAGAATGGACCAGTGGACCTGTTTGCATCAACCAGCGGCAGCCAGGCCCAGGATCGATGTACCCTGCTGACCCGAGGCAGACAAGGAAAACTCTGCTTCATCAACCCGCTCTTCCTGCAGCTGGAGGTTAGCAAGGTTAGTCATGAAGGCTGTGTGATTATTTCAGCGTTTATCTCTACTTTTGAGGAGATTTTCATGCATTTTTACTAAAGACCAAAATCAAGAAACCCTGTTGAAAATGTGTTTTGTAATTTGGTTGTTCAGTTCCTGAAAAGTTTGCTTTGTTTTTAAAATTTGCATAAATTTCAAGAGCTCTGAAGCCATCCCCCTTACTTATATGACTGCTAATATAGCGTCTGTTTACTTTGTTCACATTGGCTTTGAAAAATAAGAAGAATCCGCTCTTTCTTTTCTATAGCAGCCACAACTCACAAACCACAGTGCCTCCAATAAACGGCACCGCTTCAAGCGCAGCATGCGTCTCCGGCTCTCGGAGTCCTCCATGAATCTGTCCCTCGAGGGGATCGGCTCCTACTCGCCTCCCCCGTCACTGGAGCAGCCTGGTGGGTCGGAGAGGCTGCAGAGGGGCGCCACTAACCCACAGAGGAGAGTTCATGCTGGGGCAGGGGTCCTGAGGAGAACCCCCGCTGTATCACCGGGTTCTGCAGAGGAAGAGGACCTGATGTCTGTCTATGTGCCTGAAGTAATAAGTTTTAATATATTGTTTTGTCTTTCAGACCAGGGGGGATTGTTAATATTTAGAATTTTATAAAATTATCTTGCAGCCAAATTAATGTTTTTAATGTTACTTAAAATAATAACTGCCTCAAACTAAGCATAGTTTCACATGTTGTAAACTCATCCAGTACTTCAGGCTCATACAAACACTAACACTACTCAAAGTTACCTTAACTGTCTCATTACAGCTGGCAACAAATAATAAGAAGAATTAATGAAATTATCACTTCTCTCCTGCTCAAGACATCTGCCAAGGTGGAAGAGTCTCCAAAGTCCCAGGCATCGGCCCGAGCAGAGGAGCCAGGCACTGAGGTGGCGGCTCTGGCCCTGGAACGGCGCCCGGCTCCGTCCCTGGCCGAGCTGGACAGCAGCAGCTCCTTCAGCAGCATGGACGAGGACAATGACTCGGATTCAGAGCCAGAAAGCATGGTCCAAACCCAAACACACATCTACAAGCGCCCGCCACTTGTGCGCTCCCGGGGCCGCGGCGGGCTGCACCGTATGAGCGAGGCCTTCGTCTGTTTCTTTGCTCCGGACAAGCGGCTGACGCGGCTGGTGGAGGAGCTGTCCAGAGACAGGCGCTCCATCTTCGGAGGCATGGTTCAGGACTTCCTCCTGGAACAGAGAGAGGTGCTCAAATCCCTGGCCTCACCTTCATCATCATCGTCCTCATCCCGGGTGACCTCAGTGCAGCTCCTGCAGGGTCTGCGGCTCTTTCTGTCCCAGGCAAAGTGCTGCCTGATGGACAGCGGAGAGCTGGAGCCCCCCATTGAAACCCTGGTGCCAGAGAACGAGAAAGGTAAACAAACAGCAACATGGTAAATGTGGCAATACACAGTAATTTCTCACATCAATTATATCTGAACCTTAGCTTGAACCATGACTTTCAAACACGCACTGTTGACTTTGAAATGGCAGCAGTGTTACAAAGGAGCAGGCACAAAAAAATTTCCACTTTCTAGCACAATAATTAACTCTCATTTGCTGAACCAAAAATTCTAAAGTAACAATGATGGCAACGTACTGGTACATAACAACTCCTCCAACCTGAACAATGGTTTTTTTCAACCCTCTAATTCGAGCCCTCCACTGCGGTATCTAGAGCAGCGGATCTACCTTGGTGGCTATGGTTACTATAATAACGGTCATGGCCTGGTTCAGTTCAAGTGATCTGGGTTAAAATAAGTACTTCCTCAACATTAGATGATCTTTGTTGTCACGGTTACAATAATAACAACGTGGATAACTTTGTGGATAATAGAAATAACATAAACTGCCAACCCCACATGAGAATTACTTCAGCTGCCAGATTTTGCCTTACAACAAAACGTAACTAACTTTTTTACAGGAGACTCTCGGACTCTCAGTATACTGTATGTTTAAAATGACTTTCTATTCAAAAAAGGGGATTTACAAGCTTCATCAGTGTTAATATAGCACCTATTGTTTTCATTAATATGCTTTTTTTGGGTTACCAGCTGCACGAGAATCGCTTTGTCCTCAGTCATAAATCTGTTTGAATGTTTTATCTGTGTCCTCAGTTCAAGTGAATGACTTTCATTCTGGATCGAGTAACTCACTCAATTGTTCCTGATGTTCTGCAGGTGTTTTTCAGAAGAGGAGGAATCTTCCAGATTAATTTAAGTTATTAATAATTGACAAAGCAAGTTATACAGTAGTTTGTAAATGTCTTATTACTGATCTATTAAGTATTAATGACTGACTAAAGCCATTAAGTAAAGCTTATAAACCCCTGACAAAAGAAGGTCCACACACACTACAGTACACCCGTATGTTGCCAAAATTGTCATATTATTGTAATTTTTGTTCAAGCGAATGTGAGTTAAATCTGTTGCAAACAGAAAAATATAACTCATTTATGTGTGATCAGGTTTTCTCCAGGCACACAACTGATAGTTTGTTCAAGGAAGTAGAAATGAAATGTTCCAGTTTCTTCTCAACAATATTCACACCTGGGAGCTGCCCAGTGCTTCCAGTCTTTCACGGTTCACCACTGAGAGCCTCCAGCAGAAAGTGACTAGGATTACGTTTTTTTTTTCCATTTAGAAGCAAAGGTAGAAGAGTAAATGATGTTTTCATTTGGTTTGAATCCTAAATTAAAAAACTTCAGTTTGTCTTCCACTGAGGTTTAAGCATTTACAGTCACCTGCTGCTCAACTTTCAGTGGACAGGTTGAGTTCTTCAGACTGAGAGAGAGAGCAAATTGACTGAAGGGGAATGAAAATCGTTCACTTTAACTGCAGAGCTACAGGAGATGAAGAAAGTTACGATTAAAGATGATATACAGCAGCCAAAGGGATTTTACAGCCTGGAAATCCATAAGTGGTCCTTATGAATAGTTCATTAAGGATGTAAAAATGGTTAATAAATAATATAGCTTTGCAAAAACACATAAAACATCTCTGCGGACCAACAACCAATGCAGATGTCTCTGAACAACACCTGCATTTCCACTTACGTGCTCAAAGAATAGGCTTTTACAATATTAAAGCCATTAGTAGCAGTCAAAATGAATCTCTTATAAAATATGAGGTGTTTCCAATTAAAGTTAAAAAAAAAACAAAACAAACACATTGCCATTTTAACTCATTTGATTTTATCGGCAAAGAATCTCAAAATGAATTTTTTAATTGGATTTGGCTGATTGTGCTGGATTACGTCCTGAGCTCCGTCTTCTCAACCTGGTGAATTTCTAATATGCAAGGACGATCAGTTCATTACATCAAAACAAGGAGACGGTGACTTCAGCAGGAGACCGGAGGAGGGAGAGAGAGATATGTGGGAAAAAAAACAAAACAAAAAAAAAAACTGTACTATTAGAATAACACCAATTCAATAGACACAGTGCCAGAGGACGCAGGTCTATGGAAACAGACAGCCTTTTCTGTTAAATGGTGGGCTGCCCAGGCTCCAGGCTCCTGTGAAAGGCACTGTCAACACAAAGTAGTTTGCGTGGGGGGTAGAGCCTCATTCACTGGAGCTCATATTGTCTCTGGTATTTAGAAAACAGCATTAGGAAAGCCCTGCCCGACGCGCCTGCACTCACATCCATCAAACTCGGAGTGTGATTCTTCTCATTATTGTAAAGGCATCGCAGGGTGTTGCTTTGGAGGGATTGTAGTTGGATCTTTTGACACTGCCCTGTGCGTAGGTTTTTCTTTTTTGGACTCCTCTGTGTGCGGCTGAGTGTGTGTTTGCAGGTGTGTTTGTGTGTAAATGTGCGTGATGATGGATGGTTGCCTGGCAGTGCAGAGGCTTCAGGGGAGAGTGGTTGGCCGCTTCCTTCCTTCCTCCCTTCCTTCCTTCCTTCCTGCGCTCTGATTCTGATTTATCTCGCTTTGCGTCGGTGGGAGGCATTTGCATTTTTTTTTCTCCCCCTCGTTTATCATAAAAAGATATCACAGTCCCACGCTCACTTGAAGAGCAGCACGATTCAGGGGAGGGTGGGAGGGAGCGATAGAAATAGGCAGGTTACTTTGAAAACGTAATCAGTTACAGATCTGCGAGTAATAGCAAAAAAAGTCGTGTTTTTTCCAGACTAGCCAGCAGCTCACAAGGCTGTAATCACATTACATGTAATCTGTTACTCTCCAGAGCTGTAAAAGAAAGAGGGATGCTGGGATTGAGCAGAGAGGGAGGTGGAGTATGGAGGGCGTGAACGATAAATCACAAAGGGGAATGATATAGTAAGGTAGATGAGGGGGGGGGTGTTGGGGGATTATGAGGATGGAGAGGAGGGAGGGGAGGATTTTGATGATGAGTGGAAAACAGTGTGCACTGGAGAATTGTTACACACATAGTCAGGACTGCCCACTGCCTGCAGGAGGATCACCAGGGTGTGTGCGTTTTCACGTGTGAGAGCATGCATGCATGTGCGCTGTACATGTACACGAGTTTCTGTATCACACATCACTGTTGTCAGGTGTTTTCCAGGAGCAAAGAAAAATAGCTTGACGGCAGGAACTCTTTAATTCTCCTTATTCAGCGTTTATATGCAAAATAAAAGCATTTAATGGATCGTTTATAAAGTGTTTATTAATGTACAGTATTTGTCAACACTTGTAACTCCTCCTGTGTGGTGATATTTTATATCATATAAAATCTGTTTGCAGCCTCACCTGAAAAAAAAGCTGTTGACAGACACATTAATAATCATTTACCTTACAACAACATTCTAGTTTGTTATAAACCATTTATTGAACATGTATACTCTTTATTGGTGAATGTTAAATAAAGGGACTTAAAGTAAAGTTTTATCTTATAGTTAAATATTATGGGAAATGCACCTATTAACTTCCTTTCACAGATACCTAATGTCTGTGTGTTAAGTTTTAAGCAAGAGACAGGAGGGGATTAGCCTAGCTTAGCATATAAAGACTGGAAACAAGGAGAAACAGTTAGCCTGCCACTGTCCAGCAACTGTAATACTCACTGTGTAGCATGCTCCGTCTAGTATTTTCAATCTGTTCACTAACAGACATATAGCGGTGAACGCCCACTGAACGTGATGTGATGCATAGTAACGTTTACCTCTGTTTGTATTTTTTTTTTATATGTGAATGAATCATCTTTCACAGATTTGTGGGTTAACACATCACTTAGCAATTACTTAGCCTCCTTAATGACGAATTACAGTGATGCAATTACTTTTTCCAGTGACAAGTAGTTTAAGGGATTCCAGTAATTACATTACACTTATTAATCCCAGTAATGCTCCATTACTTTGATATTTGGGGGTCAGCTTGTTTGCTGTTTAGTTAGGTGCTAGGTGCCTGGCGGGGCGCTGTGGTTAGTTTGCACCAAAAGAGGAGTAAAGCGACTATAAGTCATCTATCATTCACAATCAGTGCACCCACATTCAGGAGTCACCCACTTGTTTTGAGTCAGAGGGTGTGTTGACCACACATCTGAGGCTGGGATTTCTGGAGAGCTGTGCACCATCACTGGGGCTCGGCTACTGAAGAATCTGTTGGTCAAAGGTCCCTGTGAAACTTCGTAATGTAACACGTGACTGTCGCTGCTGCTTTGTCAGTGTGTGTAATGAGTTACTGATGAAAGTTTTCACACTTTCACTTTATGTAAACGAGGGTGAGGTTCACCTGCAGTCTCCAAAGTCACTTCAAGAAAAAGAAAAACATGAAGCAGTGGTGAATGAAGAGGTTTTGTTTTTACTTGCTGGAGAGGACGTACAAACAAAAAAGGAAATACTAATTGGCACAGAGAAATTATTGGAAAAATCATAGCCAACCTATTTACACAGTGTTTGCTAACAAGCTAACTGCACACTAGCTTGTGAGCATCAACATGCCCACAGCAACGAATGAGAGGTAGTGTAGGCAATGTTGTGTAATTTGTTTGCTACCAAAAAGACACTTTGTGATTTCATGTGTCTTGGCAAACAACAGCAGGCCACAGCCTCCCAGAGACTCATCCTCACAGTGGGGTGTCCAGGTTTGGTACCATCATGCCTCACTGACCATATCTGACAACCCTGGCTGTAGCCGGAGTACGAGAGCTGGGCAGTTGGATAAGCAGGTTAGGTATTTGCCCATGCTGCTGGTGTTTACTCCTAAATTCCTGAAATAGTTCTGCAAAACAGGCTAATGAAGAAATCTGCTTAATATCTGGTTAATCTGGCCATTCATGTAGGTGAATGTGTGAAATAGTGGGTATTTCTATGGTGCGGACTGTAGTGAAAAGTCATTTGGATTATCGCAGAATATGCTCTGGGATAATCCCGAATTTAAAAGCACACTTAGTTGATTTGGTGGACAAAAAACAAAAAAACAAAAAAAAAACTTAACACCTGGACAGTCTGATGCAATCCAGTACAGCAGCCCTGCAGTAAATTCTACCTTTATGTAAGTTACACTGGTTTTTTGTGTGAAATGTGTGAAGTTGATTCAACTTTTTGATATAATACAATTGATATGATAGAATTTGTGATTCTGGATTACATCATATAGTTAGATATGTATGTGTTAAATTATATATATATATATATATATCATTTTTCATCATACTACATGGGAGACTGAAGAAACTGTGCATTACAAATCACATGTATTTGTATTAAATATTTTTCCTGGGTATGTACACTTTATACTCTGTGTTGTTTCAGTTTAAAAAGGGAAAAGTAACCGTCTCTCCACTCATGCAATCAGTAAGACAGTGAAAGTCCTGTACACACAGCAATATAATTTCCCCAGGCGCTGGTCAAATGCAGGCAATGCCTTGCCGTACACCAAAACTACTCAGCTCTGCACCAAGCTAAACCCTCTTGTTATATATTTAAACATTTCTACAAGTGGAAGAGAGCTTCTACTTGACACTTCATTCACCCTAATGATTCCATTGCAATGATCAGCATACCTTTCTGGGCCTCTTGCCAGTGCCTCTAGATATGTAGACACATTTCTCTACCGACAAATGCCCAAACAAATAAAACACACAAAACACACGCAACCCTATCCCCAAAAAATGTCTCACACCTGTACAAAAATGTTCAGTCTCTGTCTCTCAAACAATGAATCCCTCCCTCTGTCCCCAGATCTGGCACTGGAGCGAGCCATGTTCTCCTGCGTGCTCAGGCCTCTGAGGTCCCACCTTGAAAAAGCCCTGGTGGCGTTGCACAATCTCAACGGCTCCAGCCAGCGTCTCACCCAGAACCTGCTCCATCTGAAAGGGGACGCCGCCATGGAGCGGCTCGGCGTGCGGACGGGTGTCCCAGACAGCCGCGAGGTGGAGAGGGTGAAGCAGAAGCTGGTCCTGATGCAGAGGACGCACTCGCCGATCGACAAAGTGCTGCTGCTGCTGCAAGTGTGCAAGTGCGTCCATAAGGCCATGGGGTCCTTACATGGTGAGACCAAAATACTTTGGTATTTTTTGAGATTTTAAGCCTTGACTGTAACTTTAAAAACAAGAACAGCTCTTTTAGTAGCCGTCCTTATTTTGAAAACTGCAGAGAAGGACAAATATCTTCCATAGTTTGAAACAATACATCAATGATTCAACTCAAATTGTCAAAGTAAAAAACAAATGCTTTACACTTATACTGCCCTCCTGTTACTTTCTCTGCAGGACAGGAAGTGAGCTGGGATGACTTCCTGCCATCATTGTCTTATGTAATTGTGGAGTGTAACAGGCCTCACATCCTGATCGAGGTGGAGTACATGATGGAGCTGCTGGAGCCCTCCTGGCTCGGAGGAGAGGGTACGATCTATACTAACTGATATAAACCCAAAATGTTGTCAGTGCAGCAATAAGTGGAGGAGTGCCAGCATTTATACAGTGGTTTTTCAGCCAGGTCAGCAGGTAAATGAACATGAGAATAGTGTCACATGACTTGAACTCTATTCAGGCTCATCCCATGAGTATGATGACTTCAGACTCAGCTTGACGAAACCAAGACGACTCAACTCAAATTCAACGCTATTTAACTTTAGTATGAGGAAGAAACACATTATATATTTACATTTTTAAGTGGCAGTAAATTAAATAGTGGTGCTTTCAAATTTGTTCAGAGTTTCAAAGCCAAAGTTTAGGTCTAATGTTGCTGTTTGGTGAAATGCATAACTATTTAAACTTTCATTAATTTGGTCATTTAAGGACAAAACAAGCTATAAACAGGAGATTGACTTAAAGTTGCACATTTCAGGCAAAGCAACATTAACGTTCATTTAAACTTCTCCTTCTGTCTGCCTGATGAATAGAAGTTCACTCTCTTTTAGCTCTGTTTTTGGTCTCCACCATCTCCCCAAAAAAATATCTGGCTCTTTAGTTGCTAAATGCCATATTCTGAGTGTGAACCAAGACAGTAACGTAACAGCCCATTAGCCATTAACCATTAGGAGGCTAAAATGCTCTGGACTGCAGTGTCGGGTGTTAAATCTCTGTGAGTTTTTTTCACTACAATTGACCTCTTTTGTATTAAATATCGTCAATTAATCCACTGTTAACAAAGAAATATTGATTAGCAGCTTTAAATCTACATTGTTGAATATGTTGCATATTCTACAATTATTTTGTATGTATTTTTTCCATCAGTTTTACACTATTTCCAGTGAAATATAAGTCAGATTTTAATTCATAGCTGTCAGCTAAATATTATAGGTATCAACTTTTAATTACTTTAATAATATTTAATTAATTAATCAATTATAGTATACCAAATTAGATGTAGAGAAGAGCATTTAGGTAGTAAATGACAAAGCAGCCTCCTATAAACTGAGTAGAACAGTGAAGTTTTAGTCTATTTAGTCCATCATTAAAAGCCTTTTTAGTGTAAGTGATTTAGTTTAGCCCTCTACCTTTTTTTGTTTTGCTCCCAGGTGGGTACTACCTGACCAGTGTGTATGCCAGCCTGTGTCTGATCCAGAGCCTGGACAGGGAGCAGCCATTCACAGGCTGCCTGACACCAGAGGCCCAGGAGGCGCTGAAGGAGTGGAGCTGCAGACGGAGCCGGGAGGCCCAGAGACAAAAGGAGAGCCAGCAGAACCAGGTAGGTAAACACTGGGAGCATTATGTGTGGATTTGTGTAGTATAGTAATCTACTGTATTGCTATCACACACAGATGCCCTGTTTGAAATTTAGACTTATGTGTGGACAGCAGGGACTTCTGATTCTCCAGTGAACCATGTGAATGACACACTGCAGTGGCGAAACTGAATTAAAGACATTGAAGTTTTCTATGTTGGACTTGCTGTTAGCAAACACACTGTATGTGTTTTATAATTTGTCTAAAACCATGAAATACATGGTTTTTTTGGGGGTTTTTTTTAACTTAACTTATGGTTACATGAACATTAGCAGAGGAGAAAAAACATCACGTGCTAACTGATGCTGGAGGTGATAAAGTGTGGCCGAATGAGGATCAAAGGTTGTAAAATTCCACAGTCAGTAATGTAATGTAATGTAATGGTTTTTGTGGACAGCAGAGGTTTCTTACTCTTCTTTATTGGATATGCTGCACAGATCATAACATATCACAGACAGAACTGGGCAAATAGTTTTTCCAAATACCTTCTCTAAGTGGATGTTTAATGTTTGTTCGGATCCCCATGAATTTTAATCTTGGCAGCAACTACTCATCCTGGCGTCTTGGGACCACCTTCAAATTAACTTAAGCTGGGCAGATGCTACACAATAAAAGGCCAATCTGTGGACAGATTTTCACGATTGTGGAAAATGTGCACAGGAAGGAAAATGAAAGGTCAGATCAACACTGGTCCAGGATTCACATCTGTATCTGTTAATCTAATCTGAAGCTGTAGTTTTAGATAGTTAGTAACTAGTTAGACCTGTATCCTTTAAACCTTTTTTATTCTTTGAACCTGTTTATTGTCTTTCAAATGGCACAAAAGACACAAACAGCAGCCAAAACACAGATTATTCATCCAAAGAGCTGGGATGTTACATTAATTACACCGATGTTGATGCACAATGAGCAACATCTGACTGTCCTACATCTGTAACTGTGTTTGGAACGAGCGACAGTGACCCATATTTGCTGCTGCTGCTGCTGTTTGAGAAGGCGAAGACTACCTCGAATTTTCTAGAGGTGAAGCAAAAGGTGGAGGTTTTCAATCAAACGTCAGATCATCCATCACAAGTCAGACAACACACCTGGGTTTCCCTCCTTTGCGTGCAAACACATTTCAAATTCATTTGAGGGGATTAGTTTTTAGACATTTTTAGAGGTAATCCTCTGATCTGGGGCTGCCGGCTTACAATGGGGCATGCACTAATGCACACACACACACACACACACACACACACACACACACACACACACACACACACACTGAATTTTACCAACGCTCTCCTATTATCACTCTCCCGGCCCCAGATTGGTATAACAGTCCACCAGATGCCATGGAAGAAAGGCATTGTCATCCACAACGTTTCTGTCTCGTCACGTGGTGCCTCTCCTGGCTTCAAATAGCCGATCTAACTCACCCGGCAGCCAGATTTTCCACTGACACAGGCGGGGATCAGTGAGCCAAGTGCTATGAAGAAGTGGGCGGTCAGATAACATGAAATTTATTGAGCCGCATCTACCCATCGAAGCAGGCAAACACAATATGCACACGGACAGCGAGGAGCTCAGTGACTCTGTAAGTTTTGACGCTGGAAGACCTGTTGATTATAATTGCTGGTGTGTGTTTTTCTTTTTTTTTTTTTTTTTTTTTTTCTTTCTTGAGTATATTTATCACTTGTGTATCTGTGTGTGTGAGAGTTGTGTGTGCAGGTAGAGTAGGATGAGTAGTGTGTGTGCGTTTGTGTGTGGCAGAGAAAAGGATTCTCACTGGTTTCTCAAGATTGGATGTTTGGTAAAAGCATTATGTTCAGTATGTTTTCATTGTGTGTGTGTGTGTGTGTGTGTGTGTGTGTGTCTTTAAAGAGAGTTGTGAGGGCGTCTGTAGGTGGTTGTATCTGACATTATATAATAGCTTAGGTACATTACAATTCTGGTAAGTGTTTTAAGAGTGGCAATTGTTGAGACACTCGTTAGTTGTGTTTGATCGCCTTTTTTTTTTTTTTTTTGCTCTGTTGAAAATGTCGGAAAGTTTCTGTTTGGATTAGAGTGCAGAGGGAAAACTTCACCAGCACACCCAGGTAGAGCTTAATGGATTACATTTTGTGAGTTTGGACGAGGACTTGCTCTAATGGATTAATTCTGGGAGTTTGTCAATGAAGCTGTTACATGCAGCAGAGAAAAGAGCGGTTTGATGAGGAGGATTTTTCATGTAAAGCTCTTGGACCTGCAGGTTGTATGTGTGGGAAGCAGGAGCTTTGTTTTAGGGAGAATTTCTTTTATGAACATCATTTTGACTCATTTATTGTAGTGGATTATCAGCCTGTGTGCTTGCACAGCTCTCACTCCTCCTCTGGCTCCATCTCTCTCTCTCTCTCTCTCTCTCTCTCTCTCTCTCTCCTCCCCCTCTTTTGCCCTCACTCCGTAAGCCTCTTGACCTCTATTTTGCATGAATATACAGTCACTCTTTTTTTCCTTTCTATCTTTTCTCGCCCTCCTTCCCTCCCTCCAGAGGTGCGTTCGGATACTGTTCCAGGACGGGGAGCGGAGCGCCGTGCGGACATTGCAGTGGAGAGCCGGGGAGACCAGCCAGGCCCTGGCGCAGCTGTGTGCCGCCACCTTCGGAGTGTCCGACCCGCAGCAATACACCCTGTACTGGCGCAGCGGCGGCGAGATGAGGGCCCTGCCGGCTCAGGCTCAGCCCCAGGACCTGGCCAGCCACAGCGAGGGAGGCCCCTCGCTCTCCTACCTGAGGACCGACCACGACTTCAGCAAGATGCGGCGGCTCACCAGAGGTGGCGCCGTGGACCTGAGCGAGTCAGTGTGTGAGGAGTGAGTGGGAGGGATGGAGGAGGGAGGAAGGAGGGAGGAGGAGGAGGAGGAGATGGTTGGTCGCTCTGGCTTTCTCTCTTTCTCTCTCTCTCTTGTTCTGTCTCTTTCTCTCCGGCGGTGTGTTGTGTCTCGTCGTGGGTCAGGACTTGTTGTGAAAAACTACAGCCCTTCTCCAGACCAGGAGCAGACCTTTAACGGTAAACTCTTCCTTAAATGGACCAACATGCAGAGCAGAGCAGGACCAACATAGGGACTGTTGCCCAAAGTTGTACTATGTACCACTCAGTGTGGCTGCTAGTGTAAAGGAGTGTACTTTTTGTGACATGGAAAAATGTGTAATAAATGGATTTGGTTGTTATGTGAAACATGAACCCAGAGTATATACCATGAAGGGATTACATCATTAAAACGTGAGGAGGCTCAAATCCAAAGACAAATTCTGTGAGACTACTGTTGCCTGGAAACAAAATCACTTCCTGTACGCACACACGAAGGCAAATTGTCCACCGTGGTGATGTAACCCTTTCCGGTATAGTTCTGGGCAAAATCTAAAAGACACTTGGATGTTTTATTACTTCACTTTTATCTGTAAAAGTCTGCAGATCTTTGGATGGAACCACGTTGTTAAAGGGTTTGGGGATAGAAAACCTGTCTGTGCCCCTGGGAATAGACTTTGACTAAAAGGTGAGATGTGTTTATCGCCAAGACCAAACCTCAATACCAAAGTGACAAAAACAGAAAAAGAGAGGCCCTTTTGTGATGCAACAGGTGTTTACTTTGAAAGAAATCAGGTTTACAAGCTCAAAGGAAGCTTTAAATCAGCCATTTATTTTTAGAATCACCCACAGAGACAATTGTATTTTTACTTTTTTGAGAAAAGGCGCAGACTCTCCTCCTTGCTCGTGTATTCTATTAAGTGTTTTTGGCAGTTGGAGTAATAGGCGAGTAGGAGGGAAGTGATAGAAAAGCATCAGCTCTCTGTTTTTAAACCATGTAAGAAAAAAAAAAAAAAAGAACATCACATCGACGCACCGAGACAAACCTGCAACAGACTTACTGAATGACTTGCGAATGTATTCAAATCTTTTTTCCGGTTCAGAGTTTAATCCTCTCAGAACTGCATTCACTTCATGTTTCAATCCACCGCTTTTGAGTTCTACTGTTTCTCTTGGCCGCACTATTCAATAACACTGCGTTACAACCTGCACTGAGAGGACAGTCCGACCAATAAACCAGGACCTCGCGGTGACTGGTAGAATGTAAATGTAAACGTCACCAGCTTCTGGTGGCTCCTGCTGCAAGTCATCACTATCAACTGACTGTTCAACTCAGTGTCATTATCAATTATCATATTGTGTATTTGAAACTAACTTTTAATTGTTCAATTTGTTGGGTAGATATCAAACCTAAATATGGGATTTTCAACATATCTGGAGTTTTTAATCAGCTGGGGAGGTTCATTTTGAGAACTATGATGTGTTTTGAGCGTTATTGCATGCTTTTTCATTTGCCGTGAAGGTTCTGCGAATGTGGTGTATGTGTGCGTGAAGCATGTGTTCATTGTGGGAGCTCACTATTTCTTTTCTGTGTAAAAACACATTACTGTATTTTGTCAGGTAATTCAGTATCGCAATAAAAAAATTGCAATATCTGTTCACAGTGTTGTTACATGCAGTGTGAGCTGCAGTTGTCGTTTGGTGTCTTAAACAAACTCAACCACCAGAGGGAAGCAAATACTAACGCCACTCTTCCACTCCTTGCTATTAGACCACATAAATACCTCAAACTGTAATACTTTATTATTGTTATTATTATTATTATTATTATTATTATATTAACCCCTGAAAGACAGAACTACACACTTTTTGCATGAGGTTTAATTAGCTTGTATGAATTTAAGAGCCTCTCAGAAAGATGGCAGCTCTTTAAAAATATTTAACATTTGACTTATAAAATATTGAAATCAATAATGTGAAAATGCAAAAAAAAAAAAATCAAGGCAAATTATTTGCATTCTTTTTATTTTTTGACAATTTATCTTGATAATAGGATTCAGAAATAGCAATGACAGAGAAAAACAGTACTGGTTACTACAGGTTGATGGTTATTTATCGTTTTAAACATTTCACATTTTCTGCATCAGTCAGTGGTGTTTTTCAGGCCTATACTAACATTATTATCATTAGTTCCTGTATCCGTTCACATAAGGAAAGTCCAAGGCAATGTGAGGTTAGATTCACTTCAAAATTCCTGTTTCATTTACCGTAACTCATCATTTAGTTTCTGATTGGCCATTTAAGACAATTTCACCCAAATATATATGCACACTTTTCGACACATCTGAGTCTTGTGTGAGGTTGAATGGAGACTCAATTTAAGCGTTCAAAAATGCCTCAAACTGCTGATTCAGTGCATAACCTAATTTCAGTATCCTTGTACTTTATCTGCTCAGTCAGAATTCACTGCTGTGATGCACCACCATCACCTACAAGGTCACAAATATCTTCAGTCAGTTATATGGGTTGTGATAAATGTATGAATAAATTCACAAGACTCACAAGACAAGAAAAAGATTTTATGGAATATTTTGATATGGTTGTGCTGATAACATTGGGTCTTGATCCAACTTCTCTAACGGATATTTTTAATGTTGGTTAATTTGCAATTAACTGAGTCATTGTTTGATCCATAAATATCAGAAAATTACAAAGATATAAAACAGCAAATGCTCACATTTGAGAAGCTGGAACCAGAAAATACTTTTTGCATTTTTCTTTATATATGACTAAAATAATTAATCAATTATTTCAGCACATGTGGCTATGAGAAGTGAGGTGATATAAAAACTTGAAATGTGTGGGTGACATTTTCCTATTTCAGTTAAACATTTTTTTTTCATCTGACTCCACCTCCCAGTTTCTGCAGCACCCCCAGGCCTTTCTCTTGGTACTCCGCTCTGCTCAGCCAAAAGGAGTCCTTGTCCTTCATGATGTTGGCCAGCACAGCACCACCCAGGAACACCATGTGTTTACGTCTGGGAGGGTCCTCGATGCGAATCTTAAACTTCTACACAGGTGACGAGGAAAGAGGAGAGATGCCATTAAAACACAGAGGATGAAATGTACAAACATTCCCTCTGTTATGCTTTTTATTCTCTGTGTTTCTGCCAGTGTGCAACTACAGTATATTACTGGATTTACAATAATACCATAATATGAATAAAAGTAAGAATTTTTTGTATAATAATTCATATTTAGTACATTGCTCAAAGCTGGTCTTTAACTGGCTCTATACTTAAAAAAAAAACAAACAACAACACTATCATTTATTTTTATTAACATTATTATTATTAATAAATATATACATTTTTATTTGGTGATAGTTAATGGCTGACATATTGTTTTTTCAACCTTTTATTATTAATGCAATGAAATCAAACACTGCAACACTTTCTGAACCAACTGTAACAAAACAGTCTTGGCTCAAGGTCCACTTACTTTCAGTCTTCATCTTATGATTCAAACAAAAGCTCGAGGACAAGTGAGTTAGCGGAACTTGAGCTGAGATTGTTTCCTTAGCTGCTTTTAAGTCCTGGAGGTGTTCAGAATATTTATAAATATCATTTTTTAATGCATACAAATCAAACTCCGTCTGCTGATGAAGACCATGTGATATGATCAACAGCTCCAAAACAAGGAAGTAAGCGACCCCTGAGTTGAGATTGTTTTGTCAAATGCAGTTATTATTACAAAACGTTCAGAAAAGCACTATTATATCAGTGGTATGTAAAATTTATCATATAACTTACACTTGCATAACATCTTATTTAACATCCTGGTGTTGTTGTGTTTTAAAACACAGATGATGAACAATTTAAATTCCAGCTGTATCCCCACTGTGCTGTCCTCCAGCAGAGCGGAAATACCATGAATGTTCAAGTTCTTACTGATAGTTTCTGAGTGTCTCCGTCCAGCACTCTCTCCAGGTAGAGCTGCTTGATCTCTCTTTCCAGTCTGGATGGAAGGCCGGGATACATGGTGGTCCCTCCTGACAGAACGATGTGCTTATAGAAGTCTGCCCTGCAAAGAAAAACAGGTTGATAGATGGGAAAATGAGTTTGTGTTTCGTCTATCTTCGAGTAGATATAAAGTATTTTCTATAGCTGTGCACATTCATTACAAACAGCAGTGATGAAACTCAGACCTGAGGTCAATGTCTGCAGCCTGGATGGTGTTAAACAGCAACTCAGCCACTCCCGCTCCCTCCACGTTGATGAGGTGAGGCTGGAAGAGGGCCTCAGGAGCCCCGAACCTCTCTCCACCCACGTTCACCTGTCGGCCATCAGGGAGCTGCAGCAGAGAAAGGAGACATTTTAGTTCATACGCTTAGGTGTCGACAGATCAATACCACTCTCAATGTGAAGCTAGAGCAAATTAGCTCAGCTTCCCCTTGTTTCCAGTCTTTATGCTAAGCTTAATATAAATGCATACAGACACAGGCCTGGTGTTGGTCTTCTCATTAAATGCTCAGCAAAGTTTTTTCCCAAATTACCGAACTGACAAATATTAACCTTTCCAAAAAAAATGCTCCTCTGGGGTTTTGTTCTTACGTACTGTGAACGACTCCACCAGGTAGGTGGTCTCCGTGGCCAGGCGCTGCTCTTGCTCGATGTTGTATCCCACATAGCAGAGCTTCTCCTTCAACATACGCACAGTCTCAAAGTCAGCTGTGTGGTTGAAGGCGTAGCCGCGGAGCAGCAGGAGCTGACGGTGGGAAGATGAGAGGTGATTTGTTGAAGCAAGCATCAAAAGTGTTTATGTCATTTTTCCTACATCCATTTTTACTGACAGATGCAACGCCAGATTTGACTTGTACCACCTACTTCGAATCCCTTCAGGTGCAAAGTTAAGACCCTACATTTGCCGACTCACCTTAATGAGGTAGCGTGTGATGTCACGTCCAGCGATGTCCAGCCTGCGCGTGAGGTGGGGTAAGGAGAAGCCCTCGTACACCGGACAGATGTGGGTGACACCATCCCCTGAGTCAACGACCACACCGGTGAGCAAACCTGTAGGCCCAAATGAAACATTTCAATAATCAATGAATCCATCGTTAATCAGCAGGAAGCAGAGAGTACATAGGGGTTGCATAGGTAGCCTAGATCGGGAAAGACAAAATAGAAGTCTGATTTCCTGTGCCATTACAAATTGCCTCACGATGAAAAGGTAAAATATTAGTTAGTTAGTTTAAAAGCTGTTGTTAATACCTTACCCTGAGCGTACAGAGTGAGCACCGCCTGAATTGCCACATAGATGCCGTGGAACTGGTACTTCTCAAACATGACCTCTGCAATCTTTTCCCGGTTCTTGGTGGGGTTCATGGGTGGCTCGGTCAGCAGGATCTTGGAAGAGTGAAGATAATATACAGCTGTGTGAAGGAGTATTTCTACAGGTTCAAGTTAATATTTTCTTGTAGATAACAGCAAAAGATGTTGAGATATTAAGCACAAAAATTTACCATTAATTACAATTACGTGCATTTCAGTACTTTGTGGATTTTGTTGTTTACTTAATGCTGCATTACAACATGATATATATGCTACTGAGCTTTATTTTGAAAGGTTGAAACTCTGTGTTTCTTGCAAACCACCATAGCCACCCCTGCCCAGCAGTTTTGTACCTTGCACTCTGACGGGCTGATGTTCAGGCGGTCAGGCCCGAAGGTGTAGTCCCACAGGTGGAGCATGTCGTCCCAACAGCGCACCATGCCATTCTCCATGGGGTAGGACACCTCCAGCATGGAGCGACACTCGCTGGCCTCATCCCCCACCATCAGATCCTGGGTAAAAAACACAGGAGGAGTTCAGCCATTGTAGAGGAGTCTGTGGATTTATTTTGGTGTCAATAAAGAATAGATTTTTTTTCTTGAGGAGAGGGGGAAAATTAAAGCACATTTTTTCGTTGTCTTTTTTCTGTTGATAGATACAGTGAATATAAAAAATATAAGAAATTTAAGATTCAATAAATTACACAAAACATGAAAAAGGACAAGGGCTGGGTATCATTTCATTACCTGTGCTAAATGATCCCTTAATTTTGGTACATGGACAAAAATGATGCTGTAGTTTGAGGAATGTTAATTACTGTCTTAATACAAGAAGCCTTACAAGAACTTTGTCTAAATGAAGATTTCTAAAAGTTTTCTTATAAAAATCAGAAAAAAATGAGCGAATAACCCGACTAAGAATCTGATAAGGTCACAGATTTTGATCGTCACTGCCACAGATGCATTTCAGTCATTACTCGGAAGCTATTGAGGGCCCAACGGATCTTTGTTGGACAAAAAGAAATAAGTACTTTAAAGAGAAAGAGCTGTGAAGGGAGAAGAATTACATGGTTTAAAGGTCTGAATGATCTGCTTAGCCTCAGGTTACACGAGCATATGAACTTAACTGTGTCTTAGGAGGCTAACCAGAGTACAGTTCTAAGTCACTCTAATGCGTATGAGCTAAGAGGTAAGAAGAGCTGGAGGAGCAGGTAGGTCAGGCATTTAATTATCTGAACTGAGAGTGTGTGTCCACATTTACCTGACAATAATTTGCTTTTCTTTAAATAAAACTACACGTAGAGAGAGAGAGATTACGACAGTTGGTGACTCTGTTAGTAAAGCTAGTTTTGTCCCTTTTTCATCCCTTCTATTGTCCTGTTGTTTATGTCAATTCAAGAGCAGTTACAGCAGCTTGGGTCGTGAGAATATAACATGGCCTGATAAAGGTGAGTGTGTATGTAGTGCCCTCAGCATTAAGAACCTCATTACATTATGCAGAAGGATAAGGAAGGATGCCATGACCTCACCTTTATCTCAATGTTGCCCACTTTGGTGCTGGATCGTATGATTGGTCGACCCACCATGGCAGGGAAGATGTGGTCGGGGAAGTTGGATCCAGCAAAGCCGCACTTCACAAACTGAGGAGGGATGTGAAAAAGAAACAAGGGATTTGCGTCTGTGAATAAAGTTCTCGTTTTTGAATGTAAACTGAAACTGAAAGTTTGGTTTGTATAACCCTGAACAAATGCTACACATGAATTGTAACCTTACTACACTACAAGTCTTTTGTACGGATAATTTCCATCTATTAATCAATTCCATTTGGTTTAATCCAGTGCTCGGCTTAATCTGCATCCAGGAAACTGACCTAGAGCATATTATTATTATTATTATTATTATTATTATAATGCTTTTACCAGATTGTCTTATTTATCAGACAATGCAATTGCAATTTCATTACATCTTTAAGAGCATGTAGAATAATTTGCATGCATTTGGTTAATAATCACGGTGTTACTTGGCCTTTTAATGGTATGCAATTCACTGCAGACTGCTTCTCTCCCTGTCATGACTACACCTCATACTCTACTGTCTCAACTTGTCTTTGTGACAATGGACACATTCCTTAGCCCAGAGGGATGAAATACATTCCTAGCAGAGGCAAAAATAGGCTGCAGCCAGTTTCTGACTGCAGGTATCCTACAAATCACACCTCATACTCCTCTCAGATAGCAACATTTAAATGCTACAGTACAGTATTAAAGAGCCACTCTTGCAGTTTTAGCACCTCAAATCTCTCTTCCTGCTTTTCAACCAATTGTTGCTCACTTCAAAGCATTACAACCATTTATGGCTGTGTGTGCACATAAGAGGTAGGGTGACAAGTCCAGACAGATGTGGATGTGGAACCAGGCTCTAGTGTGCACACAGATTCACACCCTGGACTTTTTCATATATTTGCCTCTAAATCTTGGAACAATTATTTGAAAACAAAACACTGAAATTTAACACACTTGGTTTAGGTTTGCATGAAAAACTGAAAAAATATGTGGTTTACACAGACAGTAGGACACAATCAACTGTCACAGTCATAATTAGAATTCAACTAAATATTTACTAGAATAAAGACAATGCATAACTGATACTGGTAATACTCTGTAAGGCTATTATATGATACAGTATTGACATTTAGGAATATCTGACTTACCCCCGTCCCATTGTCACAGACCACCACTTTCCTTCCCTCGCTGTCCATCTTTAGACAAATCCTGTAAACAGCTCCAGATACTCCCACCTGTCAGAACAGGGGTCCAACTAACAAGTAGCAAATTCAAGATTTCTACACATGAATTTAGCAGTGACAACAACAGACAGGTAAGCAGAAGTCTTCTTGCTACTCCTTCAAGTGTGGGCGGGATTACTGAAAGTGAGGACACCCTTTATCTGTGGCCTGTGAGGAGGAAGGAGACCTGCACTACACCTTTTTAGTAGCAGTCTGATGACATAGACCATCACAAATAATTTTTAAAGTTGACATTTGAATATTGCTTTTGATGACAAAAAAATAAGAAAAAATTTATAGATTTGTATATTGACTGTTCATAAAGTCTTTAAATTAAAAGGCACTTTTTAAATGTAAATTAAAAGTATTATAAATCACAATCACATGAAAAATTGTATTTAGATTAAACAAAATCAAAGGCTTTTTTGTTATAATGAGTCTCTTGGATGTTTTTACTTCCTGTTTATAAATGTATTGAAATTACACATCTTGAGTGAGTAGAAAGGGTTTGGAAAACTGGAGATTTTGAACACTGTCCGTTCATCTTCATGGAAAAAAATATTTTATTTTGCAAAGTATGAAATATTCCTATATAAAAAACTGGACACATCCAAAAAAATACCCTAATTGAGCTGAATATTTTGAATGGAGTTTCTGTGTTGAAGCTTTTAGAAGAAGATACGAATTAAAAGTGAAGAAAATATAGAGACGTCATCATTATGTGCCCCCTTGTTTACTACCGTTAATTGGGCTACATGACGAGCAAGAGCCACCGCCGCCATCTTTGTTTGGTTTAGCAAACACTTGCAACTCTGATGAACAATTAAACATCGTCTTTATTCTTCTCTAGAAAGTATATTTTTCGGTTAAACTGGGTAGAGGAATATTTTCGGGAACCTGGAAATGTCCTCAAACCATTGGTGAGTGTTGTCCAACAACGTGTCTGGTTTTATTGTGTGTTTAATTAAGGCCAACCTAATTGTACAAAAGCCAAAATTCATTGTTAAAGTCTTATCTCTGATTAAGAAAAAAACAAAAACACTGGACTCAAACCCAGCTGGTGAACATAGTGAAGAATTTAGCAACTTAAAGAGAAAGTTTTTTCTCTCTGGAGACTTAAATTGAGCTAAGATGAGAGTGGTTGTTGGACTTTACACTCATTAAATTAGCCAAAAACACAGCTCCAGATGAAAGCTAATGTTGCTAACGTTGTCTGCCATTACAACTGCAAGGTTTATAATGTGTTTCTGTTTGTTTTGCACATCACCAGGGAGGCAAATGTGGAGTGAAACCTATGTTGAATAGATCTTTTTCACTACAGATATTCAGACTTGCTAACACAGGGGTTACATGTGAAATAATTAGTTGTTGATGGCGAGATGGACCATACAGTTTGTGTGAATCAGTATTCACTGATTTTGACTGCTGTCAGTGTCACAGCTCAGCTTTTAGTTGATTCACATGGGTGGGGGACATCTTACTCTGTCAGATCCAACAGTAAATTACCATATCTGCCTCTGTTTGCAAGCACAAAACAGTACAATTGCAACATTAACTTTTCTGTGTGTTGAAATAGCTGTAATTAGTAGATGTTGCAACTGTACCTCTCTTTTGGTTTCCGTCTTTAAAAGTAAATGACTCTCATAGCTTACTTTTTAATTGGAAAATGATAACTTCTTTTCGTAGATCTATGTTACAGGGGTTTATTTTGTAAATCAGTAAGAATCCTGGATTTGTATTTTAATCTGAAAACACAGATTGTGTTCCCTGGTTCTGAGCTTTACAAATATACTGAGCCAGTGCAATGTTGGATAAAAATAGGTTCATTTATTTACATAAAACATTTACAAAATACATGTTTTCATTGAAATGCAGTTATATGTCATGTGAAATGATGGTTGTAAGAAAGACAGCAAACAGTAAGCCTTTGAGTGTGTCGTTGTGTCATGAGGACACAATCATATCTGACTAGGTCTCACTGTTCTCAAATGTAATAGGCACATTGAGTTAAGACCTATTTAGTGCTTTACTTTCTCTTTTTCATCTTTTCTGTTTCAGCTCCTGCAGGAATTCGTCATCAGAGCAGCTCAGGAGCATTTAAAGAAAACCCTACATATAAAAACAGAAGTGAACAGGTAAAACACAATTGGTAACAAAAATGTTTTGAGCAGCACACGTGCATTGTTAATTACATAAAGTTAAGACTGTCTAAAATTGTGTTATTATGTAGTATTGCATTGTTAAAGACTGATGCCCTTTGTTCCTTCTTAAGGCAGTGAAATGTGTTGAATTGGTCATTCACTATGTTTACATGCACATTATGACCTAATTACTCTGATTAATTTCATTAAGGTAACAGTAAAGCCGTTTCTCCTCATGTGCGAGGTGAATACACTGTATGAAACTGGACTGTGCATATACATGATCAGATCGAGTCAGTCATTAAGCAAAAATGTGTGTTAATCAGTTCATGCTTATGCTGAAAATTACTTTAATTCATAGGCCTCATGTATTTAAAATATGCCAAATATAAACTGTTTGCATGGCAATATCAACAGTCTGATAGTAGCAAGTTATTAATGTGCATGTAAACACATACACATACAGTAGTTGCCTACTGAAGGCATTTAATGTTGAGTGTGTCTGAGTAATTTCCATACAAATATGTTATGTGGCTGACATAGAAACTATTATAAAATGATCTATCCAAAATATTCACTGAAACCAGTATCAAAACTTAAAGCATTAAGATTCACATTATCTAAAGACCATGAAAAACACTTGTTCGATGTAGAAGTACTCATTGGATGTTTACCTATCTACTGTCCTGAGTCATGGTCAGCAGTAAACTAATTCATATAACAGTCAAGGTCATGTGCCATGGTGCTGTTTTAAGTGCATAATATTGTTGCATACATTGTCCACTCAGAGCCACATCCAGTGGGCTCCTCGCGCTCACCCTCCTCCCTCTGAGAACAGCTCCAGTGTGTCCACTGCCTCAGACAGGTCAAGAGTCTATAACATATGTCTGAGTCTGATGACAGACACTGCGCTCATCCCTGTCCGTGTTGATGGACCACCGTCCACCGTCTCAAGACTCGAACTCGCTGTCGCTGCTGACGGAGATCTCTGGAGTGGAGGCTCCTGTGCCTCTGCGCTCGGTCTCTGTGCTACAGTCGCTGGCCTCTGGGCTGCCTAGGTGGTGAGGGGAGTTAGGCAGCAAGTGGGGGTGATGGCGGCGCTCCTGAAGGGACCCATCGGGGGAGCTTTCAGAGGGCAGGAGGGAAGGATCCTGCTGCAGTCTAGGGTGAGAGAGAGATGAGGTCCCAGATTAGAATCTTTGTTTACAATGCATGTGGCAGAGCTGCTCTTCAGATAGAGATCTCTTTGGTTTAGTCAAGGCCTGGAAGGCAGAGCTATAAAAAGTTCCTTAAGCCATATTAAGCGTGGCAAAGTATGACACACACTGGAATTTTTCCTCATTACTTTGCCTCATAATATCAGTCGATTGCCTTTTAATAGAACGTAACCTGACTGAAGGTGAATTGAGTTTTTCATGTTATTTTTTTTAGAGAAGTCCTGCCTCTCAGAAGATGTTTGTACAACACAAACTGAATGTAGTCATAATCTTTTTTAGTAATAATCAGCATAATCTGATGTCATTTTTGATATACCTGTTCTTTGCGGATGCAGCGCGGTCTCTTTGGCGGCGGTTCTTGAACCAGTTCCCGACCTGTGTGGGCGTGAGTCCAGTAGCCTGGGCCAGATGTCGTTTCCTGGACGGGTTGGGGTAGGGGTCTTGGAGGTACCACTCTCTCAGCAAACTGCGAGTTCTTTCCTGGAGAAGACATAGAAATATTTGTCAGACTTCCATGCTTGGTTCTGTGTGTCTCATTAACAATATGTGATTTCAGCTATTCTGTCATCAGATGTGTTACACTTTGAAGATACACCATATGGTGGCTGGCCATAGTAATGTTGCTTTGACATCATCCTATCATCCAATAATCTTTAAATCACTATTGAATGATGCTCAGTATAATCTTGTTAGATTAAATTTATAAACAGATGATCACAGACTACACCATAAGTATAGCCTACATAAAAATGTATATCCACTAAATTGGATCATGTTAAGGGGCTTAATCGGAGGCTGGAGAGGCCGTTCCTTCTGAGGTTTGGAATTAGAGATTACAGTACATTTTTGAACAATACTTCACCCTGCCACAAGAGGGAGATCACACACACAAACACACTGTTTGTTGTTTGCTCTCTCACCATGCATTATTTCGAATCTTGTAAGCAGCTCTTTGGTTTGTTGCTCATTTCTCCCTTTATGAATTTTATCGTAACTTTAATTGACAAAATGCAGTCACTCTGCTTCCACAGTAACCACTAACAGTCTCATGACACTGAAACCTGCATTTTTTGTAAACAAGATGATGGTTAAGATGCTCTGCACATCAGAACATTAGAGGTTATTAGTTTGTGACAGGAAGAATAGTTTTGTAAAATGGACAAGGTTAGTGGTTTCTAACAGGAAAAGTCTCGCTGTAACTGACTGCATCATACGACAGTCCTCTGGCTCAGCAGCAGGTACATGGAAGGAATGTCTCCTTGATAGCAGACAGATGGCTGATTGAGACCTGTGCAGGTCTGTGCTCATAGCCACTTAAAGTGATGTTTGTATTTGAAAGGAGTAGCAGATAGTTAAAGATGAGATGAATCTGGCCTTTGCAGCTGCAGACATTAATTGATACAAAATATGTAAAAAAAAGTGGCAATTTTAACACAAGAATATTTATTTCTATTTATTTCTAAATAGCCCAATTATGTAAAGTTATTTGAAATAGCAAACATAAGCTCTAAGACAAATATGAGAAAGACAACAAAAATCAAGATGCAATCACAATTACTGATAAAACACAAGATAAAAGAAATACAGTTGCGGCACTTCCAGGAACCATAAACATGTTGTCTGACATTAAGTATGTCAGAGCATGAATAAGCTGGTCAGAAAATAGCGTCCAGACCTGTATGGGATCTCTGATCTTGCATCAGGACACCGGGACTAAAGTAGTTCAGTAGGCTTCACAGCAGAAGGCAGAGGGATAACCACAGCTCTGACTATTATCATCTTAAGAGCTCAAAGACCAGGCAGCTTGATACATCAGAGTTAAAAAAGCACCTTTACTTGAGAGAAACTGAAGGTCAAGCTTTCAATGTTAAGGTGTAATTTCATATGATCTAAATGCATGTGATGCCAGCAGAGGACTTTTCTGATCTGATCTGATCTGATCTGATATTCAGTGTTTCGCCCAAAGACGAGGGAACACGTCGGTTTTACATACTACATCACCCTGTCACCTGCAGCCATGTGGGTCAAATTATAAATGAATCGTTATCAGGTGATTTACCTTGAAGCAGTGCGTTTTCTGCTCGCCGTCCCAGATGGTGCGGGGCAGAGGGAACTTCTTGCGGATCCGGTACTTCTCCACCGGGCCCAGCGGCCGCCCACGGAGCCTCTCTGCCTCTCGGTAGTGCGCGTCCAGCCACAGGTCTTGGAGTTTGGCGTGCGACTCCCGTGTAAACCTGTGGCTCTGAAGGATCTGGTAAAGAGCCTCAAAGTTTCCTCCGTGGAAAGCCACCAGCGCTCTCGCCCGCATCACGGATTCGTGTCGGTTCAGAGCTTCCCCGGCGGAGCCAGGGACAGCGGCGGGCAGGGACCAGAGGAACCGGCCGAGGCGCTCGATGTCCCCGGTCTCCTCCAGGTTCTCGCACACCCGAGCGACCTGGTCCGGCGTGAACATCGGCAGTGGGAACATCTCTGCCTTGTTGCGTCTCAGCAGCTCAGAGGAAGCTATGAAACGCTCACAGGGCGCATGAAACGATATATCCAGCCGTGCGTAAAACTCCGTGCGCTCGGTGCCTTTTTTTTTTTTTTTTTGTTTTTGGAGGACAAGTTTATTGACACTTGCAGCATCTATCTGCTGCCTCTCTTATGTAACTGAGTCTTTCCTGGTATTTGGGCAAATGTTCCAAAGAAGCCGATGCGTGAGAGAGTAGAGACGAATAAAGAAAGAGGACAAGCAGTCGACCTGTATTTATAGCAAGATACAATTAGCATCTCTGTAGTTGTTTTGAGAAGGATTATACGTTCAGGCCATTAGCCTCTTAGTGGGGGGTTGTGTGTACAGAGGTGACTGGCTGATCAGCTTGTTTGGCTTAGCCTGAGGATACATTGACTGCCAGGATAACTGCAGTGAGCAAACAAGCAAGGGTAGGTTATTTAATAGTCGGATCTGATAGAGATGGAGCACACCAAGCAAGTGTGGAAGGTGGTTCAACACAGAAATGAACCCAGATTTTAGACAGCAAGCAAAATCTAAGAAAATTGAGGCAAAATGCAAAAAACATGAAGTTTTCTGATGTCACCTTTGTCTCTTTATGACTGAGTGAAAACTTGAAAACTGTAATAACTATGTCTTATGTCTTGGATGTCACAATTAAGTGTTGATGGTGATGAAAATTGGTATGACATGTGCCTGACATTTGGTTAAGAGGACATGTTGGGGAACAGAGCTGTAACGATCTCTGACCAGCTAATACCCATGTAATTAAAACAGACATTGTTGTACCTATAGGCTACCCTATGCGACCTCTTGCGTGGCCAAGACATGATGAAAAAGCCCCTAGACATGGATGTGCTGCGGTGCAACTCCAGGACACACAGTTAATGATCCGCTGCCCGGTTCAATCCTTCTGATCTTAGTAGCTCATTAATCAGTCTTAGGGCAGTTTTCTTATTAATCAGGTTAAGGACCCTGTAAGCATCTGTCAACTACAATGCAAACATGTTACATTTATTTGCACACAATAGCCTAGAGTAAAAATAGTAAAGTGTCAGTTTAGCATGAATGGAACAAAGCATGAATAAAGAATAATAAGTTATAGATATTAAATTTACAACTTCACTGAAGTCAACAATAACAAGGCAGACATGGATTAGTCCCTACAGTGAATATTAGGCTTTGCATAAAGGTTGCAGTCAGGTGAAGGATCATCTGGTTTAAAATAAGGTGAAGGGTTTTAAAACCCGATCTACAAATCTGTCTAGAATACAAGTATGAGCCCGGCAGACGCTGAGGCCACGTCGCTGAACATCTGGAGTCCCAACTTGTGTATGCCAATAATTAAGATCTCCAAATTATAAATAATCTCTCCAGCAAAACAACTACAAACAAAAGATGCAGATATACACATATAATAATTACACCACAAACTGTTTGCATATGAAGCTGATAAATTCTCTATCATTCATCAAAAAACTAGATGTAAAAGACATTTTTTGTGATTTTAAAATGTTTACTGGAACATACTAAGATGTTTACTCCAGAGGACGACCATATACCATACACAACGAAACCTTTCAAATTAGTGGCATTATTTAAGCAATAACAAATGTCTATTCAGTTTTTTAAAACAAGTTTCACCACAGTTTTCAGATGGACGCGTCTTTACAACACTTACATTGTGATTGTGGCTTTACTAGGTAGCTGTCTGTGTAATAATCAATTTTAACACTGTCAGAGTCGGGTTTTCAGAAAGAAATATTAACATTTGCAAGTAACAAAAAATATAATTTAAAAGTTGATTGAAAAGAAACACATCAGTCATTTAGTAATTATGTAGTTTGTAAGATATTCTCACATTTGAGGAACCTGTAACCAGCAAATATTTACTAGATTACTTGAATCTTGTTAATTTTGTGTCAGATAACCATCTGAATAATCCTTTCAGCACCAGTCATGGAGGAAGCTTTCCAAATCTGCTCCTGAGACGCTGTTCAGTAGAGTTTCAGGTATAGAAAGCGTATAGATTTACTGTATAAGCAGTGGGCAATCATTTGATACGTGTTAGATCCTAAACCTAGATTAAAATACCAGGGGGATTGGTAGGCTAATGGAAAGGGGGGCATGTGTGATTATGTGTGTGTGTGTTGGCACAGAAGGGGAGAAATGACCTCAGTGAAGATCATGCTTAGGTTAATCTAACCCCTCCAAGTTTCAGACACTTTGCGCCACTGACCGACACCACTACACACACACACACACACACACACACACACACACACACACACACACACACACACACACACACACACACTCACCTTCATTACAAGAAATCCGATGGCCCAATCTGTTTAACACTTTGAGGGCAGACTGAACCAAAATCTGCTTAAGTGCTCCCAAGCCGTTACAACAGGATGAATGATAAGATGGTGATGAGATGAACAGATGATGTGTGTGCTTGTAGAAGGGTGGAGTGTCCAGGGGGGATGATTATATATATCTTTGTAAAATAGAAGATCTTGACATCACCACTAATGCTACTGTAAGGACTTACTACCCTTAAGGCAATTACTATTGATAATTTACCCCCCACTTTAGTGATAGAATGGTGTAACCTTGGGATATTTAAATTATTTTGCCCTTTACCATGTTTTTTGTCAGCATAACACCACCTTTCACTGCTACCTTAATGATTCTCAACATCTCCAACAGCCTCTGGCAGACTTTTATTTTGAAATTGATACTAGAAATGTGCACTGTTCTACTTTTAGATGACAAGGAGAGAGAGAGAGAGAGAGAGAGAGAGAGAGAGAGAAACAGATTGATTTAAGGTGTGATGTTAAATAGCTACAGAGTTGTGGTCGTGTGTGCATTTAACTGTCACGTGAGAGGAATTGCACAGCAGCTCTTTTAAAGGGAAACACTCAGGACTATCAACTTAATCTCTTCATATAGTGGTTGTTAGGTAAACACTTCTTTAGCAGCAACAATGTTTTGTGTACAAGTCAGTACACAGCAATGGTTGAACCTGGTTGGCTGGAGCAATTGTGTGTGGAGTTTACATATTTTCAGAGGTTATGTTGAAGTGTTGTAGCTCCCTCCCTCAAACAGACCAATCACATTTAGAATATTTGAACTGGAAACCCAACAGTTCTTGTATATGTGAATGTGTTTGTTTGTCTTTTGCTGTGTCCTAATTCAGCTGCTGGATCGTCCAAAAGACTTGGAAAACTGGATCTAAAGGTGAAAGTGTGTCTGTGCTTCTTCCCTGAATGCCAAATGACAGAAACTACTGTTACATGAAGGTACCTCTACCTGTCTTTACAGGTTAAAAAAAGGAAGTCGCCTTCAGATGGTTGACCTCTGGAAAACTTCCATGTTACCCAAGTTAACAGCTTATGCTCTGGAGTTTTTGAGTACTAGTGCTATGGAGAAGTTTCGAAAACAGGGGGCCCCCTTTTTTCACCTATTTTTAATCAATTACACAGTGTTGCTTGCTGTTTGCAAACATGCACACATAACAATGCTGAATTTAAAATATTGAATAAAATGAGCTTTGCAAATGTTTTAGGGGAAAGGACATGTATGATTAGGCCTCAAAGGCAGAAACAATAAGTTTTGTTTGGAGACAGTTAATTAGAATACAACTTTTGTTTATTTACAAGAAAACTTGGAAAACAATACTGTGTGATGTCAGCTTATCTGTAACACTGACATGTCCAAACTGTTAACAAGAACAGCAGAGTTTTAGTGTCTAGCTTTCATTTTTCATTTGAGTAATTCATGTTTATCTTCCAATCTTATGAGTCAATGAGGAACAATGTTCCATCATTTTCAGCTTGCTTTATAGGAGCATTTGACAGGGGAGAAGCCGTGTTGGCTGTTCTTGAAATCCAGATCCAGTCCCTAAAGTGGGACAGCCCATTAACCCTATGATAGGCTCACAGTCTGTCTTGGACATACCCCATCTCTCACCCAGTTCCTCCTGTGAGCCCATCTTACCCCCATACCCCCAGTATAATGTAATGTTATTCATAAAGAACACATTCTCTGTTCAGTAGATATAAACCTGTAGTTCCATAGATTGTATTTTTTGTTTGGTCACTGTGTTTTGTTTTAATGCAAGAACGAACTGACGAACAGAGGTCGACTGAAACGGTATTTCCAATGTCCGATGCAGATAAAAAACTTATTTAAAAAAATTCTTTAATGTCTGCAAATATTTTTTGTTCATGCTTGATATCGGCCTGATTAATCAGCCAACCAATTAATTGGTCCTACTGTAGAACACGTCAAACTTGTCAGCAGCTACAAATTAACACACACACACACACACACACACACACAATATATGGTGGAACCCCACTTGACATAATTAATTAGTGGCCTAAACAGAGGCCTCCTGCTTAAAAAAATGACCTGTTGATTTTGCCAACAGCCAAAGCGGGGGGCATGCATCTGTGTGTGTGTGAGTGTGTGTGTGTGTGTGTGGAATGGGGGGAGTATTACCATGCTGTATAAATCCACACCAAGCACAATTAACAAGCAATTGGGAGGAGAAGTAATTAGTATTATCTGCTTATCACCGTCAACCCCATTCTAAGGAAAATGGGTGAAAAAACACACAATGACACATGCACACATGCACACACACACTAATTCCCTCCAGGCAAATGTGTAAGGGCTAATTACAACCTAATTTGCAACTCAATAGCAGTATCCTCTCAGACAGGTCTATCCCCCTGCGTCCTCCCCTCCCCTCGTCCCCAGCACACTGTGTGTTAGCTTTGCCTCTCAGCTCACGCTGATAAAACTCACCAAACAAACGACAAAAATTACCCCCCCATCCGTCGCTGTGGGGTGAAAAGAGGAAAGAGAGGAAGATCTCTTGATTCAATAGACACAGGTGATATAAAGTAAATGTGGACTGTGATTTCAGCAAATACTGATGGGGGATTTCATTAAAACTTTAAAGAAGTTTACATCTTTAGTCACGTTTTATGAAGTAAAAATACAAAAAGGCTAAATAGTTATATATAGAAATATTTGACATGCATCAGACTAGTGTGAAGATCTAATAAGCAGTATTGACTATTTTATATGAGTCTCCTGCTTTAGAAGCACTTTAAGAGACTAAAAGTATGTCTCATAAATATATTAGTTTTGCCTTACTCTGAGATCAAGAGCTGCAAGTAATGATTATTTTCACTACACCTAAAAATCTTCCAATTATTCCCTCAATGAACCATTATCATATGGTGTATAAAATTTCAGAAAATGATGAAAAAAAATCCTCATCCTTCCACAGCCGCAACAGAAACAAGAGTGCTGTCACTTGTGGAATTAAAAAGTGCGGTCCTTATACATTTAAACTATAGGGTTAGTGTTTTGTGGAGGTATTTCTAGTAAAGATTATGTGGCCCTTGACTTCAGGACTACATGTTCCCCCGATTTCTAGATTTCTTTAATGAAATCTTAGAAATTAAAAGTTCTGATTAATAAATGAAATTTCAGAAGAAGTACCATTAATCCAAAGTCAGTGTGACTAAATGCTCTGTTCTTTTGTAGAGCTGTGTCACTGTGCCCCGTTTCATAACATCATAGCGTGTCAAGGGGGAATCCCTTCTTGAATTAATACGTTAGTAAGAGCAACAAGCTTCTTTACACTTTAAGGTGTGAGGTGAAAAGCTGTCTGGAGATTATTTGTGTAATGAGATGTTCTTTCCAGGTATCGTTCACTGATGGATTGGGTTATTGTTCCCTCCAGTGTAATGAACCGCCCCCAGACAGTATCATGTTCGCTGTTTGAGGGATCAGCTTACCACAAGCTCACGGTTAGCTGGCAAACTCTAATTTAAGCCTTTAAAAAATAGCCCCAGCAAATCACTGCTTGCACTGGAGAATTTGTTTTCTTGTTTTGCTGATTGTGGTGACAGAGCTTTGAATGCCTTGAAGCGACCGTATGGGTGACACGGACGGTGACGTGACAAGCTGAGTTTAAACACAAGCAGTTTCAAAATTGGTGTTTGGACTGATCAAGTTTTTTGAAAGAACCAGATGATGATTTTGTTGTGAACTGTTTTAATAATTAGCCCCAAGTGACTGAGTGAATCTTTAAGTAGTTTAAAGTAAACATCAAGCTGACACATTGTACTGGATAAAAAGTAATAAAGATTAGATCATTTCAATGAGTTTTGTAGGGTTCAGTAGCCACCACGTATTAAGTAAGTATTATCAGTACTTTTATTGGTATTAACTGCTGTTATGGGCACATTTAGTCATTAAAATTTTAATTTAAACTGACTTTCTGAGATTAAACAGCATAACTACAGAAGCTTGTACAATAGACAATAGACAGCTCTGACTACAAACTTTGTAAGAAAGAAGTAAAATACATGATTAATATTCTCTGGAAGAGAAGTAGACAAAATTGTTTCACTTAAATCTTGGTTAATTTTCTTATCAAACCCTTTGCCTTGCTTTGTCATAAAAAAAACCCTCCTCTTCCTCTGTTTCCTCCATCATCATATGTAACAGGTGTTACTGGAGTTGTTTAGGAATCCTGAGGGATTTAAGGTGGGACTTATTCTTACCTAATACTATAATGCTCATTAATTCCTGCTTTGGTGACTTACCTCCCCCTGATCCTCTCTGGTTGGCCTGGGCCAGGCCAGCCCATCCTCACCCTCTGTGTCTGCTGATGCTGTCAAGGCCTCAACAGAAAGAATGCTCAGATGTCAGGCGGGAAAAAGCAGTGGAACAATCATTTGTCTTACAGAGGGGTAACCATTGGGGAAGGTGGGAACACGGTGTTGTAAGATAAGGGCATGTCACAATTATATATATCTTTTTAATAAACCCCCCAGTGCAAAATGGGGTGTTGGAGAGGTGTGTCTTGTCTAAAAAGTGTGTGTAGGGATTTGGAGCATAATGCATCCAAAACAACACTTTCCTTTGTCAGGGCAGGGTGAAAAATGATAAAGTTCATTTACTACAAGTTCCTCATCTGGAAATCCTGGCTTTGAACCTCATGACCACAAGCTTTCACCCCGTTGAGGCTTTACACACTTCGTTCTAGTTTCCTGTTCTGTACCTGAACTTGCACTCAACTTGTATAATAAGCACACAAGTGCAGTTGTGCCATGTCAAGTTTAATTTCTGCATTTCCAAAAACATGTGTATGAGGAGCTTAGGAAGATCAATAGAGCAGCAGTTATTAGTTGATTAATTGATTAGTTGATTAACAGAGAATTAATAGTTGAATCAAATAATTGTTTTAGTACATTTTTAAACAAAAAATGCCGAATATTCTTTTCTTCTAGCTTCTCAAATGTCAGGATTTGATCATTTTCTTTGTCATACATCACAGAAAAATGAATATCTTTGTAGTTTTTGACTACTGGTCACACAAAACAAGCCCCCAGATTGTGCACCTTATATGTTGCGCTGCTTTGTAATTATGAGGAATGGGATTCATGAAAAGCAACAGGACACGCCAGGACACTAAGTGCGTTCTGTTGGTGACCTTTCTGCTAGGATAGGGGTGTGGGGGTGTGTGTGTGTGTGTGTGTGTGTGGGGGGGGCCCTGTGATGGTCATTTGTGTAATGTTTTCTATAACCTCATGTCTGAAAACATGGGGGATGGACATATGGACTGTGCCCCTTGTTTATTGTGACAACTGTCAACATGTCTTTCACATGGACCAAAACATGAACACACTGTGGTCAGGCAGCTGGACATCAGATGCATGACTGCACTTTGGTGGTACTTAAGAAAATAATTGTTAATAGTGAAGTTTTTGTTGTTTATTGGGTATAGTCTGAAACGTTTAATACAACCTATATTTTTATTTTTTGCCAAATGTCTTCAGTTTATCCTCACACTTAACAAGATTCAGAAATTTGACTTGCTGAATACTGGGCTGATGCTCACACACTGAAATGATGGATTTAATGAGTAACAGTTTGTCCTCAGTGTTGTCAATGCCTGGCAGTTGTTCTATAAATGCCACTAGCCTAAGGATGCTCGTAAGTATTTTAGGCAGAGGTAGACTGAACAAGCAAAGCAGTTTAGCATAGAATTAGTCTAATGCTAATGAAACATTTTTGAAAACAGGATGTTATAATGCAAAGTAAAACAAATCCACTAGAGCATAACATAGGTTTATTATTCCTGTCAATATGAGCAATATGTTTGTGTTGATTATTTCAGGACTTGACAGGACTGTATAGCATCTGCTCTGTTGAAACTCATCCTCCACTAAATGTAATACAACGTAGTTACTGCATGATTTGCACTTCTATGTTGCAGTGCAAAGCAGAGCAGAGACTGCTCATTGCAGTATGTTGCATTTATGAGCCACAATATCGTGTTTAAAACTCAAACTTTCAACAAACTAAGAAAATGTGAATGTTGTGATTCACATTAGAATTACCATCACATATTTGTACTCTTCTGGTTCAGTCCACACCCAACTTAATATTGAGGCAGTTGTTCCAGTAAACATCCAGTGACAATTCTGACATCATGATGACAAAAAAATAGTGAAAACAAATACGGTCACCCTCACTACTGGCTTATATTGATTTTGTTTAAAGTCGTGTGGTGAGATCCTTTGGTACACTGGCTGACAGCTCAACTAAAGTTTAATCTGTCATATAAATCCCACTTAATCTCCTGTACTACAACTGCTTTATTAAGTATATTAACTGGAGCAAGTGTTCGGCCAGGTTTATTGATGCCAAAACAGTTGCTTCTTTTACTAAACTCGGTTAACTTTAATCTTTTGTAGTACTTTTGATAGACGTTTTAAATCACTACACAGAATAAAGACAGCCAGTCTTTTATTTGTTTTCTAGTGCAGCAATCGTAGAGCATGATAGTATCACTGAAATCCTTATGGTAATCTTTGTGACAATGTTGGCATACACCCGGTTTGTGTTGTGCAAACATTAGGGTAATTGTATCATAGCTTCCATCATCTGTTACTGAATGATCGTGATGTATGAGCCTTGTATTAGGGAATCGATCGAAGCAGAATTAACTCACTGTGGCTATGGCGCCCACTGTAAGTGTGTGTGTGCGCATGTGGGCGTGACTGGTCAAGAACATATGTTTCAGGGTTTCACTTTGTGGTGCATACTGTGTAAATATAGTATGTATTTTTCAGTTTCTTTCAGTACAGCATGAAATGGCTTATATATGTAAGCGTGGTGAATTTTAATGATTACTCACCTGTGTGTGTATTTTTGTCTGCTTGTGTATGTCTTTTGTCTTTTCTCCCACTGGGTTCATGTGACAGCAGGGGTGGGAGGCTAAGAGGCGTTAGCTTGGTGAGAAGGATTACCTATATCTGTTAGGCCTCCTTTTCTTTCCCCCCGGGCAGTGTCATGTCTCATTACTTCTGTCCTTTAGCAGGATACATTTAAACTGCAGGCAGCCTGGGCGTCCAGGAACACCAGATTTACAGGCAGAGTGATATGCGTGACCTTTGCTTGAGAGGCTTTTTCCAGTAAGCAGACAGGTAAACTCCTAAAGCAGTCATTGATGGCAGCTAAGCCTTCACTTGTTTAAGTGAAACGGATGCCTGCAACTCAAAGAGAGACACGCTCAGCGTGTGGTTACAATCTGTTGTCGTGATTGTCTCAACAAAAAAACGTCCGTGTTCCCGGCTGACACACCTGCATGTAATTAACATACAAAAGAGTGCACACCACATATATGAAGAAGGGAGGTTACACAGGAAGAAATCAAGGTGGAGTGCGTTACTAGAACAGAACATTGTAGAACACTGGGGGTGATATGTTAGATATAATGTTAAAAGCTTCATGCTGAAAGGATTAGTAGGTGATTTGATTAGCTGACTGACTAAATTAATTGGCAACAATTTTGATAATCAGTCGTTTAAATCGTTTTTAAAGGTGCTATGTGTCTGTTTTTGCTATGGCTACATAGTCAACGTTAGTATTAACGGCTGTTTACTTACCAGTCTATAAGACATGTTCTGAGTTAAGCCTTGGACTTCATTCCTTTATTTATCACGAGCTGTCTCCAGCACTGGAAAGCAATGCCAACGTTGACAATGCTAACATCTTTTTTTCTACTGATGTTAGCACGCTAACCAGCTATCCTCGGTCAGTAAAATAAGATGCTGTAGATGACGCCTTTATCTTCTGATCTACGAAATGTGAGCAAACAATTTATTTATAATCAATAAAATAATCAAGACATTAACCGGTTATGAAGATAATTGTTAGTTTACAGCTCTAGATTTTTCATAATGTTGCCAACCTTACCTAACACCAGACTTCAATTAAGTTTGTAACAAAATTCAGTTCAACCTACATGGATGGATATGCATTACTTTATCAGAAAATGTAGGGATAAGCTAAAAAAATATAGATTTTTTTAAAACTATGTATTATGTCTAACCCTCGTGGCACTCAGGCCTATTTTTATTTTTGGCAACAGACATTTGTGAGAGAATTGCTGACACTGTGCAAGTATTTTCCACACTGCAGATACTGCCCCAGTGTGTAAAATATACAGTGTAAGAGTAATCTATTCATGTCAGTTTTCTGTAACAATATATTTTAGGTTTCCCCCAAAACACTTCACTTAACAAATCATTCATTCAGTCGATGTAAAGATCTTTTCAACCACATCTCTAAACCATTTGGCCTAATCACTTGTAAATCCTTCCAGTCAAGTGGCTCATTAGAAGAAATCACTGATGTTAAGCTGCGTGACATAAACATCCTCTATAGTCCTTTTCTCTTCAAACTGCTGTTAAACATGCTACAGTGGACAAACAATCAATTCATTTGCACCCACGTTTCATTTTGCAATTTCCCTCCATGAGTATGGGTCATTGATTCCTTCATTTCTCACCCATTCGTTGACCCATACAGAAGGGCCTGTATGTCTGCAATGCCTGTATGTTGACCCCTTGCTCTCATCGCCCTCACCCTTTCTTCCCCCTCCTCTCGAGGAACCCCCCACCGCCTGCTCATCTCGCCCTCCAGCTGGTTGCCTCCACTGTCCAGAAGCCATGGAGCTCTCCTGGCCTTAGCAGGGCGGCTAATCTAGATGGCGGGAGGCCTCCCTCCTGCTAGCGTACACAAGAGAGGGGAGCCCTAATTGCTTATGTCGTAAAGCTCTCTGACCCAGATAAGCCTTCACTCCCCAAAGCTGTCGAGATAAACCCCACTTTACCTCACCAAACCTGCCTTTCCTGATCCACAGAAGCCACCCCCCTCCTCACATTTCTGCACCTTCTGCCACATTATTAACACCCAGGGCAGGGGGAGAGGGGAAGAAGAAAATGAACCCCATGAATAGACAAAACTTTATGTCTCTGTAGAATATTATTTTTTTCTGTCAAATGAATACCAACAATTTATTTACAGCATGTTAATAGTAACCATGTTAAAAAAAAAGTTTTCATGTAGCTCAGAGGAGGTGGAAAAAATATGGATAGCGATACAAGACAAAGAATTTTAGAGGCTTCTTTCAAAAAAAATCAGTGAAATATAGTTCAGGATATGCATATTAGTCCTAGCAAGTGCACATCTTTGAAGAGAAAGGTTTGAGAAATTGATCAGAAAGCAAAAGTCCCTATATTTTCTAAGTACATGACTTGATAAGGTGGACAATAATTGGGTGATCCCATTGAAAGCCAAACTAAAGCCAAAAGTTTGGAGTTGCGTGCCACTGGCACTCGCGTGCCTGGCTCATTATTGAGCTCGGTAATGCAGGCTTAACCACGAAATGCCACAGTGCTTCTGACAATAGTCAAGTGCCGAATGTCACACGTGCTCTACTTCTTTAACAGATGGCCAGCTCACCGATCAACACTTGGGTAACTGAAGCTACACAAACAGATATTGAATTAATGTTTTTAGTTTTCCATGTTAACTTTCTAAAACCAGCTTTTGTTATACAGCGATGTAATGAAAACCATTGTTCTTCAGGAATAGTAACAGTAACTCTGGTGGCATAGATAGAGAGAGCTCCAAAGAGAGAACTCTTAAAGTCCACTTTAATACAGATCTTAATTACTAAATAGGAGCTTTTAATTGGATGCTGGCCTGACTGACCCTGTGATCACCCATCACATGCTATTGGTGCAGGGATGACTTTAAATCCTCATCTTAAGCCATGTTACACCACAGGTTAACGTCAACTGTGTCAAGTGCTCAGTGAACGATACTTCTACTGATATCTTGTAGCTTTTCTCACAGTGAATGACACACAAATTGGAAATATATGAGTTACTCCCAACCTAATGTCACACACAATTTCAGCTCAAATGAAAGAAATTTGCTGCATTATTGCCTTTTAGAAACATTTTTGTCATGTTTCTGTACTTGCCCTGCCCTCAGCTTCTTTACCTCCTATTTAAGTGATACTTCTGGAAACACTGTTGACATTATTTGTCATTACAAATCCCTTCGGTGAAGTTAATTGATTGGATTTGTGCATTTCCAAGTGCTCAAAGAGCCTTCTGATGACTGAGGGTGATGTTCTTTATCTTTGACCAATCTTGCATAATAAAAATAAAGTGAGTTACAGTTATGGGTTAAATAAAAGTCATCCAGTAGGTTTAATATAAATTCCAACAATACAAATCAGGCATTATATACTATGAACACAAAAGACAAAATAAATACAAAAACTGCATTTTCAAGTAAGGAAAAGACACATGAGAAATAAAGCACCACTTCACATCATCATACAAGGTAATTTGTTGAAATTGATCTCACTCCAAAAAAATACCAAATAAAATTATTTCATAGTAGCTCTGAAACAAAAATCTTGAATGTGCCATACCAAACATACATTTTCTCACAATCACACAATTTTGTGCTACGGTTTTTCCTGCTTGGGGTCATTCAACAAATGATTCAACCAATTCCTGTTAAAGAAAAACATTTTCACAATAAATATATCACTAACACTACAAGTGAAGAAGGAAAAAATATTTAAAACTCTCCAAAAATCAACAATTATAGAACAATTTAACACTTAAAAGTAACCAAACGTCATCTTTTGTGTATGATGCTTATATATGTTTTCACTGAACAGACATGAGAAAAGTGGTAGTCAATGTTTAATACTGTTTGTATGTATTAGTGGGTTACAGAATCTAATATAATTTGCTATTTGTTTACTAGTGGCGTTGATAAGTATTTCCACAGCAATCCTTTTAACAACACAGGCTCTTTTTTGTTTGCAGTTTATATTTTGATTATGCATTTAAATTTTTTACTTTGTACCCACTAATCATGCTACATTTCCACATGTAGCTCACTCACTCACATACACTCTGTTAAAAGGGAAAAAACCCAAGCTTTAGATAATCTAATCGACTACCTGTGTCAGATCCTCAGTGTTATAATACAGTAGTTTTTCACAGTGTTGGCAAAATGCTAGTGTTGTGTCTCTATACAAACCTTCCCAGTACTTTGTTGTCCTTGTGATGTGTGAGTAATAACCTCAGACAGTTTGAGGCAAGAACAAGCACTGACAGTGTACTGAAAACTTCTGAAATGTGCTGACGGCTGTGGTGCAGAGTGAATTCACATCCCTCTGAGCACCAAACAACACTGGTGTTGTGTAATCCCTGTGTCCTGCTGTGGCGTTGCTAACACTCACTTCAGGCTAAAACATGTACAGCAACCAAGGGCTTAACACTCAAGTGCCTGTTGCCATCTGGTGGCCGGAGCACATCACTGATTGGCACAAATTTCAAAGAGTCGCACTTGATTTCCCATTAGTCTAAAAATTAAAGTAATTAAAGCCAATGTCATAAACAGACTGAATTGGCATTTTGTTTCACATCATTATTATCAAATCTGACAAAATTGCCGAAAACCATACATAAATGGAGAGATTGTTACCTTACAGCCAATCACATTGTTTCATTATAAACCGTATTTGCATACAGAAGAAACCTCATGGTTCTGTCTTTAGGACAGAAAGACTTTTTTTCTATCTTTTAAAAAGGACAAACTGTTGTTTTGAAATTACCTTAACATTAGTTTTGACTGTAAAAAGGCAATCTTTGATCAGCTGTCATCAAATGTAAAACCTCAAACTTCATGTTACACGAGAAACAGAATTTCTGTTTCTTTGAATATGCAGACACTCTGGCTTGCACGGACATGTTTGTACCTATTTTTGTATCTGGACAGGTTTTAAAATAGAACCTCGAGGATGTACCTCGTATAGTTTGAAATTATATATATCTGTAGTAGATCTCATGCCATCTAATCTTTAAATGACTGGTTGAAATGTTAATGTATTTGATTCAAAAAACAGCAATTTCATGAGTTGCCAGTATTTTCTTTTCAGTACCAACAAGCAGGATGCTCTCAGAAATCCCTGCAGAACATTTCCCTGCTGCTCATTTTCAGAAGGACTTGAAGAGTTGGATTAGCTTTAACTCTTTCTGTGCTATCATCACAAGAAGCCATAGAAAAACTAGGATGCTGTGGGCTGAAAGAGTCTGACTGGAAACGAAATTTGATTAACCTAAGAAAAATATATGTCCATCATTTCAGAAAAAGACTGATTTTGCTAGAGACTGATGCAGGCAGGATAAAGAGCCCTCATCTTTTCTCAGCATCGTCTCGTGGAGGATGGGTATTTGGTTTTCAGGCCCTCTTTGAAGCTGCGAAACAGAACCCGGTTGTGTTTGTTCTCCTCATCTTTCCTGGCATGGAACTCCCCCTGGATCTTGAAGCCCCGGTGAACCACGAAGGCAGAGCTCAGCACCGAGAACCTGTATCCGGCCACATGGAGCTCGCAGGCCTGGATGGAGATGAGAGGAGAGGGTGAGCGGGCCGACATGAAGTAGGAAGTGATGAGAGGGAAAGGAGGTGACAAGGAAGATGACAACAAGGAGGAAAGATGAGAAGTGAGGAAAAGAGATTCCTCCTTCAGAGGCTCATAAGACGTGGAAATGTACCAAATTACTCAGTTTGGTTCGGTAAATGAAGAGATTTAAAAGGATAACACTGGAAACATTCTACATTTTTGTTGTTGGCAACTTTTCTTATTGTCCGAACCCACTGAGACATTGACATTTGGTTGGTTTGGGTCTTTTCATGGGATGTTGACAGTTACAAAAATATATAGATTCACCAACCCCAGCCCGATCTCACATTTCAAAAGACCGTGTTACACAGTTTATTTCCAAACTACTGGAAATAATCTATTACTGTACAGCTCAAGAACAACAGAAAATGTACATCTGATTCTAATTTTACATTAAGGCCAGTTGTTCAGGACAGGGTTGTGATAGAGTCTCTGGACATATCAAATTTTAAAAAGAAGAGCAATTTTATGTTATGTTATACTATTTCTAGAACGTTTAACTGCATATCATGATCTTCATCAGCTTCAGCAGCTATAAAGTGAGCCTTAAGATGGGGTTTCTTTTTCAAATTACTGACCTGGCTGATGCGATTGAAGCCATATTGCTTGAAGTTCTCATCATAGAGGGGCACAGTGCGGGGCCCAATATAGAAAGGCTCCCAGGGGTCCGTCCAGGTGAGCGTGTAGGCAACTTCCAGAGTGCCAGTCCCTCTAACGTGGCTGTTAACCCACTGTGAGTAGTTGGTGGGGGCCTGACAGCGAGGACACAGCTCTTCATAAAAGGGCCGGACCTCACCTACCTGGTAGAGCTGAACCAACTCTGTCTTGGTGCCAGGCATCTTCCTGGCGTGTCGGATCTCGAAAGCAGGCAACACAAAAACCTCTTCGCTCCCTGGCTCTCGGCTCGTGATCATGGCCAGGAACTGCTCGTGCAGGTCAGCACTAGGCATCATGTCAATGTCAATGACCAGGATGTAGGAGGACTCTGTGCCACCCCGGGCAACGTTACGAAGAAGGTTGTTTGGGTAGGAGATGTTTCCGCTGATGGCATAGTTCTTGTATTTATCCCTGTGGGTCTCCAGTCTGGAGAACACAGAGGCACAGTCCTCAAGGCCTGCAAAATGCTCTCGGTCCTGGTCAGGGAAACTAGCCATCTCTCCTGAGAGGCAGACCAAGTGGAAGTCCACCAGGGCTTGGATCTTAGGGCAGAAGAAGCTGAGGGCATAGACCAGAGCTGTGGCAAACTTGACATCTTGCCCATGTGCGAATATGGCCACAGAGAGCGGGTTCTGCCACCTTTCCAGGAGAGATTCCAGATGATGCAGGTTGTTGATGGTTGTGTGTGTGGCTAAAGCCAGGACATTGGAGCTGGGGTCGGACCCTGGTTTCTGATTTGTGGTGAAATCGCTTTTGATCAGGTTCTTGTACACCCGGTACTGACCACTGTTGTCGAAGATGCCACCAGTAGACAGAGAGTACCTCAGTCGCTCCTTCCGAGTGTTTTTCTCGGCGTGCTCATTTTTCTTGACTCCGGAGCTCCCAAAGAGCTCAGAGTATCGGTACCGCTGCTGCTTACCGTGAAACTTGGACAGAAAGGACAGGTAAATGAGCTGCAGCAGCGCCACTATCAGCAGAGCACTCAGCACCACTTTGAAGGCGGAACATTTCTTGGAGAGATGCATTCCAGAGAAACTGAGAACTGGCCTTTTACTGTACACAAAGCAGGTCCAAACACCGGAGCAGGCAGCTGTTTCCTTCAGGGCTGGCTACGTCCGTCCAAGCTTCCCAGCTAACGTTAGCTACATTGCTACCACGATGCTAACACTACAGCCTGCAAGACTGGAAATGCAACGGCATATTTTGCTGGTTAGTGGCAACGCTGCCCCAGATGTTCATACGGCTTTCGACGGCGCTAAGAAAAAAAAAAAAAAAAAAAAAGGACGAATGAATCGAGTTACTGTGATCTCCATCAAAACACAACAGTTGTCGTCATTCTGCTGCTGCTGCTGCTGCTGCTGCGACCGCGGCGCATATCGATGTGTAATAACCGTAATGCCTGAAGTAAAGGCGCCGGCGGAAGCACAGCTAGGTGGCTAGCTATTATCAGAACCGACTGAATTGAAAATGAACAGCCATTTTCAGTTCTTAGTCGGTGTACATGAGGGTGAGGGTATCAAACATAAACAAAATAAGTATTGACATTAATGTGATCTATGTCTAACATAAGAATCTGTCAGCTACGGTAACGGAGTCCATAGGACGAGGTGGCCGAGTGGTTAAGGCGATGGACTGCTAATCCATTGTGCTCTGCACGCGTGGGTTCGAATCCCATCCTCGTCGATCGTTTTTAATTTCATTTTGCTGAAATCAAATGTAGTTTAATTGTCAATTTAACTGTTTAATTCAATTGTTCGATTGTTTCATTTAACTGTCAGTAGGCTTGGTAGCAGGAACAGCACCATCACAGTTGTAATTCATTCTGTCTTCACGTGTTCTCCCGCCATCACTGTAAAGATGTTCCTACATATCTGATTTATATGACACAGTTACCTAGGTGATTCTACCTGCTAACATGCAGATGTAAAGGGTTACACCACCAGAGTTTAAAAGCAGCATAAACCTGCTATCACTGTATCATGACCTGTATCATGAGGTGAGATTAATGAGTCACCAGCCATCTTTGGGTGAAATTCCAGTTTCACGAAGCTGGCCCACTTTCAACCAGGAGGAATCTAAGTAGCAGATTATGCTGCATTTCGTAGCTCACCTGCTCCAGTATCATGAAACCCTTATAACACCCATGTTTCCAGTTTTCATCTTCCAGTCCAGATGTTTTTTTTTTTAGTTTCTATGTTCACCTTTGGTATAAATTTGAGCCTAAGAAAAACTTAATAGAACCAAATTTGGAGGGGCATTCAAGAAAAGTCCTATAAACACACATTCCCATCACAGGGAAGAGATAAAAACAGAAAGGCTGTCAAACATAATCTGGTACTACCTATTAATTGATTGACCTGAGTGGTACAATGAACGACAGATACTTTACCTTCCCTCTGTTGGGAAGGAAGGAGAGCCCTCCCCCATAATTTACAAAAATGATTGTTATTTTTTGCTGTACTTGACTGCAGTACTGCTTGCAGTCCTCTGGTCACATGGTACCATTTATATAATCAAAATATGAAATGTATCACACACATGCATGCATTGCTGCTTTAATGGGTTTCACTTCCTGAAAAAGGTTACACAGGTGATGCTATGGTGTAAACAGTAGCTATATCTTAAGGGTATAACATGAAATGAAGACACCACACAACAAAGCACAATTGTGACATTCTTTATTTGATGATCATTAACAAAAACATTTTTGCCCTTACAACTACGAGAACAGTGTGACAGTATTCATCAGGTCCTCGGAGGCATTTCCTAAGTTTAGACTGTTAAATATTTAACCATTCCAAGCTGAACCATGTATAAGAGATCAAAACGAATATAACAAGTTCTATTGTGATTTCAATGACTGGACTTTATTATTCAGGTGTGTTGTAGCATTTACTGGTCACGTTACAGTTTTGAGCTTAAGTAACTACTGAACACATCAGTAGTATAAATACAAACCAGCAGCCTTTAAAATGTTCTGAGTCGCACATAAAATGTGTCACGAAGGGTGAACAAAGCTGACAGATTCATTTTGATCTATAGTGACATGTTTACAGTATAATCTCTCGTTCATGCTCATAACATGTGTTGGCAAAATGCCTTCCAGGACCTGTTCTGCCTTGGCAAGGGTGACTTTCAACCTACTTTGGAGGCCTATGAAATCAGCTTTTATTTTTACACATTTTTAAGTTGTTAGTCCAAAATCCTAAGTTTACAAAACGTAAAAGCTTGTTTACTCAAAATGCAATGTGATCTAGTTTATCTTGTATGTTCTAGGTGTTTGAAATGTTTTTTTTAAACTTTTAACTTCCAATCCAGCCTCCTGGTGATAATCTTACATGGGGAAAAATATTGTAATCTGAGACTGTAAAATAATATGAACTCATTCATGTATAAATGAGAGTAAGACTAAAAGGCAGAATTTAATTGTTAAATTTAAACCACAAGAAAAAGGCAAATATAAGACAAACAACTTGAATTTTTACACACACTAGCATTCACACTGGACATAGGTAAGTAGAGCACTATGTACACTTTGAAAATGTCTGTTCCTAATTACTTCAGTGTCATGTGCATTATGTTTAGCAGAAATTCCCACTTTGGATTTGATCTCCAAATCCAAAGCTTTCCTGTAAAGGGGTCAGTTTTTGAACTTAGATTTTGTGACTCCAACTGTGTTTTCTGTACTGTGGAAATCATAAGGCCCTCCTGTCGCCCTACGTTATCATAAATTATGACACTAAAACACCAGCACCGCTTTTGGGCCCGCCTCCTTCGCTGTCCCTGGAGGATGCTGCTGACTGGCCTTGTGCCTCTCCTTCGCCCTCTCCCACCAACCGAATGTTGTAGCGCTCCCTGTACTCTGTGAGCTCCCGTCCTTTCACCTGCATCTGTGTGTTGATGGACTCGATTATTTTGGAGATCTGTGGGGACAGAAGGGGAGAGAGTGAGGTCTTCTTGTCTGAAATTGTCTCCTGACTTATGACATTTGTATGTTTTAAATTAATACATACTGAAATAAGGTGCTTGTTATTAGCAGATTGAAAGGCTACACGTATACAGCTATTAGAGCAAAGTGTTGACTTTACAAGTATGTACTTTAAATTGAAATACTGTGAAACTGTTGTGCTCCTGTTATTAATCTCAGTTACCTTTTTAAATTGAACAATTGAACACCACAAAAAGCAGGTTTGCTAATACATTTATTTTACTTTTCTCATCCATCACCTGTTCTTTGTTGTTTTCCAAGGCTGGTAGAACTTCTTTTACTGTTCTCTCCACCAACACTCCTCCTACTAGACGAAAGCATTTCCTCGAAGGATCCACATCCTTCAGCGTGTCAATTACTAAGCTGAGTGGAAAAAACAGACACATTAGTAACTAAAAATTATTCCTCTGAGACAAGATACACTCACAACCCAGTTTTCTGGTCTGAAAACTGTAACTTAGAACTCAACTGGAGATTTTTCTTGACTGTTATAATACTCAGAAAGTGGGATACATGCATGTTACCAGTGTACTTTCACATTTCTGCACTATAGCAGTCAGTAGCATACTGTTTTTAACAGCTATTAAAAGAAAGATGCAAAAATTTAAATGCAGCTACCAACATCAGCCACCAACCTGTGCTCGTTGATCTCCATCTCCAACTCAGCAGCTTTAGAAGCCATACTGCGCTGTTCCTGCCGCATCCTCTGAAATGTTGCCACCACCTGTCATGCAAAAACACACAATCAGCAACACAGTTTTGTTTCACACAGCACATTAATCTTTGTTTTTTATCAGCATTGCAGTGGGCTGCAACTAATGATTATTTCGTTATTGATTGTTCTGTTGATTGGTTAGCCTAGACAATATCAAAACAGTTATAAATACCTTTCAAAATATCCTACAGCATCTGGTGATGTCATTAAATATCCTGTTTTGTCCAACACTCAGTCCAAAACCATTTGGATTTTTTGGAGCATTTGCCTGAAAAATTATTTATTTAATCAATTATCAAAATAGTTGGAAATGAACTAATGATTTATCAAATAATTGTTGCAGCTCTACTTTTGATACCCTACTCAATTAGTTTGTAAATAAATCAATTAGTTGGTTGAGAAATGTTTTATTGTTAATTTTAATAGTGATAACTCATTTAAGTCATCCCAACATTACTATAAGAGCAAAAATACTGAATATTCACCAGTTCTGGCTTGTAAAGTGTTAGGATTTTGCTTTGCTTTAATTTATGTCAGTGTAAATGTTATGTTTGGTTTACTGTCTGTTGCTCACACAAAGAGTCTAATTAGTTACTTTCCACCACTGTCTTTTATGGGTAACAGTTCTGCATATTTACAAAGCATTTCGATGGCAGGACTGCTGTAACAGAGTATTACATTCTTGTTATCACTACTTTAACTTAAGAAAAGGATCTGAATCATTTCTCCAGGTTAAGACCTCTGTTCCTCTATGTTGGTACAACAGGGCTGGTGGTCTCCAGTGATAAAAATAGCCTCTCCCACTCCCATTCACCAAACCACACCATCCCATTAAAGGCACATGCTAATTAAAATGCGCCTGAACCGTATTTAAGTGTACGTCAGACACACAAACCCACGATAAACTCTTAATAAATGCAAATAATATTCGGGGTTTCACTCCGGTGCAACGTTTTGTGGTGAGAAAGCAGAACGGCAGCCGGGTGATGGCGATGGGGAAGCTAACGTTAGCTTGGCCGAGCTGGGAGCCAGGTTAGCGGCTTTAGCTTCACCTGACACGGCTGAACAACGACGGCTATTACTGTTACGACATAGGCAGACCGATGTGGAGGTGAGGGTACCTGTTCGGCTGAAGGGCCGGACTGTTTTCCCCCGGCGCTACTGCTGGACTTGCTAGCCGTGCTGCTGCTGCTGTTGGCTGCCATCTTGGAAGGGTGTTGCGGAGGAGGACCCAAGGCGCATGTGTAGAGCTGGTTTATGCGACCGCCTGTGTGCAAATAGAGTCCAACTTGTATTTTCTTCCTTTTTTCCTTTTTTCCTTCAAATTGTGGGACAGTCAGTATTTTTTTTTATTCCATATTTTAGGTTGCTGGTAGAGCAGCGGCACAATTGACTTAAAACAGTCTTAAAAATAAGATGCAAACAGTTTTCAGATGCATAAAGTCTGAAAGGAAAAATAATTTGGTCCCAGATCTATTAATTCCATGACTGATGCCTTTCTCTGCTGTATTTACCACGACAAAAACAGTCATGCTGAACTGTTTCTGGATCATTATACTGGCAAACTTGCTTGTGATTTTCAAATAGTCTTCTTAATCATTCCTCATAGGCATTACATAACCTTTTCTTTTTAATAGTTACTTGCAAAGAAACTCACTGTCTAATTTCTCTCATGTTTTCCCAACAAAACCTTCAGATCACCTGTAAAATTTGCAAGAGAATTTTCTCCATCTCCTGCGTGTTCTGGCACCCAGGAAAATGAAACAACCAATGACATCCCATATTCTCATTCCTGAACAAGCAGCATTAAATCTCTTGGAGCAGTTGTAGGATGTTAAACGCAAAGATGTGCGTCTAAACAGCTGTTTTGATCATTCTGACACAGTGTGTTTTGGTATAATGACTGTAACCGTCTAATTCTTCAAGTTCAGGTGACAAAGCATTACACAGCCAAAGTGGGTCTGTAAAATATATGCAGACTTTTAAAAAAAATACACATACATAAAAGTATTAGCACCAAGAGAGAGTTGAAACCTGTTTTGTCCACCAGTTGCTAATATCTCAGAAACACCTTTCATTCATCGGTGCAGGGCTGTTGGATTGGATTGTAATGGATGTCATAGGAGCACACAGTCAACTGGCAGCTCATTCATTCATCTTTATTACTATTCAGAGACGGGTTGCTTTGTTTTTGTAATGTTTTTGTCATATTGGTAAAATCAATATGTAAAAAAGTAAATTTTATAACAGAAAACCTATATTGAAAATTTTCAAAAATAAATTGCAAAACAGTATATCCAAACCATTCTGCAATCTTATCAGCTGTAAAGCCAGAAAGGATGTTTTTATTAGTCTGTGTTGGTCCCATTCATAATTTTCCCTGTTCTGTTGATAGTTATTTTGGAAAATGCACCTTATTAACAACACAGACATAAATAGTCCCCAGAAGGTGGCGGTGGTGTGCCTTAATGCTGGTTTCTAGCCACTGAACAGTAGAGAAGGAGAATGTAGCCTAAGCCTTCCTGTTGCAGAGGACTGAACTGAACACTGACCCAAGCGTTAATATGATACTAACATGGACTAAACAGGAGAGGTGACGAGCTGTGCGGGTTTCCTCAGATCAATGTTCACGGTCAGGTGCATTTTGGGATCATCAGCTTGGAGACACAGGATCAGGCTGCAAAACAGGTATGTTTTTTATTCTAACAAGGGAATATACTGTTTTGACTATTAGCTAGCCCTTCTAACAAGGAATCTATGATAAAAATCCACATTTGTATTGCGATATTTAAATGATTTTGTACTGTGGAGTTAATATCTGCAAACACAAACCGCTGAGATGGAAACAGTTCATTGACACTAAAGTTGTGGTTGTGTTTTTGTTCCAGATGTTACATTGAAATGAGGCTGACTTAAATGTCCTCATAAGATCACCATGGATACAAAGCAAAACAATCTTATACAGTAAATATGTAACAGGAAGACTAGTGCAGTTAATGCTCAACAGTGCTCTATATAATAACTTCTTCTCTGTGCAGCATGTCCACTGTACCTCACTCAGTGGCTGCAGTCTGTCAGGTAACGGCCACCCCGGACAAAGAGGCCAACTTCTCTGCCTGTAAACAGCTGGTGGAGGACGCCACGGGTCAAGGGGCCTGCATGGTCTTCCTGCCTGAGGGCTTTGACTACATTGGATCCAGCCGAGAGGAGACGCTGTCACTGTCCGAGAGCCTGACAGGAGACACAATCTCACGATACACTCAGCTAGCCAGGTAGACAAACTATTATTTACTGAGACATTTTAGGATTTTGTAAAAGTTGATGTAATGGCAAGTGCTAGTGGACATGCATGTCAATGATATAACAATCTGTGACAGCATTGGTAGGTTTATAGCTGTCATATGCGTCAGTGTATGTTTCTGAAGTTTTTAAAATGTGTGTTTCCTGAGCCATAATATTACAATCAGAGGACTTGGCCACCCACTGCGTTTTGCTACCTGTTTATTCAGCCCTGCTTTCTCTGCTGGAAGATATGTTCAGTATGACTGCAAGCTAAATGCTGGATGAACTAGTCTTACAAGGCTCTTATTTTTTATTGAGAGCTTTTTAATTAAAAAAAAAAAATGTAATCTTTAGAAAATAAAGTATATTCGTGTACAACAGATAAAAAGCTTCAGACCTTTACTTTTTTAAACAATTGTCTTGTGTTCAATAAGTATTTCACACATTTAAATTACCAATCTGTCACCATGCAGCCACATTTACAGGATAACTGAAAACTGAAGTTTCCTGCTCTTACAGTCAGTTCTTTATAATGAAGTAAAATCTAGTTACCTTGCCATATGTGTCAAGTGAGAAGAATTTGCTCTTGTTAAGGACTCTCCTTCTTCCAGGAAGTTGCAGGTGTGGCTGTCCCTCGGAGGATTTCACGAACGAGGACATGAATGGGAGACAGACAGACGAATCTACAACAGTCATATCATAATTAATGATAAAGGTACTTTGCACTTAACAATCTCTCTCCACTTTCTTCAATCTATGTTTTCCACTCAGTGATTCCTTATGGTACACAAAAATATACACGTGCATTACTGACACAGTGTTGTTACACCCCCTAGGTGAGATTGTTTCGGTCTACAGGAAGTCCCATTTGTTTGATGTGGAACTGCCAGAGAAAGGCGTATCCCTCAAAGAAAGTGCCTTCACCATCCCTGGACCTTCCCTTGTGTCTCCAGTCCAAACTCCCATCGGCAAGGTGTCATTTTATGAGATAATAACCATCACCTAACAGACCTGTAAATGCACATGAGGTCTTTGTGTTGCATGTTACCTTTGAGAAACCCAATGTCGCAGAAATCTTCAACAGTTGAGGAAAATAAAATGTTATTTTTTCAGCTTTGAATCCTTATTGCAAAATGGTCGGAATTTTATTGAGAAAAGTTCTAGACATGTTTTGCATCTACTTTGGACTTCCTAACTGTAGCTTAACATTAAGATCTGTTCATATGTTTTCATAGATTGGTTTGGGCATCTGCTATGATCTGAGATTCCCTGAGTTATCGCTCGCTCTGCAGAGACATGGGGCTGAGATCCTGACATACCCATCAGCCTTCACTGTAGCAACAGGAGCCGCTCACTGGGAGGTGGGATGAGTCATTATAAGACAGCCAGAATTTCTATAAGATACGTTTAAGCAAACTGAAGCAAGAATTCAATAAATATATGCCTCAAATGTATTTATTCCCAGGTGTTACTCCGTGCACGGGCAATTGAGACCCAGTGCTTCGTGGTGGCGGCAGCACAGGTTGGTCGGCACCACGAGAAGCGCTCGTCGTACGGCCACGCCCTGGTGGTGGATCCCTGGGGTGAGGTGTTGGGTGACTGTGGAGGCGATAATCCAGGCATGGTGCTGGTGGAGATCAACCTGGGAAAAGTCAGCAGCACCAGGAGAAACATGCCAATCCAACAGCACCGTAGAGACACTGGCTTCTACCACAGTCTGGAGAAGACTTGACTACAGGAGAAGTTGAAATGTTAAAAGCTTTAACATTTCAATCTATTATTAACTGCATTAACCGGATAGTCTCATTTCAAGTTAGGAATGTTTACACACAGGTTTTTGTTGATTTTGAAAATTGAAAAAATTGGTCCAGCCCAAGTCATCCCAAATTAGTTCATTAAGGGCATTTCTCACACTGATCAATAGATGGCACTTTTGTCCATCAAGAACTGGAGAAAAAGGTTCGCTATACATTTTAATTTTGTAAAAGCTCACAGTAATACATTCCTGTTCCAATATACATTGATATGTGACATTGAAGGGGTGTGTACAAAATCACATGTAATTTTCTGCAGTATTGAATGAAATGTTATTGTGCTAAAACGGTACACTATATTATAAACTCATAATCTGAAAAGTGTCTCTTGGTCTGTGTTCTTTTGTCTGATACAAATAAACCATTACATTATTTTTTCTTATATTCAGTGGTCACATGACCTGAATGTACATGACTGATGTGTAAAATGATAAAGGTTGTGGATAAAATGTAGGATGCATGTGTATAAAATGTTGGATTATGTACATATTTAGACCATAAATGCTAATGTGCAGCATTTATCTTCTAAAGTCTTACAGAGAAGGTTTCAGTTTGAGCCATGTTGGAATAGAAAAGGGCTTTATACACTATGTTGGAAGCACTATTATTGTAATTGTTATTCGTTGTAGCTTAAAGATTTTCTTTTATTGGAACAAAGTGGCCAAACCATGAGAATCAGCCCGAGACCTAAAATAGTTCCTCAATCAAACATTTGTTTCTGGTCATGTTTTATTTTATTTTTAGCAAAGCGCTCTGGGTTCCACTTTATGCTTTACACTACTACTACTGCTTTTTTAGGGTTTTTTTGCTTGTTTTGGGGCAAAAATAAAGTCAAAAAGCACTAATAAATCCCATAAGGGAAAAAAATCACATTTTTTCTGACTAATTGATTACCTGCTCAATTGATCAGTAAAGTGAAATGGTCCATGACAACTATTTCTTGAGCATAAAAGCATTATTCATAACCAACACTGATTGAAGTTGCTTTTTTCCCAGAACTTTCAACCGCATTTCAGAGCCTTCCTCAGACTCTGATTTCTCCTTATGTGCAACCACCAGTCAAAACCCCAAAGATTTTTTACTTTGCAATAATATTAAACCAGAGAAAAGCTGCAAATCCTCACATTTGAGAATGTGTCCAGCAAATATTGATGAAATGATTATCAAAATTGTTGACTAATCGACCATTTATTTCAGCAGTGCAAAGGACCATAAAGCTGGTTGGCTGTGTTTAAGCCTTGTGATCCCAGTGAGTGGATGACTTATTGATGAGATGTTCTCCTTGCTGCCTGTTTCTCTATCACAGAGGCTGAACAAGTGCAGGAGGGGGCCGCTGCTGCTGCTGCTGCTGCTGGGATGGGAAACAGGAAGTGACCATCACTGACACAGGAATGGGACTGAAAACAGAAAACACCATCATGATGAGGAGGATGTCAAATCCACTCCAGTGGTAGGAAACTAAATCCTCCCTTCAACTCAGGAAAAGGATGAATTGTTGTGTCCGGGCTGGAATCGAGGCATCAGGAAGGTAACGTTGCTCTGCTTTTTTTTTTTTAATTTATTTTTATTTATTATTTTTTTTCCCCATCACCCGTTTGGTTGGCTAACCTATCTAAATGTGCGTCTCGCCATCCGAGGCCATCCATCCTCCTATCGCTGTCAAATTTGGTGAACTCGCTTCCTCCTCTCTCCCACGGACAGGTGCTAACTAGCTGCTAGCTCAGCCTGCGTGGATTTAATGGAAAAACAACCCCACCGCTAGCTAGCCTGCATACCTGAATGCATTGGTTTGAGGGTGTTTTTTTTTGACCCAGGCCCTCGGCTGCAGCTGAGGGAAGCTGAGGCTGCAGGACAGTCCGACAGTCCCCTCTTACGATGTGCTTTCCATGTTCATGCCCACCGGGTGAAGCTGTGGGGCTGCAGGGAAAACCCTGCTGGCTGTGTCATGGTTGTTTTTCTCTCATCAGCATTGGAAATCAAAGCCATCAGAAATTCAGCCATGCAAAGCCGTCATCTAAAGGCTGGATTTTCCCTCATTAATACATAAGAAATCAGAGAAACTGACCGGCAGCTGAAGAGAGTGGAGAAACTTGGGTCATATATTAGCATTTTATAGTGGCATTTTTCTAGCATTGAAGTTTTGTTGTATTAAAGGTGTGTTAAATAACTTGTGAACAGCTGAAAATATCATTATATATATCATTATATATTAATCTAATAATCAGTTATTAAGCAACTGATTCCAAGTGAATTATTTAAGTCATTTGTAAAAGATATTTGCTGGTTTTCTCAGTCTTCTGTGATAGTTAACCGGATATCATTTAAATATGGGATAACTTCACTTGGGCTATTATAAAATGTATGCATTGTAAGAGTGTTTTTCCCCCCACTATTTTCAAACACTTTATAGACCAAATGATTTACCAATCAATTGAGAAAATGTATTGTATGGTGTTTATGTTTATTTGATGGTTACAGCATGAACCACTGTCATATACAACAGTATTTATAGGCTAAGCTAATTTGCAGTGCCCATAATCAATACTAAAAACTAACTTTTATGACTTTTTTATGAACTACACAACATATTATGGTGATTTCATTGTTGATGAATGTGTTGATTGCATTTTCAATTAATCACTTAGTTGTTTAATGTGTAAAATCTCAGAAAACTGTCCAGCACAATTTCTTGGCCCTTAAGTGATATTTTCAAATTGCTTGGTTGCTCCACACAACAGTTCAAGCACCTAAAATATTTATTTAACAATGATATAAAATAGAGGAAAGCAGCAAATGCTCAGTTTGGCAAAGCACAGTGAGCACATACTTGGTATTTTTGCTCGTTGAATGACTTAAACAGTTAACCACTTATATAAAATAGGTGATCAACTAATCGTGTCAGCACTAGAACTCAAGCACGTTGAGGTCAAGGGACTCTTGTGTAGAGTAAGCTGCGATGCTGTACTCTAGGTTTGAGTATGCTGGTCGTTCTCCTTTCAGTGTAAATGTAAACTACTGCACACGTCTCTCTAAAATTTGTCTGATCTGTAATAAAACTGTGGTCACTATTTATATCCACTGTAGTATTGATCTTATTCCATTTCACATAGCCCCAGTAACCAACCCAGACCAATAAAAACAAGCTGACCTTAACACTAACTTGTGTGTTAATGTCAATCATAAACTTAAGTTAATTTTTCCCCACTCTTTCCTCTTCGCTCTAGTCAGCCATTCAGTTATATATTAATGATTTATGATTAGCCATCTGTCCTGCCGCAGCAGGATCAGACTTTGTGGTAGTTTTTCTCCTTCCACCCAGAGCTCAGCGACAGGTCAAACCAAAGTCACTGCAGAGTTCCTTATTTAATTTGCTTTGGCTGTTGCTGTAATCAGCACCCCTGATTGTGTTATGCTTGGCTGGAGTGTTTGCGTCCATTCTGTTAAGCATGACCTCGGAGTTTCATTCACAGTCAGACAGACAGTCGTGACATCTCATTTAAGTGCTTATCTCCCTTCACTCAGATCACATATGACCCGGTCTGCGAGTTCACCTACGGTTTATGTCTGATATTGTTCATCTGGATGGAGAAGGTCACACTGCACAAGCCTGCAAAGATAACTAATGTTTCTGAATCTTGCTAAATTTCTGTCTGGACTTTCACCTCCTTATGCATCCTAGGTGAAAACAGCAACCTGGTCTTCACATCTCCACAGTGAGATTTCTGTTTTAAAGTGAGACCTATTAAATGATCAGTAGCACAGAATTAAAGCTAATTAAGATACTTAAATTAACTTTTAATGATGGATGTTCATTACACAATTGACATTTTTAGATTGGGATCAAACTCCTTTTTATTCTAGGATGTATCCACTGCCGTCCAATTAAAATAATATTACCAGGCTGGCGTAGGCTGGGTGCAATTGATAGCTGACAAAGCCTCGTCCATAGTGCGCACACACACACACACACACACACACACACACACACACACACACACACACACACACACAAGCATTTCTTGAATGGCTGTATTTCTTTTATTTTCGCTGCAGGCCACAGGACATGCATTATTCATTTTTTAGCATCATTTGGAAAAGACAGAACTTCCTCTGTCTTCAGTCAGGCCCATTGCTTTTATTTTGAGACAGCAGCGTATTGACTGATACTGTAATTTACATGATGTGTAGGTCTCCATCCTACACAGATCTGTGAGACTCATGCAGACATACAGTATTGCATATATTAAGAGCTGGAGCCAACAGTTATTTCACTGGTAATTAAGCTGTTACTTTTTATGATTAATTCATGATTCATGAACTCGATCAAATATCAGATGTTATTTTGCTAATTTGACAAGTCTTGTTGCTTTTTTCCTTTCATAATAATTAGATACAGAGGTAAACAAGCTAAACTTCTAAAACTATCTTCAAGTCAATATAAACGAGACATTTTTTGCTTTATGTGGTTTTCAACAACATCAACTCAGTCTAGAAGTGGAATGACAATTACTGAGTTGCTACTTTGATAATTGTTTAATGAATTTTTCCAATAAAATTAATAAAAACATTTTCTCTAGAGGGGAAATTCACTGTTTAATGTGGCGTTTTACTTTTTTTCCTATGTGAAAAACTGAATATTATTGGATTTTTTTTAACTCTTGGTCATCTAAAACACATAATAGTCACTTTGGTCTCTGGTAATTTGCATTTGTTATATTTTTTAAATTGAATAGACTAAATGATTTAATGAAAAGCTATATAGACTAAGAGGTAATGTCTCTGTAATTAGGTCAAATCAGCAACATACTTTTATTCATAGTGTTAGCATGTTTTCCTCCATAAACTGAATATGCATGTATTATTTTCACGTCATGCCTGCACAGCTTCAGCAGGTTGTCAGTGTTAGTGATACTTCTGATCGGCTCCACATTGTTGAAGTGTCGTTAATTGTGAGGAGTGGAAGCTCCCTGTTGTGTTGGAGCTGCTGCACGGTGGATGTTTGGCTACAAGGCGATCCATATATCGACCGCCTGCTGCCTTTGAAGGATGTGTGTCAGCTTATTGGCCCTGTCTGCGGAGGAGGTGCGAGCCTGTCGGTTAGAGGGAGCGCAAAACGCTGAATCACATCCCGGCAACGGTCGCCTGGGCAACACCTCCATAGTGACCAGCAGGAGGAAGATAAGGCTGCTGCTCGCTGCTCAACTAGTTGTGTAATATCAGCAAACGTTTTGTTCCCTCGCTGTTGATTATACTGCTGTTATCGGCAGTCACACACACACACACCCCTCCACAGCTTATCCACGACCCCAAACTGCAAAATGAAATCCGACTGGCTGGGTGGAAACTCCTAAATAATCAACAAACTCCAGTCTCCATGGCATAATTGCTGTTTTGATTTCTGTTGCGAACAAGAGGGAAGAACATGAACAAGTGCGCTGCAGACTGTTGTAATTATAGCTATCAAATGTCACCAGTAGAAAGAAATAGGAGGAAGGATGACAAGTTTAATTAAAGCAGACCATCGTTCAGAGGCTCAGCAGCGCAGTTCATTTGATATCAGATCTGTCTGTCTGAAAAGATAATTACACACCTTTAGCATGCTGTATTTTTTTATTCTAACTCCACTTTTTGCTGGTTAACGGTGCTGCATGAATCAGCACTCCTGTTGTGCTGTTTTCTTTAAATCTCAGAATGATCAACAAAGCTTTGTCTGAATCCAAAATGTTGTGTGATTAAGCAAAATTCGCTGTGGTGCAAAGTAAAACCACAGCTACTCTCCATTTTAACTCGACGTCAAAGGGCAATAAACAATGATATCACATGAGCTTACCTAGAAGCTCTCCGCCTCGACATTGACTTTGCATACAAGCTGAATTGAATTTCATGGCCACGCTGATTTGATATAGCTGAAAGGGAAGTCCTGTCTCATGGTGAATCAGTGTGTTTGTTGGCACAGGAAAAGTTTCTCTTTCCTCTTTGCCTCGCATTATAGAGTTTGTGCCCGTGAGGATCACTCTTCTTTAGTTTCACTGTTTGCGTTTTCCAAAGGCTTTTGTCCTTGGCCAGCCTGTAGCTTCACTGTCATAACAATGTGTCAGGACTTATTTGGTGGAGGTGAATGACTCTCACTGCAACAAAATCTCTGAAGTAAAAGGCTTACTGCCGCTGCAACCAGCTTTTAAATGTAAAATAAATCAGGATTGGAGAGGACGATGTTAGTTTCTTTAAGATATGGGAATGTGTGTACAATGTTCCACTTCTGGCAATAACTTTTTTTTATTTTTATTTTTTTTACAAGCTTTTTTCACAGAAGAAGAGAAATCCTCTTCCTAAATCAATTGTGCTGACTTTCCTTTTCACTTTAAAAGTCCACAGCACACTGCAGGGGAATAAAACCAAGACAAAGAAAAAATAAGATCAAGTAGGAAATTGAATCTGCCCAGGTTGATATGGAGGGAGCTTAGAAATCTATTAGGCCTTGGTCTTTTTTATCAGAGATACAGGGGAATATAGAGTCACCTGTCAGACCCTAAAGGATTAGAGAAGATCAGTCGGGCCACAGCACTGGTGCACATTAAATGTCTCTCTTTCTTTATTACTTTGTGACTCATCGTGCCTCTAGGCTAATATTCCTAAAAATATCTGCAGGTTATCTTTAATTTTCTAGTGTCATTGGACTGTCATTGTGCTTGGCCTGGTGGGGGTCATTTTAGGTCAAATCTGTCACCGCCTGAGTCACATTTGTGTTTACAGATTCTGGTGTATTTTCCAGCTTTTCCACACGGTGGCAAAGTTTGAGAGCGGGTGATGAGCTTTGTGTTGATGCTGCTCTGCTCTCTTCGCTCCAGCAGCATTATCATCATAATCATCCTCTCATTGTAGAGAGGATGTCCATGTGTCGTTTTAATCCCAGAGTCTATAAATACACCAGTTGGTCGTGCGAATAGAAATGGTTTTTGTTCGTTATGTCATCGCTGCCAAATATCTTGATTTCATATTTATTTATTTATTGTCCTGAAGGAAACAAAATAAGATGTTCGAAGTTGTTTTTTTTGTTTGAATGATTAAATGTAACTTAACAGCATTTACAAAATTATAGACAAACTCTCCCAGTCAGACCATTTCTCAACGATTAAACTGCAAACCCTCAATCAACATGATTAAAATGAACATGACCTGATGTCGTCAGTCCATCAATATAACATTGATTTGAAGAACACCACAAAGACCATGATTTATTTTCACAGCTATAGTACATTTAATTCCTGAATGTGTTTCCTGGAAAGAAAGAAATGTACATCACTGGAAATAAAAGCTCACATTAAACCCAGGTATTCTTTAAATATGAATTAATTATTGGTAACTTTATTCTCCATATGTGTTGAATTTGATTTTTGCCTGTAGACATATGCACTGGCAAGAAGACATCAGCAATTGCTTGGAATTGGTTAATCATGAGTATACCACCTCCACACTATCTCTACTTACCCTCAAATTAGTACCAAATTACTTTAGATTACAAATAGAAATAATATGAGTTAGACAAGAGCTAAAGAGGTAAGAATAGAAGAAGGGAGGCTGTTTCATAGCTGAGGTATTGACTTTTTGTCAGATGTGAGTAAGACTCCCAAGCTAGTGTGAAAAATAATCATTTACACTGGATTTATTGATCGTCTAAAGTCTACAATCAAAGGTCAGATGTGTTTGTCTTGTACTCTTGGCATCGCTGATCAAAAATACCCAAGTTTTTATTCTCAATCAATCTGCTTGGCCACTGGCATGGAGGGTCGGGCCTCATGAGTTCACTTTGGCTGATCGTCATCATCATCATACGTCTTTTCCTCCAGATCAGACCCCCGACAGTCCACATTCATCTTACAGCCTAATGGACGCGCCGTATCAAACTGTGGCCCTTGGCTCTCGAAGTTAGCTGCAGCTTGGAAATGTAGTTGACTCTTTTGTATGTATGTGTGTGAAAGGCCAAATTCTCTGTGCCATATATAAGGAAATACTTTGCTCACACTGCTGGTTGCTCCATCCTCCAAAAGATCGGGACAGAAATCTAACAGATGGATAAAATGAATGAATGTGAAAGATTATTACTCCTCAGTTTGTATTATAAATTAATATTTACAACAAACTCCTTGTACTTTTTTGTTGTTTGTGCACGACTGTAAGATGGTCTGAGAACTAGCTCTGGTGCCTGATTGTTTCTGTTGTGCTGTTCAACTGATGACAAAGTTGATTCTTGTATGACTGTGATCTCATCCATCCCAGCCACACTGCATCCGTCTGTCTTTGCTGTTTACCTGTGAGTCAGTATGCACGTTAACAGCCCTCCTCATCTGTGTACCCGATAGGCTCGCTCCACCTTGTAGACTCTATAATCTAGCCTCCTCACAACACGGTGTGTATATCTCCACCACCCCCCCTCCTCCCTCCCTCCCTCCTTATCATCCAGGGCACCGGCGTGTTGCTAAATGGAGTCGGAGCAGCTGTACCACAGAGGCTACTGCAGGAACAGCTACAACAGCATCGCCAGCGCCAGCAGCGACGAGGAGCTGCTGGATGGAGCCGGTGTCATCATGGACTTCCACACCACTGAGGACGACAACCTGCTGGATGGAGACGCTGCCTCCCCAGGTAGGGAGAACGGGATACCTCCACATACCTCACCTAGCAGTTTGATTGGTCCCAAATCTGGATCTCTTGAGCTTCCCTTCCATGGCCCAGGCTTGATGACCCCCAGCCCTCTCTCTCCAATCAGATAGGATCTTTGCTTGAAATCTCGCTGAGCCTCCCGTCATACCCTGACCTTTCTGTTGCTGCGCTTCAAATCCAAAATCGATTATCTTCTGGTTCACAGTTGGACAGACAAAGCAGGGAAGTGCTGCTCTGGTTGTGAGTCACCTCACTGCTGATGTCAAGATGCATCAAGTGTGTGTCCCTGTGTGTGTGTGTGTGTGTGTGTGCGCTGTTGTCCTGTGACACAGTCGCTCTGCCATCTGCCCCTTCTTCATCTCCATGCACACCCATCAGCTGATCCACATGCCGTCCTGTCGCACCCCTCAGACACCTGCTACCCAGCATCATTCAAGATGATTGTCCTGCTCCCATTTTGACCTGTTGAGCCTCACGAATGGTTATAAACTAATAACTGATACTTGAAGTTGAAAAGGTTTTTTTGGCCAAAATCACTTATTTGTGACTTGCTCATGAGAATATGTGACATATATCAACTGTATCTCACTGTCTTCATTCAGCATATAGGGCTGGCTCAGGTCAAGTGACCTCAGTTTGGAAATATGTATGACAAAATAAAACTCAAGCTTTATTTTTCAGAGCCTTCAAATACACCATATGATCTTAATGAGTAAATGGAATTGGCTCAAGAAATCAATAACGGAAAGAGATTTTTTTTTTTTTTTTTTTTTTACTGGATATTTGTTTTAGCAAATCTGTTTGCTCTATATACTAATAAATTAATTAATTCATTTGTGAAGTCTTATTAATCCCTGTTTGTATTTTCTATTTAAATATCAACGATAATATTTTGGTTCATAACCATCTGTAAGGCTCTCAAAGGACACCAGTTTGTTTTTTTTATTATTCTAAGTTGTTATGTTTTGTTGTCTTGTCTTGTTGTAATTTGTAGGTGTTCTGTTCTTGTACCAAATGTTACTTGTTTTCACGGTTTTGCCGGCTCCCCTTTCCTGTTTATTTCATTTTTCTCTGTTTCATCTTGACTTGATCACCTCTTTAATGTTCTTGCTTCCTGTATCCTGCAGTTTACTTTGTTTTCACTACAACTTTTATGTGTGCTTCGGTCTTTGTACGCGGTACCTCTTCCCTTCTGTCTCCTGCCATACATAGATTGTCAGGTGGCAATTTATAGATGGGTGGTAGTAACAATACAGACACGTGGCAGAGCCTGTTTTTTTTTTTTTTAATATTCCTAAATGCGTCACCGGCTGTCTAAATATAGAGGTGAGGTGGAGCGCAGTGTACAAGTGAGACGCAGTGATTTTAGCTTATTAAATAAAACAGTGATTTATGATGCACTTTTAAAAGAGCTTGTTGTACCTTTGTGTTTTCTGCTGAGTAAGGGTAAGTTAGATCATTACCTCATTTGTAGTTGGACAGCTGGAGGTGATCTCTGCCATGCTTCTGCTTGTTTGGCTGCCATGCTACATAAATGTAGTAATACCTGCCATACCAGCACACTCACCTGTCTCATTCATTCAGCAGCCTAGTGGCATATCTGGTGTCCCTCCACCATCTGATCTGCTGCTTCCTGTTTGTTCTTCCTTGTTTGTGTAAATATGCTGATTCCTGTCTTGTTTCCCAATTTCTTTAGCTTCGACTTGCAGCTGATCAAACAGAAAAACACACACTGAGGGTTGTGTTAGAGGTGTTGGTTGAGCTTGGCTCTCCAAACATGAATGGCTTGTATTTAATTGCACCGCTTCCATGCTGAGAATTTCCTGGTTTGATTTTGTGTGAAATCCCTGCTCTCTTTAAATGCAGAATGAGCAATGCAGTTGGCAACCTAGTGTGTTTATGGAAAGGATAAAAACACTCTGTCCTGTTTAAACTCTCTTTGAAGTGTTGGCTCAGCAGAGAGGTTATTTTCTGTGTGTCTGAATTGGATAATTAGGATGAACTGCCTTTATTTGATTCAGTTTAATTCTTTTGGGTTGCTGACAGGTCTCAGAATAAAGATACAGTACACATAAATATATGTTTATAAAAGAAAGTAAAATGCACCAGTTGCTTCAAGAGAACCCAGGCCTTTACCAGGCACTAATTTGACTATTATCAATCATCTTCTTTGCTTCTGAGAAGAAACTTTCTTTAGTTTAGTCCTGATCACAGCTGTTCCTGTTTTGCACTGACAAGACAAGTCATTCGGACAAGTGTGAAATTTTGCATGTTGTTGGAGCTTGAAGAAAAGTGAGGGGATCACCAGAGTCGGGAGGATTTACCCCCTGGGGCGGTGTTGTAAATGATTTTGCTGCTTTTGGGATTGGGGATTTTCCGTACAGTCTTGATGAGTTTTGTATTTTGTTGTTGCCGAATCAGTGTATTAACAGAGGTATCAGAGGTTGTATTTATATACTGTATGTGTGTTTATGTAAGAGGGATTGGCTTACATTTCAGTGTCTCCAGTGTCTGCCTGGTGATTAGCCTCTTATTCTTTTACTCTGAAACTGGACCTCTGGGCAGTTAACCACAAAAGGTGAAAGCACAGAGTAACCTTAACCTACCAACACTTACACTGTCATTGCTCCTACAAATGCAGAGCGAGCTTCAGTGTGATGCTGCAACAAGCAGATACACAACACATAATGGTACTATCATACCAAAGAGATATTTTTTTAGCTCTGGTAATGTTCTACTGTACTGCACTGTACTGTATGTGTCACCTACCCGTCTCATCAGTCTTGATTTGTGTGCGACACCCAGACATGCACTTACATTCCCATGAACCAGTTTGGCTGCCAGTCGGTGTGAGCTGGTGTTTCAGGAAGTCTCTGGATGAATGTCCCTCCTTGAAGTTGGTGTGCTGCCTGTCTCTGCCTCCCTGTGCTATTTTTACGTAATGGTGAGGGGTGGGTTCACAGAAAAGCTTGTAAAGCCCTCCTCCCGGCTAAGTCTGCAGTGTGAGCGGGGGGCTGGCTCACTCCATAGCCCCATGGAGATTTTTGCTGAAACTTTTTGTTGGCTTTGGAAAACTTTGGCTCATGAACTGAAATGGATTTAGCCTGGTTTCTTTTAACTCACTGGATTACAGAAACTCAAGAGACTTTCCTGTTTTAAACTTCATATTGTGGTTTTGTTTTCTTTACGTCCTGACGGGACTTGTTGAGGAGGGTGATAACAGACTATGATGGCTGACATCACCTGTGCCACTGCTTAGCAACAGGAACCCTGCTAAAAGGTAAGGGGCCAAGGGGCTCTAAGATATGACGGGCTGTTTTTATATTACAGTTACAGCAAACTTGCAGCACAGGAATTGTCAGGGTACTAGTGTTTAAGCATGGGAACTGCAACTAATGTGTAAAGACATGACTTAGCTTCATTGTTTCATATAATAACAGGATTACACCTAGTTTACAAAACACCTTCTGCCTTCAAATACAGCGACTGCGCAACCCCTTTTGGATTTCACCCATTAAATCCAGTTCTGAATGGTGTAATGGATGTAAACTAGGGGGTGTTCCTCTATATATGAGGGAGTAAAAAAAAAAAGTCAGGAGAATTGAGCAACTTCTGTTTTGTTTTGTTTTGTTTTTTTTTTACATTGGAGCCAAAGACAAACAGCAGTTGCAGAGGAATTTATTAAAAAAAAAAAAAATTAACAAGGCAAATTAGAAAATAACTCAAATGTTATGTTTGTATCTTGGTTGTGCAACCACACAGCTTTCTTTTATTTCATTTGAAGTGCTGTTGAGCTGAATTGTAGAATACTGCTGCAGAAAAGTTTGTCTGTTCTCCTTTAGGGTTGCAGCTACAGATGCACATTAATTTTTCTCTCCTGATGCCAATTTCAGGACCTGAACTTCAGGTTTCTGCTGATGCCGATTATCAATCTGATACCAGTGCTCTTCTGTTCTGTCTTCTAAGATCTTTATACCTCAGTGTACTGAGCTCATTTGTACTCCACATGAGCTCAGTCCCTGCATACAGTAAGGTAACATCAGGTCAGGGATAACATTGGCAATAAAAAAAAAACAAAACTGAGTCATCAGCCCGCTGTAACTGAATGAATGTAATTTTAGAATGACATGGCCAAAGAAACTATATTTAATGTGGATTGGTCAAATCTGGCTGATACCTGATTTGCCTGAGATAGAAGATACATATTGGCCTTAAAGCTGATCCAGTGTATGGCACTGATGCATATCTACCTGCAACTAATGATTATTTTCATTATTGATTCATCTGCAGAATACTTTATTTACTAATCTGGTCTTTAAAATGTGAGAAAATACAAAAAAAAAAATGCCTTTCACAACTTTTCCGAGACGACATCTTCAAAATAGAATTTGATTATCAGCTTGTGGTCTGGCTCTGTGTGCTGCCTGCAGTATAATCAGATTGGTTATATGTATGAGTAAATAGCCAGTCAACACTGAACTTTGTGGTTGTGGGAGAGATGTGGGAATGCATGCATCACTGAGACAAAAGGCGTTTTTTTCAGAGAACGCAGGTGTTTCAGTAAAGTTGTGTTTGGACGTAGCATACAAGCAGAAAAAGCCCCATTTTAATTAAGGGCAAAATGGATGAGGGATTTCATTCAATTAAGACGATTACATCAACAGTCACTTATCTCTTCCTTCCAAGTCCTCACATGATGCAGTTTGTTGCCGTACAAGAGAGCTAACATTTTATGCAGTGATTTTGACGTTAGTGCTAATATAACTAGAGATTTGTAATGTTTGTAGTATAGTAACAATTAATATTAACACATGTACGAGTAGGTGTTTTTACAGGTTATAGCTAATGATGGTAATAATGGTGGTAGTTAGCTCGCTAACGTTAAGAGGTTTAACAAATGTTATCTCAACATTGCTAGCATTGCTAACTAGCAAATCATTGCTAGCAAACTAGCAAACAAAGTGCTTGTTTTTTTTCCATTCAACAGTATAAACCAGAGGTAATCAGTTGACTGTTACATTTGAGAAAGAAAAGTGGGACACATTCACATTTTAGAGGCTTGAAACAGCAATTTTTTGGGGGCATTTTATCTTAGAAATTGTTGCTTTTATAATTACCCACCTGACAATGTGTAGCATAACTGTCATCAAGCTAATACCAAGCTATTAAAACTGCCATTTATCCTCCTCGCTGCAACTCCACCGCACTTGCTTAGAATGGAATATTCCATTTTGAGAACTCACCTCCGTTCCAGACACACCCCTGTGACCCGGCTCCATGGTCTCTCCCATACAGGCAGGGCTCACTGATCTCCCCTAGCAACCAAGCAGGCAGGGCTGACCTGTGTGTGTGTGTGTGTGTGTGTGTGTGTGTGTGTGTGTGTGTGTGTGTGTGTGTGTGTGTGTGTGTGTGTGTGTGTGTGTGTGTGAGATGACATCAGCAGCTCTAGCAGTCAGCTGCTGCAGTGGAGAGAGAGCGAGAAAGAAAAGGGAGGGGGAGGGAGAGAGGACTGTGCGCACACACACACACACACACACACACACACACACACACACACACACACACACACACACTCTCTCTCACTCACACTGCCCCGCTTGCCTTCCTCTGGTAAACATGGCAGCGGCAGCAGAGACCAACACACACACAGCGGGCAGTGCGTAGTGAAGCCTAGCTTAGCTTAGCTTAGCTTAGCTTAGCCTCGTCTCAGCTGTCAACATGGAGGAGGAGGACCCGGCGGCCGACCCCTATCTGCCCTACGACGGGGGAGGGGACACCATCCCCTTGCAGGAGATCCCTAAAAAAGGTACGCCACATCCCCTCCTCTCCTTTCCCCCCCTTCCCTCCTTTTCCTTCGCGATGACAGAGGCCGTCCTCCTCCTTGTGCACTGAGTCCATGTCACCATATGGCAGGCAGACGCGCTGCAGGTTAAGCAAACGCCGTCTCCTCTGCTGGATGGGACCCGGAGAGCCGGTGTGGATTAGGGGCTGCCATTGCTAATGACAACGCTGTATGTATCTGTGGCAGGAAAGCAGCTGGCGGTGCTGCTTATTTCACCATTCACCTCTCAGTCGATGATTAACCAACAGAGTGTGTGTGTGTGTGTGTGTGTGTGTGTGTGTGTGTGTGTGTGTGTGTGTGTGTGTGTGTGTGTGTGTGTGTGTGTGTGTGTGTGTGTGTGTGCAAGTCAACCACAGATACAAGATAAAGAAAGGGCTGTGTGAGTGTGAAGGCGTGTGCTTGGGCCTTTAAGCAGCAGCAACTGAACAGACCATCACAGGCATCCATTTTAATGTCCTCACAGACACACATGCACAGCCTGTGGATGGTCTCAGATCCAGGCTGTGTGTTGTCAAAGCAACCTTCCTGCAGTGTGAGGACACCTGTTGGCCAGATTCAGGACGTCATCCCACGCCACGCATAACAGGATCCTCAGGGTGAAGGCATGCAGTCAGATTATGGCGAAATTATCGCTTCTTTCTTTACTACAATTTGTGTTCTTGCACTGTTTGCTTTGCTTGTTTGTCTTTCTTGTGTGGCCTTAGTGGAGTTTTCCTCTCAGTTGTGAGGCAATGGTTCCTCCAGGCCTTGTTAGATTTTTTATGGTGAGTGAGCAGGGACAAAAGGCCCCTAGTGAGTTTAGGACACATGCGTTACAGCTTACATCCATTTTGTACAACAGCCTCAGCCTGCAGACGTCTTTACGTCTAGGGATATATTTTCTCTTCCCTTGTGGACACAGTTTCCTTGTCTTCAGTAGAACATGTGGACCTGTGGAACGAAATATTTCTTCTGCAGTCAAGTTGACCACATTTTCCCACACATCCATCTCTCTCTTTCTATTATGGCTGTTTTTCCCTTTATGCTCTGGCAGTTTTCTATATCATGGTCATGTTTAAACAGGAACTGCAATCCAGACACTTAGCCATGGTCTTACTTTAATAACTGGTGAAAGAGGACAAATAGTGTCTATTATTTTTACAAAAAAAAAAAGTAATGACGTCGCTTTAAGGTCAGTCAACTTGAACACTGTGGCCTTGTCTAAACTACCAAAACCAGCCTTTCGTATGTAAACACACAGGGGAAAGTTGTGTAAAAGGGTCTTTTGAGTCCTCAGGCTTTTTGGACTTTGATCTGTAATCCATCAGCCTTTCATGTGACTGCGGGGATTCCTCCAGTCTGGTCATCAGGCTGGCGTCGGTCAACAGCAGGGCTCTTCAGACTCTAAGGAGGTTGTCGGGTCACTGTATGATACTGATCACATGACGGCTGAGCAGACTAACCCTATTCCAACCCCGCTGACCCACAGTGTCCTGGCTAGCTGCTTCTAAACCTTGTTGATCTGATTTACTTAACAGTAGTATAGTAGGCCTAAGACACAGGAATGCAGGAGTGGTTGTTAAACTGAAGTAAACCTGGATGTTTTTGAAGCCATTAACTGCCAGAAACCTCTGAACAAGGAGCTGGCTGGTGGTCGTTTCCCGCCTCATTGGTCATTGTTACGCAGAAATGCTATGTCAAGTGCTGCTCATTTAGAGAAGTGGTATTATTGACAGTAAGCATATGGTATTATTGACGGTCAGCATGTCTGTACGTGCACTGATGTAGCTTTTTGGCTCTTATGGAGGCCGAACAGAATCGCATTGTCACTGTGCTAAGGCACAGGAGAGAGGAAACCTTATTTTTATGTGTGTCTTTTGTCTGCGTGCCTGCTGAACCATTCGAGTGCAATGCTGGCGACCTGCTCGCACGCAGTCCCCTCTGGTTTCTGTTTTCCGTGGCATCACCGTCGCTTGGCTCTGCACTCCTGTTTTGGCTGATGGGTGCCAGTAGTGCCGCATCATCAGGAGGGCCTCGTCTGGTTTCTCATCAGTCAAATTGTTTTAAAATGTTTCCCTTTGATCATTTTTGGTAGATGAGCTGGAAATTTAGCTGTAGTTACTGCGGTGTAGAGCAGCAGTCTTATCTTTCTGCTGTGTTGTCTTCATAGACCGGATTACTATCAGTGATGTACATTTCACTTGAACTTGCAATAGATATCTTACTTGAATATTTCTGTGTGTGTGTGTGTGTGTGTGTATGTGTGTTTGCGTCAGCGTTTCTGCTGCTACTGTACGTTTCGTGGCTTCATTGTTTTTCATGCTTTCTAGAGCACAGTTGGTTGCTCCACAATTAAGTTTGTTCCACTTGTCTCATAAGTGAAATCATGCATCATCCACAGTCGCTCATGGGACACAGTAATATCACTGGTGTGTGGATATTAAATTTTCCAAATAAATAAATTTTCCAGAGCATTTTTTTCTATAAACCGCTTTTACTCTCTGACCCTAATAACAAAATATACTCTTCTGTCACTTCTCTGTTGATAGATCATATATTTTCTTCTACTGCCGCACATAACTGGCCAAAATTAGATGCATGTTAACTGCAATTTAGTTTAGTTTTAGTCAAGTGTTAGATGCAAATTAGTTCATTAACATGTTGGCAGGAATTTTTTAATGAATGAATGAATGAAATTTTTTATTGCCCATTATTGAATATGTTACCAGTATACACCTGGACACTAAGATTCACCCAGATGGAGTTCAGAGTCAATACCATCACTACCTCATACAATAGGTGGTTTGAAAGGCCCATTAAAAAATCTATATAAATGCAGTGTCTTCAATTCATATCAATCCCTGTATTTATTCAGGAAACATTCAGACTCAAGAAATAGTGACAGGAACAGGCTGTCCAGTCCTTTGTTAATAAATAAATTTAAATAAATTCATGTTTATGCTGACCCGTAGTTTTCAGCTGCATCACACATTCCTCATTTTGTGTTTCATGATCAATTAAGTAAACACAGTCCATGCTATGAAATTTCACCAGCTGAACAGTTATACACATTTCTAACTAATTTCCACAGATCAGACCTGTAAAATAAAACTATTTTATACTATTATCACAAATTATGTTGAATGTTTCCAGGATATTAGATGGAAAATATAGGAGTCATAAAATAGTCACCAAAATTTCCTTAAAATAGGATTTAAGTTATAAAGCCACACCACCCACAAGAACAACTGGTCCAGAAAGTTCATATCTCCGTCGTTTGCAAAAGCCCGACCTCCCGATGAGACTCATTCTGTTATTGAGTCAACATCTGAGTCATCACCATCCCGCCTCCCCTTCACTCAAACACACCATGCGTCCCAACAGTCCAGACTGCTGCTGTCACTGAAATCAAAATGGAGAAAGATAGTATCAGTGTCTCTGCCAAGCTTTTTTACTCTTACTGCTGCTGACTCCACACGAACAACTATAGTACCTTACTCCCTCGGTTTCCTTTCTCCTAACTGGACTGGACATGTTTGGGCTGGTCAGATATAAGCTGTACTTGACCATTTTGTCTCTGCCTCTTACAGAAATTCACACCAAAGGGTTTCAGCTTATTTCTCCTCCCCCACATCCCATCAAACATCAAAGGGAGCGATATGAGCTAATAAGCTGCACTTTCAAAGACGCTGTCATGGCCCAAATTCAAAATGTGGGATGTCTTTGGGAAACAAGCTTTATCCTCTGCTTATGTCTCACTTACTGGGGAAAAAACTTTTGCAAAGGTGCAATAGCTTTTTTTCTCAATTGTATTTATTTGATAGAAAACAGCTTCTAATTTACTCTCCTTATAATCTGTCCCACCCGTGGTGGATGAATTTTATGGTGCATTGAGTTATGAAGCTCATTTACTACATAGTTATAACATTGTAATGGTGTATTGGTTTGGAAGTGATTCAGATGTGTCAGTTTTATTTATAATGTTTTATGGCCCTTAAAGGCCCTTTAATGGCCTATAATGCTGATTGCAAAGGGGCAACATCTATGAATGAGGCAGTGTTTGATAGTGTGACCCTGTCCCAGTTGTAGTTATACTCAAGAGATTAAAAGCATAAAGGAAAAAATTTATTGTGGATTGGAATGTGTATGTTTAACGTTCAAAAGGTTGCAAGGTTTTCTGGGCTTAGTATTAAGCGTGACGTGTCATTCAGCTGGTATTAGTCCCGCCCACATTTCTGTATTCACACCTTTATCTTAAGCAGTGTGAGAGCAACAAAGTCAAAGTAATACTGAGGTGCTCTGGTCACATGTCAGTAAAGAAACTGGCTGGGTTTAAGAAGTGCCACTTTAGCAGCAAATTATCTCTCATCTGTTGGTTCTTTTTCTAAAGTTGAATTTATCTGGTAAAATAGTTGAATAACATTAATAACTACTTGGCGCTGAATGAAGAAATGAATGGATGAATGAAAGGATGCATCTCATAGCAGGGGAAATAATGATAGATGCTAACAAGCTAACTGTATAACAGTGTTCATGTGGCCTCATCTCAATGCTACTTGTATAAAAAGTGTCTCCTCCTGGCTTTTTTAGAAATAGATGTCTGAAGGAAAAAGAAATATCTATTTTAATCTTTTTTTTTCTGGCTGGCATTGGTTGGAGTTTGCAACCCTTTGCAACAGTGATATATCCAGCAGTGCTTCCTAAAATCAACCAGAAATGGTTGATGAAACAATAGTTGGTTTTTTGCTGTTAATTTAAGATACAGTGAAATAGAAAGTGCATTTTTTTTTAGCTCTTACCTTTTGTCCCTCTGTTAATTTTTCTCTTCTGTCCCGATATACTCTTGAAATGATCACCATGTATTTCCATTTTCAGGAGGAAATAAGTCACGTTGCAAAAGCTAAAGATGCTGTAACTGCCACTTCATTTGGACTTACAACACAACAGTTGTTGTTGTAGCATATGTACTGTTTTTGTTTCGTTTTGCGGCCTCAGATTTAGCCCCACACAGTAATTACACGTGTTTCAATAAGGTTAATCTAATATGGTGAATGTATACAAACGGGAGAAACAAGTCGTACTTGAGATGTGTCGCATAACTATTTGGACCAGTAGCAAATATTTTCCTTTTTGTTCCTTTGAACACTTAAACAGAAGCTTTAACTGTTGCTCTGTGCCTCCCTTTTTCATTGTTACACACAGTACGGCCTTTGTGTTGCAGATGAAGAAGTCTCAGATATTTGTGTCATCACACGTAGGAAGCTGTGGCTCCGCTTCTCAGACAACTTCACATGTTGGACGACGGGTTTTCCCTCATTTATCAAACACACTTTGTGCCAGATTAAACATTTGACAGGGCATTTTAAAATTGATGAAATTGCCTCTTACACTTGAATATTGGAATTGAAGACTATGAAGATGTTTAATTGTCCTTTTGTTGATTCAGAACTACAGTATACTATTATGTATTACTGTTTTCTCTGTTTTTAGTGGAAGTAATTTCTTGTCATGCAGCCGACAACACCAAACAGCCACGTAACTCTTGTGATGCTTTCCAGATAAGAATAAACCTCTAGGCTGCTTTTCTCCGTTGCAGTCAGTGTGTGTGTGTGTGTGTGTGTGTGTGTGTGTGTGTGTGTGTGTGTGTGTGTGTGTGTGTGAGAGAGAGTCAGCCAGTCAGTATGTTTTGCTGTCCCTTCTCATATTGAATCTGTGCATCCAGCCAGAACAGATCAGACGTAACGAATGAGGTTTAAAAGTCACTGTTATGAGCAAAGTCACTGTCCTGATCTATTTAAAGGCATTGGACAATGTTTGCTCTGTTTTTTGTTTTGTTTTGTTTTTAATCATTAATGTGTCATGTTGAAGTCATTGCTGAACTTACTGTTCATGATTAACGGGCCTATAGGCAAACTGACACGGTCAGACCAGCACTAACGAGGCAGACAGACAGCCAAGATAGAGCTCCAAGAAAAAGCCAACAACAAGGCATCTGTTAAGGGTTTAATATGTAATTAAATCGTTGTGTACTCGAAGTTTTAGAAGCAACAGGTCTGGTTTGTACACAAAGAGCATTTGGTAAACATCGTGGTTGACTTTTTGAAAGCTATGTGAAATATCAAAAACCATCTGCGTACACGCACACATCCGCCCACACAGCGATCTGCATCTCAGACCAGCAGAGAGAGTTCTGCCTGTTTGTATGAAATATCAATAAAAAGATCTCCTCCAGGTGTTTGAGCACAGTTTGCACATTCAAATGTTTCAGCAGTGCACATGAACCTCCACTGCCTCAGCACATTAGTTCCAGATGAGAGGATGGACCACAGGCCTCACAGGGTTTTCTCAGCGTAGCTGTGTTTCCGACGGTCTCACATCTCAGCGGTGACTGTGAGGTGAGCTCTGCAGTGTTTCGGATGGGGATGTAGCTCTGATGTGCAGCCAGCAGCAGGCAGTGCAGTGATGGATCTTTTTGTTTTTCAGGATCACATGTGCAGCAGAGCAGCACGGCCAAAATAACCACGTCACAATCTTTTTTTTTTTTCTTCTTTTTTTTTTTAACGTTGTAAAAATATTCGACGGTGTTTGCTGCTGATCCCTGTTGCAGGATCTAACTAATCAAATGGAGTACAGACAGGTTTCTCTTGTAAAGTAAGCGTTTGTGAGTGTGTGTGTGTATACGCAGTTTTAAAAATGTGGTTGCTGGGGAAACCACTAACATGCTTCTGTTTATATTCTGTTTGCATATGCTTTATCAAATTGTATATTGTTTAATGATAGGCTTTCTGCCTGTTTGTCCTCCACAGGGTCTAACTACGCCATGTCTAACGGGGGAGGGGCCGCCAGCAGCTCCACTCACCTGCTGGACTTCCTAGAGGAGCCCATCCCTGGTGTGGGGACCTACGACGACTTCCACACCATCGACTGGGTGCGTGAGAAATGCAAGGACCGCGAGAGACACAGGAAGGTGAGGACCCTGTAAATCTTAAAAGCTTCCATATGCTTCACACAAACTTTTCGTATGACAAGTAATCAGACTTAAGGCAGGGGGGGTTTATACCTGTTTTGATTGGCTGTCATATCCTCCTCCTGCATCCCGAGTTTCTCTCCCACATTTTTGTCTCTTGTGCATAAATCATTAAAATGGGGGTAACAGAGCCCACTCTCTGAGATGTTGCACTCAGTTGTATGCATGTAAATTAACTCAAGTAGCTGTGTGAAGAATGAACAAACACTGCCTACGTTTCACTGTTTTACAGCTGTCCAATTAGAGAGGGGGTTTTCAGACGCTGTGGGACACTCTGATACACTTTGTTTGAAGCACGTCAAAGCAGAACCTTTGACGTGTTTGTAACGCCACGTTTAAATTGACGCTCGGCACAAGGCATTTTTGTGGCTCGGCCTGTTTCCAGTTCATAAATCTCTCACGTTAGCTGATGTCAGCGAAAAATCCTATGCTGCACAGGAAGTGATGTGTCACACATTTCCTGCAGCGGCAGCAACAGTTTGTCTGGATCACACAAAAGAAGAAGTGGGTAGTTAGGATCAGCAATTTTAGCCACTTGGGCTTAACAGTGGATGAAAATAGCCCAACCTTCCGACAGAAATCAGAACTTCATCCACAGAAAATCCAAGGAAAAATAATTTAATATCAAATATTTTCAAATGGAAGTTTTCTGCCTTAAGATTCTGACCAATTGAGGCAACCTTTTCTGAGATCGTCTTTTATTGTAGAAATGTAGATCGATGAGAAATAAATTCCCTGGGTTCACCATATTGGAGCTTTCAGTTACATCTCACAGTCTTCACCAGGTGGACACAAGAAGGAACTTGACCAAGTCTTGGCCATTGTAGAAATGTAGTTGTACAGATGTCATGGATAAACCAGAATGAAGAGAGGTGTGGGCTTTCTGCCCCACACCTCCCCATTACTAATTCACCTGTGTGAGTAAACACTTTATTCAAATATTGACTCAGTTTCCTGCCCCGCCCTTAGAATTGTTTCAGTGCAGCTCTCCTGGGAATGACAACACTGAGAAGTTGGATTGTATTTGAATACCTTGTCCAAACATTGTTTTTATAACCTGCTCTTGCCTGCCTTAGAGCAAACAGTGTAATCATCAGTTTTATTGAAGCTACACTGAGAATCTTGCCACAGGAGCAGATTACTCAATGACTTATCTTCAGTAGTAGTTTGACCTACTTGCGTCACTGCCTGTATATAAGCTTCATTTCCTTTATTATTAATGCATCTTATTATTTATTTTCCCTGTATTTTCAGATTAACAGTAAGAAAAAGGAGTCAGCATGGGAGTTCACAAAGAGCCTGTACGATGCCTGGTCTGGGTGGCTGGTGGTGACATTGACTGGCTTGGCCTCAGGTAACACACACACACATACACACACACACATACACATACACACACACACACACACACACACACACACACTCGCCGTACAGACACACAGCTGTTGTCTCCTCTGCTGGTGACTCTCACATGCTTCGCCTCAGGCAGCCCACGCTCATCTCTCCTGTCTCTGTGCTCTTTTACCCACTTCTCATAAGCACACTTTCTTCACCAGAGCACTAATCCGCTCAGTCTCATTTTTTGTTTATGTTTTTCTGACTACCAAAACACAGAAAACCCACCAGCCTGTATACCAGTACCTGCACAAAGTGAAGTGACTGTAAAAATGTTTGAAGCTTCTCAAAGTTACAAAGGAGGAGAAATGAGAAATAGGTTCATATTGTTCTCCTGCTTTTATCCAAATTCTAATGAGGACTGAGGTACAGACTGACATTTCTCTCACTAAATGAACCTGTGACCCAGCTGATAGAGGCTCATCTGACCTGGAACACGTTGGCCTTAAATATGAAATTAAGGATTTAATTTAATTCAGATCATCACTGATTTTTAATATATAGTTCTAATATTTATTCTGAGAAATGTCTGCTTTCTGATGTGGAGATTTCTTGTGTGGAATAACGTTCCTGTAGTGATTTGTTTACAAAACATTGTGTATAGTTGGAGGTAAATATTTAGGGAGTGTGACTGTAGGTGTCCCTGTTCTTCAGCTGTCAGGAAAAGCACCACATTTTAGGAGAAGGATGCAGATGCAGAAAGGGAAAGTTATTAAGGCAAAAAGCCTCCATGTTGCAGCCTGATCGCAGCTTCGTCAGGATGAATTCTGTATGTTATTTTGGCGCAGTGACATTTATAACAGGCTCATATAAATCTGGTAGCACAACAAGCAAGCTAACTGCCACCAAACACCCTTCTCTTTTTTCCTACTTCCTCTCACCTCCCTGCCTTCACCTCCTCGCCCCCTCTTTTCCTTCCTCCTCTTCCTCCTCCTGCCAGGTGCTTTGGCTGGCCTTATTGACATTGCTGCTGATTGGATGAACGACCTGAAGGAGGGCGTGTGTCTGAGCGCCATGTGGTTCAACCACGAGCAGTGCTGCTGGACGTCCAATGAGACCACCTTCGCTGAGCGGGACAAGTGTCCCCAGTGGAAGAGCTGGGCTGAGCTAATACTGGGGCAGGCTGAGGTAGACTAACACAGGCACACGAGAGGCCCACTGGTCACTGCAGCAGCATTTTTCTGTTGCTTAAAAGCTCAAGTTAACATGAATTCTAAAATATTTCAATTTATTACATCAACTTCAGAAAGAACCAGGCCTTTATTTTTTTTCCATTTCTATACAAGCGTATTTTATTATATTTTAGCAAAAAGACTCCCTGTTTCCTGATCTGCTCCTGTTTTAATTTGCCATTTTTTAGTTTGTTGTCACTTGAGACACAAAACCTCTTGCTTTGAGACACAGTGGCCCTAAAATCTTTTTTCTTACAGTGACAAAGTTATAGTAAAGACAACACAAGTTTACAGAGATATTTCATACTCTACTCACAGTGATGCTCACCAGTGCTCACATTCAGATGTATACAGACGTTACACTATATGATGCTGATTCTTTTACTTCACCTGCTCCCTCTTTCTCGCCTCTCTGCAGGGTCCCGGCTCGTACATCATGAACTACTTCATGTACATCTACTGGGCTCTGTCCTTCGCCTTCCTGGCTGTCTGTCTGGTAAAGGTGTTTGCGCCTTACGCCTGTGGCTCAGGGATCCCTGAGGTGAGGAAAATGGTGCTCTTACAAAAGTACACTTGAAACTTGCTATCAGCTGCATGTACAGTCCACTTTTAAAACCTCTCCTTGGCAATGCATTGAAGTTCATGTGGAAAACTCCATTGACTGAGACATGAGGATTGGCTTTAGTGCAGCAGCATTTCATACAGCAAGTCATTTTTCCCCTATAAGAAGTTTTGAACTCATGTGGTAAAAGATTTGACACTTTTTACTACTAATCATCAAACTAACAAGGTTAGTCGGCTGTCTCTTTTCGTGCCCGAGTGTCTCCCCTGTTCTCCTTCAGAGTGAGTGAAGGAGCTAGTGTGGGATTTCTGTAGACTATTGATGTTCAGTTTTATCCCTCGGTTCTTTCATCGATTTGCTCTTGGTGTCAGAACCTACGAGCACATGAAATTTCTGCGGCTGCCTCTGACTCTCCATGACAGTGATCGAATTGGTTATGTGCACTTTTTGGGACCTGCCCACTGTGCTTTCATGGTTGTGGGTTTCCCTTTAATGCCCTTGAAGTGGCTTAAAATCGTTAATTCAGTGGGAAGCAGTAGATAGAACAGGTTTGACCGCACTGTGAAAAAGCCATTTTGAGGTTAGGGCTCTGAGCTTTCAAAAAAAAAAACATTTCCTTTTCGTTGCCGTGGAAACAAGAAAAGTAGAACTGTGTTGCTGGAGAAAGTCTCTGGTAAGTCGGTGACTTTGAATCTGTTGACGGGAAGAGAATGAAAGAGATGCTGCTGAAGCAAAAGCTGAGTGAATTTGCTCAAAGAGATTAAAAAAGCAACTTGAAATTATCCTGGTTCTGTCCCTGAGCTGACTCCAGCCTGGAACTGTCATTATCCATCTCTCTTTACCATCATTTCATTGTCCTGAGTTCAATGTCCCTCATCATCGGACTGACTTAAGGATGTAACCTAACATTTGTGAAGAGCTCCTTACTCCACCATTAAGATGTTTCTGGCCTTTGTGACCTCAGCGGGAGTCACACCCTGAACCAGCTCAACTTCATTTTAATCTGTACCTTATTCCCCTCTACCCACCCCTTTCCCCGCAGATCAAGACCATCCTGAGTGGGTTTATTATCCGGGGCTACCTGGGCAAGTGGACCTTAATGATCAAGACCATTACTCTAGTGTTGGCTGTGGCGTCCGGCCTCAGTCTGGGGAAAGAGGGCCCCCTGGTTCATGTGGCCTGCTGCTGTGGGAACATCTTCTCCTACCTTTTCCCCAAGTACAGCAAGAACGAGGCCAAGAAACGAGAGGTGAGAGAGAAGAGGTGGTGGTTAATATTACAGCGACAGAAATGCTCACTTGCTACTTATCATTGAGACGATAAATTGTCTGACGTTGTTTTTGGTGTTTTTTGCGATGATATTTGACTATGTTTCAAAGTAAATGTAGTTGTTGGTGAAGAAGCCATCTTGTCAGCTGAAGTGCGTTTGTTTTGTCCTCTCAGGTTCTCTCTGCTGCCTCAGCAGCTGGGGTGTCTGTGGCTTTTGGAGCCCCGATAGGAGGAGTTCTCTTCAGCTTGGAGGAGGTACAGAGCATGTCCTTTTACACTAAAGATCTAACTAGACATTGCTCTGTAGCTTAATTTTCATGCTTCAAAATCACAACATAATCCTCTCCTCCTCTCTCTCTTCCAGGTGAGCTACTACTTCCCTCTCAAGACTCTGTGGCGCTCCTTCTTTGCCGCCCTTGTGGCGGCCTTTGTCTTGCGGTCCATCAACCCCTTTGGTAACAGCCGTCTGGTGCTGTTCTATGTGGAGTACCACACGCCATGGTACCTGTTCGAGCTGATCCCTTTCATCCTTCTGGGAGTGTTTGGAGGTCTCTGGGGAGCCTTCTTCATCCGAGCCAACATTGCGTGGTGCCGGCGGCGCAAATCAACACGCTTCGGTAAATACTTCATTCAGGTGTCAGATCAGGATTTGTGCGAAGGCGAAGAGATAAAACTGTTGAGATCAGTGAGAGATGTTTGTATCAGCAGAAAGACGTCAAATGGTAGCAGATGTGGGATTGAATCATGATGGATCAAGCATGAATGACTGAACACATTGAAATTCTCTAGCCATTCTTGCAGCCATTATGTTCCTCTATCAGGCTGTGAGAAGAGGAGATTGTTTACATATCATGCACAGCTGGAAATTCTAGTTCGAGTTATGGACACAGCTCTGATTGTTTGTAATCTCCTGATTATGCAACAGTGTTTGATTTGAGATCCAGGTGAGTGGAACATTGAGCTTAAATCCTCCCACAGAGTCACATGTTGCGTTGTCTGTTTCTTCAGGAAAGTACCCAGTGTTGGAGGTGATCCTTGTGGCCGCCATCACAGCTGTGGTTGCTTTCCCGAACCCGTACACCCGTCAGAACACCAGTGAGCTGATAAAGGAGTTGTTCACCGACTGTGGCCCACTTGAGTCATCACAGCTCTGCCAGTACCGCAGCCAGATGAACGGCAGTAAGGCCTTCACTGACAACCCCAACCGGCCGGCGGGGCCCGGCGTCTACGCTGCCATGTGGCAACTCTGCCTGGCGCTGATCTTTAAAATCATCATGACCATATTCACATTTGGACTCAAGGTGATCCCTGGATGTTTCTTCCGAACAGTCCAGATGTTTTTGCACGGCTCCATCAACACTAAAACCAGTTCCTGCTTCTCGCCCCTAGGTTCCGTCGGGCTTGTTCATCCCCAGCATGGCCATCGGGGCGATAGCAGGGCGAATCGTTGGCATTGCCGTGGAGCAGCTGGCGTATTACCACCATGACTGGTTCCTGTTCAAAGAGTGGTGTGAGGTCGGAGCCGACTGCATCACTCCAGGGCTCTACGCCATGGTAGGGGCTGCGGCGTGTCTGGGTGAGTCAGCAGAATATATAGCAATAGTTGTGACAATGTGTGGATAGAAACTGGCGTATACAGTCAGTTGGCTGGTGTTGTCACCACTTTATTTTAATGCTTGTCTGTTTACTGTTTTATATTTGAAGTTTGATTTCTGGTCTGTGACTTTTGCCTCTTTCTTGTTTTATGTCTTAATGTTCATTCTGGTAAATATAAATAAATAATACATTTTGGTTTCAGTCTCTAGATGTGCCTGATATTCTTACTCTTCTCTGTGTAGGTGGTGTGACCCGTATGACGGTCTCCCTGGTTGTCATAGTCTTCGAGCTGACAGGCGGGTTGGAGTACATCGTCCCCCTCATGGCTGCTGTCATGACCAGCAAATGGGTGGGTGATGCGTTTGGCCGCGAGGGAATCTACGAGGCCCATATCCGTCTGAACGGATACCCCTTCCTGGACGCCAAGGAAGAATTCACACACATCACGCTGGCCAGGGAGGTGATGAGGCCACGACGCAGCGACCCGCCATTAGCAGTGCTGACGCAGGACGACCTGACGGTGGAGGAGCTGCAGGCCACCATCAATGAAACCAGTTATAATGGTTTCCCTGTGATAGTGTCCAAGGAGTCCCAGAGGCTGGTGGGCTTTGCTCTGCGAAGGGACATCACTATCGCTATAGGTAACACTGCAGAGCGAGACGGTTTCTACAAAATAGTTTCTTCCACATTTCAGTGCATGTGAGAGCAGTAACACAGCAGAGGAGTGGAACTTGGTCGGTCAGGTTCCTAGATTCACTTAAGGTTTGCACCGAAATCTCCGAAATGAATTAATAGGGACGTAATTTATTACATTAAAACACTGAGCCCCAGTCTGCTCCCAGTGTGTATATATTGGTAAAAGTGAAGTCACAGAGGTACAATCTTTTGATTATAGTGTTATAGTCTCTTTATTTCATCATACTCCTGTATCTCCTTGTTCCTCTCCCATCAGAAAATGCCCGTCGTAAGCAGGAGGGCATCATGTTAAACTCCAGGGTGTACTTCACTCAGCACGCACCCACCCTGCCAGCCGACAGCCCTCGGCCCCTCAAGCTGCGCTCCATCCTGGACATGAGCCCCTTCACCGTCACCGACCACACGCCCATGGAGATCGTTGTGGACATCTTCAGAAAACTGGGGCTGCGCCAGTGCCTGGTCACTCACAACGGGTAAGTAGGAAATGAAAAGCAGGGAATAAAAGAAGAAGAGAAGGCGAATCCTTCTCTCCATCCTTTTTTTCATATTGTTACTCTTGACTAACCCGTCTGAAGTTGACAAACATCGCACAAACATGTACACACTGTCTGGTGTTGCATGGGCTCTCAGATCCCTGGATTTACCCTGTAATCTGCATGGCCTGGCCTAACCGCTGTGCTGCACTCCCTTTATCCTCTACTGAGCAATAACAGACAGTCTCCTCAGTAGAAGAGACTGAGCTGCTGAAACTAACCACAACTGCATAACAGGTATCGTGCCGGGAGAACATAGTAAGTCAGGAGAACCATTCGATTTGTGTTCTGAAACTGAGAGAAGAAGCATGTTGTGAAAGAATATTGGAACTGTTTAAGGTTCCCATTAATTTATAACAGTGTGAGGCTTTGTTTCTTTTACAGTTAGTAGAAATACATGACAAATATCTCATGATTATATCTCATGGTTTGGGACACACTGTCAGGCGGTCCAGTCTTAATTTGTTTATGGGCTTGTTTTGCAGAGGGCCATCTGCTGGTGTGATGTAGGAATTACAGGAATTATTGTGCTTAATAACTCCGCAGTTTACTGAGAAGTTGTTACCAGCAGTGTTTGTTTTTATTTAAATCTTTATGTACAACTTTTTAAATTTACATCTGAAAGGAGGAGTCTGGTGTTATTCTATAGTTTGTCAATAAATTTCATGAAAAGGTCAAAACGAACAACATTAGTTCGTCCCTTGGTATTTTACAACTTCTCTACACTGTCTGTTTCGTTCAGCCAATTTGCTCAAGAAGACATCTTTGAACCTTTAAAAATATATTGATTTACATTTCTTTTTAACGGCTCAGTCTTCTCCTAAAACAGCTGAGCGCTGTAGTCTTTAATCAAATGTTACTCCAACAGTAAATAGTGCTTTTGTTGAGGACTATTCTAAACTGGGATTTTGTACACATTTGTTGCCTCAGTGAGTATTTATGAGAGCAGAACAGTGTACGTGGGATCAGCTTAAAATAAACTACAGTGTCCATGTTTATTTTAAATTATGTCCCATGTTAACTCATAAATGTGTAACAGGAACCATAACAGTTTTCAGACAGGGCACAGAAGAATAAATAATCAGAGTATGGATACACAAAGATGAATAAATTGTTGGTTTTGGTCTTTTCATTCAATTTGTTGACATGAAGAAAATCATAGAATGTATCCAGACTTATACTCGAACATTGATTCAGCATTTTCTTAAACTGCAGTTGATATAATTTACAGTTTTGTTTACATAAATTCTTATGACGCTATTAGACATAATATTTGAGTTTTGTAGTTTTGTTTTTGTGTTGATTGAGTTGTGTAATTTTAAAGTATATTTTATGTTATCACTAAGTTATCTGTTCAGTATTTTAAGTTACACCCTGTTATGTATGTTTTGTGTTTGCCGCTGTCTGTTCTCTCTCTGTTTCTCTTTGTTTGTTGTTTTTTTGTTTGTTTGTTGTTTTTGTTTTTGGGCAGTTTACCGAGTAACGGGTGTGTGTTTCAGGATTGTGTTGGGCATCATCACAAAGAAGAATATATTAGAGCATCTGGAGGAGCTCAAGCAGCACACGGAGCCCTTGGTGACTAGCCCCACCCCACACATGTGACCCCTCCCACACTTTCACACCTGTCTCTTAGGCTCCGCCTCTTAGGAGGGATGCATGAAACTTGGTGTGAAAGGCTGTTGACAGTTCCCAGCTAAACATGAAGTCCTCCCTATTCTTTTTCTTTCTCACTGTTTGCACTCTGTTGTTCGTGGGTTGGTTTGGTTGGTGTGGATTCACCTCTAATTGAGTCGTTCATATTAGACAAACATCTCTACACAGGCGTTCTCTGACCTCCATCTTCATTGCTGGTAGCTGTTGCACTTTTGGAGACATGGTGTAGAAAAGCTTTCTTGTGTTTTGTGGGTCCTGTAATGTCGGACCTCCATGGGAACTGTCACCCACATCACTTCAGAGCCCCTTTCAGACATGTACATCATCATGTAAAAGTGCTGGCAGTTAAACATGTCGATATATTTTTAAAAATTATTATTAAAGTTGAGACAGCACTCTTACTAGGTAGGACTTTGTAACATTTCCATAAAATTTCCAACACTCCTCAGGTCTGAGTTAAATGCTGTCACAGTATAAACACTACAGCAGCATAAGAAAATAAACCCTTAGAGATTTTAAATGAGTGACTTGTTCTGCCTTTCAGGGGCACTGCACTGGATTTGTCCAAAAAAAAGAACTTTGATGCTTAACTTCTAAGCCAACATGGCTGAGTAGAATTAAAAAAAAAAAGATAATGATTAAATCCTTACAGCTACTGAGCTGTCTTTAAAAGTCTTAAATTTAACTTGGTGAAAACTGCGGAAACCCAGGTCTAGAAAAATATGTGTTTGTTTATAAGGAGTAAAAACACCTGGAAAATGATTAAAAGCATCAGACCATCAGTGTCCCTACACTTTTAGCTTTAAAACATGCAAGCTGCTCACAGCAGGAAACTTTCATGTAAAGCATGTGAGCAAATATTCATATTGAAGTTTATTTAACAGGCTGCAGAGTTCTTTATTTCATCTGATAAATAATGACAAAATGTGTTCAGAAATCTGAGTTGAGACTTGTGAGAAACTGAGCCTTGGAAACCACAGATATAAACAGTCTATCAACTGCAAAATACGTTTTAAAACCCATCACTGATGAGGCCGATGTGACAACTGAGAACTTTCCTTCCATCGCACCATTACCGTCCAACTCACTGCTGTTTTCAGTACCACTGCTCCCACTTGGGAAATGAAATATAATCTGAGCATTACAGCTCACATTTAGGTTACAGAGGTTTATTGTGAGCTCAATTATGGGCCAATAACATTTTGAGGTTGTGAAATGATTTTATAGTAAAAGCAGTGACAAAAATCTTTTTTTTTTTTTTTTTTTTTTGCATGTGTCCATGTTCACAAAAAATACTTATTTTTGGCTCAGAGCTTTTGCATAACCACACCACTGATATAATTAGTCCAGAAATTTTAGATTTTTTTCCTCAATCACAAACCTCTACATGTTCACTAACTTGAATTTTTGCCTTTATGCGTTCATGACTTGTTTATTTACTGCCTTACAAAAGGTGACGTACAACCACAGGTTTTTAAAACAATTTCTCAAGATCGTTTCACAAGCTCAAAACCATATTCACCCTTATTTGGTCCTGTAGCCTGTGCTGCAAGAAAGCCTTTGGTTCAACACGCAGATGAAGCCAGCAGTGTTGCAGATCACATGTCTGAAACGCGCTCACTAGATTCCCACAGTGCAGCTTTGCAGCTCGTCCCTGCTAAACTGCATCTGTGCCAACTGTAGCTCTGCTTAGTGCCGTGTCAGCTGCATCATGCACCTTCATAAGATGTTTTTGTATTTCCTGATGTGTAGTAACTACAAAGATTAGATGTGTTCTGGCAGATTTTAGATTATATGCTGTATAAGTAATCGGACATTCATTCAGTAGTAGTTGTCATTTCTCAGCATGTCTGCAGTCATGTAACCATGATGCCTGTTTGTTTGTTCAGTAGTCGGTCATTTCATTTTGAAAGTATTCACCCACCCTCGGTTCTCTGTCTTCATTAACGACTGCTTTTTCCTCTTTTTTTTTGTTTTTGTTTTTTTAATCCCTCCCCTCAACCCCACCGTTTCGCCTTGGGTCTCCACAGATTGACGACATCTGACCCGTCGCCTTAACAACTACTTTGGCGAGTAGCTAGCCGCCTTGGGAAAGCGGACCACCATTATGTTTTTTTAAGGGTGGAATATGATATGAAAGGGGAGGGAGAACATCTGTAGTGTTTAGATTCATTCCCATACTTCCCTCATTCTGTAGTGGTAGTAAGCGCTGTGGTGGAGTGACGTGGTTGTGTTGATTGGTTGTAGTAGCGCTGTAGTGCGCTGCCCAGTTAACGTGGTATGATAACATCACCTGGATGAAGCAATTACTAATCCCATGATCAAACCTGCCAATGTTTCCTCTAAGCCAGCTGTGTCCTGTCCAATATCAAGAGAGAGAAAACAGGAAACAGCGAAGTACATCTTTGCTTATAAACAAAAGGCAGAAAAATGTTTTTGAAATAGTCAAATTGAACAAAGGTGCTCTTTTAAGTCAAGGGCCATGCTGAGAAGTGTTGTTTTGCTTCTTTATATTTCATTATCTCAAAAAGCCCATACAAACACTGTTGCTCCCTAAGCCAATGTGTAGTGAATTCAGCCACGTATGTCTCTTGTCTAATGGGAAATGTAGGAAATCTTAAACAGTAGAAGGATACGAAATGAGGGTAAACGTTGATTATTTATCTTCCACGAACTGCTGATCCAGAATAGTGTTAATATGCACTATACCTTTTCCACTCAGCACAACTGTAGTTTGTGTCTGTAAGAAATTGCATTTTTTTCCACTTTATACTCTTTTAGCTTTATTTGATATTATAAATTAGTTTTGAATTTAGTTCTGTGTAGTATTAAAAGGGCTAAAAACCCTAATTTCACTTCCTGCTTTTCAGTTGTTGCCTGGAATTAAAACATTAAACTGAACTGGACACCGCTGACTTACAGGGAACACTGCCTTCTAGTCTCCCATCCCTGATGCCCTTTGATCTGTCCCTGGTATCCCAAGCGTCTGCGACTGTCTGTGTTTGTTTCTCTAGTTGGAAAATGAACAAGACAGTTGCAGGTCTCAGCAGCTCTTGGGAAACTCGTGTCTGATCTGTGTGACGTCTCACCAGTGTTTCATGCCTCCTGCTGCTCCGTAGCTGTAGCTCTAATCCCAGCACAGGTCATCTCCTCTCACACAGACCTGGGTTCAAATGTTTCTGTTTTTTTTTTTGTTTTTTTTTTTTGGTGAACTTTATTTGACTCTCCAGGGTTCAAATGAAGCTGAATGTTTAATAAGGAACACATGGACTCAATGTGTGAATCTTCTCCACCTGACAGTATTAAAACAAAGCACGCTAAACGGTTTGGACCCAGCTCTGCACTCTTTTAGCTCTGTACCAGACGGACAGCTTCTACTCACCGCTTTCAGCTGTTCTTAAGTCTTCAGACGCTTCTCTTCACCTGACCTCAGACTGCTTTCATACCTGAATTCAGGAGCACAAGAACCAGAACGAATGTGATCTTTTGTAATGTTCAGGAAGCCGTGAAATCAAAGTTATAATTAGCTGACTCTCATATGTGCTCTTGGTTCAGCTGGAATAATTCTGACTGAATATTCAGAAGCATGTTAGGGACACAGACCCAGACCTGGTCATTTGGAGTTGGGTCTGTTAAAGGTAAAGGTGCTTGAAACGTAAAGGAGAAGAGGAGGAGGAAGCAGCTCTGTCCCAAGAGTTAGAAACTGTGCACATCACAATGAAAACAACACAGCACTCTCTGCTGGTCTCACACTGTAAGAACAGGAACTGTTGCTCTGACAGTTGTTCAGTCATGTTTCAAGGTTTAATCCAGGTTGAAATTTGTGTTTGTGTGAAACAAAGTCACATTGTTGTGGTTGTGAGACGCTACAGTTTAAACTGTTGTTAGTCTAAACACAGCTGCTGTGTTTTGTAGACATCACTTAATTACATTTTAACTGTAGAGGGAATTCAAAGAAAAATAATCAGATGCACACAACAGAGCTTGTTGGATATATTTAAAGAGATGATGTCAAAGCTTCTCATGAAAGATTTTAAGAATTATTTTTAAAAAGATTAAAGAAATATAGAAAAGTAAAGGAGAAAGTGTTGCTTATATCCACATATTTGTCTTTGCTGTAATCAGCTATAGTATCTGATCAGCTGTGTTCAGCTCCACAAACAGACAAAAAGAAGTTCCCATTCAATGTAACTCAAAGTGGGACATCCTGGAAAAATAAAAAGACAAAAGCGAATTCCCCGTCTCCACATCCATCTTAAATGATTTCAGACTCCTGTGACAGAGACGTGTCTCCTCTTCTCGATCTTCTCAGAGGCTTTAACTTTTCACTGCATCCCCCTCAGTATTTCCCGTCTTCCCTGTAGGATCCAGTTTTTCCTTCTTCTCACCAGCTTCTCTTTGGACGGATTACATAAAGCCGAAAGCGGAGCAGTTTCTGAAATGACACCCTGCTCCGAAGTGGGCAGCTGGGTGCTGTTTCTGACCTGCTCTCATCTCTTCTTCCTCCAGTGCCTCACCCCGTCCTCTCCTCCTGCTGACTTTTGCTTCCTCAGGGACTCGTGTTTTTGTTGGCTCCAGATTTTATCATTCATAACCAACAAACCAAAATGGAATAAATTTCAAATCATGTGCTTCTCTCTGATTGGATGTTTCCTCGCCAACAAAAACACGATGTTGTTTTCTCTCCATCACTACAAACCACCAGCGCCTCCTCACTCCTCTAAATCATTTTTTTTTTCTCTCTCTCTTTCCTGTTCCTCTTCTCCTTTGTCTCCCCCCCGCAGACGGCTTCTTGGTATTATCACAAAAAAAGATATCCTTCGTCACATGGCTCAAATGGCAAACCAAGATCCCGAGTCCATCATGTTCAACTGATCCGCTCCTTCCAGGACGGCCGGGTGGGAGGGGGAGGCGACAGTGAGGAGGAGGAAGAGGTACATCTCCTGGACGGCTCCAATCTCTGACATTCGGATCCTGTTTTTTTTTTTCTTTTTAGTTTTCAGCTTAGTAGACCCTGAACCTCACCGACTGACTGTGGCCCCCAGAGACTGACCGGCCATGAGAGGGAAAAGACAATGATAAAAAAAAAAAAAAAAAGACTTTATTATCATTCTGGCTGCTGAGGACACAAGGAGGTCACGGGTTGAAGGCACACACATGAGGAATGCACTTTTTACACACACACACACACACACACACGCAAAAACACACACTTTTGCACTTGCAGACACCTCAAACATGCATGCTGTCTCTGCACCCACACAAACACACAGATGACTCCCTAACCTGTAAAGAAACACCCATTTGCACTCTTCATGTGCCTCACTCTTGTCCTGTCTCTGCCGAGGTCATGGTGGGCGTCGCCTGGTTGGGGTTAAAGGTCAGAATGAACCGCTGATGAGGGATGCGATGAGGGGCCGTGAACCCTCCAGGCTCCTGTTTAAAACAAACAAAATAAACCCATCACGTTCCTCACCCCACACACACACACGCACACACCAGACCTGTCCGTCCTCCAGAAGCCACATTGTTTACCTGTGAATTAAGTGTGTGTGAGAATATGTGTGTGTGTGTGTGTGTGTGTGTGTCCCCTTAGCGCCACTACATTCCAGCCAGGTAACCATGGGACTGAGAGGACGTTAGGTCTAAATGAGATGGCTTCAATGAGCGTGTGTGTCTCTGGAAGCAAGACAGGGAGGTATTTCAAGAACAAAAATGTTCCCTCTCAGAAGGAGAAACGTGAAAAAGTAAGACCTTTGTGAGCGTGTGTGTATCATTTCTGAGCCAGCTTGAACTGCGCGTCTGTCTGTGTCGTGTGTGTGTGTGTGTGTGTGTGTGTGTGTGTGTGTGTCCCGTCCATTCAAACAAGGCGGGTGTTTACGTAAGGAGACAAAAAAAAAAAAAAAAAAAAAAGGAAAAAGTGTCCGGGTTGAGTTCTACTATGGTTACAGGAAAAAAAAAACAAGTTCCCAAATCTCCTTTTTCATCTCATACTATAACTCATTGTTACGACTTTTGAACTATTGATCTCACTGTAATCTACTTTTAAAGCTTGAAGCAAAACATAACTGGAAACCTGCACTTGTTTTAAATGAATCAGCCGAAGTTGTTGCGGACGCAGAGAAAGATGACGATGATGCTACGTGGTGACTTCTTGTTTTCTGTTTTCTTTTTGCTGAAATCTGTCCATGTCTTTAGGAAAAATAACATCTTATATTTTCAATCAGAAACATTGTTTGGTAGATAATTAATTCCCCCCTCAGTTTATCGAAGTAACTAAAGGCTAAAAAGCATCTTCTCTCAAAACCCCAACACATTCAGGTGGATACTTCATCCATCTTTGGAAGAAAGGATCTTACTTTACACAAAAAAAACTCAGTTGTACATTAAAGATACAAAACATTTCAAAATGTAAAGAGATATTTTATCTATTTGGTACCTTGTCTACATCACGTTTTGTTTTAATAGAACTGTTAAAATGCGGCACCCCCAACATTTTGAGCCCGTTGTGTTTGGACGTCAACTTTAGACCCTTCATCAGAGGTTACAAATGAGTTGTGAACAGTATCAACAAAGAGCGACAGTCATAATTTCTACAGGAGATGAAACTGTCCTGTTCACTCATCAGTTGGATTTAGTTTCTCCAATATAATTGATCTCCACTCAATGTTTATGAAAGTTGGACCTTTCAACCAACATAAATGAGAAATCCTAAAAGTGCTGATAAGGGTGTAAAGATTAAAGCTCTACCACAGTGTTGAACACGGTCAAAAGCTCTGGAGTCAGTAACTGGACCTTAATTCAAGATTGTTTTGTCAACTGCTGTTTCTAAGGTCAAGAATGAACCGTGAAGCTCAAAATGTGTTAATTTTGTGTTAAAAATGAATAAATAAAATTCTTCATTCATATCCTGTCAGTCATCCAGCGACCATTAAGATCAAATAAAAACATCTGGCTGCATCTGCTCGCTGCTTCTGGTCACAGCAGGTTGTGCTCAGTCTGCCAAGTGCCTGGCAAAGGTTTTTAAGGCTTTTCACACCCGACTTTTGTTCTAAAACCTGAAAGAAACACCTGCTTACTCCCACTAATCTTTGTCCTCAGAGCAGTGTGTGATCCTTTTTAAGTAATCGATGAAGGGAAATGAAGCAATGGGGAGATGGCACCTTACCTGTAGAGTGGCGGCAGAGTGTGTGTGTGTGTGTGTGTGAGTGAGGAAGGTGGGATTCATTCTGTGTACGTCTTTCCGTTGCAGTGACTGTCCTGCTGTGGGTTGACAGGGAGCAGAGCATCATCTTTGTTAACCAGTGGTGTTGCCTAACGTTGTATTTCATACTGATCTCGATGTTTTTTCCTTTTTTTTTTTTTTTTTTTTTTTTTTTTTTTTAATTTATGGGTAGTGTCGATAGAGTTGTGCATTATTATGAAGAATTTTATGTATGATTACATTGATTGTTTGATTGTACATTTAAAACAAAATATGTAAAGATTAAATTTTGTTTTAAATTAAAAGGAAAAAAGATTCAAGTTGCACAGGGTTGGTCTTGGGACTTCTTCAGTTTATAAACTCAGCCGTCACTTCTTCACCTTTTATAACAGACATTTCTTGGTAAGTATTTTTTTTCCCCATTATATTCCAAGATACAGAGGTTCTGGGCCAATGCCAAAATTTTAACATTTTCATTCCTTAACTCAAAAAAATATATAATATCTATCAGTAATGTTTGCGTAGATGGTTAAAAAAATAAAAAAAAAGTAGTCTCAGAGTCTCAGACTTTTGGACTGTACTGCACGTTCTATTAAAAATACGGTATTTTGTTTTTAAATTAATATATAAGAATATAAATAAGCTTATCACTAAAATAATTTCCAGTCAATGTCCATTTTTTACTTGTTCTGGAGCTTTCAACAGTATCAAACGACCTTCATCAGCAGAGTGTTTTCAGTATGTTGCTGCTTTCTATGGTCAAAAATGAACGGTACATTTTAGTATCCGATGGTTTGATCCTTTGTGCTATAACACTGGTTCCTAAAGACCCCGTTAAGCGATTACTTTAATTTCATGGAAAAACTGGTTTTCACTTCTTGACTACCTGTCAGAGTTTGCTTGTACTCCTTGTGAATGTTAGGTTAATTAGCAACATAAACTTATTTTACTAATAGTTAGAACTGCTTATAAAAACAGTTGCATGATACCCTCCATAGCATTATGGAGACTACAAATTTAAATTGGTTCTCCCACCTCTGTTCTTTTGCAGGTCCCCCAGCTTTAAAGAAACGTAACACTAAATCACTGTAGTGGTTCTCTTGCACAAATGAGCATTATCAAAAAAGCTTTCCACTTTTCTCAAACACAAACCACCTTTTGTTAAAAATCCCATCAGAGTTTGAATGTAGCACAGATACAAAGAAAGATGGCTGAAAGAGACGACTCCATGTCTACTCCTCGTGTCCCGTTACAACACATCTATGATGCATGACTCTGTCGGTCTGAAACCTGACACTTTATTAAGCTCACTCTGCTTCTGCCTTATGAGGATTCAATCTTAAATCTTATAATTAAACCTATAAGCACCCAATGTTCTGATTTTTTTTTAGTCAGACACCAAAGCAGATCATTCAATATTGATTTGAACTGAAACAGTGACAGTTTCATTGCCTTCCCGTGTTGCCTATGGGAAAGGTAGAATGGTGAAACTGAAATCGAGACTGGATAGTAATTCTTCAGTGTAAACAACATGATCAAATCTTAGTAACCTTAGCTGCTAAATGGTCCATTGTAGTATCTATGTATACTAATATTTTTTAATTAACATTAGCTTCTAAGTTTGGCCATCGAACAGGAATTTCCTATTGAAATCTTAACTTTTCAATTGCTTTAGCTGCTAATTTTGACATTGCAATTATAAGGGAAAATGAAAAAATGAAATTAACATTAGCTGCTAAGTTTGACCATTAAATTTTAAACTTATAGTTAAAATACCACCATATTACTCCAATGTGGCCATCACAAATGAAAATGAAATTATAATATTATTGAAACTTAAAGAAAAATCAAAATTACATTAGTTGCTACGTTTGGGTAATTAACATTTATTTTGCTGTTAACATTTTTGTAAAAATCAGTAACTTCAGCTGATGATTTTGGTTGTTGCAAAGGTTGATTTGAAGCCACGTTCTGATTTGTAGCTCTGTTCTGATTGGTCAATTGGAACTGGAAAGTCATAGTTTCCCATCTCAGGCTCCATCAACTCAGAGCTCAGCGTTAGAGTCAGAGTTTCTTAAACCTGCTTTCTGGAATAGTCCCCTATTTCTGGTTAATTCCAAAAAGTGATATATGCAAAATTGAAAGAAATAAAAGACCCACACAACTGAACAACTGTGGAAATGTTTTCTACACAGCACTTCCATTTATTCCACTACAAAAAAGAGGCATCTCAGGAGCACCAGTAAAAGAACAGAGTCCAGTTCATGACCACCACAGGCTGGACTGTTAGCCAAGCAAAGAAGAAAGAGAACAAGTCCTTTTAGTCCCAGAGAAAGATGTCAAACATCTCCGCTGTCCACTTTCACATGCAGCAGAAGTGCAACTGTACTGTAAAGCCTCTGCAGAAGCAAGACAATTCTGAGATCACGTCAGGAGTCAAATTAAAAACCCTAAAACAGCACATGACAGAGGAAAAGAAGCTACTCTTCTCTACTGAGGCAAGAGAAGACAAAAGACTTTCTAAACACTATTTAAACTAGCTGGAAAACAAAAATCACACCACAATGGGTAATAATATAATAATACTTTTAAAAACATTTCAAAGGAAACATAAACTCTACCCAGAGGTGTGTGTGTGTGTGTGAGACACGCTGTCAGGAAATATACTATACACTCAGAGGTTTACCCGGCTTACTTGTTTACAGAAATACAGTAGGCCATACAATCATGAAATTGGGACCAAACTTTTTTTTTTTTTTTCAGTCCAGCATGCATCTCTAGTTGAGCAGGATGATTCATTAACCGCGGATCAGCTGTAACAGTAGCTGGATGTGACTACTTGAGGGAATGAAGGAAGCTTTGCTTTTGTGGTTTGGAACAAACGGCATGAAGAGCAGCTTGAGGCAGATTTCAGGAGTTAGTCATAAAAATTAGCACTGTAAGAAACTAAAAACTGAAAAATCACCCCCCTTCCTCCCGAGACTGAAGAACCCTAATTCTTTAAATAAGTCTGAGCTATGAAAATTTCAACACAGGTAATGTCCCTTTACAATTCATTGCTTATTACTTTAATTATAATAATAATAATAATAATAATAATAATAATAATAATAATAATAATAATAATAATAATAATAATAATATTGATTACCCCTCCCATGTACATTCAAGCATGAAAAGACCAGAGTGAGAAAAACGCTCAAGTGTTTAAAAACCTCACGGTTTATTCTCAGTAGAACAGCCTACAAAGGTTCAAAGAGATTGTTCCATTCAGAAAAGATAAATAAAAATGTGATTGTTTCTCTCCAAAATGTGAAATTAAAAATGTTTTATGGACCTTTTCTTGTCCTCAAGTGAAAATGCATAGCAGGATAAACTTGTGGTTCCTCCAGGGTTGGTTTGTTCCGTCACACGTGGCTCTCATAAAACACCTGGCAGGGAGGGGTCTTATCTTCCGTCGGTTCAGGTGCGGCCTCTTCGGCATTCTGCTCCCCCTCCACCTCAGGCTGCTCCTCCTGGTGAAGAGGAGCTGGTGGTGGGGAGGAGGAGGAGGGAGGTGGTGAGGAGGGTGTGGTCTCTGGCTGAGGTGGTGCGTCAATGCTGCAGTAACCTCCGACCGCGAGTGGCGGGTGGACAGACACCTGGATGGCGATTTGCTGCGGCTGCTCCTGAACTGAGGAGTTGTCCGAGTCGGCGGCGGGGGATTCACTGCGCTCCCTCTCCCGCTCCCTCTCCCGCCCTCGCTCTCTCTCCCGTTCCTGCAGGATGGTGAAGACGTCTCTTGCCCCGATGGAAGCCACCCTGCCCGCTGCCTCACGCCGTCCCTCTGGTGCTTGTCTGACAAAAGTGTGCCTCATCTCCTCCACCCCCACCACCTCCAGGATCTCCTCCATGAAGGTGCGGCAGTTCATGATGAGCGGCGGCAGTGGGATGCTGCGAGCAAGCTCCTCAATGTACCGCGCAAACTCCATGGTCTTGAACTGCGTCACCTTGGCGAGCTCCAGCGTCTTGGCTGAGGTGATGATGGGGATCCTCTTGGCGATCTCGAAGGCCTTCTGCAGCTTCTCGGCGCCCTCGGTGCGGAAGAATTCGTTGATGGCTTTCTCTGTCTTCTTTAGGTGGCTGCTCATCATGCAGAGGCGTGTGACGTTCAGGGCCATGATGATGGTGAAGGTGACCAGACACACCACCATGTAGTACACACCCATGTCCCCGTTGGTGAAGACCACCCGTAGTGTCACTGTGCAGTTGGAGCTGCCGTGCACGTTGGACGCCATGCAGGTGTACTTCCCGCGGTCTGCGAACTCGATGCTGGTGATGTTGAGGACGCCACTGTCCAGCAGCCACCACTTCCCACCTACAGAGACAGACAGACAGATGTTATGAATACAGCAAACACCTGTAAGGACAAACAACCACAAAACTGTAGTTTATTACAACTTGGGTTTTTATTTTCTCTTTTTTTCTCTCTTCTCTTCCAACTTTGTTTGGCTCACCAGGAGGTTTGTTTGCAACTATAAAAATGAAACCCAAGCTGTAATTAACTGTAGTTGACCTTTATATAAAACTGATAACCAGCTACTGTTTGGCAAGTTCTCAAAACCCGTCTGATAAAGTAGAATAAATAACTCTCAGGTCACTACATTGAGTGATTGAGAAGAACAACACTTTTTTGACCCGCTTTTACAAACATGATTATTCATCACCCACTAAGTGACTTAGATCAAACTTTAAACCCTGCATCTGTTCATCTCTGCTGAGTGATGCCACAGTAAACTCTCCTCTGCAGTGTTTCTGCAGCTGATGTTTGCTGCTTTCGAACAGGAACTTGCTTTATCAGATTTGCTTACGTTGCACTGTTCTGACTCCTTTTATGGAGCCCGGCAACTAAAGAAAACATTGTTTGGCACACATATTTAAGCGAGTTAAAAAAAGGCTTAGCAGAAATTTGTTGGTGTACAGAAAAGTCCTTGAGACAGCAGTGTTAACAGTGATCTCATGTCTAAGCTTCCACCTGTGCTGATCTCAATCTTTGGCTCTGAAATGTAAAGGTACATATATTCAATACCAGATAAATCTGTCGATGGGTTTTAAAGGGAACAATGAGCATGGTTTTCATCTGTGTTTGTGACTTGAGTCCAGAGAACAGCAGTGAACTTTTTAATGCTTTCCATATTGAAACAGGTGGCGCGGCTACATCTCATCAGGAAACACTGCTCTGAGTGCTGAGGTTTGAGTCCCTGATCAAAACAAGAACAATCTATTTACATGCTGAAGTGGAGTAAGATAAACAAGCATGAAAACATGTTTTAAAGGGTCAGTTCACCCTATTTGCAGAACACAGAACGATTACAAGTTTCCATTTTACAGGGGGCTGTGTGCTGGACTACTGCTCACCACAAAACCTACAGTAAAAAAAAAAAGCCAACAGTCTTTTTCACACTGAATTAAACAAATGAGATGTAACATGTTCAGTACTCAGCTTTAGATGTGCTGGTAGGTGGGATTTGTTACCTTTGGACAGAACCACACCAGCTGTTTCCCCTGTTTCCAGTCTTTGTGCTAAGCTAAGCTAACCAGCTGCTGGCTATAGCTTCATATGTATCATAGTGTATTAAGTCAATAAATGTCAAATTCAGTACAGAAAATTTCAGTTTTATCCGCCAGTGTTTTGTACCTTGTCATAATGCAGGTGGATGAAATTTAATGTAACCATACTCAAAGCAATGAAGCACTACTTTTTAACTGAACTCTGAACTAGCGGTTCGCGGACGACTTCGAGGGCAGCATTTGTCCACAAAGTTTGAGTGAATTCAGCAGCAACTCCCCCTCCACTACTCTCTATCTCCACAGTGTGGGAGTACAGATGGATATCACAGAAGGCGTCTCTAAATCTGTGGTCTGAAGTCTGGACGAGACCGCCCTCATACTGCTAGCACCATCAACTTCCCACGCTGGTATCCTCTGGAGGAGATGAATGAGCAGTCAGGAAAAGCAGCCTCGCCAACAACAGCACTCTGCCCATCCGCCTTTTCATGTGAGAGCAAGGTTTCTAATTTTATCTCCACCGCTGGATCATGTGATGTGACTGATGTACTGCCCAATACTACAAGCAAGTTTGTAGGGGGGGGGGGGGGAACACTCAGGAGCCTGAGTAATAGACAGAAATCAGCAGAGGAAACCAGCGAGGGCAGGTTAGAAACACTGCTCTTAAAGTAACAGCTGTTTATCACTGGGCAAACTGCTGTGGCGAAAAGTCTGTCACTCCCTAATAATATAGTTGTGTGTAACCCAGGGGTAAAGCGCTCTGATGGTTCAGTCGCTGTTCTGGGTTTGTGGGCCATAATAACACTGCTGCCTCTCCTCTCTCTGACAACAGGTTTCAACAGGTCGGCTCAGGAGAAGCAGCAAAACAACAAACGACTCTTCCCTCGGCATTCCCTCTGAGGTGAATCACAATATTCAAATAGATGAAGGAGGCTTGGTTTGAATGAAAATCATTAGTCAAAAAAAAAAAAAAAGACTTTCTAAATGACTTCCTGAATGTAACTGGTAAACGCCTGCCATAACAGCAAGAAAATAATCACTGCTGCCGGACAAAACTTGCGATGATTGAGCGAAATTTCCCTCAGGAACACAAAGCCGTCCCATTCGCGTGCTCAGAAGTCGAGTTTCACTTTGATTAAACATTCAAAGAAACCCGTCTGTGGTGTATTAGAGTGGAACCAGGACTAAAACCAACCTTGTGCACAAGGTCTTCAGTTCCTGTCTTGTCTTTTCACTCTTCCTTTTTATTTGCCAAGAGCATTAACTGCCATTATCGTCCAACATCTCAGTGGCCTTGAATACACCCAGTTATAAGCTGCAGGGCCAGCGTCTTTGTTCTGACTGCAGGTAATCCTCATTCTCTTGTGATAATACCATTACATATGGAAACTCTTTCGGCTGGAACAGAAGATGACATTTCAGGACCCGACTTAACATCAATTGATGAGCTCGAGTAGCTGCATTCACGATGACGACCCCAGATTATCATCATATTGAGCCTGCACAGTGGCCGTGAAACACAAAGTGAACTGACTGCAGCTGCTTTTTCTGTCTCTTCGCAAGTTTAACATTAACTTTCTGTCCAAAACCAGAGAGAGAAACATTTCAACACTTCCTGTGGTTGCTTTAACTGCAGAGATCCCCCTCCCCTCCCCCCTCCATGGTGAATGAAGTGCATGAATCCACCTGTGACTATTGTTTTCTGTATAAGCCCACACACCGGCTGTGTCTTCGTGTGTATCAAAGCATCGGGATACACCAGTGTCCTATTTTGCAGTGTCGAATCATGTAAAAGCAGCATTTTTTTCATGTTTGCTCCTCAGATGAAAACATCCTGGCAGCGGTACACTACTTTCTACCTCTGTCTGGGTGACATGTCTGGTGTGTGCTGTGGTGTGAGTGTCCTCTATACATTATCTATATGCTGTGTACTACGTAACCAATGTCATCAAAATGTAAATAAATTCATTTTTAATGAGTGTAGTGAGTTTAAATTTGTTTTTTTCCATGAGAGGGTGAGATGGCTGCATGGCTTTTTTTATGTAGTGTACCTACATCTTTAAATTGCCTCCCAGCTAACTATTGGTCTTTTTAATTACAGTATGTGAACCATGTTGATCCCATTCAGCCGGCTGAGTGGGATTTGTAGTTTTTGGGTGGCTCTACTGGGCATTATAATAAAAAAATCAGTGAGTGTATTTTTAACCTGGTTATTCACAGTCATCATGTTACTGTGCTGCATTTCCCCCGGTTCTTGTTGAGTAAGGCCACCTCCACTAACACTGTAAAAATTGTAGACACTTTTCATCAGCCTTCAGAGAATCTGAGCATGGTTGCAGTTTCACAGACCAAATGACATATATTTAATGAGTATGGCTGCTGTCTTTAGGTCGTCACTCACTAAAAAAAAAAAGAATGTGGGTGGCTAACCACCGGCCCTCCATGATTTCCTTGGAGAAACCCTGTAGTATGCATGATGGAGTACAAGTAATGACTACTGACTAACTCACTACAGTTAAGAAACTGACCTTAAAGTCCTGTTGTTACTTTTCAGAAGCCTTGTTAGTAAATAACAAACCTGACACCTTTTCTGCTGATGAAATTATAATTGAGTGATTGGCAACGCTGACGACAAAGAGAACAGGAAACCAGGTTTAAAGTAACCACACAATCTGACTCACCAGTCGCCTCCGTGTCCAGACGGTCTCCATGGGAGTTGAACCATTGAACTCTGGGGAACGGGTCTCCGGTGACATTGCAATCAATCAGCGCACAGCTCCCCTCCCGGGCAATTATCTGGCTCACTTTTGTGAACACACCAGGGACAAATCCACCGTCTGTCACATTGCCGGTTTGTGTACGGTTTCCATCCGTGTCCAGCGATAAGGCCCCGGCGGTGTGGGAGGTGATAAGGGACACCAGGACCACAAAAACGTATCCAACGGTCCAGTGCATTTTCTCCGAATGTCGGTGAGGGGGAAGAGACTTTGTCATTCCTCCTGGGTCTCCATCTTGCACACTGGCTATCTCTTGATAGTTGAAGGCAATTTGGTGTTCAGCTCCGTGACTTCAAACATCTCACTGAAAACAAGAAAGTGAGTGGCATTTATTAATCAGAGACAACACAGGACAAAACAACATGTACCTGTTCGGGACTTGATGTTCAGCAGCTGGAATAAACTGATAAGGAGGCTGTTTTTGTAACCAGCCCTTAAATGAACACAGGACTGCAACTAATGATTCATTTATTTTTTTTTTTAAAGGTTTGGCCTGTAAAACATCAAAAAAATAGACAAAAGTGGCCCTCGTAATCTCACAGAGCCAAAACTGACACCATCAAAGTGCTTGTTTTGTTCAACTATGAGTCTAAAACACAAATAAATTCAATTTACAGTGATATAACAGAAGGAGCAGCAGCAAATCCTCGCATTAAAAAGCTGGCACCAGACAATGTTTGGCTTGGCTCTGGCTTTTACTTGAAAAATACTTGATTAAAAAAAGCTCTAAATAATTAACAAACTTTATTTCTTTTTGCATTGTTGTTATCATGAAAAAATACAAAGAATCTGGAGGTTGCAACTTCACATCCTTGCAGGATTTTGAATACCATGCTTTTAGCTGATTATTGATGGGCTTTTATTGTTGTTCTGCAACAGACGATTAATCGGTTGGTCAAATAAAAATGATAAAATAATAAAATAAAGTCTCGCATGGCTATATTTGACTACCAATCTGGAAAAACAGCTTCTCACTGAGGCTTAGCTTACATGCAGCCTCAGTAATGGCCTGTGTGGTTTTACTAACATCCATTCATAGTTACCCAACAGCACAAAACACCAGCATTTACTCTGGGCTTTCATCCATTATAATCCAGCTAATACGTGTTCACAGCTAAAGGCAGTTACACCATATGAAAATATAAAAATAAAGGCATCTATAACTTACATTAACATTACTAACATTACATTTACACAGGTATATTTCTCCTCTGTGTTAACGGCACCTACAGGCTTGATTAATATGAAAACAAAGCCTCACTACAACATAACGGAGCTGTGTGTGGGCTCCGGCTATTTACTGGCTCCCATCGTTGCCAGACATGGAGGCGCCGAAAATAACATCTTTAGCTTCCGTGTGAATCAGATGGAGAAGAAACCTCGAAATTATCCGGATTGTTAATTGTAAATGTTGATTATATCACGAATTAGTCGCCGTTTAAACGCAACAGAAAACAAAGGCGTGGGATCCGGCTATGTGCTGGACGGCCGTCGGTTTTGTACCACCGGACCCTTCCAGAACCGTGTCCCTGCTGTTTACAAAACACTGTAATGCAGCTTTTCTTTTAGCACATTTAACGAAAAAATGGACGTTTTGAGTGTAGATACAGTTTACAGTGCGTGTTACCGCAGCAGTGGTTTGACACAGAGCGTTAAAAGCTCCGGATTCACGCCGACAAACCTGGCAACGTTACCCCCTCATTGCAAGCAAGCCCAACGGTCCAGCAAACGGCTAAACTCGGTGTCGACGTTAGCGGTTAAATGCTGACAAAAAAAACACGCAAATTCTTGTAATTAAACGCAATTTTCTTACTCACATCATAGCGTGTCGCCGTTCAAACGCGGATGTTTGGTGGGAGGCATCCGAGTCGACGTTTTGTCGCTTATTTCCCCGGCATCTCGATCCTCCTCCCACCGCCGCTCATCCGCTATGCAACCGGCAACTGGTCTCTGGGCTCCGGGGGCAACTGGGCGGCAACGTCGCCGAGGTGCTCCGGTTGCACTGCTGGCACAGGTAGGGCACTGAAGGCCACTTAGATCATGATTTAGACTAATAAATCTATATTAAAATATTTTATAACTACATAATAAAAGAGTTTTAATCACTGTATCATCAGTGTAAACACTACTTCCAAACTGGGGTCATTTATGGGGTCATCTCAAGAGCAAATTAATTTAATTTCTGACACATAATAATAGATTACAGTCTTCAATATACTTACTCATGAACTGTAATTAAGTATTTAAGTACAAATTTTTGTGCTAATTTATACTTAACTACATTTCAGAGGGGATGTTGTTATTTTTTACTACACTATATTTATCTGCAGTGTTATAATAAGCAGTTCCTTTGAGACTTCACATGTAATAATCTTATGAAGTACAACACTTCAGAGGTCTGTAAGTTCTCAGATGATTTAACCTAAATGACCAAAATGGTGAAAAAAGCTTCCCCCGTTCACCAGCAACAACCACCAAGAGTGATGGGCTTGAAAACCTTGTTCACATAAAGGTAAATTGAAGGTATATTTAATTTTGTGGTGCAGTAAATCTGCAGTAAAACGTGGCATATAGTGGCGCGTAAATGCACTGTGGTAAAAACCCACTGCCCCCAGCGTTTATTATCAATTAAAGCTAAAAGGTTGGACTATGAAAGGGCAGTCAAAGCAGACTGTGGTGTTTTGGAGAGCAGACAACAACAACAACAACAACAAAAAAACACAATCAAGGAAAAGGTGCATAGAAAGCAGGAAGACACAGAAACAATAAACTTCCTTTTGGAACAGTTAAGAAATATGGATAGCAAAAAAGTTTCCTGGATGAAAATAAAGACTGAACAAAAGGCTGCACAGGCTGTTTGTTTGCTAACTGACTGACCTTGAAGCCACACTAATAGTCTGAAATCGACACTCTGCACCAAAGGCCTCAGCAAACAGTCAATAACTGAGTCGCTAATGCTCCATCTATGTGCAGAAGCTATGGATATTTGAGGAAACGTGCGTTCTCAAAGTACGGTTTGAAGGTAAAGGTATCGACTTTTTCATGCTAAATTTTATTATTTATTATTTTATTTCTCTCCTTTTTCTACCCAAGATGCTAAGGATAGATTTTACAGTCAAAAGTTTCCAACATTTTGAATCCAGGGGTCAGGATGTATATCTGTAATGTAGTATTTTTACACAGTGGTATTGCAGCCTTTACCTGAGGATTTTAAGCAGGATTACTGCAGCAGGAGGAGTGTTGCAAAAGCCTGATTTCTAAGCCGCCCCCTCTGATCCTCTTATCCTTAACAGATGAATGTTTCAGTTGAACACAAACACCTCTGAGAGCTCGGACACAGTGTTCACAAAGTGCTTCGTATGAGGTGCGGCCGTATTAAATAATGAGGCGAAAGCTGGTTTGACTTGATGTTAGCCCAGTCTCGTGATAACACAGCAGGGAGAAAGTCTGTACAAAGGAGAAGGAAACTCTTTGCACCAACAGACGGGCTCTGTTGTTGTCAGCAAGTACTGTGACTTGAACGCTAACTATGCAGGTTTAAAAAAAAGATGAAGACAAGCAAGAAACACTGAGAGGACACCGGCTTAATGTTTATTTCAACCATAAGTAAGGCTTTAAAGTTAACCTGACTCTGTTTTTTAACTTGCAGGCTGTAAAAAGACGACTACAAGGTCTTGTTTATCCTCTCTGACTTTACATCGGGCTAAATCTTGAGAGCTTTGGTTTGCAACAAGATTTTGGTTTGGAAAACCTCCAAAACATTTTGGCTTTTTAGCATAATTTAGCAGATTGAGCCCAGGCCACGGAGAGGGGTTTAGATGGTAATGTGGCATTTTGATTCTCAAAGCTGCACCTGCAGAAAACAAGAACAGCTCTACAAAAACATCACACCATTTCCTCTCTGAATTTATTTAGAAGCCGCTATGGTTACTGAATGTTGATGGTAGCTGGGTTTCCTATTTTTGAACATTACCTCTCAAAGATGCACAGAGAAGTGGAAACATTGTTAAATTGCTAACCTCTGGTAGTTATTGTGAAGCCAGCTGTGAACGCGGCATAGTTTTCCTCTTGACTCTTGTTTTAATCTCACAGTAAAGGTGTTCTTGATACTGTAAGCGTTGCAACATCCCAGCTAGAAGATGAATTTGTCCTGTGAAGTGCAGGAGGACTTCATGTGGATTAGAAGGACTGTCAGTCATCCTTTCCAAACATTAAACCTCACTGCACCACCTGGCTTAACTTAACATATAACAGAAAATTGAAGTTAATGCATAAACTTCTCAGACCTCACAGAGCCAAAATGACACCTGACATAGCATAAAAATTCAACTAATACAGGAAACAATGATATCAAGTGGTGCAACTGTTGCATCTGAAGGGTAAGAGCTATGTAGTTTAACGTAAAAAGAATCTCTCTCTTAAATTTATTTTTGCTTTATGTATTTAAATTACTGAGAAAAAAAAAATCACAGCTCCCAGAACCAGGGTTTTTGTTTCTCTGAACCCTCCAGCAGGTTTTCCCCAGATGTGAAGTTTAAGATGTAGCTTCCAGTGGAACTATTTCATCAGGAGCAGTCGTCTGTTCTCTTTGCCTCAAAGTTTTAAGCATCTAGTGGAGCAAAAATATGCACACTCAAAAGACATAATACAGAATAATTGTAAACGTTATTTATTTTTCTCCATTGAAAAGACAACATCACCGTGTAGTGCAACGACAGAGTAACAAATTATTTTTTTCAATGCTCCAAAGGGTTTTTAATGATCAGCAACATGTTGAATGGACATGAAGCCAAACATTAAAAAAAAGCTCTTGACCATGGTTTAAATATAGTGAGAGGAAACAAAATATTAAAATATATTTAAACTTAACAATATATTTTAATATAAAAGCCTGCAATAATAATTTAGAAAAAATACATCATCTGTCAGGGGAAAGTAAACCTCTCATCACAAGGCGTCTTTGATGAGTGAAGAGAGTCTTCTGAAAGCCTGTTGAAAGAAATGTGAGAGATTAGAGTCAGTTACAGAGTGTGTGTGTGTGTGTGTGTGTGTGTGTGTGTGTGTGTGTGTGTGTGTGTATTTCCATGTGTTTACGTGTGTGTACCTCATCAATCTGTTGTGGTGTGGAGAGAGAAAAGGCCGCTCTGACGTAGGGACAGGGGTCACTACTGTTGATCATGAAGACGCCTCCGGGAACCAGCAGCACCTTTAGTGCGCACACACACACACACACACACACACACACACACACGCACACACACACGCACACACACACGCACACACACACGCACACACACACACACACACACACACACACACACACACACACACACACACACACACACACACCTCATGTTACTTGATATTTTCATTGCTTTTCTCTTTTTTTCCCCACAGTTTTTACACAGTTGATCTTTTCATACAACTAAGGCCTTGGGAACAGAGCTGGTCTTTGTTTTTATAAGCTGGTTGTTGTGTGAATGCTAACTCGAGTGTGTCTTGTACTACTGTAAAGCCAGACAGGTCATCAAAAATCATTCTTAACAATAACTATGATCACTATGAACTATTGTCACTACTCCCGGGCCAAGAAATAGTCCCTCATATAAACCACAAGTTGTAAGTCGTTGTTTTTACATTGAGTTTTTTGTGCAGATTAAATAAGTGAAATATGATAAGTGGGCTTTAGATGTGCTGGTATCTTGTATTTTATATCTTCAGACAGAACCAGACTGGCTGTTTTCCCTTGTTTCCACTCTTTATGCTAAGCTAAGCTAACTGGCTGCAGCTTCATATTAAACCAACAGACATGACAGTGACATTCGAACTTCTCATGAATGAATGAATAAAAGTATTTTCCCAAACTTTTCCTTCAGCATGTTTCAGACACACTGCTACTTAAAAAAATCCCACTTGTCACAAACCACCATAAAACACTTTATACAGCTTTAAATCATGAGAAAGACTGAACAAACCGGATTCTCTTTGTTTATTCATTTCAGTTTCAGAGTGCTGTTATTCCTCCTCTGTTAGCAGTGAGGATAAACCGGAGAAGGTTTGAGATAACCAGGATTCAGAGGAGAGAAGTCTGATTGTACCCACTCTTGTTTTTATATGGGTAATCAGCTATTCGCTAGCAGGGATTTACAGACCAGAGTGTGTATGTGTGCGTTTGTGTGTGTAGGAGGGGAAACACTCAGCTGCTAAACCCACTCGCAGTGTGCACAATGGCTGCTTTACATGCACCATCCTTCACTGTATTCACACACAAAACCTGCCTGGTGCAAAATATATGCTCACAAACAGTGCAAATGAGAGACACAGAGAGTAACAACAGCACCCAGATGCCTTCTGGGTAGCTGTAATTCCCATATTAGAGTCAAGCAGGTATGTGTTCACCTGACGTGGACAGAGTCAAATCACAAAAAGATGAATATGTGTAGGTTTTAACTGGAGGGCGACAGGATTGTGTTTGTGTGTTTGTGAGTTCTGACCTCTTTCTCCAACGCCTTCTCCATAATCAGCTGCTGGGTATCAGCAATGCCCTTTAGTTTGATCCACAGGAACATGCCTGCTGATGGGCTGTGCCACTCTGCTACATCTACACACCCACACACACACCCACACACACACACACACAGTATACACAAATTAGGGAATTAGGGTGTGTGCTTTCTGACTCAGCCAGCACTCAGGATTCCTTCTGTGGTCTGTTTTTGTTGCTGCAGTGAATTCGTTTCTGTGCAGCTTCTTTAAAAGATATTCTCCATTTAACCAACTTTTGACCAACCATACAGTATAGTAAGTAGTTTACACCTTTACAAACGTGGTAGTTGCTGTTACAAATGGCATTCATGTGAAAGCTAATGAAAAAAAATTGTGTAACATGCAGTTCCATAAATGGCCACTAAATGGTGGCCCAAAGAGAACTCAAGCTGTTTCCCAAACTCATAACACATAATACTTTTTTTTTTTTTTTTTTGCATTTTTTGACCATTTAGTGTGTTCATCCTGAAAATCCGACAAACAACAATCAGTGCGCATATGCAGAAGACTAAACAACTGTGATGGACACTATTCTCTCACAATGCAATACTCAAAGGAAGTGGTGGAGCTGCTCACAGCTGGAAAATATCAAAACAAACTGTAGATGGTGGTAAAACTGTTCCAGGAACAGTTAAAAAAACATTACATTTAAAGAAAAATACTGTGTCTTTGTTCCATGTAACTGTGCTCCTGGTATGAAATGGTTCCAGTATAATAACAGCAAAAACAGTTCACTATAAAGATTAGTATAGAGAATATACTGTATACAGATTCAGACTGTACTTAAGTGACTCCAAATCTTTTACCATAAATGGTAAATTAATGGATAATATATTATATATAGCTTATATATTTTCAAAAGCTATGTTTACAATCAGCGTTTCTCACCATAATAAATAATAAGAATGTCTTCAGTACCTAACAAACAGGCATTTTCTTCCTCATAAAACATTTACAAAGCAAATCTTTTTCTCTTTTAAACCTGTTTTGTTTAAGTCTACAGTCTCGTTCTTGTCAGCTGGTAGCACGGGGTGTGTACGTAGCCTCACGAGATACAAAACAAAACATTAAAACGCTGCACAGACTACAGCACAATTAGTGGTTTGAACCAAAAAATGGGTGCTGTTGGGGGTGGATTTGCCTGATTGACAGGTCTATATGTGTGACATGCTCAGTCATGGTGGTGGCCATCTGCTCCACCCACATTAGCTCCCACCCACATCTCAAATTTGGGTTTATCTGGTTATAAAATGTTGTTTTGATGCTGTTAGTTTTTTAAAGCCAACTCTGAAGCCCACAACACGACAGTTTATAAGTTGATAGGTAATGCTTTGTTTTTCTATTTCAATGAGCCCACGAACCTTTGAGCCACTTGTCTGCAGAGCTGATCATGGCATCGCGTTGTTTCCTGTAAAACTCAATCACCCTGCGAGAGGAAAGAAAACACAACGGTTTCATGCTTCCCTGCAGGAGCGGCTGTTTATTTAACTGGCACTGCTGTTATTGTGAATGACCTGACTGTACAGGGACACTGTTGGAAGTGACATACCTGTCTATGTGCTGGAGGAAACCCTCTTGACCCCAGCTGTGCAACAACTGAGACACCATGAGCTGAGAGGAGGCAGAGATGGTTTATAATGAGAGGACGGGTACAGATTGAAAAAAAAGACCTGTGAGGAGCCGAATTCTTTCACTGTAGAACAACTTCACAGCAGATGTTCCACCTTCAAATCTGTATTTCTATTACAGTATTACAGTCTCTGTTATATCTAGTGCAACCATGCAGTGAGAGTGTGACGCCTTCTTCCTTTCACCACAGAGAAAAAAAAGACGTGTACCAATATGCACGCATTGCTGAGTTATTGCCAACATTTGAATCCAGATTAGATGAAAGAGCAGAGGCGGAGGCTGAATCAGAGGATGGTAACAGATCCTAATTAATCCTCTTCTTTCTTATTAAAAACCTCCTCTGCAGCTGTTGCAAATCCAGACACACCACAACATCTTACTCTACTTTATTTGGCTTCAGCTGCATTGTGACAACACACCCCTTCTTGCTGGTTGGTTTAAAGGTGGCGTGCCTGAGGGGTGGAAACAGACTATACAAGCCTGTGATGACTCCGCTCAAAAATATGCTTCATCTTTGGCGCTGTGTGAACGTTTAGGGCATAACTGAGCCGCCCTGCTCCGCGCTTACTGCTGCACAGAGGTCTGCAGTAGCGGCAGCATCAACAGCAATTTTAAGATGATTTCCTTTAGCCCATTTAGATGGCACCAAGATGGAGGCTGCCACACAGGATGAACATCAAACACCAAGAGGAAGCAGGAAGCGGTTTGCAAGCAAACGAGAAATGCAATATGTTTATTTAGTGATAGGGAAAAGAGCAGGATGTGGTGGTTTTATTTACCTGTGTGAAGGTACTAGTGTGCATTGTTGAGGCCTGGATGTGCAGCACCACCCGGTCCACCAGAGGTTTGGGACCGGTCACAAAACCTATCCTCAGCCTAAAACAAAACAAAAAAAAAAAGACACAAAGACAAGTGGTCAAAGACGTAAAGGTGCAGTTACACGTTAAACACCTCCCACACAGAACCAGGTGTAATATTTAACTTGATATTACTTGAAATATTAAACCCACAACCTTGAAAATGACCTCTGTAGACAAGAAATTCACTTTTTATGTGGCTCTGAATTTGCTGTGGACTGACTTCACACATCGTTGTGTGTTCTTAATCTGAAGTTTTTTTGGTTTGTGCTGATGCTGCCTTGTCCTTCATAAAAAAATTCTTCATTTCAAATCAACAAACCAACATAGGGTTCAACTCATGAATGCAGATTCTAACCCTGAAAGTACATTTGTCTGTAAAACTTTGACTGCGTCAACCATTTTTAGGATTTTTATGACGTAAATCTGGTGAGAAAGGGGGCAAGAAAGATTCCTTCTTTCCTATAAACACACTCATCAGCTGTATCCTGCACAAACAACCATCAAATATGAGCAGTGGGGAATTACATTAAGATTGACCGGAAAAACACACCCTGCTCACATGTCAAGTCCTGACTTGTTACAGGAAAAGAGTCAATAAAATCTTAAATGCTAACAGCAGAGCTTCACATGCACTGGTATTAAAGACCACATACATACATACACACACACACACACACACACACACACACACACACACACACACACACACACACACACTCACCCTGAAGACAAGATCTTAGAGAAAGAGTCTGTCCTGATGATCCTCCCGTCAACGTCCATGGAGAGAAACGTGGGGGCCCACGGCTGCCAAATAAAGAAACACAACATGAATCAAACCAAGTGAAAGTGTTAAGATCCTAAACCATAAAGTGACAGTAAAGGAGACAACTCCACCATTTTACCTTTTTAAATATAATGTCATGTGAAAGTACATTTTGACAAATACAGAGTGACCTTTTTGTACCTTGTCAAACTGCAGGAAATAGTACGGGTCGTCCTCGATGATGAGCATGTCGTACTGCCTGGCCAGCTATTAAAAAGACTCGAGGACGTTAATGGGAAACGACAGAGTAAATCTGCAGGGAAATCAGCCTCACAACAATCTCTAATTAAAAGAGTCAGCGCTTCGCTGGCTGCTTCGCATAAATCTGACTGAAGAGAGATTCACAGAGAGATTTACAGAACATAACTTCATCTGCAGTGTGTGCACGCAGTCATCTTTGACTCCCAAAGTCAGAAAGTTGTTCTGTGACTCTGCAGGAGAGACGAACCTCGTACACTTCTTTCTTCCTCTGAGCCGTCATGGAGGCACCGGTGGGGTTTCCTCCGTTGGGGATGGTGTAGAGAATTCTGGGGGCGGTGCTGCCGGGCTTGTGGACCTCTGAGGGGTCCCATCGAGACAAGACCTCCTTCAGGGCTGCAGGTATCATGCCGTGCTGATCACTGGGAACGTTGATTAAATTGCAACCGAGCGGCTGCAGCTACAGAGTGAAATAAGTGTGGTATGAGGTCACAGCAGCTTAAGTTACTGTATATTTGTGTCGTTATAAATATTACACAATTATTATAATGAAATAAAGCTCCACTCACCGCTGCCAGTGTGCCTGAATAAGTGGGTGCATCCAGCAGAACGTTGTCTCCAGGGTTGACCAGCATCTCAAACACCTAAAAACCACAAAACAGTGAACACACAAGACTCGAAAACATGGAGGGGCTCAAAATCACAATAATTATCAGGACTTCTTTTATAGCAATATATAACACAATAATGTTTATATAGGGAAAATCACATGTTCAAAAACAAATGTATTCTATTTATAGCTTAGTTTACTGTATATACTTAAATTTGTGTAGTAAGATAAAAACAGAAATAGTTTAAACATGGATGATGCACAAATACTGAGCTGTTCATATATGAAAGACTTAAATAAGCCAGTTACGTGGAGAAAAAAAGCCCTTTATCAGGATAATCTTTATGCTTGTTGTATTTCTACACTTTCACTGACACCACCGTCTTTCTGTGATCCTTTGTTTTTACATCTGCTCCTCTAACAACAGCGTGAGTGAAAGCAAACAGCAGCACTGCAGCTGGTGGGGTCAGTACCTTGCAGAGCCCCTCCTGACTCCCCGTCGTCACACACATGTCCATCTGGCCGTTCTCGGGGGTGAAGCTGGCGGTCGGTGGATTGTGCAGGTCCCTCTGTAGGTTCTTCATCCACGTCAGCAGCTCGGGGATCCTACGCAGGGATGGAAACTTTAGAGTTCACACTGTAAGAACCGGCGGTTCATTCACAACAGCTATAAACTTCAATTAACATACAGGAGCAGCTGTATGGATTTGATGTCTAGACTTATCCTCAGTGCACTGATGTTATCACTGGTGGTGAAGTGAGTCACTTGAGGCCGGGAAGTTTACAGAGGCGGTCGTAAAAGATAAAGGTCACTGCAGAATGATAACCTCCACACAGTGCTGTACAGATGTTATTCTAATGTAGCTTGAAGTAAAGATAAGATACACATTTTACAGAAGGTCTTTAACGTCCAGACACTTCATATCAATTACTACTACGGCCACATGCTTAAAGCAAATTCTCTGTAGTCTGTCTAATAAAACTACTCTGGGGAATCTAATGAAGACGTGACTGATGCCACAAAATCTGGATTCCTGATTCTTGAGCTCTCACCCATTCGAGGCCGAGTACTGCAGAGCCCTCTTCATCGCCGTTTCGTCGAAGGTGACAGTTTGTCCAGTCTTCACCGTGATGGACGCTGACTGGAAGGGGAAGGTGTTGGGGTTCGGCGCTCCACCGGCCAAAGAGATCAGGGATGGAGGCGACCGCTGCTGCAGCTCAGCTTCATACAGGTGGAGACGGAGACGATGAGAACTGACTAACACTGAGCTGAAATACTAAGATTTATTGATCTTACTACAGAAATCACACTAAAACCTATAACCTACCCCAACAATTAAGCATTTCAGTGACTGTATCCCTGTGTATGCCAGTTTTAGTACAGGTGACGCAGCAAAATAGTCCCTTAAATGCTATTGTAACGGTGATTATTATATTATAAATGATTAAAATACTTTTAAAGCCTTGTCTTGAGGAAATCCCAGAGTCAAAAGTCTGGTTTTAATACACTTATTATTATTTTAATTAATACTGTTTTACATGTTACATATGTAGAAATGAATGTTCAGAATTTGTCGGTACAATATTTGGGTCCAAATTTTGGTTAATTGTTACATATATCAAGGAAAAGCAGCAAATAATCCCAACTGAGAAGCTGAAACTAGGGAATATTTTGTATTATTTGCTTGAAAAATGACTTACAAAGTGGATCCATTCATAAAATACTTAATTTTCTGCTTATTGACTGACTGATTATTTGTACTTTTTAGCTCTGGTTTAATCACATTACCACACAGCAAGCCTGGGGGGCAGGTAGCACTCCTGCAGAGACTGTACTGAGACAGGGAGGAATGGGGCCCAGCAGCTCAACTTGTTCACCAGATACCACAACTTTCTCAGTCTCTTAAATCAGCACTCCTCTTATAAATAGTGGGTGTATTCAGATGAAACTTGCTATGAAAGGAAAAAAAAGAGACTTACTCAGCATCCTGATGGGAGAGGGCTTCCTGGCTGCACTAACAGCTGTCAGAAACCGAGCGTAATTCATGACTCCTGTACAAACGATAAAACCAGAAACATCAGCTTCCCCTCACATCAAGAAATGATTTTGTTTATTGATCCATTCAGTCTCCACCTGCAGCTGAGCCTCACGGTGAAGCGTCTGCTGTTTTTTTTTTTTTTTTTTTAAATATCTTTTCTTTTATATTTGAAATAAAACACAGTCAAAGTTCTTGAATGAACCACGTGTGGCTAAAAGGCAACATAGCAGAAAATTAATTATTAATGTCGCAATGCCGAGTTCACTTGTACGTTATGTACGTTACTTCTACAAGCAGCGTAACTTTGCACTAAAGTAAACAACACTAAACTGACACAGACAGGGGTCCGCACTTATCGGGACGTCGCCACAAACGGAAATAACATCGATTATGTGATCGATTTAACGGGAGTTACGGTCCTAGCTTGACCACATTCAGCTGTTGTAACTGACCTTGCGTATCTCGGTGCGAACGCCGCGGGTGCTTCTGGTTAATGTATTCCTTGGCGTGTGGCTTAGGCGTAACGGTCAGCTGCGGTGTCCGCTGCCGGAACTACATTACCCAAGCTGTAAGATAGAACATGCAGCTAAGTGTTCTGCTTCACGAAACGACTTCGCTGATACTTTATAGTTTCAGCCGGTGTCATTTAGCTGCTTAGATTAATTTGCCCAATTGGGAATCGCTTTAAATTCTTGCGGGTGAGAAGTCTGGCACGACTGTCGCCAGTCAGTTTCTGTTTTTCCCCGCTAGAGAGCGATAAGTCGTGTCCACAGGCGAAGAATGACCGGAAAACGACGAAGCGGACGAACTTCCGTGTTGTTAGCATAGCTTAGCCGAGTTGTGCTAACTGCGAATAACACAATTTGTAGCTTGAGTCTGATCAGTTGCGGACAAAATTGCTTTAGGTTTGCAGTATTTTCCGCATTTTTTTCCCTAAAATTGATCATTTTGCGATGGGGTTTCTAACGTTAGCTGTAGCCGCGGAGTGTTTGCTAGCAAATGAGAGAGACCCCCCCTGTTGAATAAGGTAAAGTTGAAGCTGACGACCTCCTCCTTTTAGTTAGCCTTTTACAATTGACTAAATAGATGCATAAAATACACTGAAAATAAAATATGCTTTCGTGTTTTAGCTAACAAACACTCAGATAACTGCAACTCTAGCTGTCTGCATTCATGTTGCATTGAACTGAGAGGGACCAGGTGTGTTTCTGTGCGTTTTGCAGTCCAGAGTAATCAGGTTAGTTTTGTAGGTAACTTTGAGACCTCAGCTGTTATGTAGAGCTGCAGACTGGCTGTTCTGTCCTTGCTGTTTACATCCCTGTCGTCGTTTAAATGGGGAAAAGAAAAGACATGATGATTCACCCCAGGTTTCTCGGTGAGTATGCAAAATTTTGATAGCCATGGTTTTCCTCTCCCTGTGCTGAAATATACACTTAATTATCAGCGTATTGGATACATCTGATGCAATATTTATAGTACCCTTTTTCTACTACTAGTTTTTTTTATGGGAGGATTTATTGCAGGGATGCATTAGTTTGGGTTATGTATACATACACAATATATTGTCAACTACTAACTGAATATAACTGCATTATATTTGGGATAAGGCTGGAAATATTCAATTTAGGTTGCACACTTAATTAGAATAATGAGACCCTTCAAACTGTTGAGACATATACTCAACATGCTTCTAATACCCATGTTCCTTCTGGTCTTCTGCAGCTGAAGGCAGCTCTAGCCTGCACAGCGTTCACAAGCGGAAACACAAAAAGCACAAGAAGCACAAGAGGAAGCACCACAGCTTCAATGAGGCCCCGGAGCCCGAGCCTGTGGTGGTTCCACGGCCCCCTCCACAGCTCCGACTCAAGATCAAACTGGGCGGACAGACGCTGGGGACCAAGAGGTGAGCTGTGATGTTGAAGGTGGCCTCGTTGATCATAGTCTATTACAAGCAGCTGTACTGGTGATGATTTGCCAGTTTGACCAGTACACAATCATTTAAAGGTCTGTCTCCCTGTTTCCTCTACCAGTGTTCCCACCTTCACCGTGCATCCTGGTGTGGCCCGTCCTCCCTCTCCATTGATGATCATTGATAACGATGATGATGACGACGATGAAGATGATGACGATGATGATGAGGATGAAGATGAGCCCTCTGTGCCTTTGGAGCAATATCGAGCTTGGCTGGGTAAGTTACAAGTGAAGCTGATAATGTTTACCTGGAGATGATATTCCTATGCTGTTATTTATATATTTTCTGGTTTTAAAAGCTGCCTTAAAGTTAAACGACACATTTTTAATGTAACTTGAGTGAAATATCTTTTTTTTTTAAATGATTTTTTTCAACATTAAAGACCACTTTCTTGCCTTTGTTGGGCAATAAATCCATCCTGTTTATCTTGTTTGTCCTGTACCAGATGAAGACAGCAACCTGGCCACATCCCCTATGCCAGACATGGACTCAGACTCCATGCTGGTTGGGCCCGTGGACGAGGAGGAGAGGTGGCTGGACGCTCTGGAGAAGGGAGAGCTCGATGACAATGGAGAGCTGAAGAAAGAGATTGATGAGTCTCTACTCACAGCCAGACAGGTGAGGAAGAGAAACAGAAAAGATAACTACTTCAATCACCTGTTGATCAAAAATTGTTTAAAAATTTATCCCTGAGCTTTTTTTGTTGTTTCTGTTCAGAAAGCCCTGTTGCACAAGCAGCAGAGCCAGCCTCTCCTGGAGCTCCCCATGGGCTACAAGGAGAAGGAGATGACCGCAGAGATGATGCAGAAGCGGGAGGAACGAGCTCGAAAGAGACGCCTGCAGGCCGCCAAGAAAGCAGAAGAGAACAAGAATCAGACAATAGAGAGACTGACAAAAACCAGCAAGGCCAAGATCAAAAGCATGAAGGAGAAGAAGTCCAAGCAGAGTCAGTGTCCCATGATCCGGTACAGTGACTCTGCTCAGGGCATGGCCATCTCCTTCCCCACAGGAGTCCCAGCTCCGGACCCGGCGCCTCCCTGTCCTCCACCTCCGACCCCGTTGAACTGCGGAGTCAGCGGCTGCACCAACCTGAAGAAGTACTCCTGCTCAAAGACCGGGGTTCCTCTCTGCAGCCTTGAGTGCTACAAGAGGAACCTGCTGCTTGCTCAGAGCGCAGCCTGAATTTAACAGGGACAGGTGTAGTCTAAAATGGCCGTGGTTGTAGTTCTGCCTGTGCTACACTGGGATGCGATGAGGTGTCCACTGTCTGCATGGTCATAAATGTTAATGAAATTTACATTACATGGATACTCTTGGCTACACACATGTGGAAGCTATCATTTCAACTTAGACTTAAAGCGTAAACGTTTTCAGGACTCAGAATCCAAATCCATTGTGGATTTACTTTTTATCGAATTGTTTTTGTTGTGTTATATTGATAATAATGGCTTTCCCTGCGGTGATGGTGGTAACATAACTCAATTATGATATCAAAATCTGTGTACAAACGTTATTCAATATTTATGATTTCCATTTGTTGAAGACTACATAAAACCCATATTTTTGTACAAGTTTTGAGACGGTAGTGTTGTTTCCACTGGCTTTAACATCTCAGTTTGTGAATAATGTGAAAATTATGCTAAAAAACTGACAAGGGTGTTCCATGACAGAGTAGTTTAAAGAATGAAAAACGTTTTTTTAATCTCAAACAATGTTTATTTTGGTAACAAATCTGTCAATTTCCATACAAAACTATACAAACGTACTTAAATTAATAAATGAAATTCCTTTCCAACACTGCATACAATTTGTGAAAATATCAATACAGCCTTATTTGCTCTGTCAGCATGGAGATGTGCGCAGCAGCATAATTTTTATTGGTCCAGCTTTGTAAACTTAATGGCAGCAAACTGTCAGGGCGACTGCTCTCACTGGAAGGTCTTGTCTGCTCTTATCAGAGGTTTACACCAACATGCCTGAGGTATTCACCGATTGAGTGGCTTTTAATATACACAAACACATCTCTGTTCAGCCCAGAACTGCTTTTGATGTGGATCATGTTACCTGGTTGAACAACAAGGCACAAAAACGTCCTGGTTTGAACTTGAGGCCAGCAGCCGGCCTGCTATTTGCTTATCACTGCTATAAGGCCACGGTCACGCTCTGCTGTTATCTGCAGAAACTCATCTGTAAAATGGAGGCACGTTGTAAGAGTCAGACTCCACGTAGGCCCATTTTACATTATCCCACAGAAACCAGCATAAAGGTCCCACATGTTCTCTCTCAGGTGCTTTCCACAAGCACCACAGTCTGAGGCGTTTTCCTGAGAATGCAGCTGATGCTTCATTGGTTCAGCAAATCTCCATCCTTGTCACTAATCTAAAGAGAGATGACGCATCACAAGGCCAGGCCGAAGGAGAGTCTGAAGGCCATCTCCACAGGAACCTCTGCCACCGAGTCATGAAAACACACATAGAATTCCTGAGGGACGGGCTCGAGCAACATCCGCCTGAAAGTCAAAGAAAAGATGAGAGAAAATGACTTTAGATGGAGATAAATGGCTTAATTTATATTCAAAGTGGAAATGCAGAAAATCTGAGTAATTTGACCAAAAACTGTACAAAAAGCCCACAATGTGACCCAATTATAAACAATACAGTATACTGCTTAGAATGAGTGTGTGGTAATTTGATTGGTAATTTGGGTCTCAGCTATAATGTGTTCAAAGAGACTTGTTTCATTCTAAAAGTAAAAAAACCTTAAAAAAAAGGAGCAAAACCTGACAACTTGTCAAGTGAATGTTTCCTCTCAACCTCTCATTCACTGGAGGTTAAAAAGAAAGTTGCTGCTCTGAGATGAAACACAGACATAGTGGCTGCATGTAGACCTAAGTCAAATTTAACAAATTTTCTAGTATCTACAATATCCAAGGATCGTTTCACTGAAGATGATACACTATGATCCTGCTTCAAACAGAGATCTGAATAGTCCCATTCTCCATTTCTGGACCCACTGGTGTAAAACTAAAACAGCTGATGTACCCTATGACCCAGTAAGTCATGGTGGGAGCAGGTTTCCTCTGGTCGGTCCAGTTCTCAGGTTTACACTGGAACAGGACCCCGTGTTCCTTCACAGGGCCCAGACCCCAACCACCGCCCTGCGGCCTGTCTGCTGCCCGACGACCCTGCAGGAAAGAAAATCACACTGATAATCAACTGGATTCATCCCAGTGGGTGGCCTGGACTTTAACACCTCTCCTTTTGATTGGTGTGAACTGCATAGTTAAGTGAAATACTGTCTGAGGTTGAGACTATCGTGGTGCAACATGAGTCACCCTGGCCGGCAGGCTCTGCTGGAACGCAGCCCGTATGGAGAGGCAGCAGTGGTGGAAGTTGCGGATGAGCTGTGGGTGAATGGAGCCGCTGAGCTGGGCCACTTCTCTGTGAGTAGGAGCGATGAAGATTCCCTGAACAGTTTCCATCAGGACGTAGTGGAACAAGGTGTTCTCAGCACCTGAGGTTAGTCTGTCACAAACACACAGGACAGAAAGATACAGCTACTGAGAACGAATGCATTTTTAGTTTATGGCAGGTTTTGGCCAAAAATAATTTACATATGTATCTGGAATGAATGGAAAAGATGATTCTCCATCACTTACTTCATGGTGTTATACATCTCCTCTGTCTCCCTCTCAGTTAGGGTCTTCTTTAAGGTACCAAGGTAAAATGGGTTTGGGTGCTTCATCCTGGGAATCTGATGTTAGGGCAAATGACAAGAGTAAGCCAGAACATTGCAATACATTACAATATGATAAGTACAAGGTCCAATAAAGTCAGAGATTTGAATTAATATCTATCATTAGAGTAACTAACTCTAAATTCACTTTGACCAGCAACATCCCAGTCCAAGGCTTTTGTCCACTTCCCCATATCAATTAAAGTAAAAAAAAACAAAAATACAATGAAAATGTTCAAAACTTTCCTATTTATTATTTAAAGAAATCTTTAAATAATTCCTGGATCTGAACTTTTCTGGATATGCTTTAGCAGCTGAATCGCTGGTTCCACCAAATTTCATTTCAATTTTATTCAAGTCTGACCACTACTGCACCTTGAAGAGGCCTCCACTGCCTCCACTTCCATCAGACCCTCCAGACCCCAGAGAATCCCGTCTCCCCCCCAGCTTCCTCGCTGAGTCCGGGGTGGAATGTGGACTGAAGCCTGGAGCCACTGATGAACTGGACCCTGACCCAGCATCCATCTGTCCCTCACTCCCGCTGTCCGATAAACTCCTCTGCGGGCTGGACCTGCGGGACTTCTCCCCAAACAGGCTGCGGCCTCTGGACCCTGATGAGGAGCCTTTAACTGCTCCGGCTAGTTTACTGAGAACGGGGGAGGAAGACGCCAGGCTGTCCAGACGGTCGCGGGCTGTGGCAGCAGGGAGGAACCAGTCGGCACAGGAGAGGCAGGGGGCAGGTGGAGCATTCAGACGCTCTTCAATACCTGCCTCCAACACCTCCAACTGCAGCAGGGTGGCCTTCACCTGGGGTCAGGACAGGAGAGAGTTTTAGTTTATATTGTGGTGAAAAACAGATTTGGTTCTTTGTGGTTCTCTTGGTTGCTACAGGACAAATGAAGCAGTAGTTTTATTTATTTACTACCATTTTTATTTATTCACCTGATCCACGTAAACACAGTCCGGTCCTGGAGAGCCCAGCGCTGGTGAAGCGCATCCACCTGCCTCTAACAGCACACACTGCATGAAGTGTCTCTGAGGTGGAGAGAAAGAGAAGCACAAGCAAACACATGGTTTTTACGGTGAACCAATAATATAATAATGAACAGACACTGGGTGATGGCGACGGATGGCCTCTGGTTACTTACAGCTTGTACTGACATGAAAACAAAACCACTTCTAGACACTGAAACAGTTGAAGCTGCACCATGCTGAACTCCTCTGAGCAATAATGGACACATCTATGCAATCAGCCCAACAAACTGACTGAGGGTCTGATTTCACTGTCCCAAGTAAGATTTCTGAAAACACACTAAGAAAAAGCAAAATCGCTTCTTATGTGTGTGTATGTATCTTCAGTTCTCTCACATAACAAGCCTCCTTACCAGCCCCACTATGAGGAGGAAGTGTCGTCCTTGTGGCTGGCTGTAGCCCGGTGCAGTGCTGCTGCCGCCGTTAGCTCTCTGCTGGGGGAACACCTCCCTCCAGATGACCAGCTGACCCACACGCTGCTCAGACGCCAGCGGCAGGAGGCAGTAGTGCTGGCAGTACAGGCACACGTCCAGCAGGTCCTCTTTAGGCAGATGGTTGGCGATCAGGTAGGACTGGGAGGAGGAGAGGGTATGGATGATTGAGCAAAAAATTGTTTTACAGAGCTAAATAAATGCAAAGAACAACAATATAGTGAGTCAAAAAAAAGCCCTTTTGGACCATGTGTCTATCCTCAAGCCCTAAAAATGTGCAGAAGAGACATAATTATTATCATCTATTTAAAACCACCTTTCCTACAGATCCATATTTCTTTGTCAAATTTTAAATGTTAAAATTTCTCTTTATGTATTGATTATTTTTTCATGAACATATGTTGCACTTAAAAATTCAATTCAATTCAGTTAAAACTTCTCTGAAACAAAGGATGCTGCACAGTCCACTGCTCACTGTCCTCCTCCTCCCCTTTCCACTGAGTTAATATTTTAACAGTGATTGGGTTGATGATTTGTCACCGAGTCAGAGGACAGACTCGTTGTGTTATCTTGTGTGAAAGGCCATCGTCTGCAAACAGTTTCTGTGAGCTGGAGTTGACATTTAAGGATCGCTGTCTAGACGGTGGGGTACCATCAGGGGAGGACATAGATATGATAAGACCGCTGGCACTGAAGTGCGCGTGTGTGTGTGTGTATGTGTGTTTGTTTTGACTGTGACACTTACCTTGTAGAACAAACAAGAGCCAAGAATAACATACAGACGCCTCAGGCCAAAAAAGTCCTCTGACTGTAAAACATAAAGACAGAGATAAAAATATCAGACGAACTCTGAAGGATAATGGCCTCCACTTGACTTAACTGCTTCTAGCATCAATAATCCCTCTGTAGTCAGTTAATTAATGCTGTACATTCAAAGGACTAACCAGACCCCATTAGCTTCTCATTAAAAATACACACAGTGGTGTGTGTGCACATGCACATGCGCATGAACATGCTTCTAAAAATAGGTTAACCTTCTCCTGTCCCTTGCTAAAGCTAGAAGACAGATGGCGTCTCGGCGAATGTCCTGACAGCATAAATTTAGAGGTACTTTATGTTTCAAGACAGTAGGAGTGGAGAACCAGATCTGGTAAAAGTGTGTAACTGACAACATGTTTTTACAGAGTCTTACCATTTCGCCAAAATCAGAAGACTCAAAATCAGAAAGAACAGTATCCACCTCCATCTGTGGATAGAGAAAATCAAACAGATGCTTAACAGTATTTAATTATTAGTGTTTTATGTCCACTTTCTTGCAGAGTTATCTATAGTCTCCTCATTGCTTCATGAAGATCATTAAATTTTCATCTTATTTCAATCCAGCTGGCGTCTAAGGGATAAAGACAATGTGTGTCATTTTTAACAGTGGACACTAGAGGGCACCACAGCTGCATTCAAATCAAGTCGAAAACAATCAACTTCAAAAACTTGAAGGAACAGTCTCCACATGCACACACCTTGATTTCTGGAGGCAGAGTGAGCCACCGGACCGCTGGCAGTCCGTCGAGGAAAAGGGTCCCTGAGACGTCGGGGGGTGGGGCTGAGGAGCCGTCCCTCAGACGAGACGGCTGGATGAGCTGCTGGAAGAAGAGGCAGAAGAAATGGTCCAACCTGGGAGCGTGGTCTGCCTTACCGAACGCACTGTGGAGGGCACAATGGTCACAGTGACGTCATAAACGTCATAAACGGTAAAAAAGAAAGAAGACAGGATAAAAGAGGAGAGTGAGAGAGTGAAGAGTTTGAAGAAATCAACTTTTGCTTTGTTTTGGTAGAACACACTTTTTATTCCAGTATTTTCTGCATTAAGGATTAAAAATGCCACAGTGGAAGTTTTAACCAGGTCTCTCAGCAGGACCACAGGAAAGCTAAGACTGACAAACCTGTCTAAAGAGCCGTACATCACTTTTAGTGTCCGGACTACGTCTCCCACCACCGTCTGCAGATACAACAGCGGAACCCTGGAGGGAAATGGAAAAATGTCAAACACAGACCTGGACAAACGTCAGCTTTAGCAGATCTACTGCTTATCAAATATTTGAACTGACAGCTGGGAGCCATGAAGAAAAAGCATTTTAGAAATCCTTGTTTTTTTTCGACATGTGGGTGTTCCTCAAGGATCGATCCATGAGCCTTTTTTCCAACCGAGATGATGATTGATTGGGCCGACCTGGTTGTTAAAAATGAGAAGGTGGCTTATGAGTCATCTCAACAGCCATTTTACAAGCACATGCTGCTTAAAGAGGTTTTCATCCTGCCAACAAAGGACAAAAACCAGCACATGTGCGAGCTGAAACTGAGAAAAACGGGTGGTGCTTTCCAATTGTTTTTACAGATTGCTTCCTTTTCACCTAAAAAAAACGTAATTTCTCGAGCACACGTCATGCTCTGGGAATTTATTACACCATTATCATCGCCCTGATTTTAAAAACGATATCCTGAAGATTTGCTGTCAGATCTTTCACACCTGCCACCCAAGATCCTGCTTTGTGTTGGGTGTGCGTCTGCGTTTGATCGCTTTGTTGTTGCTCAGCAGAGGCTGAATCTCACATTGTAATAATCTGAGTGTTTGTGTGTGTTTGGTGCTGCCTCCCTCTACCTCTCAGCAGGAAGACCAATGACCAACAGGTTGTTGCTCTCCTTCCAGTAGCCAACATGTACCAGATGTTTCCCCAGCAGGAGAGATGAACTGAGGGAGAAGACAGAGGAGAGGTAAACGCCAACGCTAAGGTTAAAATCCAATAGTGCCCTCAAATGCTGAAACCTTCTCCGAACTCACTTGTTTTGAACTCAACTGTGAACTGTGTTGATATTAAAAACAACAGAAAAGTTAGCCTTATTATAATTTTTTATATAAAGTGCCACTTTAGAAGAAGAGCAGTGAAGTCTGTTTGTCCACACACTGCATCTTTTCTTAAGCGCCACAGGCTTTAATTTGAAGGACAATTTTGAGGAAGATGCTGTTTATTTAATACAGAGGGTGGAAAGACGGCTCTTAACAGCAAGACAGAAAACTTCACTGAATACGCCCACACTGTCTTCATCAAACAACCAGTACTGCCTGACAAAGACAATGTATCGCTAATGTGTTTACAACTAAAAAACCATTATACTTAAGTACAGAGAGAGCATCATTATAGTTGAAAAACTGTTAGAAATCATCATCTGATAGGATCATCACCAGGACTGACTTAAAGAGTTTGTCATTAAGTTATTCAACAGAAAATTAATTGTGAAAAATTTTGATAATCAATTCTTTCAAATAATTTTATAAGTAAAAGATCCTGAAATTTTGCTGATTCTATCTTATGAAATGTGACAATTGACTGTCTTTAGAACAACAGACATTTTTTGAGAGAATAATCTGCATATTAATCAATAATGAGAATAATTCTGAGTCAGAAATGTTGTTTCACATTTAGACACATTAACCTCACGAGGAACCAGTTTGAAGTCAAATATCTGATTGGTAAACATGGTTGAAAGTAAAAATTGTGCATTTTAATTTCTTTTACACTTTACACACTTAAGTGATCATAAAGTGTTTATAATGCCAAGACAAGCTACATATTACTATGTTTTCTCCACGTTACCTGATGATCCTCCCTCCTGTGACATTCTCCAGCATGTCACACAGAGTGAGGAAGATCCCTCTCACTCCTTTCAGCTGGTTGGATGCTTCAGACACAGGGTACTGGTACAAGATCTCCTCCTGCAGACACACACACACACACAGTATAGTCTGGAATATCTGCCTTAAATGTTGCTCTTCGCCCTGAAAATTATACATGCAGCTGAGAGAAAAATCTCTGGTTAGCCTATCAACAAAAAATGTCACGTAAAAATGTGAAATATCTGCTGTCGGATGCTTCAGTTACCAAAATTTATGTCTGCTCTGAATTATGGGCAGCAAAGAAGAATGATTGGATGAACCACTGGATGTTTGTTCTGTCATCTCAGTAATGTTTGGTTTCAGTTTTGCAGTCAAACCCATCTTCAGAAGAAAAAAAAATGTCACTTTAAAGATGAATGTTCCTCAAATATTTTATGTTTGACTTTTCACGGTAAAGAAAAGTAGATTGGGGAATACAGGAATTTGACTAATGCTCCGGGAAACTGTCATGTGTGTTTTCATTTTCAAATAATTACAATGGTATTTCTGCCTTGATGTACACTTATTTCTGAATCTACAGGACCAAATGTTGCAGAAAAAACACTTAAAGCACAAGAGAGCTCTGAGCAGATTCAGTGCATTATTGTGATATTAGTATTCCTCGCAGCATGCTGGCAACTTCGAAGGATACATGGTGGGTAAGAGCTGAGCCGCTGAAAGAGTCAAAGGACGAAGGGGATAAAAACCTTGAAAGAACGGCCCCTTCCAGCCCTGGCAACCAGAACAAAGACACAAGCAAATGCCCATGGAAGATATTCACCCTGGGGTCAAAGCCATGCACAGGGAGTCTGCTAAAAGTCTGAGTGCTGCTGAAGAACAACCAACACAGTGAAACCCTTCGGCTACATCTTGTCTGTACATGGAGAAAAAAAAAACAAAAAACCCCACTCACATCATCAAATCATCGCACAGTCGAAACTCAAAAATACCACCACACAACCTCTCCAATTTCTGCTACTCTGCAATCAAAGGACTAAAAAATCAAAGTCGGAGTTTAGCGGGTTTTAGCACGACACTGTCATTTAGAAAATCAACCACTGGCTGATGTGGCTCCAGACAACCCCTACTCTCTCTCTATCTGCACTGCCGTTTAGGTCAAGACACACACAGACAAAAAAAAAGTCTGGCTTGCAGATACACAAAAAGGAACTGCAGAGCCACAAAGAAAACAAAAACCTGCCAACAGTCATCCGCAGGGAAAATGTGATTACAGTGTAGAAGGTGTCGGTCAGCAAATGAGTGTGGTTTGCTCCTCAGAGCAAGAAAACACACACTCTGGGATTAACATTTTACTACGAGGCAAGCTGTGTCCCACCTTACGGGATATAAAACACTGCCCTTTGCATGGATCCAATTAAAACATGGAAATATGTTATTTTGTTTATAGACTGCTGCACTTCTGCCAAAAGGGGAACGTGTGGATTCACCCTAGAGAGAATAAAGTTCTCAGCATTAAAATGATGGATCATTTATTGACAGGAGCTGTGCTTGGGGCAGGGCTCCTTGACTTCTCTCGTTTCTCTCCCCCTTCGTTCTGTTTCCTGTTAGTAGCACCCGCAGGCGCTGGAAGCCGTCCAGAGCAGTAGTTTTCTGAAGAGTCTGACTCACATCAGAGAAATCCAGAGACAGATTTCCGCTCCTTGACGTGGGGTTTCCTACACAACTAAGGCCATTCTTCACATTCACGTATCAAGATACACTTTGGATGATAAAACAAGTCTGTTTGGTATCGTTCAGTGCTTTAAGTGCGGTTTTGAAGGGTCGCTCAGGGTCATGATCGGGTTTCCTCAAAACCAGTTTACTTTCCAAAGAAAAGGAACAATATGTGGTCACCCAGGGTTTAATATCAACAACAGCCTTTACGTTCAGCTTATTCTGCCATTTGTGTTTATGTTAAATTTATTACAATTCACAAGAAAGTTTTCAGAAACTGAAACTTTAACTCCATTTGGACTGGAAGACCCTTCAAATCATCCCTGCTTTGGTGCTACACTGTAAAGACCTTTAAATGTCTCATCACACATTTTAATACAAACTGACCTCCTCCTGTGGCGAAGCCGAGTCCAGTTTAAGTGACAGGTACATGACGATATGCGGGATGTGTCCTATTGACATCTGGAGCTCTGCCGTGTCCTCCCCCCACAGCAGGCGCACCAGCTGGCTCACTGGCGGAGAGACCTTTGTCTTACGGGTTGATGAAGTGTCGCTGGCATTGCTGCCGTCCACCAGAGCCACTGTCTCCAAGGTCAGCCTCACCTGGAAGATGTGGCAAGATGGAAAATGAGAGAGGTAATGGAGAAGAGATGGTTTTGAAAATCCAGTAATGGAACAAGGGATCAGAGAGGAGGAGAGAAGAAAGGGATAAGTTATGGGAAGGAAAATAATTTATAAAAAGGACGACCAAAAACAGCTATTCTGTTATAATATCATTGCATCAGCTGCCTACCAGTCCCCCTCAGAGTTTTCATTCATTCAGTCACTATGGCTCCACTTAGATTATACTTGGCAAGGGATTTTAACAGTGCTCATGTGTCTGTTTTAGGAAAGTAGAGGAGTGCGTGTGTGCCATGCTTCCAGACAGAAGAAAAGTTTCAGTCATTACAGATTCACTGAGGGGAAAAGGCAGAAAAGTGGATAGCAGGATGGCGATTGTCAGAGAGAAAGTGACACCGACATCCAGACCTAACCACAGCATAACAAATAGCAGGGATCTGAGTGTGTGTGTGTGTGTGTGTGTGTGTGTGTGTGTGTGTGTGTGTGTGTGTGTGTGTTTGTGTGTGTGTGTGCGTGCTTGTCTGAGTGTGTTTCACTAAATTAAAACCAGACCACTGCAAGCCTAAGAAACAGTGGCAAGACAACAGACGGTCTATCTTCTCTCGTTCATGCAGTAGTTTTTTTTGTTTGTTTTTTTTTTTTAACTTTCCATACTGCGCTGCTTTATTTTACATTGTCATTCGCAGCAAGGCGCAGTGGAAACAGTAACAGAGCTGCATGGAAATCCAACGTGCACGCACATGGAAACACGGGCAGTCAAGACGCAGGGAAGGATGAGAAACTGCAGCTCTGTGGGATCACTGTCATTTGAGTCCGATTATAACAAGCAGAGGCTGTGTGTTGACCTCACAGATGAACCACACATCACGAGTCTGGAGAAAGTTGAATCTAAATCACTGGACTGGAGTTTTTCTAAATTCAACTCTCTACAGACTTTGAACCACCTGGATCATTGAGATGAACTTTCACAGACATGTGTATATTGCTAATATTAGTAATGCCCCCGAAATTATATGCACAGTCGTTGTGAGTACAGAATGAACCCAACAATCCCGAATTCTAACAAAGAAAGGTTTCATTTATAGACACGTCATGGCTTCATACTAGTTCACACATTGTCTGGACTCTGGGCCGAAACCTGTCAGCGCTGGAGGGGCCGTCTGTGGAGCTGGGCTGAGGTTAATTCAAGTAAATCAGAACCAGATGTCAGATGTGAAGAAGATCCTAAAGGTCAGCAGAGTCTGGCTGAAATCACTGATCAGGGAGAACTGGTTCGGAGTCCCGAATAAGTAAGGTTCTACCTTCGTTCAGTAAAATGCTCGAAGTTATTTTTAGAAAATCAGCTGAATTCTTTTCCAACTTCTCCAATTGAGAAGGTTGAGACGGCCAGAACAGCGACTGTACAGGAACGTGCTCTTTCAGTGACATATGTAATAGGTTATAGCTTATATGTCATTATATACATCGTAATATATGGTCCCTTTTTCCATATTGGCCATTTAAAATTACAATCTAGTCATAAAAGTGCAACAGTGCAGATGGATGGATCACTTTTCTTCAACAACTATGAAAAAGGCTGATGGTCAAAAAGAGCATGATTACCCCAATATGTCAAAGTTTGAAATGTCAAAGCTTCATCTATATTGTTGAGAGATGTGTTTGTTTTGCACAGTTACTTTATCAAAACTATCGACTACTGATCGGACTGTTTTCTCCCAACACTTCATCTCTGTTCACTATGAGCCAGTTGCTGCCAAAACAAACAATAAACAACAACAAAATCAAAACGAGTCTTTACCTACTGAACTTACTGCATTTATATTGTACCTCTGTGTTGTGTAACGCAGGGAAATATCCCATAAAGGCAACGCAGTGGGTCTGAGGAGTTTTCTCTCACTGAGCCATGTGGTAGAAAAGCTGAACGGCAGGAGAGTGGAGCCTCTGCTGGGATTTGACCTCAAACCACCAGAGACCTTGTTCTAACCGCTCCATCTTTACTGGCCGCGCCCCAACTATATTTTGGTGTTTGACTGAAACACAGACGGTGAAATGTGCCATTTACTGAATGCTCCATTTCTGCTTACATTGTTTTACACACACAGAAATTCAGCTCCTAATAAATGTCTGTTTGTGTCTGTAACTGACCTAAGAAAACCAGTTAGTTACGCTCAAAGACATAAATGAGGTGTTGTGAGCATAACTTCCAAAACAGTAGGGTCTGTATTATTCTCAGTGCTAGACCATATGGTGCCGAACAAATATGTTGAAGAAAAAAAAAGATCATTTTCACTGGTCAAAAATGTTGAAACTGTATTTTTCTAATCCGACGATGACTCCCAGAACTCTCTAAGGCCTGTCAGCACTAACCACAGGCCACACGCCTCTCCAGTAGGCGCCTACAACTGGGCTCGCAGCCATTTTAGCCAATTTCAGGGGATATTATTAAAGAAGAGCCCAGCAGTGGTGGAACGCCACGTGATGTACCTTTCAAATGGTGACTCTGCCTGGCTCGCTCACAAGTCTGTGAGTGAAGGGAGAGGCCACGCTTGTGAAATGGATTAAAAACGACAGCGTCCTCGATTCTTTAGGATGCACAGAGGATGCAGGAAGTAGCTCTGATTGGACCTGAGCTGACTCAGACGTGAAAAAAAGGGAAGAAATCTTTGAAAAAGGCAAACTCTAAATTTGGGAAATAATTGGATAAAGAGGCTGAGTGGGCTAACTGCAGCACTTTCTCTCATCATAAATAATAAGGATGTGGTTAGACTGGAGTGTGTGCTCACTGAAATTCCAGTCTGTTGATGTCAGTCATTTAGCGCTCACTCATGGATGAGACGCACACACACACACACACATACACGCACGAAGGAGTAACTGTAGTTTGTCCAGGGTTAGTAAAAAGCACGGTGGACTGACTGTAATACTAATATTTGCTCCTCCATATATAATAAGTACTGTCTACGTTCCATCTGGGCGGGCTGGCACACAGAAAAACCACCCTCCAATACACACACTCACACTCACACTCACACACACACACACACACACACACACACACACACACACACACACACAAAACAATCATTCTGTCAGCAATACAACTCTATTTCAAGTTTTTTGAAAGTCACTGCGGTGCCTGAGGAACCTTGTATTTTTCCGAAAAGTCTCCCTCGCTCTTTTTCCCTACGATGTAATTTCGCTTCTGACTACATCTTCTAATCAGCTGAGCTTTCAATCCCACAACAGCTTCCTGTGGCACCGAAAAAGAGTCACACCACAGGCCCGTCTATCCGCCGTGCTCACCATCAACCCTGTAGTCACTCTGTCATTTGCAAATTCCTACTTTTTGATGGTTTGCTTCTTGGTGCAAATGCACAACTGAGGCGCAGACTATGGATTTTTTTAAGCTACCGATCAAAGGATCATTTCTCAGTAATTGAAGGTTTTCTGATGTTAAGCGGCGCTGGCTTCTGCTTTCTATATACATTTTAGCATCTTAGAAGAACCAATGTGTTTGAAAGCAATTTAATGTCTATATTTACTGCTCAAATTGAGTGTTCATGTTTAGCTTTCGAAGGATTTTGAAGACCCAAATGCCACTTTTTGAAGGCTAATCCAATAGGGTACTAGCTAAGATATTAACAACTTATTTTAATGCATGGCAGAAAAAATCATGAAAACCAATTTACTATCTAGAAAACTACAAAACGGTGTGCAATTTATCAGATTTTTAAATTTTTTTTTTTTTTTTTTTTTTTATACGCAACCACTAACCTGTGTTGGTCCTGGGATGCAAGACAGAACCCTCTCAATGTTTTCTGAGGTCACGTCCACATCGTCCACTGCTACAAGCACATCACCTGGACACAGCACACACACGGTAAACATTCATCAGTAACAGACCTGGATCAAGTCGTAAATAGAAAATAACTCAGGATGATGCCGTTAGTGTATGTTTTACCATCTTACAATCCGTTAAAAAATGGTTTGTTGAACACTTTAAAATATATATTAGAATTGGAAGAAAAAAAAGGGAGGGAAGCAGTGCTACATCGAAACACGAAGCGGATTCTCTTGATGCACAGTTAAGTATAATACTGTCCACAAAAAAGGTGATGAATTGCACCAGAAATCAAGGCATGATAACATGATAACAAAGGCTTCTTAACGTTGCAAAGTAACAAAGCAGTGTGTCTTCATGCTTTGGTGCGATTCTGTAACATTTCCTCAGAGGTAACAAGAAAGTACCTTAAACTTTGCCTGCATGTCGTTTTGAAAGTCAACGCACCCGATACTGCCTAATCTAATTTATTGTAACATTTGACCCAGATTAGGGTTAGGAATTCGACACTGACAGTCAGAAATATTCCCTCGACTTATACGATAAATAAGAGCGCTACTTGAATATGAATCGTATGTGTTTTTGACCTGAGCACTGCCCTGTAGAGACCCAGTAAATGCCCTGTAAAAAGCTTCACCTGCTTGTGTGCAGGGAGGCACACTACCATCTCAGTAACAGAGCTATTTCAGGTATTTAACCACTCTAATTGTTTAAGTATGTAGCTGTGCTGCATAAAAGCTTCTCTAAACAGTAACTCATGTGGGTAGTCATTTGTGGCGAAGCACAACTGGCATTCCTCTGTCTGCTAGTAAAAACTGCCCAATGATTAGCCCAGATAGAGGAAAATCACTTCAGAGATGCCTCGCTTTCAAACAGGCACATTACCATTTCTAAAGGGCCAAACCAGCGCTCAGAGTTTCTCTACGAAAATGTGCTGAAAGTTTTGCACAGGCTAAATATGGATGCTGCTCAAATTTGGCCGTGGGAAGTAGCTATTAAACATCTTACACACATTTTTCACAAGAACCGTGTGGTTTTACAACTCAGATTAAAACCAAAACTATGGTAATGATTTGTATTACTTTGTAGTTGTTACTATGGATTCAACACAATGAAGAGCTTGGCTATTATCTAGACATGCTGAAGAATAAAAAAAAACAACTAACACAGCCTCAATTGCGGTCCTTCAGAATAATAAAAAATCTATCTAGTTACCGTCACAAATTACCTTCCTCTACTTTAGTTACATAGTTACTGCTGATTTGATTAGATGTTTTGTGTTACGCTCATTGTTTAAGCTTTGGGCTCTTATTTTCTGAAGAAATATCTGTGTGTGAATATGTAATAATAATTGCAGGCCATTCTTTGGCAGTGCATTTGTGTGGTGTGCAAATGAATAAGTCAGAGTTGGTTCATGACTGTTATTGAAATCATATCTGCTGCAGAGCTGTATTTTCCCAGTCTTGAGGGTAATAAGTTCTTCTTGAGAATGGAGAGAGCACGCTCTGCACAAGATCAGTTACAAAACTACTATTTTTATCCAGATAAAGTTTTCCTCTGAAGCTCACACTTCTCAGATGAAATGCCCCCGTCACTTAGGTGTGTATGCATGTCATCTCTTGCTCTTAAACTCTCCTGAACACTAGAGGGGATTGATCATCCATCTGTAAGAAGGTTGATAACATGTCTTTGCTCCTTGTAAACTTATAACGTTACACTTGTATACTGTATAGAAAATACTGACTGTATTTAGACAAAAAAAAAAAAAAAATTGGTAATATTTTGTAGTTTTGTATAACAACTAACTGTTGGGATAATGGTCTTACCAATTAGTATTTGGCCACATTTGATGGCTGGGCTGTTGGGTATTAATCCATGAACAGTCAGTCTTTCTTCCTGTCTGACAACTGCAGGGTCTCCCTGTGCTCTGCTCCATGACGGACGATGTACCACCCCCAGCAGAGCCTCCAACAAGCCTCCACTGTCAGAGAGAGGTGTTGATGAACCTCCGAGACGTTTAGGGTTGAGGTAGACACATACTTCCTTCAGCTGCGGCTGCTGAACAGTCACACCCTGCTTTTGGCATGGCTGGTTCTTCAGGATGGATGCTGGTGGTGATAAAGTCGAGTTGTCTTTACCCCCATCCTTCCCTCCTCCTCTGCGCTGAGACGGCCGGCGTTTTCTCCTCAGGATCCTGGCTAGCCTCTTAAGAGCAGGCTCGCCCTTCGTCTGTGAACCGCACCGCTGCTTCTTGTTTTGCTCTGTGATGATCTCTGCTTCCTTTTCGCTAAAGCGGACATGATTAGTGGACACACCTTGACTGGCGTTCACGTGGGCCAGCGCAGCCTCCTCTTCGCCCTCACTCAGCTCCAGGTAGAAAAGCTCGCCATTCTTCTGAATGTCGTCCAGCCATTCTGGTTCCAAGTCACTGAGAGAAACCAAACAGAGCATTTAGAGGTAGTTAGCATCAGTGGCACAGTGGTTTGAAACTGGGAAGTAGAGACGAGAGACAGTACACATGAAACAGGACAAGGTATAATTTGAGACCTTACATGTTGTCTACTCCTGGTCTTAAAAGCTGCACCTAAATGGCAAAATGTTCTTTATCTTGCAGTTTTTGATGGGTGAAGTGCACAAGAAAAAAGCTCTACCTGCCATTACATCCACATTATTCATTTATGTCCTGAGACGAATGAAATATCCCCATGCACAGTTTCAGTATGTGGGGAACAGCCAAACCAGCATCTTTCCAGATTGATGGAAATTTTACCTCTACAATGTACAATCTACAAAGTGTCATCTGTTATAATCTTTAGCATCCTCGTATTGTTAGCTTCACTATGACCTTCCTACAACACTGAAATCACTTCCGATTCACAGCTTCTGATTGGAAAATTAAAGGAAACTTAACCTTTGGGGGGGGAAACCTTAATTCTGTCTGAGACCCACTTTCAAACTTGTAAAAATGCAAAAAAAAAAAAAAAGGAGGAGATTTCACTGCTTTTTTTTCCCCACATCTAGACCACATCAGACCAGGTTCAGATCAAAACCAATAAACTCGGACTGTTACATCTGGACTAAATTATCCCCGATAGGCTACATACTCTTTAAAGCATTTGTGAAACCTTAATTTTATTTGTAAAAACACAAAAAGGGAGAGTTTTACTCGGAGTAGTCGGAGCCGTTGAAACTCGCAGATGTGGATTCACAGTCACCGCCGCTGTCGTGCTCGGTTCCGTCTGCTTCCGTTTCACCGCCATCAAAAACCTTTTCGGGACAGCGGCGGGAATTCGCGGAGGCCATTTGCTTAAAAGTTGTTTTATTCTCTGCGCACTTTTTTTTTTTTTTTTTTTTTTTTAGCAAAACAAACGGTGATATTCTGTCGCCATGTTGTTAAAAACCGACGAGTCTTCCTCCTGCAGCGTCACATGACGCGTCTGCGCCTCATCTGATTGGTGGACGGCGCAGTTGCCCCTGACAACGCAGAAGCTTTAAAAGAGGAGTCACAGACGGCGTGAAGCAACAACAACAACAACACAAACCTTCTCAAATTATATTTATAAGAGACTTAGATTCAATTTAACCCTGTAGAAATAAACACTGCTGATAATATACAGCACCATCCTACAAACCCAGCTGGAAATAAAACTAATTCATAAAGGATAAAATGCACAAGAACCACGCAAACCACTTTCTTTCTACAAGAGGAATGGCTGCAACCATCTATTAATTTTAAATTCCCACATGTGCACTTTAATTTATTCTTTTATATTTTTTATTGTTGACCCCGTCCCCACCTCCCCATGCAGGCTTGCAAGAGGTTTTAAATCCCCTCCGGTATTCAGCAAACTTCTGGCAAAATGCCTCTGGCCGAACAAAAGCACACAACTTCAGGTTTGCATTAAAAACAAGAAAGAAAAAGAGAAAAAAGACAAAGAACATACAAGCTCTACTTGAATATTTGGGCCGTCCTTGAGCGGTGAGAAGTCTTTACTGACCTGTAAAGGAGAACACTGCGGATAGAGTCGAAGTCCTCCAAGTTTTTAGAGAATGATCCTCCATCTATAGAAATGTTAAACATCATTTGTGTTTCATGTTTTCGCCGGGATGAGCGCGGCCAACGATGCGGCGTTAACTTAAACCGCCCAGTTTGTGAAGCCGCATTGTAAAACCCCGACAGGTCTGCAAGGAAAGGGTCTGAAAACGGTTCGTCCTCAGCCACCGACGGGATCTGAATTCATTCCTCTCCTGACCGCATGAGCACCAGCATGCGGGCTCAGCCGCGTCTGCACGACCGGAGCGAACCCGGAACCCAGTTTCTCAGGTCAACCGGTGACACGGAGCGGTGAAGGGTTCACACCAGCGCCATTCAAAGGGAGAATAAAGACACTGGTGGGTTTTTTTTTTTTCTTCTTCTTTTTGTCAAGGTTTGAGTGTTTCTGCAGGCCAGCAGTGGTTTTCTTGGCAGGTGGAGTACAGACCCGCCTATTCTGGACTGCTAACAAGCGCAGCAGACAAGCCCACATTTGTACTTTTATAAAAAAACAGCGTTCAAGCCTGAGGAAGTAACGGTGCTGCACCACTTGATCCTTGGCAGAACTGCTCAATGAATGCAAGACGCTCTGTCGGTGCTGTTATGTCAGTTGGATTATTCTTATTTAATACAAGAAACATTGTAATGTTTCAGCTGGAGGTCATCTGAGCTACTTTGGGCTGTTTATTGTATTGACGCATCATATGTTTTGTAGGTAAAAATATCATAATCTGTAAAAAAAAAAAAATAATAAAATAAATAAATAAACCTTAAAAATCATACTGAGATGCATTTATAAGACACTTCATTCGTCATTGTCATTGCAATAATAAATATAAAAGTGAAAAAAGTAAAAGTGTCCTTTATCCACATCTAATAAATAAAGGCATGTGGATGAGGCAGGCAAACAGCGCAGTATAAAGAATACTGCACAACACATTCGATAGTTGTTGCAATAAAAAGGTATAAAAAACGAGAAATAAGAAAAATAGTCTGTTTTTTTTTTTTTTTTTTCCGTTCCTGATAAAATATGTGCAACGTTCGCGGGACGTTCCCTAACGGTTGCCCTCGGAACGTTCGCGACGGGACCCAGCGAACATTCTCGAACCCCCAGCGAACATTCTCGAACCCCCAGCGAACTTTCTCGAACCCGAAGCGAACTTTCTCGAACCCGAAGCGAACTTTCTCGAACCCGAAGCGAACTTTCGCGGAACATTCTCGAAGCCGAAAAGAGTGAGCTGGGTAAAATACCCTATATTTGAAATGATGAAGTTCAAAGGCATTATTACTGTGAATGAATGAATGAATGAATGATGGTCATGCGTTTTATATTGTCAGCGCCATAATTCATCTCCGTACTTATCAATGCATTCATAGATTGATGGTTTGTTTATATTTAACAATGAAGCACTACCACTCTGATCATACTCTTTCCCTCATTGACCCCGGAGGAGACAGTGAACGGTCATCAAAAGCGAAAAGCATGTGAAGTGAATCAAGTCTTTTCGCCCGCTTCGCGCTCAGGAAAGAATATCACCGACTCTTCATCGTGGTTAGCGAGACCATACACTTTAGAAACACATTTCTCAAGTCAGAAACTATAGAAATGATCCCTGAAAGTATAGTCTTAACCTCACAACTGCAATGCCCGACTACTAGTATGACGATCCAGTCCGTCACTGTCATGGTTCTCCCACCACCTACTGTAAAAAACGCGTATTTATTGCGAAAACCATTACAAGTAGATTACCTTTGGACAATACGAGATAAAGACCACTGTGTAAATTTGTTCGCCATGTTTAAAAACATTTTAAAACGGGTAATTATAACTATTTCGGCTTTTGAACATGTGTTCACACACTTTTATCCCCAAAATACAAAACACAACCTACATATGGCAGCTGACTTAACAACATTATATTAACGGTAAAATAAGGTAAAATAGTCTTTATTAAGTATACCCACAATGCTCTTCGGTGTCACGGCCCTCCTCCGTTATCTCTGATTGGTTGCTGTGATCCCGTCAGGCAGCGTGGTAGCTTCAATTGCTAACAACAACTGATGTGTAACTCTTATTTTGAAAGCCCAAACGTTATAGAAACCTGACGACATGTGTATTTACTGGACGCAGATATCACATAATATAAAATATCGGGGGTTAGAGATAATGTCACTAAGGAAGAGACGAAAAAATTACAATTTAACGTTAAAAATGTTTACTAGCAACAGGCAACGTGTGCGCCAATTTCTTTGCTTCCGACCAGAAACGGGACTATACGATAGTTCCCGTACATGACCAAATATTTTCAAAACGTTTTACGTTCAGTAATCCGGCCACATGGAAAAGTGAATCATGTACCATGGCCTAACTCAAGTACAGATTTGATTTTAGGAATAAAATATTTTGGGAGTAATTTACAATAATTAACAATAATCTACAAAAATTATCTGACTCCCACTCACTGGATTGTATCGGTCTTGCACCGCCCCCTTCTGGAAAATAATAATAACTTCTCACATTACAGGTTATTGTAAATGCACCAACTAAGCAATGAAAACTACAAATCAGACGATTTATTTCGGTCTGTCAAGACATTTGGTTCGTTAATTGACTAATTTGATTTAATTAATTCTCCTTTTGCCCCCCGAACCTTCCGTTTGTTTACTCTGACGTCATACGTATGCGACGCTCACATGTTACCCCTGGAATCGACTCCCGTCTCTGCTCAGGTATGAGTGTTTCTGCTTCTCCTGCCTTTTGATCAATTACATGCTGCTTTCAATATAATATTTACTACATTGACAACAGTTAGCTCTACGATTGCGATACTAGTATGACTTTTTTTGCTACACACACACACACACACACACACACACACACGGACAAGCTTGATTTACTCAAACTTATTTTCTATACAAAACTAGAGAAATATCTTGACTTTTACAGAATAAAATAACGTGTTTCTAATTTATTTATTTTCAGGTGATGCATCTGAGGTCAGTAGATACACATGAGTGCAGTAGACTGAAATGGCACGTGTTACCTCAGAAGTGAGTGACATGCAGATGAATGGAGTTTCAGAGGTGATGGATCTGCTTCACATAGATGTGGAGGCTGATGTGATGGAAGACAAACCTGGGAGAGAAGATGCACTGCATTCAGTAAGTTCTTTTCCGCTAAGTTTACATGTGAAATACAGACTACTATAAGATAATTATTTGCTTTGTTAATTCTGGTAAATGTGACCCATTGGGCTTATAAGATATTTTAAAAGCCTTTAAAACAAGATCAAAAATCCATTGTCACAAACTTCGAACCAAGCTGTTTTTCTGATGCGTTGTAGCTTTCCTCAAAATGCTCGATCATAACGATGCTTTCTGTTCTTCTGCTGGTATTTTGTTCAATAAAAAGAGGAATGTGTTGAGGAAGCAGCGAAACTGGGAGCGGCAACTCGCTGCGAAGAAGAGCAAAAGGAAAGAAGAGAAGCAGCGGAGGAAACTAAACCGGGAGCAGGGGTCAGGTAAAGAACTAGCGGAAATAATTAAACAGTAATTTTGTTATTTAGAGAGGTTGGAGTGGACGTTACATTTCTTTGCCTTCTTCTATAATCATACCACCTGTCTTTCCTGTGTTCTTTGTCACGCAGGTGCAGGTGTTGACAGTCCTCAGTTTACCAAACGGGTCATGAAGGCGATCACCAAAGAGCGTTTAGCTGAGGCCCAGTCCACAGGGCCCAGACTCTGTGTTGATCTGAGTATGACTGACTGCATGTCTGACAAGGCAGGTGTCTGAGGAGAAGCCCCAAAACAGCATCGTCACTCTCAAATAGCTGCTTTAAAAAAAAAACAACAACAAAAAAACACACAAAGCACAATACAGCTGGTTTTGTTTCACGCAGCGGCTGGACTAGTTTCCAAAGAGAGATATTTATGTGCGCATCCGTTCACCTGCCTTTTTTTGGTGTATGCTTTTCTGGTTCAGGAGATAAGCCGGCTGGCTGGTCAGTTAAGAAGGCTGTACGGGTCGAACAAGAAGGCTGCTCGACCGTTCCACCTGTTCCTGACGGACCTGAGAGAGGACAGCCGTCTCTACAGAGAGTGCATACGAATGAACGACGGCTTCCTCAACTACATGGTGAGTGATGGTGTTGTAATTCCATCCTAAATTCACTGAGAAAATGTTTTTATGTTTTAATGATGTTTGGCTTCTCATAGTTCTATGCTAAACCCGATAACAAAGCCTTGGAACAATTTTGCTAAACTATGGAATAAATTTCATGTATTCCATATGTTGTTGGTTAATTATATTGTGAGCATGGTAAAATGCAAAAATAAGACTTTAAGGCCTATAGTTGGACGTTCATTAATTATAGGACCCTCACAAGCTTACTGTAACCCTAGTGGTTCCACTGACTCCCTCTGCAATCTGGACCTGGAATATATTTTATATTGAACAATAGTCTCGGACTGTTTCCATTTTACATCCCTCTCGTCTGCTTATTTCAGATGGACATAACGGAGGAAAGCTGTCTGGACCTTTTTCCTACAGAAACTGTCATCTACCTCTCTCCAGATGCTGAAGAAGGTTGGAAGGATTTGAATTAATTGAACTTAAAAGTCAGTTTTGTTTGTTTGTGCAGGGATGATGGAAATTTCAGTAAGGGTGAATTTTGTCGATGTAACTTTTTTTGTAGTTGAAATGCATCCTTTGGCCAGCAGAGGGAGCCACCTGACCACTCTCACTTATCCAAAAACAAAATTACTGCTGTTACTGCCATTATTATTAATATTACTACTAATAGTGATAAAGTTGTTTGTAAAGTTCTTTAATTATTTAAATCATGTTTCATCATACTTAATTATTACTGCCAGTATAATAAGAATCTTTTTTGAGTTTTTTAAAATAAAAACATATGCAAAACAGAGAAAAGCGATGTAGTGCTATATATGTATTCATATTTGCATGTTCAGTGTTTTTGCCTGTTTCATTCTCTAAGATACTAGAAAAAAAATCTTCTTTCATTTCAGCTTTGGAAACAGTGGATGCCGACAAGGTGTACGTCCTCGGTGGCCTCGTGGATGAAAGCATCCAGAAGGTGATGTACATATATAATAACTGAGCAACACAGACATCACAATCAGAGAATTCAGTATGACTGAGAAGATGTTCTTTTCACTTTTCAGTGCACAATCCACCCTTATTTCTGTTCAGGTCCAATAAAATCCAGTATCTTTTGTTGGTGATGCAATGCTATCACTGCAGTCAGTGTCAGTGATCAGTGTTTGTATGTATGTAATAAATGTGTTGATTAGCGCCATCTCTCCTCTGCAGAAGCTGAGTTTCTCACGGGCCAGAGAACTAAGTGTCTGCACGGCGAGGCTGCCCATAGATGAGCACATGGTGAAGAAGAACAATCCCAAAAATTTCCACTCAAAGATCCTGGCAGTTAATCAAGGTTGGCAACGATAGCTGCGTCTTTTCCTCACCTCTTTTGTTTGTTATCAATGAAATCTCTCTCTCTTTCTTTGCATCCACAGTGTTTGACATCTTGTTGACTTTCTGTGACACGGGCAGCTGGACTGAAGCCCTGCAGGCGTGGTTTCCCCAGGGGAAGGGTTATATTGTTGCACCCGATGATTCCTCACCACCTCCCGCAACACAGACATTGAATTAATGGCATTGTTTTCATTTCAGACGCTCATTTGGATGGAAAATAAGAGAAAAAGACTGTACATGTTAATTACCTGAGGGGAGCTGAAACACTGAGAAGTGCCTGCTGAGAAAAGACAGTAAACTTTTGTCCAACGTGTCCTGGTGATTTTTTTTTTTTCTCTGAAACCAAATAATGTCATGGAGATGATCGTTAACTCTCATCCGGCTTCAGGAACAAAACAGAGAAGCGTTTGTGACACTTTCTCAGGAGTCATTTTTGTTGAGTTCAGTAACAGTGAAACATAATTTTGAAATAAAATGAAAATCAAATCAATGTGTCACGTTTTTGGAAAGTTTTAACCTTTTGAAACATGTTCATCTTTTGAAAAAAAAAAAAAGTTAAAATAATTTGGAAGATTTGGAAGACTATTTATCTAATCAGTCTTTGTACATAAAATCCTACTATAAATTTATCTTAGTTTTGTGTGTTTCGACATTAACACAGTCACATAGCAGAGAAAAAATAAATGTTACCCCTGCAGATGATCCAAGTGTGAGTCAGTCAGCAAAAAGTGTTTTCCTTCCAATTAAGTGAGTCACTGTAAACTGTGGGAGAGGGGGGTCTGCATGTTGTTAGAAATGTACTGTAACTCCTCTGTCTTATCTTTTTACAGTTAACAGGATGACAGGCTGTGTTGTTGCACTTTTAGATATCTTTTTGATGTCCAGTTATTTTTTAAAGGGTTTTGGCTCCTGTTTAAGTACATTCGGACTTCCTCTAGGCCGAGCCATCTTTGTGGCTTGTTGGCAGAGAACATCTCTGCAGCAACTTAATCAAATGCAGTGTTTAATATATTCTTTCAGCTTGATCAATATATTCTTTCAGCTTGATCAAGTCTGTCTGTTGTTTTATGCATATTCATACATATGCATATTCATACAGTTTTAATAATCTTAAAATTAGCTTCTAAAAACCACTGAATTACCCTATTGTCACTGTTGAGGCTGCTCTTCATCATCAGACTAGATTGCTGCAATGAATGAACCATCTCCTTCAAAATCCTCGATTTAACATATGCTGACAGAGCCTAAGTATTTATGCACTCAAAGCATAGAACAGCCTCCCTGCTGATATGAATAGATTTTGCTTTTTTTTTTTACTCAACTAGTATGTGTGTGTTGTTGTCTGGATGCAGGATTTAACTTTGAGATGGGATTGTGCGCCACAAACACCAGTACATAAACATAGGATTATGAGTGCCTGGGGTAAAATGCTCTATATAGCAACCCTTTACTCCTGTGAGGGATTCAAACACATCTTCAAGGAGGTTTCCCAATCACCACAAATTGGAGGGAGTTTGGTCTGGCTGTTGATTCTGACAATATTTGCGAGATAATAAAACAGTAACACTGATGATGTCATGATTAAAATATCTATAGAAAAAAATGTCCCGTGGGAAGATTTCCTCCATCCTCATCAGCAGTGAGGACTGTAAGCTGGGCTGCTCTCTGTGTTTAGTGGAACAGATAATTTTTCTCCTGCTGCACTGGACATTTTCAATAGGATAAAAAAAAAAAAAAAAATCCACTTTTTTTTTTCACTTGACAGCTCCGCTACTCCCTGACATTATTTCTTAGGAGGTCCAAACATTTTTGTGTGTAATAAATGTTAAATGAATTATAACAGTTGATTAAATGTATCAGTTACAATACATAATAACAGCACTTAGTTAACACTGGTCTCACTTCCCCTTGGCTCTTCACACAGACGTCAGGGAGTGATTTTGTAAATATCTGGGAGAGAGCCCAGACATTTCTGCTTGTTAGCCTCATGGAAACAAACCCCTCGTAAAGTAGACAGTAGAGAAGAACATCACTTTTTTATGCTTTTTGGCATATGCTCTGGAATCCAGACTGCTTTATCAGCAACTAGTGCTACTGCACATACTGTATGTTTTATGTTATGCATTGTTACAACCAGAAAAATATTGCAGTTTGGATTAAAACAGTTAAAAAAAACATGCAGAAAATGACAGTGGTTACAGGGAGAGCTTCTGACCTTGCAGTAGTCTACTTTAAAGTCCCTGCTTATGGAAATTGCTGTTTCCAGTTACTGTACAGTGAGTATGTGTCTGTGCCACCTCCTCACACTGAGTGGCCAAGAAACTCACAATGTGCTTATTATGAATGAGAAGCACTACCAAAGAAATGTTTGTGAAAGAGCACCTTTCAAAGCAGAATTTATCTGCCTGATGTAACGTTAACCAAAGAGATTCACTGTGTGCCAACAGGTTTACAATGTTGAGTCACTTACAACTCCTGCAGTCTATAAAGTCTGTATTTTGTCTGTGACCTGAGTTTGTTGAATTTCATGCACTACTGATAACGCTGTGCCTGTCCGGACAGGTACGACAAACTTTAGGGGAATAAACATGTCAGTCAGTGCACACACTCATGACAGGATTTGACTTTTCTTTTGAGGCATAAAATGCTCAGATTATAGGTGGGTACTTGTTGACCTTTGAATATGAGGAGAAATATATTGATGACTGATAACTGGGAATGACAGGTGGCAATTATATCTAGAAATCTTCCACCTTGCAGCTGATCCACATTCAGGCCCTCAGAATTAGAGAAACAGCACTTCATGGCAAACGGACAAAAATGTGGATGATTGCTGCACGTAATCCAGATTTTAAGTTACATTGTCACTTGGTTGTGTAGTAAGTTTTAGCATACAGCTTACTTTATGTATTTTTTAGCCATGCTGCCAGTGTGGGTCCACCACTTTGGTTCACTAGTGCCACCATGAGGTTTATATCTGTGGTTTCGAGTGAAATGCATCAGCATCTATTGGTTGGATTTCAATAAACTTTGGTTCACACATTCATGACTGTGTGTTGTGTTTTTCACTTGGGCTGCAGGACTAACTTGTGGGGACAATAAAGTTGAAGCTGAAGTGAATTACAGTTTAGCCGCACAGATGTCAACTGTCCATCATACATTTTAAAACAGGACTTCACATCCGAAGGCAGCAGCAAAGACTGAATGCTTGAAATGACACGTTTTACTTTTTAAGCATATTTTTATTAAATGTCTGATCTTCAGTATAAAGTAGTTCTTTCTAAGGTAAGACCTTAATGAGGAACTTAGTTAAGCAAATGATTGTTTGTTGCTATTTATGAAGCTTCATCAAGAGAAAAGATTTACATTTCAGGTCACGCCTCACTTTTTACAAACACAATCCCTTATGCACACAGAGTCTTCCAACATTTTAACATTACAGCTGGTTGCTAACTTTCCATTCAAATATAATGACACACTTTTCAGAATCAGTAGTTTTGAGAAAATTAACATAACATATTTAGTGAAAAAAAATAAATGGAGAAGACAAAAAGAAATAGAAAGACAAAAAGCAATGACACCAGAAACCAGAAAAGACATAAGGAGTAAAAAGAAATACACACATAGGTTGAATATAATGTCTTATTTTTTAAAGTAAAACAGCATGGCTCATTGTTGCAGCAAGGAACTGCGGTCAGCAAGTCTTTTGCAACAGACTTAATTTATGCTCGATTCTTGGGAAGTGAACTTCCCTGCTGATGCAACTGTTTCTCAAGAACAAAGTGGATCAGCTTCTTCACCCAGGAGGACCGAGGGTTCAGACAGACCTTCTCTCCACTAGCCAGTCCAGCTCTGATTAAAGAGATACATCACAGTTAGAGCCATAGCAAAGATTTTAGAAACACTAAGGTTATGGGTTCCCAGAATACCTTCACCCATACAATTTTCTCAGGATTGTTCACATTTGCTATTAGACTTTATGTCAAATCTTGCTATATTATTGAGGTGATAATAGGCCAATTTAAATGTAGGTCTGGCTCCATAACTACACTAAGATACACCCAGGTTAGTGGTCTTTAATGTTATGAAGCAAAGGAAGCAGAGCACTGACTTTTAATTGCTCTTCTTTGGGTCCGAAAACAATTATTTCTTCCTTTCTCAACATTTTCTTACTCTATCATGTGTTATCAACACAGTAACATATTAAAATTACAGCACAAGCAATTTCTTGGTTCTTCAACATATCAAACGATTGATTTGTTCAACACGGTTGCTCAGAGATTGTATGGGGCCATGGGTGATTTTTTAAAATATAAATCTGTGCATCATCTGCATAAACATGGCATGATATTTTGTTGTTTTCCATTAATAGCAAGTGGGAGTCTAGGGGACCTCTATGACATTTGATAAATTATCATTGTCTTGCCTTCCAAACCAGCACCCAGTCCCACACAGTTTTCTAGTCTGTTCTGCTGTTGTTTGTGGGAAACAAACACAAATGCAAATGCAGCACTGAGATTCAACAATAATAAGACTGACATTTTGCAACTGTCTGCATTTGAGTAGATGTAATCATAGTCTTTTCCCCAATGCCAGAATATAATTCAGATGGAAAAAGACACAATGTCTTTATTTTAGAATATTTTTTGGCTAGTGAAATTTAGATACTGACTGAAAAAAATATCACCCATATAAAAAAAAAAAATCATGTGTAATTTACATGTAATTGTAGAATGTAAACTAATCCTCAGTTAAATCCCCCAAACTCACAGTATGAGGACAAATTCTTATATAATAAACATCAGTCGAGATTCTATTCACACTCGACAGTTGTTCATGGTGTAGACCATTTCCTGTGTAATTGATGAGCCCATTCCTAATCATTTATCACAAAGGCGAGAATCCAAAAGCTGAAATGAAAAACCTGAATTTAGGTTGATGGACCTTTAAGTCCTGTAAGTTTGTTAAAACCTCCATTTTGCTGGGAAAGTTAAAAAAGATGAAATGATGTTTACAAACCGGAGATCAGCTCAATATGATCTTTACGATCTGTTCTCTCCTTTTGTTTTAATAGTTCTTTGTAGTTCTTCTCACACAACCTTTGCAATTACTCCCCTGTTAAATACACCTTTTCATCATTCATGGGACATGGCTGACAGATGTTGTTTGTATTGGCACCTCCAGACAAAATTGTGAAACAAGTGCTTTCATACTGAGGTTTTATTGGTGACACATGATTGGACTAAATAAGCAAACTGAAGGTGTAACCTTTAGTTTTGGGGAATTGTGATGGCTATTTCTCTGATTCTTATCTTATCTTTTTTCACATCATTAAGACTGTCAATGATTAATCTGTTTGCCTTTGTATGACGAGTTCACTTACATTACTTCTGTGTCTGGGCAGTGAGGTCCTTCGGGGACGAGCTTGATGCTCCTCAGATTGTCTGGAGGGATGATTCTCGACTCCACCTGAAGGCACCGGCAGTGTGTGTTGAAGTCCCTGTTGATCGGCGGCATCCCTGTCATCAACAGACACGTGGTCAGATTTGGCCAGTTTAAATGAACTTATCACTTTGGCTGCTCTTCTGCGGCAGAGTTTTCATAAATAACTTGTGAAAATAAACTTTGTTTTATTTTGAAAGTCGGAACATGCAGATGTTTTCACTTTCTTTCAGATCAAAAGAAAATAGCTCTGCTCTTCTCCTTCTATCAGCTTAGTAATGAACCTTGGCAGAGGCTTTCACTTGACTTTTACTTGACTTTAACCAGCCAATTGTCAATATTTTCATGAGGTCAGGAGTTCACCCTCTGACAACAAATGCAATGTTACTGCAACCTTTTGTTCAGTTTTACTGGGAACTCTGCTCATTACTTTGCTAACTTCTGCTTAATATGCTGACAAGTCATATTATTGCAATAAACATTTCCCCATTTTCTCATCCGGTCATCTTCCTGCTCACTACAAGTTAAATACTCAACGCCACTATGAGGTAACAGTTATGCTCTCTGTTCTTACTACACACTGGAAAGTCTTGCAGAGATTCAGTCAGTGATCATCATTCAAATGAACTCCATGTACATAAAAATGCTTTAATCATGTTATTGCATGTTAACTATTTTGTGCATTGGTCTCAATGGGTCCATCAGTGGATCGATTTTTCAGTCTATTAAATTATCTAATTATTCAAACCAGTGAACTTCTTTTTAAACTTTAGTCAAAATCTAAAAGTTTACAAAGGCAGTGAATTTGTCTGGCCCAATTACAAAAAGTGCATATAAAATTATACACATGTAGATGTTTTACTTACCTTTGGTTAAACCGTTCCTCTGTCTTTTAATGTGTTTGCATATTTACAAGAAATCACAAAAACATTTCACCTCTGCCATGTGTTTTTCTACATCCCATGCAGCCACTACTTTCCATTTTATTTCATTACCTACAGTAAACATTTTTACACGTAATCCATGTCTGCATTTATATTTGCACAAGTTCCCTTATTGCCATGTAGCACAATAACACATTTCACGAACAGCTGCGCTATCGTGGAATAAAAGCTGAAATGATCTTCACATGATGAAACAGAAGCAAGTTTCAGTTCCTGCGATAGATTTTCATGTTGTGGTGAAATGAAAAGAAACAAACAAGTGGCTACCTGAAATGTGGAAAAACACTCTCGCAATTCAAATGTCAAGAGTTTCATTCTTGATATAAAATTCTCACATATTGGAGTTTCATCTGATGCTGCAGAACAGTGGTGGATCACTCACTGGTTTACCTTGATTTTAAAAGCATGTTTAATGTCCAAGGAAAGCCAGATCAAGGGCAACTGGACTTGGTTATAGATAGTGATTTTTTTCAGTTCGGACCGACTGGTGAGGAGATCCAGGCATTTAGCCTCTGTGGGTTTGTTATCAAGGCCATTGATGGTTTGTGCTACTGGTTGTGTAACAAATGTTGATGACAGTCTTTGCTGGAGTCACTTAAGACCCATTACATTCACACTTGGCCTCAGGTGACTCCTACGATGACTGTCAATAACACTTATCTGTCATTACACAAGCAGGAGCACCACTCAAGTACCATCAATAGCCTTGATAACGACCCCACAGAGGCTAAATACAGGCAGTCAGTCAGAACTGAAGAAGAGAGATGAAACATCACTAAGTATCTACAACCAAGTCCAGTTGCCCGCGGTTCAAATCCTTTTGGAAAACCATGACCTGGATGACGGAGAATCTGCAGAGATTTTTAATGAAAGTACAACAGCTGTTTCCAGATACAGTATCTATCTCAAATAGCTTCAGATTCCCAGCATCCCTTTTCAGAGACCCTCATCCAACTTTCATTCCAAGTTTCTGAGGTGTCCTTTCCAGTCAGTCTCAGAAACATGTAGTCCCACAGAAACACTGTGTGGCGGCGTAGCTCTTACCGTTAATGACAACGAAGAGGGCCAGAAGTATGAACGGCAGGCAGAGCTTCATCTTGTTAAGGCAGCTAGTTGAGTCTTCGAACACCGTCAGATATCGTACAGCTGTTGTGACAGTTTACGTCCCCCTGCACCCAAGTATTTAAACACACAGTGATCATGTGCTCCTCATCACCTCAGCTGTGGGAGATGTGAGTAAAAAACCCATGTCTGTGTTTGTTGTGTGTGTGTGATGTCAAGGTTTCACTTCGATGCATTCACATGTGCAGCAGGAGATAGTCATGGGATGGCAAGTTCAGGGACAAACCAGAGGCCCCGCTGAGGTTAAGAGACGACATGCTCGCGGTCAGCGGCCACAGAAATGAATCATACAGACGGAGCATGCCTGTGTGGACAGTGGGGCAACAGCTTCATTCCTCATCTGCTCGACGTAGCTCTGCAGAAGAGTTAAACTATTTCTCCCCCTCTCACTGCCAAACAGGAAACTTGGAACGATCATCAGATGCAGTTTTGTAAGGAAGCTCTGTTTTACCGGGGGCTACAGTACATATGATTCTGTGATACAGTGTTTTTGTTGATGGCGGAAGGTTTTATTCCCATGGGCTTGCTCTGACCTTGCTCTGGCCTTCTTACACAGTTTTCTTTATTTTCTATTTACTGTTTGTGGTGAAATTTTGTTTTGTGTTATTCGAGGTAACTATTTATTGATTTGGGGGATATTAAAGCAGCCTTAGTCAATATTTTGCAGCCTAGGCAATGGCTCAAATTATGATATGCACCCACAGAGAATAATCACCAAACTTTGCATTTCCCTCAGCCCTATGGAGCGTTTTAGCATCTGTTGACTCATTGTTTTGGTTTTTGGGCCCTCAGCTTTACTGTTTTGGTTGGTTGGTTGGCTCTAATCGGTGTGGTATTTGGCTGTTTTCAGAAACAAGCTTTGATAGACTACTTGATGCTATCTGCCCAGGACAAAATGACACACAGAAAAAAGTTAGCAACTGGCTGGTGCTGGAGAATTTAGCAGCTAAGGTGCCAGACATCACCCCCAGGAGCTGAGACCAAAGTTAGTTAAAAAGCTAGTGAATATTGGACTTGAATTCATTAGGTGGACATTAGCCTGATTGAAATTAATGCTAATTTTGTTCTGCGTCTGCTGGATGCACTGTTCTGTATATAAGCCACTGTTTGCTAATGCTTACATTAGCCATAAAAACGTTATCAAATATGTCAAATGCATGAGTTTTGTGGCCCCAAGAAACTGATTGTAGTGATAGAGGAATTTTGTTTTGGGCCTATGTCTAACCTGTACAGTACATGTGTTGATGTTTGCTTTCTTACATGGTACCAGGGAGTCTAGCAGATATGCAAGAAGATACTGATTTACGGTTGTCAGGAGTTACTATGTATGGTCAGGCATATTGTTATAACACATGTTACAACCTAAATAAGATCTGTGTTCACGAGTTGCTCTTTGTCAATATCTCCTGAATGCATGTTCGCTGATTATTGACCCGTTGATCAATGATAATAAAATGTTCGACTGAGCTTTGACCTTCCAGTATCTACTATATTATTCCATATCAGTCAAATTCTCCGGCCTCCGATAAGTTACTTACCATCTCTTCAAGAAATCATCCTTACATGTAGCTTTAAGTTTCTGGGACTTTGGAGGTGGTATATTTCCGGGCATATTTTCAGTTTGCAGGGCACTGTGTAAAAATGAGAAAATGAAAAACACTTTTCTTATCATGTGTTTTAATTTAATATTTTTAACCTATCATTCAGTATTAGCTTTAATATTTACATCCTTTCCTATCATTTCAGATTTAATTTACAGTAACAACCATGTTGAATTGGGGTAAGATGAAATTTAAACTGAAAGTTCGTTGTACACACAGTATCAACATCAAGTGATAAATCTATATGATCACATGAATCATCATCAAATTTAGCTCAAAACAAGGGATTTCCAGTAGAAAGTACGTGAAGAACACAATCCCCCATAAACTTTGAATGTTGACAATACAAGTAGTTCTTGGTTTTAACCAATTTCTTGAGACAGAAAATATTTGTTCAAAGGAACTCCCCCTCAGCTCAGTTATGGTTGAAAACAAGATTTGCTTGAAGAGAAACTCCATAATTCAAATAATAGTTATTGTCTCCTCAGTTAATAATTGTTTGGACAGACGTCTGTATCTATGCAGCAAGTGTCCTAATTTGGTGAAACCTTTGAGACAAGAGACAGACAGATAAACAAATAAGCAGACAGAATGAAACCACATCCACTTCTGCAGTGGTAAAAACTCACACCACATTTTCTGTGACAAGGTGCTTTCTGGTTTGACTTGAGTAACATTGCTCCCTTATGATTGAAACCATGTGTCTTCAGACGTTCAGGTCGTGAATGTGGGATAAAAATGGGTCATAATGCAAAGTCCACATGACTGTAAGAAATGAAAATATGTATTACAGAATGACTTGGCAAAATTGCAATTTTTTGAAGAACAAGAGGATATTTAATGGGATTTTTGCTTACCAAAGCACAAAGGACCACAGGACTGTATATACTGTCTATTATCAGGCTGATGAGGAAATTAGTAATAAGTAATAATAAGTAATTACACTGTTTTTGTTTGACAGTATCTGGTTTTTGATGTAGGATGAAGCGTGAACACAACACACCCAAAAAAAAAAAAGGAAATGAAATAACAGAAAATAAGAAAACTGCATCTCTGTTCCAGTAGAAACTAGTTTGTTTGTGTCTATGGAACAAGGGTGTAAGGGTGTGAATGTGATCAGACTGTTCCTGTCCGAGAGAGATTACCACCTAACATCCATCCATCTTCTATACCACTTATCTGAAACCGGGTCGCCGGGGGGCTGGAGCCAATCCCAGCTGGCTTTGGGCAAGGGTGGAGTACACCCAGGTTGACAGTCCATCGCACATAGAGATAAACAACCACACACACACACACCTACAGGCAATTTAGAGTCATCAATTAACCTAATGTGCATGTCTTTGGACTGTGGGAGGAAGCCGGAGAACCCAGAGGGAACGGGGAGAACATGCAAACTCTACAGAGGTGACAGCACTGACCCCTGCACCACCCTGCAACTTCCCAGCAAATTCAGCCTAATTAAACAAAAATATAAAAAATAATGCAGGGCACGTTAAAGCAAGAAAGAAAGAAAAAGTCGGTCTACTACTAATGGGTGGATTGGCACAAATGCTGACCGACATTCATGTTCCTGAGTGGATATTTGTGGACATTTGTGGTTTCAAGTGAAAATTCTTGGACAAGTGAAATTTGGTAGCACATCCTCCTCAGGACTGTAATCACTTAGTTGATCCTCTGACTGCACATCAAGTGTCATCTTCTGGTCTGACTGTTAATCTGTCCAGTATTTTAGTTGACGACTGAACATCCACCAAACTAGTGACATTCCCATCATCAACCTCAGCTGTACTTTGACTTTGTTGCTCATAAGCAAAGGTTAGCTCGGGAACACATCAACCTAAAAGGGTGACCATAGTGAACATTATACCTGGTAATGTTCATATATTCATATTAGCATTATGACTGTGATGCGTGTTAGCATGCTGATAAGCATGATGACCTCCATCATTGAGTCCATCCTCGCCTCCTCCATCACCATCTGGTACGCTGCTGCCACGGAGAGGGACAATAACAGACTGCAGCGTATCATCCACTCTGCTGAGAAGGTGATTGGCTGCAATCTTCCGTCCCTCCAGGACCTGTACGCCTCAAGGACTCTGAGGCGTGCAGGGAAGATTGTAGCTGACTCCTCCCACCCTGGACACAAACTCTTTGAGACACTCCCCTCTGGCAGGAGGCTGCGGTCCTTCAGGACCAAAACCTCTCGCCACAAAAACAGCTTCTTCCCATCTGCTATTAGCCTCATCAACAAGGCTAGAGAGCCCCACTGTCACTGATCCTCCCGATCCCTAATTGCACCAACTACCAGCACAAATTCCTTGTATGTGGAAACATACTTGGTAATAAAACTGATTCTGATTCTGATGTTAGCATTAAGGTAAAAGCGAGGTATAGCCTCAGAGAGCTGCTTGCGTAGCTGTTGTCGCTCATTCTTGTTTAGTTTCTGCCTCCGTCCTTTAGTTTTAACATTGACTCTCATGTCTATAAGTTTTCTGATTATTAAATCATGTGTGCCTACAGCCTCTGTGTTCATGAGTCAGGATGGAGCACACACTTTGATTTTGAGAATAGAATATATACAGTGTAAGTAAGACAAATACAGATGACGGACTGCAGTACATAAATACAGGGGAAATATATGTAGCAAATGCTAAAACAATACAGCCACCTAGAGGAAAGGAAACCACTTCCCTGGCTGCTTTGAACTGAGAACTAGTTATTTCTCAATAATAAAATGCCAAACATCACTTTTTAAATGACAAAACAAATTTATTGCAGCTTTGCAGTTCTTCATCAACGACATCATGTGGCATGAGTGGGTTTAGTAGATTATTATTTCAGTCTAAAGAAAGAAAAAAGAACACAAAAGAACCAAACTGACACATGTACAGAGTAATATAAATACAACACACATTTGTAGACAGATGTCCTTTAAATTATACAAATAAATGGCAAAAAATGTTAAATGAAATAATGTTAACATTTAACATCATTTCTAAAATACTAAAACACATTGCTTTTTCACATGTATTTATAACACTGTTATATAAAAAACCCCTCTACGCACTTCACATTTCCCTGACTTCACAAACTGTTCACTAAGTATGCCATCACTCAGTTCAGGCTGCTGGAGTATTAAATATTTCACACTTTTTTTCACTAACTTTAAGGTTAGTTTTACCTGCCAATGTGGACAGTATTTCAGTAGTTTCAGTATTTTTCCACAAGCAGGAAGGGCACCAGTCCTCCCCTCACCTTGGGGAGGTCTGTTGCTCTTTGTACTTATGAAATGATACCATTTTAAGTGTAACAGTGACAAACACATGCAATGTGTTTATGATACCGGTTCTATTGTGGTTGACACTGTGGCTCGCACTGTTTGTCGGGCAGTGTTGTTCATCTTTCGTATTGCCATCTGCCTGTGAATAAAAAAAAATATATATCATGGTCAACATTTAATTTGAAATTTCAATCATCTGAAACATTGGTTTCCATTCTACGTTTGACCCATCATGAAGGGTTGCAAATATCCTGTCAGATGCATGTTTTTCTTCTCAACTTGTCATAGTTTGTGAATCTATTCAATTGTTGGATTGGATTGGAAAAAAAGTCACTGATTTAGTATTTTCATAATACTCTGACACTGTGATTCAGTACAAGTGATGCGCTCAGGCAATGATCCCCAAGCTTTTTGGTCTGTCACCACTTATACAGAATAAATGCCAACTTGAAATTTGACTTCAGATGAGTTGAAACTCCTCTTTTTCTGTACTTTAGCTTAAGAGCCTTGAACAAGTGAAATTATGTGGCAGTTCACTAGAAAAACTGAAAATACTGGAGAGAAATCTCAGTCCTCAGGATTGGAATCAGTGCTCTAACTCTAGTGTGCAGCTCAAAATGCATTTCATGTTTGATTGAGTACAGTTTAAAATCAGTTTATTAGAACCCTCTTTTCTTTTTCTTTGGTATCAGCTGCTTCTACTCAAGCAGCTGCAGGAAAGCATAAACCACGTGTTACTGTCTTGCGAAGCACCTTATTCAGCAAGCTGTCACATATCTAATTACATATCTATTCATGCAGTATGCAACAGTAGCAAATGAAAAAAAAATGACTTACTTTCGCATTACTTCCAGGATTTTTTTGGTAAATTTTTCTTTGGGGTCAAGACACCTTAAAGTCTGGTCTTTCATTGTGACACTGTAGGAAAAAGAGAAGGCTTTAATGTAAAACAACTCTCTAAAGAACACTTCTGTCAATGGAAAATAAGAACTTAATATATGGTCTATTTCTTAAATTCTGCCTAATTTTTCATGTTACAGCAGGTACTTACATGACTTCTTTTGTGCTGCAGTATGGACGAGGATTAATCACCTTGGCACTAATGATGAGAGAGGGGTCTACAATCTTGCTTGTTTTTGGACACTGGCAGCGTATCATAGCTGTAAAAAATAAAAGTGACACTATAAATAACATATGGAAAAGGTACCGTTTAATCTATCATGTTTGCAGAAATGTTAAACCCAACAAAAGAAGAAGAGAGGGAGATGTTTTTAGTCAAAGTTTAGCTCATTCCAAATGCAGAAAATGGCAAAAACCCCCCCCAAAAAAACAACAAAAAAACAACAAGAAGAAAAACCAATAAATGAGCACACTTACGTGTTGAAGAGCACATGGCCATGCAGGCCAGGAGAATGATGCACTGGATTGCAGTATTCATCCTTGTCTTAGATTGCAGAAATTAGGAGGATCTGCTGAATTGCTGTATCTTTTATCTTTTGAATTGCAGTCGTCTCTTTTTGCTGTGGTTTCTGCTCCTCAAGCAGGAAGAATATTGCCCCTACTGTTTTCTTTCCTTGGGCTGCCTGAACAAGCAAGACTGGCTGCTCCATGCTTTCTGCACCTCCTTTTTATACACTCACACTGGGGTGAACACCGGCCAAGGGCATTTTCCTGAGAAGTGCTTAAGAAAAAACTCAGACTGTCTTCCCACAGTTTTGTAATTCATTCACTTTCCTTAGAATCTGGGTTGGCTTGGCTCCAGTTTCACTTCCCTTTAAAGATTTCATGAGTGTTGAGGAATGGACTCCTCGTGTTGAAACACATTGGCTGTGAGTAACAAGTACTATCACAACTATCACACATGAGTCAGTTTTGCATAGGAGGGCTTGCTCCTGCAGCTGTACCTATGCGTTATTAGAATCTCATATCAATATCATATCATATAGATCTCATATACATCATTCTAATAACACAGGTGCTTAGTTCTTATTTTGCAACAAGTCCTCTCTGCTGAACAACCATATAGGTCTGGAACTGGTTCTGCTCAACGATTCTTCCTGTTTCAGTGGAAGTTTTCTTTGCCACTATTGCCTAGTGCTTGCTCATGGAGAAATATTTATATCCAGTGAATTCTAAGGATTTATATTTATAAAGTCTAGACCTGCACCATATGAAAGTGTCTTGAAATAACTTCTGTTATGATTTGGTGCTATATAAGTAAGACTGACTTGACTTGACTCAGTTTACCTCACTCAGCCAGTTGGTTCATGCGTGTTGAGACTGTCGTCCAGGATCATCTTTGCTGATCTGATCAGTTTCCAGATGGTGACGTGCATGTACTCCTGGCTTCCCTGCCCTACTTCTACAACAGGCCTACTCTTGTGTGTAAACATTGTCTGGTATAATTACATATGTTATTCTATTGTGCTATGCAGTATTTTAATTCTAAAACTGCGGTCATCTATGGTCACACACTGCACACCACCTGTAATGCAGCATTAATCTAATCAATGCCACACTACTGAACCCCCAAACATTTGTGTTGACGCTAAAAAGCTAGGTTTATTTAGAAAAAGTGTTGAATTCATTTTATACTCTTATACTTTATACCTGCCAACCACATATGGGGACCATCTTTGACCAATGAGCTATTTCCATGTGCTAATGATTTGAAGACCGTGGGATACAGCTGTACAAAAGTACAAAAGTACAAAAGTGCAATAAGCATCTTCAGGTGGGGGTAGATTCTCTATTTCGACAGTAGCTACACCTTAATGTGAGACTCTCAGTTCGATATTGTAAAATTAAAAAAAAAGATTCAGAAAAAAATCAGATTATCGCTGACGGGCCAGTTTTGGCCTGCGGGCCGCCACTGCTGTAGACTTACATCAAAATGACCTTCGTTCAGTAAGAATTCTGAAAAGTGTAATTATTTATTTCTCTGGTTCATTTACTTTTTTAAAACTCCCATCTATGGACAAGTCGACCTCTGCAATTTGTGCAATAGCATGTTTCACCATGAGAACATATAAACTCCTCGCAGAAGGAAACAGGGCTGAGACTGAAACCCTGAATTTGCACTGTAAACATTTATTTTATTGAATACCACTATGTTTTAAGTGACTTAAGACGCTCAGTGGTTAGCAAAAAGATTACGGGTTACGGTTAGATTACGGAACTGTGTGTCTGGTCGTCTGATCAGTAACATCGGGGGCCGGCTTTACTTCTTGAGGAGGCTCAGGTCTTTTCATGTCTGCAACAAGATGCTGCAGATGTTCTATCAGTCTGTTGTGGCGAGCACCATCTTGTTTGCTGCGGTGTCCTGGGGTGCGGGCATCAAGGCAAAGGACGCCAGCAGACTGAACAGACTCATCGAAAAGGCAGAGTCTGTTGTTGGCTCTAAACCTGTCACCCTGGAGGAGGTGGTGCAGGAAAGGATGCTGGCAAAACTGCTGGCAATCATGGACAATCCTTCTCACCCCCTCCACAAAACACTGGACAAGCTGAAGAGCAGCTTCAGCAACAGACTCATTCAACCCCGCTGCTCTAAGGAACGATACAGGAAATCGTTCCTACCTACTGTGATCACACTGTACAACTCATCTACCTCTGTCAGAGCCAAGATGACACAAGATGACCTGTCACACTTTGCACTCTGAATCATTACAACACTCCACTCCAAATACTAACCGTATTGATATTATATATCATATTCATGCAATATTTGTGTCCTTCTTTTTGCACTTTCTATTTACATATGCATATTCATAGTATATTATTATTTATGGTATTTATATCTTGCCATTCTGTATTTTTATTTCTATTCTGTCTACCTCAGTATTCTATTGTATTGTATTTTTGTATTCGGGGATGAATAAAGTCATCTATCTATCTATCTATCTAAAAATTCTCAGAGCTAGGATATTAATATTGCATTCACCTCACATGGTTCTCCACTTTATGTGGTAGTACTGCACATTTGACACTTTTAATAATAAAGACCATAAATATTTATATTGATATTGTTCATTCTGGCCCTATTGTGACTGAGAACTGGATGGAAACCAAATTTTGTGCTATCGCTCTCTTGCTCTATAAGCTAACATCAGACTACTTGGCAAGAAACTTTGGCAGTTTTCCAAGCATTACTCACAGAAACAGAGATTTCCGAATAACTGCCTCACTGCAGTCATATCTAGGAAGAAAAAGAGGAGTTAGTCAACAGCTTTGAGTGTGTTTTTCCACGTGTGTGGGTGGGTGGTTGATGGTAGCGATTAACTACTATGTTGCAATTCAGCATAGACATATCCCAGGAGGACAGGTTATATTTCAGTCATAGCTGCTGCATCTTTTGTTCACTACAGGAAATGTCACCTGTCCGTAATTAAATATGATGATCAGACCTTTAGCTCACACCTCATACCTTCGTCATGACCACGATTGTAAGATAAGGGCAGAACACGCAGCAACAAAAACCTTCATAACTGTTCGACTAAAAACATTGAAGATTATAATTATGAGTATGTTGCCCAACATTACAGGTGAGATTAGAAACATCTAGAGTTGATGAGATTTTTTTTTTTTTACAAGGGATAAGATGGGTGAACAGACCCTTTTGCCATTTCCTTTTCATAAACTATATTCTGCATAACTATAAAGTTTTATATTACACAGTTCATACATATATGAGTCTGATCAGTGTGAAGTCATCAGTGATAAAAACTGATTTCTTCATTTTCCCCCATGTGGTTGCAAAGCTTTGTTGTATTGACAGGCTGAAAACTGCAGTTTTACCATTGTCAGTGCAGAATTTTTTTAATCTTAGTGTGACATCTAGTGGTTTGGTGTGTCAGTGCAGCATGATGCCAGTTTCACACCAGGCTTTTACTTTCTGTGGTGTGAAATAACAACATACCACAATGAGGAAATACCAGAAAGCATTGGTCACAAGGCTTCCTGGTGGACTAGGGATTAGAGAACACCTTAGGGTTCACGTCCAGCAGCTGAATGATGGTCCAACTCTCAAACTGATGGTTCATAGTGTTTATTTATGAGAACACAATTCTACTAAATATTTAAACACCACACGAAAAGAAGTGATAACAATCAGCCAGGTGCTAAATAAACGAGATAGTCGCTTAGGCAGACACATTTATGACAAGCGGACACACTGATGATTACCTTCAAGGCTCCTTCAAAATAAAAGTCCCGAATTTAACGTCTAAGATAATATGAGAAATAATAACTTGGATTTAAGAAAATACTCAGAAAATGAATGATTAAACGTGAGAACAACACATTTATGGAAATATACTCATGCATTAGGTTGTAAACATGTAATTTTTTTGTATCTATATATTTAGCACATTATTATATTGTTATTATTTATCGTTCTAAATATTTGTTATTGCAGTTTCTGAAGCTTTCCTGTTCTCTGCACTGCCACTTTGCTGCTGTAACACTGTGAAACTAATAAAGTCGATCTTATCTTATGTTCAGACTTTATCATGTGTGCACAAAAAAAACATTATTTTTTTATTTTTTATTTTTGGCGTTTTGAGAAGATTTGCGAAACTGATTTGTGAGATATCAGAGACAACCGCGCATAATGTTAATGTCAAATTGAAATAGGTTTCTGTAGTGAGGTAGGATTACGTTCATGTTTTGCAAAGGTCTACTAACATGAGCGACAGAGCGTCACCGTAACCATGGTAACTGACTGCACACCTGAGTGGAGGGGGGCGGGGCAGCGCTCCCGGAAGAGCCGCGTCGCTCTGTCCTGTCGGTGCGTCTTTGTGCGCATGATCCCTTACACCTGCATCAACATCAAGTTAAAACATTATCATCAGTATGATCATCATCATGATCCCTTACACCTGCATCAACATCAAGTTAAAACATTAACATCAGTATGATCATCATCATGACTTCACATTACCTTTGGCTGTTACTAATCATGGTGCCTGCACAGAAAGACAAACAAGGAAATGCACTGAGAGCCAAAGGTTTATGTCTTTGGGTGTGTTCGTTTGCAAATCTAATTGGCCTCCAGTAAATAAGAGGACTAAAAGGAAAATGAAACTAAATAAAAACACGCCAGTGCATTAACTTCATTCGGGAGAGTGATACAGGGAAGTGCTGAAGGTTTTCCCATAAGTTGATAATTGTCGGTGAAATGGAAGAATATAAACATCCGGTGTTCTTTGAAGCAAAACATCTGACAGACAGAGAGAAGCAGAAGATCAGGAGACACTTTCAGAAAAAACGAGTTTCGGGTGGAGGTGAATGCGGAATGATTGAAAAAGCTGGAGGCAACATCTATAAATATTGCTTCATGGAAGAAGAAGGTAAGCAGTCGTTTTGTGTTTAAATTACTAAGTCAACAGCCATGACTCTGCCTGGCTGTACTCACAATGGTTTATTTACTGTGTTCACTATTTCATCTTATCAGTAGCAAAATAAAAGTTACTACTTAGCACCAAATACTGATAATGGCTGATAATGCGCTCAGGACAACTGAATATTTAACTTGATGATGGCACTAGATGAAAAGTTACAGTTTATCCTAAAGGAATATGTGAACCAGCCAGCAGTTTTGAGGTTGAAAATATTTACTTTCTGTTTCCATATGTTCAATGGGATTTCCCACAGTATGATTTCATACTGCTGTCATTGCTGATTGTTCTGCTGTGCTTTTCCTACACTTGATTGAAACAGCTTCAGCTACCACACAATAGGAAATAAAGTCCTAAGTAGTGTGGCTTCCCAGTGTTAGCAATCCAATGAGACACAGTGAACAAGGCTTGAAAGGCCCTGTCACATAGGGCTGAAGTCCTAAATTCATGCACGTGTTTCTATGAAGTGGCCTGGAGGTGATGGCATTGTTCCAGTGTTTCATGGACTCATGGACTGGGAAGTACACAATAAACAATATTGTGTGTGCTATTACTGTATTTCATATAAACTTACTTTAGCACACTTCCTGCAGCCCCCTTGCAACTCCTAGGTTAAGAACCACAGGTGTGTACCACTCTTTATGGCAATTAATCCAACAGTTTCATTCAAAATTGAACGTTTCACTCAAAACCATGTGCATTGTGGTGAGGAAAAGTAGCAAGATAACCAAATATTAGCTTGCATCTTATGCAAACCAAGAATATCAGAACAAGATTTTGTGCACAAGTGAAAGGTTTGTCCTGTTGGTGGCATTAGAGGAAAAGTCAAAAAATCACCACTGTCTGCAAGATTCATTCTCTGGGCACCATGACACCATACACCATATCTATAAAATATTTCATGGAAATCTATCCCATAATTGCTGAATTAGTTTTACGAGGTGTTACAGGTAAAGCATTGCCATTCCTACAGCCACACCGCTCGCGTGGCTAATAAAAATATTTCACAGTTTTAGTTTAAATGTAGTCCTTTGATGGACTTTTTTGCTCTTTGCAGACCAGGAAAGAGTTTTGCAGAGAAAATGTCACACCATCTCTTTTCCTTGTCGGGAGCTATATCAGACCATGAGCCAAACCAGTTTGCTTCACAACCCCACACATACTGACCAGCCATCCACTAGTCGATCACAGGTAAGTTAACAGTGTAATATGTGTGCTTGAAATAATGCTGACACTTGACACATTCAGATTTGATTTACTATAAATTTTCTTCTACTTTTTTACTTTTAGCCTAATTTCCAGAAGGAGTGCCCGGTTGTGGAGAAGCAGTTTAAACTTGTAGACAAAGGCCTCACTCGAAAAATGTGTGCTGATTACCCAGATGTTAAAATCCCAAGAGGTAACACATATACCATCATTTTAGAGGGACTTGACAGAGACATAAAGTCAGGAGCTACAAAACCTGTGATGAAAAGTGTAAAAGAAAAGAGACTGAAGCTCCCTACAGATTTAATTACCTTCATAAAATCCAGTTGTGCCGTCTCCAAGTACCGAACTCGCTTCCAGCAGAGTCTCAGAAATCCTGTTTCCCTGGAGGTGGGCTCAGGCCTGGTTTTATCCAGTTTGTCCTCTGATGCCGTGGATGAGGCTTGGGAAACAATGAAGACAGACCTGAGTGTGGAGACTGTGAAGCTGCAGGGCGCTGCAGCTGTACCTCCAGATCTGGACAGAGTGAAGGAAATCCTCATCAAAGCCAAGAACGAGGAAAACTGTCGAGAGTTCAGAGTGAATGTCAGCTTCATCCCAGGAAACAGTGGAACACCAGAGATCAAAGTACGAATGGTGGGCTACAGTGAAAATGTGACCAAACTGAAAGAGGTTCTGCATGACTACCAGATGAATCAGGCTGAGATACAAGAAGTGCTGAACCTACCCCATCCTGAACTGGTTGACTGTTTTGATAAAATCTTGAACCTAATTGGGATGAAGCAGACGAAAGTGACGTTCAAAGCCTTAAACTCCCCATGTCCTTGTGTTCACTTGTCTGGTCCCCGTTGTCATGTCCAGGAGGTCAAGGAGGCCCTAACATCAGCTCTAGCCAGCCTGACATTAGACAGACTGGTTCTCGATGGACCAGGGGCTCAGCGGTACTTCCAGGGAGAGGGTAAAGTGGGCAAGGACCTGGTAGAGAGCTCCTGTCAGGTCCTTATCAGGGAACAACAAGATGTGTTTTCACCAGATGTGAAAATCAAATCACAAAGCTTCAGCAGTCCCAGCCCCAATCCCAGCCCCTGTGTCACACCTCGACCTTCCATTGCCAGATGGCGCAGCCACAATTTTGGGAACATCGTGGTCAACAAAACAAGCCTGAGGATTAAGCTTGGCGGTTTGGAGGATGAGCAGGTTAGACAGTTTTTATTCTACTTTGAATCAGTTAACCGTGCACCCCTTTTTCACATCCTCACATCATTTCCACAGGTGAACGTGTTGGTGATCCCCATGCTCAAGAGGCAGCTAGCTTCAACTAAAATTGGTAAACGTCTACTGAGTAAAGCTGGGAACAGAATCATGCTAAACTTTGCCCTGATGGCAGCAAAGTGTACCCTCAACCCTGGAGACGTTCTGCAGATCGATGGGTCTCCGTCTTTGGGCTGCTCCAAGCTCTTCTTCATTGAGTGCTCGCCTTGGGATGGAGTCAGAGGACAGAGTGTGCAGGTGAAGTAAGATACTTGGCAAAGGGTCTGCTTGAATTTGAGGATTATAATACTGACACAAATCATGTGAGCCTATGATTTTAAAGACGTAAAAAAGAGCAAAGACATGAAACTCTGAAGATCAACTACACTGTGGTTTCTCTGATCAACATGAGCCAGGTCTGCTATGTTAGCTTAATGGCAGGTGAGTCTGCTACATAGCTAGGAGCGTGTGATTGGATAACACCTCCACTGTCATGACAAAAAGACATCATGACCTAAAATTATGAAATAAAATGTGACATGAAATACTATAGCCAAAGTCAATAGCTTTTTCACCTAAAAAATACCATCATGAAAGTAAATAAATAGGAACTTAAATAAAAACGTTAAGAAATTGGAACTGATAACATTTCACACTAATGAGGTGAATTATAGTATTTTCTTATGTTATTTCACAATTTGATTCTTCATTTATGTATCTTACATCTTATTCTATATATTTATATGATTATTTCATAATTTATTATCTTTTTTCAAACAAAATATCTAACTTTTGTTTCATAGGCTCTCAGCAATGGGCTGAAGAAGTGTTTGGACCTCTGTGTACAGCAGGGCTTGAGTTCAGTGGCCTTTCCAGTTATTGGACCAGGAATTGTATTAAAATACCCGCTGAGAGAAGCTGTTCAAGTGCTGACTGAGAACATTCACCAGTTTGGATTATCTGCATCCTCTGGTTCTCTCTCCACCATCCATGTCGTCATTAAACCTGGCTATCCTGACTCTGAGGAGGTGAAACACAACGTCTTTTAGTGGTTTAATAACAATACATGCAACAATTGAAACCGTTTGTATGTTTGTAGGATGCATCTAAGCATGATTTGCTTTACATGTATAAGAAGATAATGTTTACTCCAAGCATTTGTATTTACAGTGCTACCATGATGTCTACAGACACCTCAGCTTGAGTTTGAATCAGGGAGGACAAGGTAAATTAGACAGATGCTCAGGCTGCTTTGATTTATTATTAATAACGTGCAGAAGATCCCAGAGGGCAGATTCTTTACTTAAGCAAAATGAAAATCACAGCTCATATTTACTCTGTTACTGTCCTGTATTGAAGATTCTACTTAAGTAAAAAGTACAGAAGTGTAATCATAGTGTTCATTAAAATAATTCTATCTCAGTACCACAGTACAGTACCTCAAACCACTATAGTAACCCCATCATTAGATTAAGTGTCAAATATGAAATATGAATACAGTTTTCTTCCTCTCAGTAATTTTCAGGCCTCTCACCAGTGACCTTGATGAAGTCACCATAACAGTGGGAGGTGGGGTTAAACTACAGCTGGTGTTTGGCGACATCAGCAATGAGACTACAGATGTTGTGGTGAACACGACCAACTTTGTTCATTTATACAGAGGTAGGTGTGAGCTACTCTGGCCGCTCACAGTAAGGCTTCGCTTGCAAAGTCTCCCTCTGAGCAAGAAGACCATAACTGAGCTGTACCTGTAATTTAAATCATTTTTGCAGTTAAATGTTGCTATTGTCATTATTTCACAGATGGCGTGTGCAAAGACATCCTAACAAAGGCTGGACCCCAGGTGGAGGCATTACTAAAAAACGGTAAGAAAAGGAGACACGCTAGACACGCTCCATCCCCAAAACAAACAAACAAACAAACAAACAGACAAACAACAACTCAACAGCTTCTCACCACTGTCCTGTTGTCTTTTCTTGTTCTGTGTGTAGCAAAAGTGAGGAGAGGAGAGCTTTTTAAAACCCAGCCTGGTTCATTCCCCTGTAAAGCCATTTTACACCTGTATGGAGAGAACGATGCAGGCGTCGTTGAACAACTGGTGTGTCGCATCATTCAACACTGTGAGACCTTTGGATACAAGTCTGTAGCCATCCCTGCCATTTGTGCTGGTAAATATTGCGTAAGACAATCTACATACCCAAATAAAAAAGAAACGTATTTAAATATGAATCGACCAGCAAAGACAATGCCACTTATTAATGTAGTTTTGTTCACTGGATGTAATGATGAAATGAGGGTTGTGGAGAAGGAAATGAATTAAGGGTTGAGTCAGGATTGTTGATGTGTTTAGGTCAGAAAGTGTTATGATGTGGAACCTAGGACGATGGACTCAAAGTGGGGGTAATGTATAAGATGAGGGAGGGAAAGTAGGAAGGGGTTTTGGAGAGGAAGGATATGAGAACTAAGGCAAACAGGAAAGAGAGCAATAGACAGGAAAATGGATGAGAATGAGGTGTAAAAAACGTAATTCTCGATTTACACAGGAGGCGGTGGGCTGGACCCTGGGGTGGTGGCACGTGCCATCCTTCGAGGGGTTAATACTGCCACATCATCTACTTCCCTCCACTCTCTCACCAACATCCGTCTTGTACTGATTAAGATCGAGGTTTTCTTGGCATTTAAGCACCGAGCATCGCAGGTGTTTCCCTGCGCTGAAATCAACACAGGTAACAGGAAGTTAACCTTTCTTGAATCCTAACATCAAGATCCTCTTTTTTATGGTCGTTCAAAAACATGTTCTGTTTCTATCAGAATCAAATTGTTGTATTTTCACTGATTATTGTATTTTCATTCACTTTGCAGTGTCAGTACTTCAGATGCCAGACATACCACAGCAACAGTCCACAGCATCTGTTAATGCAGACCAAAGCATCCTCCCTACCAGCTCCAGCGGTCAGCAACAGCAGCAGTCCGTCTTTATGTTCTTTGGTCTTTGCAAAAAAAATGTTGAAGATGCCATGACAAAGCTGAAGAATCTGTATCAGGCTCAGTATCCCACACAAACTTTCACAAAGGATGACCTTCAAGGCCTCACCCAGGAGGACATGAACAATCTGAGCAAGCTTGTAGAGATCCTGGGTCTGTTCATGCAGAAGGACCAGTCCGGCCCTGGCAGCTTAACAATGAGCGGGTTAAAAGATAGGGTCAACCAGGTGATGCAGATCATTCAAACCATCGGTCCGCTTAGGAGGGAAGCAAGAGTCAGGGAGGAGGAAGATTTGTACAGCCGTGTGGTTTGGTGCATCCTGGTGCAAGGCGGCAAGTGGGAACGGCTCCCCAAAACAGTCAGTCACAATCTGGAAAATGGCAATGTGCTGAGAGGGATAGTGGACGCACACAACGTCCTGTGGAGAGTGGATCTACAGAGGATGGAGGCCACAAGATCATTGACTGGACAGACGGCTAAGCTGAAACGACTTGAGACTCTGCCAGGTGAAGAGATGGTTCTTGACAGGAAATGCCATTATGGCTAATATGTTCAATCCAACACCAAGGAAGTGACCATTTATATCAAATATAGTCAAACTGACAGAAAAGGCTCTGCTGTTTGAGGGAGCTCCAAGCAGTGAATGTGGGCTCTGCTGAGAGTTAATTTTCCAGATATGAACATGAATCTTAGTTAAATTAGCAACACAAAATACAATTTAAGGAAGAGGTTGCTAAGCCAAGATAGCTGCCTGATGGCTCTAACTTCACATTGAGTCAACAGGCATGAGTACAGTATCAATCTACTCATATAACTCTTGGAGGAAAGCAAAGTAGTGTATTCTCCAAAATGACAACAGACGTTGCAAATTCAACTTATTTCACTAAATGAGATTCACCTTCTCTGCCTACAGGAGGCATGAAAATGCATTGTAGCATTTCAGGGACACTGTGGTTTACTTGATTAATTTGTCTTTGGAAACAACATTTACATTTAACAAAAGTCCTCTGAACATCAGAGATTTTTCTCGTTCATTACCTTGTCTAACTCATTTTCAGACCTCACAGTCCCCCTGTATTGGGACAACATGATGGAGATAGAAAATCTGAAGGTGGTCGAACTGCAGGCTTCCTCTGCAGAGTACTGGACAGTGGAAAAGGCCTTCAAACGAACTGTCACCATGACTATAATAAAGGTTGGTGGCTTTTCACCATTTGATCATGTGTATACAGAATTGTTTGGCTGCTGAACCTTTTTTGGTCTTTCTTATAAGATCGAGCGTTTGCAGAATGTCCATCTGCTTCGTGCCTATGAAGTGCAGAAGAAACACATTTCTGATAAGAATGGACAGAAAGGGGCCGGTGAAAAGCTTCTGTACCACGGGACGACCCAGGACAACTGTGACTCCATCATGAGAGCTGGGTTCAACAGGAGCTTTGCTGGGCAAAATGGTAATGATGGTTTTTTTTGTCCAATCCACACATCCTATTTTTCTACAAAAGGTTGTTGTTACCTCCATAAATTTTAAATGTTTTAAAAAGATGCAAGTGTCTACAGGACCTTTTGAGGGAGAAATGGGTCATCAGTGTTGTCTTTGTCTTTGTCACCAAATCTGTTGTAATGAAGAGCAACCAAACTGATACTTGTTTACAATAGGGAATTTCATCACTTTGAAAGGGGAAAATGCATCTGTATTTCCAAAACTTCCAACGCTCCATTTCTCCCTGTTCTCAGCAGTTGTTAATTCGTTGTTCTCTCTTATTCTCAGCAACTTCATATGGTCCTGGAACCTACTTTGCTGTAAAAGCCAGCTACTCGGCCAAGCCCACCTACTCCAAGCCAGCTGCTGATGGTTCTCAGTTCATGTTCATGGCTCGAGTCCTGACTGGCGCCTACACTCAGGGCTACAAGGGCATGAAGGTGCCTCCGCCTCTAAACGACCTGCAGCCCCATGACCGTTACGACAGTGTGGTGGATAGAATAGACAACCCCAGCATGTATATCGTGTTCCATGATAACCAGGCGTACCCAGACTACCTCATCACCTTCAAGTCCCTGTGAGGGAAGGACTGAAGTCCAACTGAAAATGTTTTTGTGGTATGCTGGAACATACATATCTACTCTGTAAAGCACTTGTCCTGTGTTCTCCTTTGAGAAAAAAAAAAAAAAAAAATCAGAGGTTGTTGGTCTGTTCGTTGTTTCTGTCTACATAGATGAGTCATGCTGGGCTGATGAAATCTGTAGACGACTACAGGATGAATAACAAAGGCTCTACTATTGAACAAAACTGTAAATAATACAATACAATACAAATAAATATAAGCACTACAAACATGTAACATATCATTTTCAGCTTCACTGCAGACTCAGTCCTTTATATTGTACTGTTAAATATTGCAGAAATGTGATTAAACCATGACCTCCATCTAGTGATAATCACATGAAGAAAACATGCCCTCATTTAACATTCACTTAGTTGACACTATGTAATGGTCTTACAGATTTTAAGACAGGTTTTGACCCTGCTTTGATCATGACTGTGTAGGTAGAAAATGTAATCATCGACCACAATATAAAAAAAAATAAATCCTGTGCTTAATGAAGGTTGAACACACCCACGTCATTATCAGTGACTTCAGTTGCATTTGCACATTCGACACTTTGATTTTTTTTTATACTGTATTAGTCTTTTGATAGATTATTTAAAATGACTGACTAATTGTTGTGCACTTTTGTATTCATTGTGTAGTTGGTTTGCTTGTCTTTGTGTTACAAAAAGTTCTGATCAATTAGTATATTTTTTCCTGGTTATGTTCAGTTTGTCTTCGTTCAGCCAGTTTAGGCTGTCCAGTTATATTCAGTTTTTGTTAAATTAATGTTGTCTTAATATTTTCTGTGGCCCCAGAACTTTATTGCATATTTTGTAAATTGTTATTGTTTTTTCTATTTTGGGTAAATAAAACCACCTCTAACTCCTTTTGCCTCCGTGCCACCTCAGTCCCTCACACTGCACTAAGTAAGAACAGTAATGCAGGGAAACAGCAAGACTATAAATTATAATGGGTTGTTATTGCAACTGTGTGAGTGACAGCTGCTACTTTACTGTTGCCACTGGATCTGTATAGTTTTTAGTCTCAGTGTGACATCTAGTGGGTTGATGTGATAATGCTGCAGGATGCCAGGTGTACAGCACAACTTCATGTGTGATGGTGTTTCTCTGGTTTGAATTTGTTTTTTTTAATTTCCTATAGTGTAAAATCACAACAAAGGAAATGGATTGAATAGCCTAAATCTAATGGGCGCCATCATCATGACTGGTTGAATAATTATTCATATTACATGTCTCAACACCGTCATTAGTGTTATTATCATCATTACCTTACAGAACATAATCAAAGGCCAATTTTAAGAAACTGATGGATGAAAATGTAAATTAAATTTACTTTATTGTGTGGCCACATTCACACACACATATATACATATATTTGACTGATTCATTGAACTGTTGTTATTTTTTCACCTCACGTCATATGTCTGCTCTTTCAGAGGTCTATCAAGGCGACAGACGGAACTTCCTGTCAGAACTTTTCATAATAAAAGCTAAAAGCTTGTTTGAACAAAAAAAGAAAAAATGAACATTCTTGCGCTTTTATTTTGTAGACAAAATCGCTACAGAGGAAGTGATTCTGTGGGTCACTGTTTCTGCTTTGATGGAGATGTGACACTGTCGTGACTGTCATTCACTCTCAACCTGGATAAAAGTAGAATAAGAATCTCAGGTGGGAGGAGAGTCTCTGTTTAGATATATGCCACAGCTTAATGTGAGACTGTCAGTTCCATATTTCAAAGATTAAAAAAAAAATCAGATCATCAGAATAATCTGGCGGGCCAGATATTATTGCTGGCGGGCCAGTTTGGGCCCAGGGGCCACTGCCTTACAGTATCACTGGTCCCGGTATCTGCACAACAAGAGAAACAGGGAAATTCTCCAATTAAAGCCAAACTGGAACTATTCAGGTCAATGGGTGTGTGCATGCAGAAAGGAAGCAGCATTTCCAATAACTGAAAGTGAAAGAAAAATCACTTCAGACGCACTATGCACTCGGACAAAGGAGTGCCACATTTCAAGTTTTCTTTAGTTCAAGTTCAGAGTTATTGGTAAGAACAATGGATGAATATCAACACACGCTGTTTTTTGAAGCTCTGAAGGATCTGACGGACAGAGAGAGGGAGAAGATACGAAGACACTTTCAGAAGAAACGAGATTCGGCGGGAGGTGAATGTGGAGTGATCGAAAAAGCTGGAGACAACATGTATAAAATCAGCTTCAAGGAAAAAGACGGTAAGGAATCACTTTGTGTTACAGTTAGTTCTCTGTAGAATATACTTTATTTGCGTTTGTTGTGACTTTGGCTGTTTACTACAGACCAGGAAAGGGTTCTGCAGAGGAAGTTTCACACCATCTCTCTTCCTAGTGGGGAACTGCGTCTGACAGTGAGCCGAACAAGCTCACCAGAGCAGCCATTCACACAGGTGAGCTTATTTCACCCTGTTATGTTGTAATGTATTGTAAATATCTGAGCTGAATGATCTGGCCTGACCAGATTGAGGGAATTTCTGAGAGGCATCAACGTCTGCACAGTGCTGAGACTGCTGTGATATAAAAGATTATCATTTAGTTTTTTATCTTTTTATAATTTACAGATCTAATTCTTATCTATATAAAAGATTTATATAGATATAAACTCATTCATTTGTTTGATGTCGGTTTTTTTCAGACATTTACAAAAGCAAACACAAAAGGCCTTGAGAAAATTTTCAAGATGGAGATTTACCTCTTGTATTACCTGAGAGACAACCTGAAAGCAAATAAAGTGCTACAGAAACAACTCTCTTCTATTGGCTGCACACTGGAATTAAATTTTGATGAAGAGGAAGCAGTGGTTCGGGGAGATATTGAGAAGGGGCCTGGAGGAGCTTTTGGTGCTGCAGATAAATGGGAGATACAGGTGGATCGGATCTTCATTGGTCTTATAGAGAGCTACCTCTGCTATCATGTGCTTGAGGCTAAACAACGCAAAATGCTACTGCAGGACAGCTCTTTTGTGACTGATGACATTAAAGTTTACTCAGAGAATGGTTACCCTGTGGTTGTGGGAGAAGCTGAGGCTGTGAAGGAGAGGATCGCAATCCTGGAAAAAAGCACGCCATCCCGGAAGGAACTGCCAATCATGGTGAAGCAGTTCAAACTGGTAGAAGAAGAGTTCAATAAGGAAATGCGTGCACAATACCCAGAGGTTAAAATCCTCATAAGCAATAACATGATCATCATGGAGGGACCGGCTATAGGGGTGCAGTCAGGAGCTACCAAACTTGATCAACTGATGAAAAATGTTAAAGAAAAGAGAATGAAGCTTCCTACAGACTTAATTACCTTCATAACATCCAGCGGTGCCATCTCAAAGTATGAGGCTCGCTTCCAGCAGAGTCTCAGAAATCCTGTTTCCGTAGAGGTGGGCTCAGAGCTAGTTCTGTCCAGTTTGTCCTCTGGTGCCCTGGATGAGGCTTGGGCAGCAGTAAAGAGAGACCTGAGTTTGGACACTGTGAAGCTGCAGGGCACTCCAGATCTGGACAGAGTGAAGGAAATCCTCATCAAAGCCAAGAATGAGGCAAACTGTCGAGAGTTCAGAGTGGACATCAGCTTCATCCCAGGAAACAGTGGAACACCAGGGATCAAAGTACGAATGGTGGGCTACAGTGAAAATGTGACCAAACTGAAAGAGGTTCTGCATGACTACCAGATGAATCAGGCTGAGATACAAGAAGTGCTGAACCTACCCCATCCTGAACTGGTTCACTGTTTTGATAAACTCCTGAGCCTGATTGGGATGAAGCAGACGAAAGTGACGTTCAAAACCTTAAACCTTCCATGTCCTTGTGTGCTTGTGTCTGGTCCCCGTTGTCATGTCCAGGAGGTCAAGGAGGCCCTAACATCAGCTCTAGCCAGCCTGACGTTAGACTCCCTGGTTCTCGATGGACCAGGGGCTCAGCGGTACTTCCAGGGAGAAGGTAAAGTGGGCAAGGACCTGGTAGAGAGCTCATGTCAGGTCCTTATCAGGGAACAACAAGATGTGTTTTCACCAGATGTGAAAACCAAATCACAAAGCTTCAGCAGCCCCAGCATTCGCCCAAGTGTCCAACCTAGATTGCGCAGCAATACTGTTGGGAGCATTGCAGTCAGCAAACCAAACCTGAGGATCAAGCTTGGCAGTTTGGAGGATGAGCAGGTTAGACAGTTTTTATTCTTCTCTACTTTAAATCAAATCTTAAATACAGCAGCAATGCAACATGCACATCATGTTATTTCACACTATTTCCACAGGTAAATGTGTTGGTGGCTCCCATGCGCAACAAACAACTGACTTCTACTAATATTGGTAAAAGTCTTTTGAGTAAGGCAGGGAACGTAATCAAGTCATATTTTGACCCAGTGGCAGCAAATTATACCATCAGCCCTGGAGATGTTCTGCAGGTCACTGGGCCTCCATCTCTTGGCTGCTCCAAGCTCTTCTTCATTGAGTGCTTGCCTTGGGACGGAGTCATCGGACGGAGTGCACAGGTAAAACAAAATACCTGGTGGATAAAAAAAAAATGCTGTGTGATGAAGACAAAAGGAATACATTCAAATTCAAAGTCCATTTACTGACACAAAACCAATGAAGTGGTTCTTGCTGTATTAGTTGTATTTCAACACCAGGAACAGTAATTGTCAACACTCAGAAAATTGAACATTTGAATGTTAAACAAAATCATTAAGCACAAATCTAGATGGTTGCAGTTGAGAATATAGCTAAAGCTATTTCTGCTTTCAGTTTCTGCTTAAATCCAACAAGAACTTTGTTTGAAGCATACAGAGGCCTTTAGAAGGTTAACAGGCAAACTAGCGTATCAAATGTACCACTGTATGGCCTAGAATTGGGTACACGGAAGTTTTTATGGCTAAATAGCAGCATAACAGCAAAACATTCTTGTACTCCATCTCTCTTTAATCTGTTTTATGTGAGATGAACTCACACATAAACTTAGAAATAAATGTGCAATGCAAGAGTGACCTTTGAAAAACTGTGACTAAATGTCTCCCTTTTGCTTCCTAGGCTCTTAGTAATGGGCTGAAGGAATGCTTGGACCTCTGTGTACAGCAGGGCTTGAGTTCAGTCGCGATTCCAGTTATTGGACCTGGAATTGTGTTAAACTACCCGCTGAGAGAAGCCATTGAAGTTCTGACTGAGAGCATTCACCAGTTTGGATTATATGCATCCTCTGGTACTCTGACCACAATCCATGTCGTCATTAAACCTGGCTATCCTGACTCTGAGGAGGTGATTATCAACACTTGGACAACTGTTGTATCTGGTTTGTAAGACCTTTGCATGCATGATTTACTGATGGGAGAGTGTTTAATATCTGTCTTTTTATGTACAGTGCTTCCATGATGTCTACAGACAGCTCAGCTTAAATATGTGCCAAGGAGGCCAAGGTAAACGAGACAGTTATTCAGACTACTTTGATTAACTTTTACAAATACAGCTAGGAATTTGGTAGTAATACATTTTCTTCTTTTCCTTGAGTTTCCATTAACATTCTTCAGTATTAAATAAAATATCAAACAAATATGAAACATGTTGTGCTTTTCTTCCTCTCAGTAATCTTCAAGTCCCTCACCACTGACCTTGATGACATCACAATGACAGTGGGAAGTGGAACTAAACTACAGGTGGTGTTTGGCGACATCACTAACGAGACTACAGATGCGATTGTGAACACGACCGACTTCGTTAATTTTCAGAACGGTGGGTGAGAGCTGCTGTAGCTGCAGATGCGTAAAGAGGCATCATGAGCAGGAAGATGTGCTATAACTGTTATTTTTGCCAAGAAGCGCGGCTCTACTGATGGAAATGTTGGTTGGCAGGTCTACTGCTTTGGTCCGGACATAAATATCTCAACAACTAGCTTGTGTTAGCATGCTAACTTGCTAAACTAACATGGTGAACATGTCTTGTTTTTTTGTCTTTACTCTACAGATGGCGTGTGCAAAGACATTTTAACTGTCGCTGGATCAGTGGTGGAGGCTCAGCTGAAAGCAGGTGAGCAAAGATCACGTAGAAATTTTCAGGCAACACGCATTTAACAGCTTCTAACTCATTTTGCCTCTGTTTTGTTGGGTGTAGCAAAAGTAAATCGAGGAGAGGTTTTCAAAACCCACTCTGGATCATTTCCCTGTAAAGCCATTTTACATGTGTGTGGAGAAAAAGATGCAGGCCTCATTGAGCAACTGGTGTGTCGCATCATCCAACTGTGTGACACCTCTGGATACAAATCCGTGGCCATTCCTGCCATCTGTGCTGGTAAGTATTGCATGATCTAATTGTCAGTTAAATTGTTTAATTGTTTTTCAATTCAGTTTAAATTCTGCCACTCAAAAAAAAAAATCAACCTCTTTGGTGCAGGAGTTGGTGGGATGGACCCCTGCATCGTGGCAGGTGCCATCCTCAGAGGGGTCAGAACTGCCACATCGTCCACTCGCCTCCACTGTGTCACTGATGTCCGTCTCATCCTGATTAAGATCAATGTCTTCTTAGAGTTCAAAGAAGAGGCAATGCAGGTGTTCCCCACTGCAGTAATCAACAGAGGTGACAGGAATTTTCACAAGCAGCCTTCTTCTTTTGTGGTGGTTTAGAAACGTGTTCTTTAAAAAAAATCTGAATTATCTTATTTTGTTCGGTTTTTTCACTGATTGTTTTGATCTTGCAGTGTCAGTACCTCAAATGCCTCAAGAACAACAACAGCCACTAAGGTCTTTGAATGCAGACCTGAGCATCCTCCACACCAGCTCCATGAATCAGAAGTCTGCCTTCCTGTTCGTGGGTACTGGCAGAAAAGATGTCGACGATGCCAAGATAAAGCTGAATGATCTGTACCAGGCTCAGTGCTCCACACAAAACTTCACAAAGGAAGAGCTGGAAGGCCTCACTCAGGATGACATTTACGATCTGAAGCAGCTGGTGGAGACAGAGGGTCTGTACATGCAGAGGGATCCGTCTGGCCTGGGAGGCTTAGTGGTGAGTGGGTTAAAAGATGGGGTCAGCAAGGTGATGCTGATGATTAATGCGTCTCTACACGGCAGCCTCAGGAGAGAGGTGAGAGTCAGGGACGAGGATGATTTGTACACACGTGTGGCGTGGTGCATTCTGGGACCTAATGGCAACTGGGAGAGACTCCCCAAAACAGCCAATCATGCCCTGGAAAATAGAGTCGTAGCAGGAGGGATAGTGGATGCACAGAGAATCCCATGGACTGTGCATCTACGGACAATGGAGGCCACGAGACAAGGAACTAGACAGACAGCAAAGCTAAAACGACTTAAGAATCTTCCAGGTGAGATGAAAATGATTTTGCATTATATCATAACAAAAACAATCATTTTGTGGTTAAGATATTTTACATTGAAGTACATATGTCATCATAAGAGGTGACAGTAGCAGAAAATACGAGAAAACACTGAAACTATTTATTTTAAATGAAAATTCTCAGCAACTTGGATTTTTTTCACCCTCAGGGGCATCCATGTTAGTTTCAAGCTGAGTTTCAAAGTCAAAAATATACTATACTATATAAATTAATTCCAAAAATCTAGAAAAATGGTGCCAGTAAAAGATTTTTTTTCTTTTTGCACATCCTCACAACCTTGTTGAATTACATTAGTTGAATTACATTAGTTGACCAAATGTAATAAAACACTGGATTTTCATTCCATCCTCTAACATTTTTCAGACTTCAATCTCCCTCTGTACTGGGACAACATGGCTGATGGGGACGACTTTAAGGTGGTTGCACTGCAGTCTTCCTCTGCAGAGTACCGGAGAGTTAAGGAGGCCTTCAAACGAACTGTTGCCAAGACTGTAATGAAGGTACTGTAGGTAGCTTTCCATGGAGAAAACAGATTTGACAGATTTGATTGTCTGTACACACAAATTGCACAAAGTCACTTTAAATTTTTCTTTTTACAGACAGATATTTTAACATTAAGACTGCAGTGTATTCAGTACCTTATATCTGTAATAACTAAATAACTTTTTAATTACAGTTTTTGCATTTTAAGTGTATTATAAATGCACTAAATTTGACTTGCTTTTTATTTAATGCTTTTTATTTCAAATGACATTCCAATAACAAGGTTATTTTGGCAGCTCACAATTTTCTTCATTATCTTTTTTCATTTTAGATCGAGCGTTTGCAGAATATTCATCTGCGTCGGGCCTATGAAGTGCAGAAGAAGCGCATTTCTGATAAGAACCTCCAGAATGACGCAGGTGAAAAGCTTCTGTACCACGGGACGACCCAGGACAACTGTGACTCCATCATGAAAACTGGGTTCAACAGGAGCTTTGCTGGGCAAAACGGTAATTATCGTATATAGCCATTCAGGATGAAAAGCAGGCATGTGTCTCAGCAGTGTAGGATCAGGTCCAAAAATAATGTGGCATCTGCAGACTGTGGCTGCTTACTGTCACTGCCCTGTTCCCATGCAGCAGAAGAATTTTTAAGGAAAAAAGGGATCAATTTATTTGATTTAAGAGTAAAAATTACTGCATGTAAATCTTGTTACTATAGGTTAAGGATTTTACAGACTCACTTTTCAGTGTATGGTTTTATCTGGACTGACAACCTAAGTGTTTCTAAGATCCTGGTTGGAGACCCGATTGAAAGCAGTTATCATGGCATTTTGTGAAAACATGTAGATCAAAGTATGCGTCCCTCTGCACTTCCCTCTGTGCTATATTTCTGTCAACAATGCTCATATGAGCAGGTTTTGTAACAACCATATGGGCCAGTTTGAAAGGCTGTATCATATAGGTATTGGGTACTTGTTGTTAATCCCCTGTTCTCTCTTATTCTCAGCAACTGCATTTGGTCATGGAACCTACTTTGCTTTAAAAGCCAGCTACTCAGCCCAACCCACCTACTCCAAGCCAGCTGCTGATGGTTCTCAGTTGATGTTCGTGGCTCGAGTCCTGACTGGCGCCTACACTCAGGGCCAAAGTGACATGAAGGTGCCTCCACCCATCAACCCCCAGCAGCCCCATGACCGCTACGACAGTGTGGTGGACAATATAAACACCCCCAGCATGTATGTTGTGTTCCATGATAGCCAGGCGTACCCAGACTACCTCATCACCTTCAAGTGACCATGAGGGAGAGTTTATGTCTTTTCCACTTTGCAAATGTAGAAATATAGAGAAAGTCTTTAGAATAATGTAAAAGAGATGTTTTCAGGTATGTTTACTTAGAGTTATAGCTATATGTAGGACTGTTTGAAGAGTAAGAAGAATCAAAATGCAATATGTAAACTCTAAATATAAAGGATGAATGAAAAAAAAAAAAATAATAAAAAAATAAAATATATATATATATACACACATACACACACACACACACACACACACACACACACACACACACAGCTTTAGTTTTAAAAACTTTAGCTTTAGCTACTTGTGTACCTGCGGAGTGCAATATTTTACATACCGTACCGTTTCTGGATTTTGATTTTGGATAATGATTCTTTGATGGACAATTTTGTGTTTGTATTAAAAGCCATAGTTTCTATACCAATCTAAGCATTAAGGCTGGAGTGTGGGACCTTTAAATAAATGTCAAGTACATTCAAGTTACGTTCAAGCCTTTCCCGAGCAAGTCCTCATACTGCGGATTAAACCTATTAGCACCAGGTAAATCTGTGTTTGGTCTGGAGTTTTAAATCTGTCATCTTTGGCGGCATTCCCTACCAGTGACGATGCATTTTACGTCAACCAGCAATTACATGTTTGCCAGAACTGAAGAGGGGAACAAATGTAGCAACAGAGATGGAGTAGGCTACAGAAACTCGTAGTACGGCTGAGTGCAAGGCAGGAAAACCTAGGAAGCATCCAAAAAAAGTTTCTGTTGCTCCAAGTGAAAAAAAAAAACTTAACAGCAAGGACAATCAGATCATAACTGGTGCGGCTTTTCCTCATTGGAGACCACTGTTGGTGTAATTACTCTCACTGCCAGAGGGGGGAAACACAAGTTCCACGCTGCAGGTTTAATAACATATGTTGAATCATTGATGGTGCCGCTGTAAAGTTTTGGACATTGCTACTAATGAAATAAAAATGTTATATGTCATCCAAGTATCACCACTGAGTCACAGTCATGCACAATTATTGGGAACTTGCCACAAAATTCTGCTGTTATTGATCTTTTATTTGGTTGATATTTGCATTTGTTGTTGTACAGAAAAAAGAAGAGAAGAAACTGATTTCATATAAAGAGGTGGGATGAATACTCAAATAGAAATGTCGATATTATATTTAAATTTAATTGTAGTTGAATTGTGGGGGTAAATATTGAAAATTGTTTATGTGCTAAGTTAAAGCTGTATTAATCACTATTTTGTACATTAATTGTAACATAGCATCAGAAGTGTTGCTCAAATCCACTGAGAATTATCAATCAACTCTGCAGCTCATCTGAGCTTTTGAGCATCTTTTAGCTCATTGTTTTGATTTCTAACTCACTGTCTCACTGACCCAATCAGCCCTGTTTCTATTAGAAAGCCTTTTTTGTTAAACTGATGAATCCACTTTATGCTGCCCGCCCAGCGCCAAATGGCAGACAGACAAAGTTAGCAAAGAGCTGGTGAACATAATCAATCATCTATCATCAGCAAAAGAAACAGATATTTTTCTCAGGAGTCAGTGGAGACAAAAAACTAAGCTGAAAGGTAAGGAAAGTGAATACTGGGCTAAAATTCATCAGAAATTCCAGTTGTAATTTTGCTCTGTGTCTTCTGGACTTTTAAGAGAACATCATTTTTGTTGTAATAATTCTGCCCCCTAGTGACCAGATAGCTATTACTGCAGCTTTAAAATAGAGAAACTCCTGTATTTGTATGCTGGGCTAAAAATCATTTCAAAAAAGATTTTCGAATGGTCAAAAAGACAAAAAAACAAAAACAATATGAGATAACATTGTTTGATCCAGTCTTTCTTAATCATAAAAAATCACACAGCTTGTGTTCAATAGGGTAGAAAACTGTTTTGATTTGCCTATTGTGAATTCACAAATTGAAATTTTAAAAATGTTTTTTTTTGGGCAGATATTAGTGCAGATACTTTTCTTATTACTACTACATCTGCAGAGTATTTTAAAACTATAACCATTGTTATAAGTACTGAAGCTATACCTGTTGTAAACCTACAGTTACGTTACTATGTTATAGGCCTATATAAGTGTAACTGAGTTAAATGATGTCGGGCATCCGTGATCCTGCCGTGATCCTCAGGGCTGGATGGTGACAGTTGCCTGGCCGTAGACCTGCCTGAGAGCAGGACAATCCAGAGTAGCGATCACCCTGGTGGAACCAGTCCTCTGCGGGGTGAAAAACTCGGTCCAGGTCAGAGAGGAGCCGCCCGGGATCATGCTGAAACCAGAATGGTCAGGAGTTAGATCGCAGGAGGACAGGGTTGATTTTTGGTGTCATTTTTACTGTTAAATGATAGTGAAACAAATGGCTAAAGACAAATGGCTATGCTATGTAATAAAAGTACAAAACACAGGTGTTACTATTGCTTTATACACTGACAAATAAGCTGGAATTCGTTAGAAAGAAAATCAAAATTCATGACCATGTAACAGAACACTTCTTTTAATAATAATAATAATGATAATATAATGATGGAATTCATTTTGGCTCTGTTTCTCCTCTGAAGCATTTTCAGGAAATTGAATGGACATGATGTAGTTATGAATAAAAAGCATCTATTCCACAACTTACATGAAAAAAAAAAAAAAAACGTTTTAGAGTTTTTATGTAATTTGAATATCAAAACAGGAGTTCAATTCAGACAGTGGATTTCTTTTATAATGCAAATTTGACAAAATATCTGCAGCCTATCATGAGACCTTTGTGCTACACAACCTACACACAGACGTGAACAGATGAATGAATGCTGTACTGTTATGAAGATTGTGCTTTTAAATGAAAACAAGTGATTTTTCCCTTCAGCTGAGGGTTTGTATCAGTTATGACAAAGGTACCGTCTTTAGTTTGACACCCAGACACACACGTGAAAACACAACTAATTCTTCTGTGCTGAGCTCACCTGTAGTATTTGGACTTGGGCGACATGAGGCCAGGTCCTTCCATGCGAATGTAGACGCCCTCCAGGCTGAAGGTGAAGGGGTTTGTAAACTGCACACTTGCCATCATCTCTTCACTGACCCTGCCTCCACCGGAAACCTGAAGTACACACAAGACATCCATTATACGAACAACTTCGCAAATTCCACCTTCAAAAACTTACATTCATAAACTAAACAGTGTTTGTTAGTTCATCAGTTGTTGGCTCTCACAAATGACTGCAATTAGATCATGTAATTTTTGAAAAAGAAAGTAGTACCATGTAGGGTTTGTACAACAAGCTGATCCCAAGAAATTAAATTGATTGATTTGTATAGAAAGTTTTAGATATGGCCGGAATGAAAGCAAGCGTTGTTTCAGACCTCAACGATGAGTTTGGGATTGTGTAGGGTGACGACTTTCATGGCAGTGACGATCTGGCCAGTCTCCTTGATCTTCCCAGTAACAATGAAGTTAAGGTTGGCCTGTTCCACCAGTTTACTCATGTATTTCTTGGACTCAACCGTCACCAACTCCTTCACACCTGCAGAATGTAAAAAAAAAAAAAAAAAAAATGCTGTGATTATTTCTCTTTAAATTGCATGTGTCTTTTTCCCCTTTAGATCAATAATATTTATGATCCAAAGCAGGTACAACAGATTTTGAAGGTTCTGAGATTTCTAAGGTAGAGGACTGAACTCATGTCTAATGATTTCCAACAGTGTTCACATTTGAGTCTGTGCTTGTTGAATGAATTTGATAAAAAAAAGTGTATTTTTGTTGGTTTTATTTGATTAAGACGAAAGTAACACTCACTTTTGTTGGGGTCAATCTTCACTGTGGGAGACTCGTTCAGGAAGTCATTGCTGGTGACTCCGGTGTAAAACACCACGCTCCCGCTGATGTAGGCTTCCACGGTGCGCCTCTGGTCACTTCGGTTTATGAACTCCAGGCTCAGCTCGAAGTCGTCACCCACGCTGATCTCCAGGGTGGGGAGGACCAGGTCCACGTCAGCCGGAGGAGGGTTGGACTTCTCTCGTTTGCAGCCGTACTGCTCTGCTTTTTCCAGGACGGTCCGCTCCTCTGTGCTGCCTGGATTGGATGATTGAAATAAATGAGTGTGTTTGCACATTTCTATATGTCAAAAGGAAAAACATTGATGCTTGTTTTGGTTTTATCAAAGAGTTTTACCTTCCTGATCATCTGCATCTGTCATATTTGGAGCTCGCAGGACTTTCTTTACTCCCTCAGTAACAAAATAACTTGGGCTTAAAATGGTCTGAATAGAAAACTAAAGTGTTGGACAGGGTAACCAACCTTCAGGGAACTTGTACTGATCAGTGAGGTCGCGGCGGGTCATGCCTCCCGGAGCTTTGGTCAAAACCAGGCGGCCTATGTGAGTCTGGTTCACTCTGACTGGATCCATGGTTCCATCCTTCCTCCGGGAATAAAACACCACATCACTGTTGACCTGTCAGGAGAAAGACAGTGAGACTCCACAAAACTCCAGCTTGAGACCTGACAAAGAAAGCTACAGACACAGTGTGAGCCCACAGTATGAAAGACAACTACTTCAGACAACAATAAAAAAGAAACTTTTTACTGACATCAACAGTGAAATAATATAGTTTAAAGATTCACCTCAGCAAACACAAAGGCAGCATCGAAGGGGAAGCATATCTGCCCATGTTTGATGGCCTGGACCGACGCAGGGCCACATCTGTACATACCTTGATGGATAATGGGAAAAGAGATTAAATATTGATGCCCCATACGTGTATTTACTTTTATCCTGACTGAAAACACAGAAAACAATGCTCCATTCTTTGCATTGCATTTATTCATAGAATATACTGTACAACCCAGAGAGAAAACAATTTCATTCACATTTGTTTCTTTTGTGACTGGGATTTATCTGTTAATAATTAGAACGACAATTAATACAAACCATAAGCTGTTATTATGAAGCCGGTAAATATCTCATGTTTTTTTTTTTTTTTTTTTTTTATTTACCATCGCTTGTCTCCTGTGGTGTTGCATCCACAACTTGCCAGCCTCCAAAGCCAGCTGGGAGGTCTGGCCTGGACATGTAGCACTCATTCCAGCAGTGATAGTTCCTGACAATGACAAACATTATTTTACATATCATTAGGGAAATTATCATTATCATTATCTGAACATGTTAGTTACTAATAGATGCCTTAAAATCATATGTCCTTCACACTGGCCGCCACAGTACTGCTACAGCCTGTATTGTAATACAGGATCCTATGTGAAAAAAGTGAATGGGGTTTTCAGAATCGGCCATGAATTCTCTTCCCAATCTTCATCAAAATCATGTAATTCACTTTTAAAACACCTTTTCATGAACCTGAGTGTTAGTGGGAACAGTACCATCCTCATAGGCCACGAAAACAGAAAAGAACACAAAAGAATTAAAAATGTCGAGGACGATGTGGTACCAGACAGAGTCTCTGGTGCGTTCGCGGTCAATCGCTCCATTCTCCTTCAGGATGATGTCAGTCTTCAGGTTCCCGTCGTTGTCATGGGCAGAGAAGAAGTTGGTGACGACCCGGGATGGGATACCCAGACAGCGCAGGACTGGGACACAGTAGCAAAGACAGAAATCAAGCACTGGACATAGAACAGAAAAGAAAACTGACCAGACGTTCTCAGCCATGATAAGAGTTGGTTAAATTCTGTAAATGCTGAGAAAAGGTGCTTCTATTCTTCCTTTCCTATGTCCTCGAGCCTAAGACTTACAACAAATATCTTTCATTAAAGGAAGCAGGGTATTTATTACTGTCTCACAAAGAAAGGAAAAGTGTCTTTTTAATAGGGAAAATGTAAATTTCTAGGATCCATTCCAGATCTCACAGGTGTTGAAGACCGCGGCGTAGACCCAGCACTGAGCGTAGCACACTGGCATCTTGCTGCTGGCGTAGGCGAGCAGGATGTCTGTGCTGCCAGTCCAGGAAGTGGGCGCCACTCCGTAGGTGTAGTCGCCGCTCCAGTTCCCCACCAACACGCCATTATCATCATCATGAGAATTCAGCTAAGTACAAGAAATCAAATAAGCATGTTTCCCTGAATCTGCGGGTCAACAGGGTGATATCATGCTAAAAGATAAAGCCATCCTAACTGGGACATACTGTTGTAATACTGCTACTGTGCCAGTTACTGTAGCTGTTCTGCCTTTGTACGAATAACTACTTTCCATTGCCAATAGGTTAATTTGACTCACTGTATCAGTAACATTGTATATTTTACTATACAATAATAGTATTTACATACTGATACTGTATTGACTGCATCTCCAGTCTGTCTCAACCCAGTCTCATCTGTTTTAAAGTATGTCCATAAATATTTTCTTACCATAGCAGAGGCCTTTCTGGTCACCTTGATGGGGTCTCCTCTGTTGGTGATGGGCATCTCAGACCTATCCATGATGTATATGCAAGCATCCAGGACTCCATAGTTAAACTGGGAGAAAAAATAGTTCAATTAAAAAAAAAAAGTATTAGTCTAGAAAGTCTTGATCATTTTGTTTTTTTTCTCCTACCTGTCCATAGTTCCAGTTTCTCTCAGAGATGTCGTCGTGGGCTCCATGGTAGATGATCCCCACCTCATTCATCACACACTCCTTCCTCTCAGTCTCATCATCCAGAAACACAGCATCAGCTGAGAAGAAACAGCAGGTCATGTGGATGATATGAACATGGAGGTGAGATAAAAGTGAAAACGTCTTGTTGCATGTCGATGGCTCAATAAAATGACAAAAAAAAAGGTCTAAACCGACCTGAAGCCCAGGGGTTGAAGAGGATGTAGAGGTCTCGGCTGTTGTCCCGCCTGGTCCTGCGGATGCCGAAAGGCGTTGACACGGCAACGTACATGCTGTACTTCCCCACAATGCAGTTTGCTGCAGGAGTGATACCCATGGTGATCTCGTTGCCTGATTGGTTTGTGATGCGGCCTGCCCAGGAGCTCTGACGCTCCTTGGTGGGGAAGACAGGAATGTAGGTGCCCTTGCTGAACTGAGGGCTGGAGCCTGGGTGGACAGTGGGCGTTGGCTTATTTAAGTGAGTGGAAACACATGGTTTTATACTGCACCATACATATGTGAAAGTTATGCCACAGTCAATAAAACATTGGTTTTTGTTGTCTTGAAACGATTTGAAAAGATTTTTGATGCATCTACATTCTGCAAACACGTGAACTGGACTGAACACGTGATCCAGAATTAAGAGGTTTTAACAGGATGGAAACTGAACTCACCGATGATAAACTCCACAGCAATCTTGTCTGTTGATACATAGGGGCGGTTGAAGGTGATCTTGACCTGGAACTCTTGTCCTCGGCGGACGATGAGCTGGTCAGAGTGGTAATGCATGGTGTGGTGTTGCATCTTGTTGCTCTCATTTGGCCTCCTCATCATATCCACGTCAGTGATGTCAAGGTACTCTGAAGGGACGGAGTCAGAGACAAGGAGGAAGGAGCAAGATGTCTCAAAAACTTCAGGATGGATTTGCATTAGAACGAGCCACAAAACAACTTTGGAGGTTTGGATCAGACTTCATGTCTTCAGGACAGTGAAAGCAAAATGAATGAGCCTCGTGCCCAGCAGTGATAGGGTTGACTTCACCTGCCCTCCTCAGCTCTGAATTGGCTTGTCTTTGAAAACTTAATTTAATTAGGTCATGTCTCTACCTTAATTGTACACTTTTATGTTATATTTATGCCTTACTATCACATCAGAGAGGCAAGAGAGGGCAGAATACTCCAGATTATCACAAGTATCTTGCTTATATCAACAATTGTCAGCAAGTGTCAGCAGCTGCTAACTGTAAGTAGGAAATCCTAATTTGTTATTTGCTGTCAATTTGATATCCTGCTCTTTACCACGGTAATTACCGACATTGCATTAATAAATTCCTGTCACATCTGGATATCTCAGTGTGTGCAGCTCTGTGTGCAGGAAGTGAACAGAGTTTATCCTGGTTGGATGTCATTCATGTGTCAGTCATGCACAGAACCGACTGGAAACAGTGTCATTGAAGACCTTATCTTCTCCAAACAAGACACACTGTGACATCTGTCTGCTTTTTTGATAAACTTTTGCTCCATTGTGTATCAATAAGAGCTTATCTCATGACAGGCTTCTTTTTAAGCTTATAATCTGAGAATGACTTTCCCACATGAGGAATTTCATCTGCTTACACATTTGATAACATATCATCTTTTTCCTAAGGTTTGAAGCATAATTACACAAATACTGTCTACACACACACACACACACACATCACAATACCCCTCCCTCACCAGTCAGAGGTGGAAGTCCTCTTGGGCCTGGTACACCAAAGAACTCAAAATCGGGGATGTCACTGGAGGCAGAGTTGGAGCTGGGGATGGGAGCGGCGGAGCGGCCACGGTTGGTCACCTTTGGAGGGGGTCCAGAGGGTGGAGGGGGGGCGGGAGAGGGAGTCGGGGTAGCATCTTGATCAGACATGGTGATGATAGCTCAGGGTGGATGATTCCTTGCAGGACTGGAAGAGGAGAGAGGATAGAGAGCATGTATTTTTATTTTTCTCACTTGTATTTTTTTGCACAGATTTCAGTATTTGCCACATTGCGTCTCCATTGCTTTCACAGTATTTAATATAAAATATAATTGTGCAGTAAAAAATTTATTAATCTGACGCATTTTTAGTAAAATGCCACCTCCTCGCCTTTGATGTCATGTCTGTAAAAGGCTTGTACACCAGTCAGTGTTTTGTGCAGTTTTTAAAGGCTGAATTCTGATGATTCATTCCTGCATAGTGGGAGAGCTGCTTTCACACTCATCTGCTTTACATATGTGGGGAAACGTGCCAGTGTGTGCGTGTGTGTGCTCATAACTTTTTTTGCAAGAAGGAAAGAAAAAAGCTGTTTAAGCTAAGCAAATAAAAATATGGATGTTCATGACTGATGAAACTTTCTACATGTGTAGATAAAAACAAAGAGCAGTTTTCAAATCACATGTGGTTTTTTTAAATGTGTGTCTGTGGGTTGGGGTAGAGGGGAGTTTACAGTAACACCCCCTCCTGTGAGGATGCTGGTGAGGAAACATACTCTTAGTGATGGGTGTTTATTTTCACTTCACAAATATTGTCTTGTGTGTTTGTGGTCACGCAGAGAGGAACACCAGTTTTAACACAGAGCATCAATCATGTCTATTAAAAGACAAAGTTCTGCACAACTGACAATTAACGGTCACTGCCAGTCATCGACCCACAGCAGTCCCACAGGGTTTCCTTTTGTGCGATATCATGTTATAATGACGTTATGTTATAGAGAAAAAGTATTGATATAAAAACACAATTCAACATTGTGGAGTGTTAAAAGTGGTGCATGGGACTATTTATTAGTAGTTCCTGTAATTTTATTACCACAGAACCAGTGGTAGTAGACGTTGTATTGTAGTAGTGGGAGTATTACTCGTGGGAGTACTCATTCATATTTGTATGTATGAAATAAATGTTAAATGAACTTTATGTACATTTGTTCAAATAGTGTATTTCATGCACAGTTTTGAGGTACTTTTGAGTATTTCCATTTTCAGCTACTCTATGCTTCCATTGCACTACACTCAGAGGCAAGTATTATACTTTTTACTGAACTACATTTATTTGAAAGCTTTACGAATACTACAGTACAGTACTACAGTTAGTAGTTTTTTTAGATAAGATTTTACATATAAAACATATGATAATCTTATAAATATATGATGCATTGTTGTAGATTAACGTACCAAGCAAAATAAATATTGCTTTCTCGACCAGCTGCAACAATAAAGAGCTGCTTAATTTATGCATCAGTTATAATAATCTTATAATATAAAATAACATAATAATATAGCTTTGAGAGGGGCCATTCTGTTGCACAATGAGTTCTTTTTCCATTGCTTTTCTGATACTTCTTCTAGTTTTATATTTATAACCTGTTTGCATAACTTTAAAATAAGTATTTACTATGTGTTGTCGTCTGTCTGTCTGTCTGTCCATGTGCCAGCCTGCAGAGGGTACACATGTCTATCTCTGCCATTGGCAGTCAGTGTGAAAACAGAGCTTTCACTGTGCTAAACGATGACTCATGCAGCCAAACATGGTCCCAAACTTCCCTCCTCGTCAGCGCACTCCCACATTACGCAACAGTGAGCCCTTTTCTCAGGCAGGTGTGTGTACTACAAACTTACTTACTACATACTGTGGACCCTGCTAGCATCTTATGAAAACAGATATTGTGTATGTAATGGTTAAATCAGTCTTACCACATACTTACATAATCATCGTGGCAGAGACTTCACACCTCTCTGACAGGCAGCGGAGCCCACTCTGCCTCCGGGAAGCAGGTTTTAGGTGGTAGACCCCATGTGGGCTCAGGGGTTGATGTAATTTTAGCTGTGTGTCATGTTTTGTGGATTTAATGAGTCACAGCGAGCGGTTTTTGGTTTGTTCCTTTCACCTTTAGAGACAATTTTAATAATTTCCACTCCTCCATGAATGGAAATGACTTTACCTTGTACAACAACTGATACGACTACTATTTGTAAAGTACCCTAATATTATCATGATCAGTTCTACTGCCATTGGAGTGGGTTAATCATTATTACATTTCTCTATAGCAACAACTGACAATTTTTTTTAATTAACAGCTATTTTTTATTAATGGCAAAAAAGTCAGAAAATAGCTTTAAACGATGCCCCATCTTTTCATGTGCCAAAGGTCATATCTCCAACTTTTTGTTTTATCTATCAGTCCAGAATCCAATATGTTCAGTTTGCTATCATAACTTGCCATTACTGACATTTGAGTAGAGCTTATCTAATGATTGAATGTCTATCAAAACTATTTAAACTGCTGCCTATGTCAGTCGATTAATAAATTAAAGGACTAGTTGTTTCACTTTTTGCTATTATTACTTGAACAACCACTACTGCTGCTCTTTGTGCTACTCTTGTTGCTGTAATTTGTCCTATTCTGAGGCCAGTCTGTACAATATACAACCAAAAGTATTGTCTTTATGAATAATGTTCTATATCCTAAGATTTATAAAACACTCTCTATCTCTAAAATTACTACCACTCCCAATAGTTTTGGGTTAAGGTTAAGTAAAAGTACAGAGGTATTATCAGTCAAATGTTCCAAAGCATCAAAAGTAAAAGTACTCATTGAACACAACAGACCCTTTATGTTGTGATTATTCTACACTGTTATTACTGATGCATTAATATGGAAGCAGCAAATATAGTGAGATAAAAAGTGTAATACTTCACTCTGAAATTTAGTAGAATTATACAGTAACATAAATGGAAATACTCATCATCAAAAGTCTGCTTATCCACAATACTTGAGTGAATATACTTACCTTACACCCCTGAGCTACAAACTTCTCCATTTCTTAAACACGTATTCAGTGACATATTCACACATAATGTTTCTTAACACAAGTCTGACAAATGCTGACACGGAAAACCTCCACACAGGTTTAGGAGCAGTAAAAAACCCATGGTTAAAAAAATAAAACAAAAAAAAAAAAAAGAAAAAACTGAAAATGTGATGCAGCCACGTAAACAAATTGTGAAATGCATCAACAATTGTGATGAAACACAATATGTTCACTATATGTTTCGTTAGTGTTACTTTGTTTCTTCAAAATAGTTTCAAGTACTGTGCAAAACTTTATAAAAGACTCTCAGATGTGCCGGCAAATTCATTTGCATCATCACATCTGGAAGATATAAACAAAAGAGTTTCCAAACTGCTGAGAAATCTTGGTGCAATAAAACTGTTGCACCATAGCAGAGTTCACTTACCAATGAAAACCTTCGTATCTGTTTCAGGACGCTGCTCAGATGCAGTTGGGGAGAGAAGCTGCTGTTGGTTGGAGTCAGTCTGCTGCTGCTTCTCCTACTGAGAGCCCTCTGCTCCTGCTTATATACCCTACAGGGGCAAGGAAGAGCTATCTGTGTGTGTGTGTGTGTGTGTGTGCATGTATGTGTGTGTGTCCTCTGCGGTAAAATAGTGTTGTCGTGGGTGTAACCGGTCAGTCCAACTTGGGAGCAGGATGTGGAATCTACCATCTCTGCACAAACCACAGCTGGACGGGGCTCAGAGAGATAAAGTCACAGACCGATCAAACTGTCAGAGGGGACAAACTTTGATTTACACACACACACACACACACACACACACACACACACACACACACACACACACACACACACTTACTGTGATGAAATGATTACCTTACATCTTTCTTATATTAATTTCTTGCACGTCTTTGTTTTGTTTCATTGTCTTCGTCTCACACTTTGGTCCAGACTGAAATAGCCCAACACCTACTGTATGGACTGCCATGAGATTGTGTTGAGGCTTTCATGTTCCCCTCAGGATGAATTGTAATAACTTAGATGACCCACACATCAATCAGCTATCCGGCTTATCCTTATGAGGGTCGCAGGTGCGGCTGGAGCCAATCCCAGCTGACACTGGGTGAAAGACGGGGTACACCATGAGCAGGATGGATCACAGGGCTGACATATATGCTCACATTCACACCTATGGGCAATTCAGAATTAACCAAACCTGCATGTCTGTGGACTGTGGGAGGAAGCTGGAGTACTGGGACTAAAACCCACACAGGGGAAGAAATGAATAAGCAAACTCCACTCGGAAAGGCCCCAGTCAGCCGGCAGGTTCAAACCCAGAACATCATAATTGATAAACATCAGTATGTTAGCAAATTAACACCACTGTGCTTAAGTACAGCTTCACTGAATTGCTATTCTTGTTAAAATCATTATTATTGTAAGTGGGTCGGCTGATGAATTTTATTCTTGGCTGAGAAGTTGAAAAGAATAGTTGTCTGTGACCTTGTGCAACATATGTGATGTATTAATTTAGTATTGCAAATGATTCATATTTATCTTTGGCCCAGTTTTGCAACTGCATTGTTTGCTCACAGACGGCGCACTGACTGATATCTATTTCAGTATGTTTGTTCTAATATTGTTGATTTAAGTATTTATCTCAGCATTCTTTGTAGTTTTGCTCATTTTGGTTCTGTTTTAATTCTGTCTCTTCGGTCGCAGGTGTGTTTGGGGTCCTGGGTGTCCACTCACCTTTGATGGCCGTGTGGTTTGTTGTTTCTTATTTACTGGAGTGGTGTTTTTATTTTAAGTGTTGGTTTTGGTTTGTGTTATTGTTTCCATGGGGAGGATACTCCCAGTGCTCCACCAGTGGGTGTTTGGCTTTTGGTCGCGGGTTTGGTTTTTGTTCTTAATAAATAGCCAATTATGCAACAAGTCCTCCAAATTAAACAACTCCTCTCCAGAGCCACACATAGAAGCATTTTCTGATCTGGCGCCTCTATTGACAGGAAATCATTATGTTACAAATCACTGTGATATATTGTGGCAGCGCTGTGGTTAAAGTTTGGTTTGCTTTAGGCACAAAAACGAATTGGTTTAGGGAAAGATCATGGTTTGAGTTCAAATGACTTAATACTTGCCTTACTTTTGCTGTTAGTACTACTATTACTACTTCTACTATTACTACAAATATTGCTGCTGTTACTGCCACTATCACTGACAGTCAACTTTTCCTGCAGGGCAAAAGGGGAACCCAGTACAGTGCAGGTACATGCTTCAGTGAACTGAGGTTTTACAGTCCTGACAGTATCTTGCTTGTTTCACTAAAGCTGTCAAATAAATATAGCGGAGAAGCAAGTACAACATTTCCCTTTGAAATGTAGTTCAGTGGAAGTATAAAGCAGCATTAAATGGAAATACTCAAGTAAAGTACAACTACCTCAAAATTGCACTTAAGTACAGTACTTAGAGTAAATCTAGGCTACTGAATTAGTTTCCAACAATGCTAATATAACTACTTAGCCTTCAGCGCACATGGATTTTATGAATTCCTTAGTGAAAACAAGGGGAGTGACTCTTCAAAACCTAATATCAAAAAAGTAAGAGACTAACTAATCCACCACAGCTACACAAAAGACTACTAAAATTAAATAATAAGCTCTATATTGATGTCAAAATGTATCTCCACAACAATTAATCCTCTATTATCTCACTGCTCATGGCTGATCACCAGCGTCTGATCATATGTCATTTTATTTTGGTAATGAAACGACAAGCTAACACTGGAAATGAAAGGGCGCGCTATCAGCGAGCTAACATTAGTTAGCTAAACTGTAATTCAAGGTCAAAGTTCAAAACTAGCTTGCATTAGTGTTCATACTTGACATAATGTGAAGGTAAGAAAGTAAAGTAAACATCTATATGTGTGTGTTGTTTTTGCCTCTTTTGGTGGGGTTCCAGGTTTTAATCAGGGGGGTCAAACCCCAATCACCCTCCCATCTCCCCTGTAATTTGAACCCTGCTGCTACTACTTCACTGCTCCTATTGTTACTCCTGCATTACTTCCTCTGATTTCTGCATTCGCTGTTGCATGTATACACTTTTCTTTTCCATACTGGCACTGATACGGTGTAAAGAGCAAGAAATGAGTCCAAACACAATAAAAGGCACAAAAAGTCCCTCTGCTGAAGAGCCAGTGCAAAAGATTTCCTTCTCACGCATTCATTCAATCATCTGCTGCTACCAAGAGTTTCCATCAGTACGACCCAATACAAGAACATAAAACACAGTTTAATTTCCCTCTAAAGCAAAGAGGGGTGTGTACTAGCTTTACTTCAACACTGATTCTAAGTGTGCAACAGATGTGGAAACAAGATTTAAGAAAAATACCCACACACGTCACTATTGACAGGTTTCTATGGTTCCCATTTCCACCACGAGCACTTAGCTTCTTGATTGACCAGATAATTTCAGGGACAAACTAATCAGCAAATGTCAAGTCAAATGTATATGTTACATTAAAAAGAACAACTATGAACTTCAGTGCTGATTATAAAATTTTTGGGGGGCTGTTTTTTTTATTCACGATATGGAGTCTTTTAGATGCCAAACAGCCTCATATTTGGAGGGAAGTGCTGCTGCTGCAGGGAGTCCAATAAAAAGTAATTCATTTGACATTTACAAAAAAGCCTCACACATGTGAAAAGGCATCCATCATGGTAATATTCACCAAACACTTAACAGACCTCAAAACAACTCTGCTTGGGTTAATGGCGCCAAATCAGTGCAGCTGATTCAGTCCTTTCCATAAACAGGGTTTGTTTTTATTAACCCTGACTGGTACCGAAGGAAAGGGTGAATCATAAAGGACGTGATCTAATGTGTGTGTACGTGTGTTTTCGTGGTACTCACTGGACTGGACATGAGAACAGTTGTACCATGTTTGCAGCCAGGGACGCCACACAGCCAAGGTGTGGCAGTGACAGCAAGCAGCTCTGACCACGAGCATGATGAAAGGATACTGGCTCTTCACACAATACGACGACTGTTTGAAAACACATGTATCTCTATTTTAGATTACCATGAATTGCAGCCACAGAGTCCATCTATCATTAGCTGTCGTGTTTTGTTCTTGTTGGTGTTGATTTAGCATTTACCATACGACACGATGACCACAAAGCCAGAACTGATGGAATAAAGGATGAAATATTGGACTGAATCCTTGCACTACAATAATTTTAAACAAGTAAACATGTTTTGGCGTGCAATTGTTCAATACTGCAAAAATAATCTCGCCACAAGTTCCATTTGGTAGCTGTTCTGGATCTTCTTTATATATATTATGATCTTCATCAGCAGATGGTGTTTGGTCAGTGTAGAGGCTCAAATTTTCATTTTGTCAGACTGCTTCAAGAACCTTTTGTGCATGTTAGCTTAAAGGACAAGTTTAAAAGTTAATTCTTGACCCTAAAAATCAATATAACACACGGTGAAGACAATGTGATATGATCAAAAACTCCAGAACAGTTACTAAATGGACTTTTTTTTGTCAATTGATGTTTCTGAGAATTATGACTGGTTGTTGAATTTCTTGTGAAGTGTAACAGTGGATAAATTAAGGAACACACAGTACGCCTTCTGATGCTCAGATAAACGTAATGCAAGATGTTCTTCCTCATTCCACCACGTGTCTGTCAGCTTGTATACTATGGGAAATTTTGATCTTTTGCAAAAAATACTTAACAGATAGATTACAGCAGGTGTTTCATTACGTTCCTGCTGTTTGCTCACTGTAGTCACATTTTCTTGTAAAGCACAAAGACAACAGAATCTGAGGCAGGAACTCTTTACCACAGAGCTAAGTTAGCTCTGTGTGAATTTGCTTGTGGGGGAAGGAAACATAACTGCCACACATTTACCACAGGAGAGCGTCTGACGGTAAAGAGCTCTGCAGCTCTCATCATGAAGCCTGCATGTGTGTTTTTAGCATGCATACATTTGCTCTGTGTGCACTAATGAATGGACCCTTGCAACTGTGCGCAGCATGCATGTCTCTGTGTTATTGTGTTGTTGGCATGTGTTTTGCAAACATGTAAGTGTTCAACTGTGTCATAAAAGCTCACAGTGCCACCTCTTAACTTCCTGTCATCTTCAATGAGTGCATGTTAGAAAACCACAGGTGAGTCACGTGACGCGGCAGGTCTTCCACTTTCTGTCTGCTGCTTGTGCAGCACGAATCCTCATTTTGAATCAAATGAAGCGTTGCTGTTCTCTTTCACAACGACGCTGAAGAAATTCTTCCTGTAAAAGACGCACAGGAACCAAAAAGAGGAAGAGGAAGGACGAGCGGAAGAAAAGTGGACAGAGAGGCGATGGACACGACAGATAAGAACATCAGTCTAGGCACCGTGGCGAATGGTGGTGAGTCTATTGATGAGCTCTTTTTATTCTTTGTTTATTTAAGTTCTATAAATTTGAAATAAGCTTTTAAAGATACGCCTTCCTGTAAGGCTACAGCAAAGTGGATAACACAATGTTCAGGTATTACAATAAAAACATAAAAAAAAAAAAAAACATAAAAAGTAATTTACAAGAAAAGTATATCCATCTAGCTGCAGTACTAGAGATGAAACAATAAAAAAAGAAATAAAGTCAGGGAGAAAGCAGAGACCAGATGACTGACTATTGTTACACTTGTGTGTTTTGTGTCATTCAGCTTATCCGGTACGGTGCACTGAGGAAGCACTTCTCCCTTTCTTCACAGATGAGAGTCTGCCGGCTGCGATGGCCTCACAACATGCTCCCGCTTCAAACGACGTCCCTCCTGCTCTCCCAGAACTTAGACTGGTCCTCCTGGGCAGGAAAGGAACCGGGAAGAGCGCAGCAGGAAACACCATCCTGGGAGGAGTAGGAGGGTTTGAAAGTGGGAAGCCCACGGAGGAGTGCGTGAAAAGACGAGCTGATGTGACGGGGAGAAAACTCACGGTGGTGGACACACCTGGATGGGAGTGGTACTACCCGCTCAACAGCACCCCCAACTGGGTGAGGAGAGAAACTTTACGGAGTGTGTCACTTTGTCCTCCTGGACCCCACGCTGTGCTTCTGGTGGTTCGGTCCTGTGCCTCAGTGACTGATGCCTACATCAGGGAGATAGAGGAGCACCTGGAGCCGCTGGGAAAAGGAGTTTGGCAGCATACCATGCTGCTGTTCACCAGGGGAGACGAACTGGGCCTGACGACCATGGAGCAACGAATTCTGACGAGCGGCCCAGCACTCCAGAGACTCCTCCAGAAGTGTGGGAACAGATACCACGTTGTGAACAATCGGAGTAAAGGGGATGGGATGCAGGTCAAGGAGCTGATAAGGAAGCTGGAGCAGATGGTGGCGGCGAAGAAAGGAGGAAACAGTCATCTGGAGATGGATAACACAGTTGTGTTGGGTTTGGAAGCAGACGGGAAGAGGAGAGCCAGGGAGAGGAGGAAGAAACAGAGGCAGATGGAGGCACAGATGCAGAGAGGGACCATCAAAGCAGCTCTCACAAGTGAGTTCTTCAGTCTGTTTGATTTATTAAACTTCTCAAGTCTCAAGTACATGCAATCATTTTATTTCATAATAAGGCACAGAAAGTGTTTTGAGGCTCATAGCTTATGTTGAATGCCTTGTTATTGGAAAAAATGCAAATATAATGCAAATATGTAATCATATTATTATATAAATATTATTATTGAAATACTATTGTATTGTAATATTGTAACAGACAAGACAAACTTCTTTAGCCTCATAATTTAGTCATATATCTTGACATTTCCTGTCATTTAGTCATATATCTTGACATTTCCTGTCATTTAGTCGTATATCTTGACATTTCCTGTATGGTTTAAATTTAACTTATTTGATCAAAGATGTGCTGCAACAACAACAACAAAAGAACATGTGACCAGAAACATTACTCCAAATGACTATTAATGCTGCTATGTGTCTGCTGGATCTGTCTGTAGGCAGGCAGGAGTTTACCAGTCAAAACTAGTCTGAAGTCAGTGGGGACCAAAACAGAGCTAAAATAGGAGAGATTAATAGACTTATATTAATCAGCTAGCTGGAAATACAACTATGCTAATGTTGTTTTCTGTCAGCAGGAAGTGTTTTCTCTGCCACCATGAAGGCCAAATAATCCATTCAGTGCTCCAATTTACACTGGTAAAGAATTATACACTGTACTCAGCAGCTTTGGAAGCTATTTTAGCCTCGTTGTTGGGGTCTTGTGGCTCAAACATGTATTGTATGGTTGTGTTTCACTGATTTTCTTCCTTTTCCAGCCTTTTCTAGAAAAAAAAACTGTCTGTCCACTGTTTGGAGCTGTGCAGATATCAAATAGTGGGTTTATCAGTAACTACCTTGTGAAGAAATCTCATTAAGACCCAGACGTTTTTATTAGGAGCTGGTGGAGACCAAAGTAGAGATAAAAGGAGGATGACTGTTGCACATAATCCAAATCAATTTAGTAAACTAATGAAGCAGTTGATTGACTGAGTGACAATAGTTGTTTCACTGAAAGTCTGTACCTTTGTCCCTGCTAGGTGATGGTCCTCAGGGCTCCGAGCTAGATGCTCATCAGTCTTTCTCCAAGGCCCCTCGACGTCTACCCGAGGTCCGGCTGGTTCTCCTGGGTGAGCGTGAGACTGGAAGGAGTTCTGCTGGGAATACAATCCTCGGCAAAGCAGGCGTCTTCCAAGCAGGGACAGTAACAGAGGAGTGCATCCGTCAACAAGCAGAGGTGGCCATGCGGCTGGTGACGGTGGTGGACACACCGGGCTGGGAGGCAGGTGTGGCGGGTGCTACACCGGAGAGGGTGAAGAGAGAAATTGTTGGCAGCGTGGCCCTGTGTCCACCGGGGCCGCACGCTCTCCTGCTGACTCTGAGAGTGGACACACTGGTGAAGGTGGGACATGTGAGGGAACATCTGGAGCTTTTGGGTGAGGGTGTATGGAGACACACAATCTTGCTGTTCACTCATGGCGATCAGCTTCGAGAGGGGGTGGATATTGAGCAGCACATCCAGGGTGGGGGCAGAGACCTGCAGTGGCTGATGGAGAAATGCAGGGGCAGGTATCATGTCATCAGCAGTGTAGATGGAGGCGGAAGAGGAAGCGGAGGCTCCACGAAGGTGACAGAGCTCCTGGAAAAAGTAGAAAAGATGGCGACAACAAACAGGTGTGAGGCTTTCTCCAGTCTGGTCCAGGAGGTCAGGGATCTGAGCCGACAAAGGAACGAAAAGTTCAACCAGCGCCTGAAGGAGATGGGAGATAAGATGCTTCGTCAGGAGGTGGAGTTGAAGAATATGAGAGACAGAGAGATGAAGAGCATCAGATGGTTCTTTGATAGGAAGAAGAAGGTGAAATCACCTGGGAAGGCTGATGTTCAAAGGGAAGAAGAGGACGATGAGGACAGGAGGAGCCTTGGAGAAAGGAAGAATGACATTGGCGAGCTAGAGGAGAGAATACGATGGCTGACAGAGGATAAAGAGAGAGAAATTCAGGATCTGGGTATAGAAAATGAAAGAATCCGCGTAGCACTAAACCAATGTACACAAGAAAGGGATGAGGTGATGCTTAACCTGGAGCTAAAAGAGAGAGAGATTGAGGAGCTGACAGAAAGAATGGATGAGCAGCAACTGAAGCTGCTCGACCTTGAACGTGCTGGTGTAGAAAATGAACATCACAGAAAACAGAGGGAGGATGCCATTAGAGCAGAGAAACAGGAGTGGAGGAAAGAAGTGGAAATATTGGAGGAAGCTGTAGAGCTGCACAAGAGAGAAAGAGCAGAGTGGATGGAAAAAATTGATTCTTTAAAAGCACAAATGGATGAGACCAAAAGACACTATGATGATGTTTTTGAGAGAAAAGAACAAGAAAATAACAGGGAGATGACAACGCTGGAAGAAAAACTAAAAAAAGAGATGGAAATAAAACTGTCTGAAAAAGACAAAGAGCTGGATGAACTGAGAACGAAAGCCTCAGAGGAAAAGCAGATAATTCTAGATAATGCAAAACAACATGAAAAAGAAATGGACAGAAAAACTGAAGAAATGAAATCAAAACACGAGAAAGAGATGGAGAGAAAAATGCAAGAGAAAGAAACAGCGTTACAAGACCTGAACCTGAAGCATCAGGAGGAGATGGCCAGAAAAATCAGGGAAATACAACAAATGATGGAGAACGCAAAAGTTCAACACCAAGATGAAATTGATCAGAATTTGAAAGAAAAAGCACATGATATGGAAAGCATCAAACAGCAGTATGAAAATGAAATAAGGGACATGCAGCAAGAAAACCAGAGAGTGATTACAGAGCTGAAAGAGCAGTTTGCAAAAGAAAATGAGGAACACAAGCAAGCAAATAAGAAAGAGATAGCTGAACTAGAACAAAAGTATCACACCCAAATAGATGAAAAAATGCGAGAACATGAAAAAGACAAGGAAATGATTCATCTAAATCACACACAAGATGTGGCAAACAAGATGCAAGAGAAAAAGAAAGAAATAGAAGCTTTAAAACTGCAGCATCAGGAGGAAATGGAAAGAAAAGTGAATGAAATGGAAAAACTGATGGAGGCGAGGAGGGCCGAACAACAGAACGAAATGGATAGAAAAGTGAAAGAAAACAAGGAAGATGTAGAAAGAGTGCAACAACAGTACATGACAAAAATAAGGGACATAGAGGAAGAAAGAAAAAGAGAGACGCAAGAGCTGAAAGAACAGTTTGCAAAAGAAACTGAGAGGCAACTGCAAGAAAGACAAACAGAGATAAGAGAGTTGGAACAAAAGTATGCTGCCCAAATAGAAGAAAAAGTGCTGGAAAATGAGAAAGAGAAAGAAATGATCCATCAATACAATGAAAAATACATTTTGGAAAAATTGCAAGAGAGAGACAGACTAACAGAAGAGTTAAAACATCAGCACATTCATGAAATTGAAGTAAAAATGCAAGAAAGTGAAAAGGAAAAAGAAAGATACAAGAAAGAGATGGAGAAAATGGTGGAAGGAAAGGAAAAAGAGATCGAGGAGGTGAAACTGAATGTCAAAGAACTGATGAAAAAGCTGCAACACAAGGAAGAGAAAGAAATAGATCACGTGAATTACAAAAAAGAAACAGAGCAAAGACTGGAAGACAAAGAAAAAGAAATTGAGAAGATGAAACTAAATGTCGAAGAAATGAAAGAAAAACTGCAACATAAGGAAGAAATGGAAGCAGTACATTTAAATTACAAGAAGGAAACGGAGCAAAGACTGAAAGAAAAAGAAAGAGAAATAGAGGAGATAAAAGAACATTTAAAGCAGCTTGAACAAACCCTGCAAAGGACAGAAGAGGAAAGACAAAGGGATCAACTAAATCACAAGAGACAGATGGAGCAAAAAGAACGAGAGATAGAAAAGTTGAAGCAGCTGTTAAAGGATGTTGAAGAGATCCTGCTAAAAAAGGAAGAGGAGAGAGGAGAAATTATTCTAAACCAAAAGAAAGAGGCAGAGGAACGACTGCAAGACAGAGAGAGAAGGATGGAGGAGATGAAACTACAGCTTTTAAACGAAATGGAGAGAAAGATAAAAGAAAAGGAAAGTGAGATTGAAAGCATTAAACAGCAGGCTGACTCAAGGGAGACGAGATGGAGGGAAGAGCAGAAGAAGAAGGATGAGAAAGGAGAGAGTGAGATGAACAAGCTGATAGAAATCATTGATAAGAAAAATAAAGAGATAACTCAAGCACAGTGTCTTATTGCAGAGAGAGACAATGAGGTGGATGAAGCAAAGAAGACATGTGCAAACTACTTAAAAGAAATTGAAGATCTGAAAGAAAGCAATAAAATCCAGACCTCCTGTATCACTGAGATACAGCAACGTCACACAGAGCAGGAGAGGAAAAAAGATGCTGAAATGATGGAAAAACTGCAGGAGAAAGAAGAAGAGCTCGAGCACCTGAGGCAAATAGACAGAGAAAACGAGAAAGAGATTGTCCAACTGAGGCTAACAATCGAGCAGACAAAGTCAGAACTGAAGGATCTCACCAACAAAATGGAGAGGGAGATGACAAGCATGATTCAGGAATATGAAAAGGAGATTGCAACACGAAATGAGAGCATAGAATCAATTACAAAGGAGAAAGATGATGCTATGATTCGTTTGGAAGAGGAAAGTCAGCAAAGTATTTTGGACCTCACCGAGAAATACGAGGAAAGCCAAAATAGAGCTGAGGAGCTGCAGAACCAAAATGAGAAGATGAGAAAGGAGACGGACAACCTTAAAATAAAGTATGAGGAGCTGAAGAAGGAGAGTGAAGAAGAAGTTAGGAAACATCTCAGAGGATGTGAAGAGCAGGTACAGAGCAAAGAATCAGAAATCCAAAATATTCTTAAAGAGAAAGATCTAAAGGTCAGGGCATTAAAAGAGGCAAATGACAAACAGCAAGTAGAGATAGAAAGGATGAAAGAGAGAGACGATGAGGCAAAAATGCTGATGAATGAGCTGAGAGAGAATTTTGAAAGACAGCTGGTGGAGAAACAAAATGAGTTTAGAATTAGGGATGAAGAGATTGAACAGAAATTCTTAAAAAGGGAAGAAGAACTAGGGGAGAGGGAACAGGCCTTGAGCAGAAACCAAGAAGAGTTGAGCGAAAGAGGACTCAAATTAGATGCGAAAGAGGTAGAGCTTGTTGAAAAAGAGGTAAAGCTTGAAAGTAAGGAACAAGAACTTAGAAAACTGGAAGCAAATCTAGAGATACAACTACAACAGCAAGAGGGAATAGATCAATATGAGCAAGATGTGAAAATGAAAGTGCAGAGCATTGAGAAAAAGGAAAGGGAGCTAGACAGCTTACTTCAAGCTCTGGAAGGCAAACAGAAGGAGCTAAGCTTTCATGGTCAAGATCTTCAGAAGAAGGTAAAAGGGCTGAAAGACCAGGGGAAAGAGCTAAAAGATAGAGAGCACTACTTAAAAAATGAAGAACAGGAGCTGCTCAACTGGAAGTCGGAGCTGCAGATGCGAAATGAGCATGTAAACTATACGACTCAGCAGTTAGACGAGATGGGCAGAGACTTGGCTTTGCTGAAAGAAGAACTGCACCAAAAAGAAAAAAACCTTAAGATCTCACTTAAAAAACTGAACGAATGGGAGAAGAGCCTTGAAACACGAGAGGCAGAATTGCGTGAAAGGGAGCAAACGGATTTAGAGAATGGACGACATGAGATTGAAGACAACATGAGAGTCCATGAGGTGAATTCTTTCAATCTTAAAACTGCTGATGACAGCTCAGAAGATAATGTCCACGGGATGTACCAAGAGGTCAGAGAGAGTAGGGAAGAGGGAAGAGGAAAAAAAGAGTCAGAAAGCACAAAGGATTGGGAGGATCAGACAACAAAAACAGCATTGTCAGCTGCAGAGAGCAATAACTGTCATCTTGAAACACTAAAAGAGATCGACACAGCTGATGAAAAGGGAGTGATGACAGGAAGAGCAGGAGAAACAAGGAGGAAAGAAGGCAGAGAGGACCTGGAAATGAAAAGGGTCATCGGGGATTTGAAGTTTTCTCAGCGTCACAGAAACAACAAAGACTCTCTGGGGTCGGATTTGAGGGTGATGGTGTTAGGGGAATCCTGGTCATCTCGCTCACCCGCTGGAGTCACCATCCTGGGTGGAGAAGCGTCCAAACTCGATAGGTCCACCTTCAGGTCTTGGAGAGGTCAGATCGCCGGGAGACACCTTGCAGTTGTAGAGCCACTAGGTTTGAGGTGGCGAGATGGACCAGACCCAACAAACATATCGCAGAGGAAAAGCCTTCTTGACAGCATGTCCTGGTGTCACCCAGGACCTCACGTCATCCTCCTGCTCATGCCGGCCTTCTTAACCTGCACACGGAAGTACAGGAGAGCTGTGGAGGAGCACATGAGTTTGCTTGGGGAAGAGATTTGGCAGCGCACCCTGGTGTTGTTCACATGGGGGGAAACTTTAGGGGTGAGCGCAGAGCAGCACATCCTGAGGAACGGGGAACTGATGGGGCTCGTAGAGAGATGTGGGGGCAGGTATCATGTGCTGACCAGCAAGAAAACCAACTCTGTGATTGAAGGATTGTTTGAAAAGATGGAGGATATAGTGGCTTTGAACAACAGTGAGCAGTGTTTGGTGTAGAACTGTAATGAGTGTCTGAATTTATCATGTAAATACTGTGTTTTTTCATGTTGTTATGTGAATATTTTCTAATAAATTTAAGGAGGAACTACTCAGGTCTTTTATTTAAACAAACTTATTAACACCAGAGTGTAAAAATCGCCCATTACAAGTAAAAGTATTGAATTTGACTAAGTTTTTTGATGAAACATTGAACATTTTAGCCTAGTTGGCCATCAAACAATTATTAAAAATAAAACCATCTGAGATGTTTAGAGGGGAAAATCACTCTTCAGTGGAACAGCTGACAACTAGGAGAGCTGAAAAATGACAAGGGTCCCCTCTTAGGGGAAAATAAGTAAATAATATAGTCTTGTATAAGTCTATCATGTGTTTTTAAATGTGGTTCTGAAAACTAACTTGTAACTATAGTTGTCAGTTAAATATAATGGAGTAAAAAATATAAAACTTTACTTTAAAATTTAGTAAAAACTGAAGTAGAGTGTAGCAGAAATTGGGAATACAAGTAGAAGCACCACAAATACTTGTATAAATAGTAAATGTAAATACTAAATGTATTATTGTCGGGCATTAAATTTAACATCCTGCTATGAGAATGATTCATGTAAACATTCAGAAATTATTCATTACTTAAAAAAAAAAAATCATATGACATTCTGAATGAGTTGCAAACTCAACATGATTTTTAAGACAAACCTTAGCTGACCTGCACCGTCACCACTCATGTCAGAATGACTTTCATACTTTGTCCACAAGATGGGGACCTTGTGTCAGTGTGGAGCTGACTGAGCACCAACGTAATCAGTGTTGAAAGTCACTGATGACAAGGAGTTGATGGTGAAAGTATAGTGAAGCTAGTCAAATGTTGTTTTTTTTTTTTTTTTTTTTTTTTTAAACCATGTTTTACAATTTTCTGTGTAAATGGCTACTTTTAAAAGGAAGAGTACACAAAGCCTGACTAGCAGGCCTGTGCTCCATTTTGACTGGAGGTATTTCAGTTGAACCAAACCATCTCGCAATTATAACCCCAGGGAGCCTCCCGCATGCTGAGAGGACTCCTGCTTTGACAAGTAAATTATGACTCTTGATGAGAGGAGTACGGCTTTCTCAGAATGCAATTTTTGACAGCCAGGAAAATGCGGGTGGATACATACAACAACTTCCATCATCCGTGGAGCCAGATGCAACATCCAAAAACACTCGTGTGCAATCATCAGGCTAATAATTATGGACTGTGAGTGCTGGTCTGTATCTAACATGGCAGCAATGTTTTTTAATCTGTCCATTCAATGTGAGCTGCCTTTAGAGGCAAGATGAGAGGGTGTTGTGTCAAGATGGATCCCTGCTTCTTTGATCATCTCTGTTTTCAAAGTGTCTCGGGAGAAATTAAGAAAAAAAGTTGGCAAATTGCAGTTGATGCAGACATAATTTTCGTACATTTTAAAGCATAATGTTTTAAAGATACACAAACCCAGCCATAATATGTCATAAGCATTGGCCTTTTTCATGTTCATCCTTTGGTTTACCATCACATGGCTCATTTATAGTATCACAACACTTGATTTATTGATTATAAGCTTAGATTGATTAGAGTGCATTGATTACAAAGACCTGGTTATTAATGGTTTAGTTTAAAAAACTTTCCAGATAGATAGATAGGTCGATCTTATAAGATAATTCGAGGTGAATGTGTTTAAAGGGATAGTTCAACATTTTGACCACTATGTATTTGCTGTATTGCTGTTAATATGACCAGATCAATACTATTCTCACGTATGTATACAGTGAATATGAAGCTGCAGCCACTGGCTTAATAAAGTCACTACGGCACATAAGCTGGATTTTGATATATTTGTGTTTTCCCCTCTTTCCAGTCTTCGTGATAAGCTAACTGTCTGCTGGCTGTAGTTTCCTAATTAGCTAATGGACAGACATGAGAGTGGTATCAGTGTTTGTATCATCATCTTAGCAAAATGTCAAAACTCCTGCTTTAAATGATGCATTAGGTATTAAGAACATCTTTTCATATGATCTAATGGTGTGAATATTGGGATGTTTTTTAAAAGAAAAAACCCCAAAAAAAACCTTTAAACTGCACAACATTTTAAGAAGTTGTTTTTCAAACTTCTTTCACAAAAAAAACAAAAACAAAACAAAACAAAAAAAAAAAACCCACATTGCTTAACCCAGGTGAGATGATCCTAAAGTTCATTAATACCAAGGTCAGACAGGTTCAGGCAGGAGGATTTAAAAAGTGCAGGCATGTAAAAATGTGTTTTTAAGTGAACTATGATCCTAAAAGCCATCCCACACTTTCTTCTCTGCATTCAAGGACATTCAGGAAACAAAAAAATCAGCACTATATCTGTGGGTTCACAGGTGAATCCTTGCTCCATATCAGCATTGTCGCGCTGAATGGTGCAAACAGTGAATGATAAAACCACTCTTGGGCACTCATTTCGGTTTTAGCTGGCATTAGTTCAGATTAAGGCAACATGGTAACCCTAATTTATCTTTATTTGAAGCCTTTTAAGGTCCTGAATTAGGCTTTTTGGGAAATATGGATGGGGCCACATTTACATGCACCACAATAGACAGGAACATCACAGTCAGTCATGTCTACAAATGTTGGAAACAAAATTACTGGGCTGTGTTAAAACAGAAGTTAATGGTTGGGCTGATTTTTATTAAGGACTGTGCACTCTCATTTGAATAATGGTCTTTCCAACAATGTTTTTTCTTTTCAGTACTTGACCCAGGAAGGAAAAAAATGTGATTCCGCTTTAACACCTCCATTAATATTCAAGTGGCTTTAATACTCCAGGTTTATTTCTGACACACCATAATTAGCGCAGCAGTCTGGCGCTAGTTTATGATAAATCATGTTCTGATTGTGCATTTGGGTGGTGGTGGTGGAAAATGAATGAGTTTCGTTACAAAAACATGCATGGCTATTGTGAGGAAAGAATACCTAGCAGTCAGTAGTTTGAAAAACAAAACAGATTTTGTCAAATACATAATTATTTTGTTCGTTGCGTTTGAGGTTGATTCAGTGTAACACAAAATCGGCTCCTGTTGCATGTGAATTGTCGATTTAGCCTTAAACTATATACATCTGCTGTTAGCTCTTTAATTCATCGGCAAGGCCCCTCAGGTGGACTGTTCAACCACTTTATAAGTTGATGTTAAATGGATTTCGGTTCAGATGTCCTGCAGTTCTCCAGAAAGAGAGCGGGATGCTAGTAAATAAAGCACCAGACGAAAGGAAAAGGCAGGTGAAATGCTGGATGAGGATTTTCCACAACTTGGCAACCCCAAATTTTCTCTTATTGATAGTCTATAACTGATCATACAGCATTAGTAAATGATCCATTAACCATTAAAAAAACATTATTTTCAGCTATTTCAGACTTATTCAAAAGCAACATATCTTTAAGGCATTTAGTTTATCTATTAATTTTTCTGGAGACGTCAACACTCAGGGAGCAGCTGGCAAAAGTCAGGGGTGACATTTGGTGACGAGGACAGGTAGGTATTCATGGATGGGAATCGGAAACTGGTTCCAGTTGAGAACCGGTTCCAAATCCTTCTCACTGTTGGAAAGCTTATTGCTGCAGAACAATGACTGGAAACTGCTGGAAACTTTCCACAAGTCATGGCGGAGAGGAAGAAACGATCCAAAGTGTGGCGTCATTTCACAAAGACATGTGACGACAGCGCCGTCAAGTAAGGGTGGAAACACCAGCAATATCCTGAAACCTCTTTCTGTGCAACATGAGCTTTAATTGCAGGAAAGCCATGCACAAGTGCCACTGCTTGTCATGCAGCGTAACCATTACCAAGTGTAAATATCTAATGTTATAAATAAATAACAATGTAAATTATGCAGCAGGCTTAGAGGAATGAAAACAGGGGTTACGCAGTAGAGCTTTTGCACACCTGAGTCACGTTCGTATCTTTTTAACACCCTGTGTTCAGACTGACATGATTTTTTCCCCCCACACATAAAACTGGAATCAGGAATCATCAGGGGAATCAATAAAGAATCGGACTGATAAGCAGAATTGCTAATTGCAATCGCATCAATAAAATCAGTCCCCGTGATTGTGGCTGCCATGGTCAACAACGCTCCCTCGAGGACAGGGATTTATATTGGACCTGATGGACCATGACAATTCTTGATCCGTCCCCCAAATCCCTCCCCCCTTCTCCAACTCGACCATGTCCCAGGGGGTACATTTAGATAACGTTACCCTTTCAGAATATAGATAGCCTACTTCAACCAGTTACATAAACCACCCATGGTCCCACACATGCCCTCTGGAGTCTGCACCAAGGAAAAAAAAAATACACAACCATTGTGAGGACAAATATCTACAGTATTAAGGCTGTATTTTGGGAAAATAAAAACAATTATTTGATCAGAGGCCAAATTAGCTGTAGTGTAAAGGAGGGTCACAAAAGCACAAAGTGTTCCCGGTGAAGAGGTGGCCAGAAACTACATCAGCTGAATCTTGAAAAAAAGCATCAACTGCTGACACATAAAATTAGGGAAATCAAAACAAAAATTCAACTAATATTAGAATTTCTTTCGATTTATCACCCAATTCTGGCAGTTTGGTGCTTCCGTGTGTTTTACTTCCTCACCCTGCCTGCTCTGTCCTTTCCTGAAGAGGGAGGAGGGAGAGAGCGAGGAAGAGGAGAGACGATGCAGTAGATGATGAATCCCCCTCTGGACTGCATCCTTTCCGGCTGAGTGCGTCCAGTGGGCCAGAGCCAGGTCCTGGAATCTAGCTAATGAGACACACCCCCCCGAGGGCTCTGTGCCATCCTATTGGCCGAGAGGCTGGCGGCAGCTGAGACGATTGGTCGATCGAGTCCTGTGCGGGCAGCTGTCTGAGCGTGTTGCAAATCAAAGTCACAGTATTCATATCCAGAATGGCACACAGTGAAGAAGCTAAAAGAGCGGAGTGAAATGTATACTCAAACTAACATTTCATAAAAAGACAAAAACTACGGGCTGAATCTGAAGCTGCATCTCTTTAACATGTTTGATGTAACCACATGTGCAGACGATGAAGGATTTTCACCTGATGTGAGAGACTGCGCCTTATGCTGAGTCCGTAACAGAACATTCACATTTTTATTCCTGCTGTAAAATACATCTCGTACACCATCTTTAACTCTGTATCTACGGCAGACTTATTGTATTTGATCTTTTATGTGTTCAAGCTTTCCTCTTATGGCTGAATGAGTTTTGCTGCCTGCACAGAGAATCATCTTTCAGGGCTGTAATTCACTTTTTTCAAGGTCCCATTGAACTGCAACACATCAAAACGTCACATCATCCAGATATGATTGCCGACTTCCATTTGCTGTAAATATATGTGTATATATATAAGATTTTATTTATTCAGTGACACATCTGAGCAGGAGCTTTGACAATGACAATGACATGCTGTGTATCTTGCAGCATGAATAAAAGATTGTATTTTTTTACTACGTGCAAAAGGCCGCTCCGCTCATCTGGAATGTCTTACAAATATTTTTAGTTGAACTTTGACTCAGATGAGCTTTCCTAAACATGATGTGAACACTTGCTGCAGAGAGGAACGTCATCTTCCGCCTTATTAACCCACGATGAAAATCTTATACTTTGTATTTAATTTATCTCAAATACTTACATTTTCAGTATTTTGCCTAAGAGGAAGACTGCTGATGCAAGACAAGTTCAGGGCACTGGAAAAGTACTAATGTCCACCATGGGATGTGTCAAAACCTGCTGCTTTTTCAGCCCATCTGTGACATCTTTCCTCTTCCTCAGTGGCCTTGGAGCTGTGAGGCGAGTTCAGCTGAAGGTCAGGACGCAAGAGGAGCGCGTGATGAACATTATCTGATCGCAAGCGAGGGCCCTCTGATCAGCTCATGGTGGCAGATGCCTGAAGGCTGGTGAAACGGCAGGAAAAAAAGAGCAGGAGGAAGAGGAAGAGGGTATGACTACAACCAGGAGGGGAATAGAAGGGAAGGGAAAATCGAAGCCATGGCTTCGGCCTGGCAGGGAAGAATGTAGGGCAGAAAGCATGGATGGATTACAGGCTCCTGGGCAGAGACATGTAAAAGGGCCCCTACGCATCCTGCATAGGAGTGGGCTGCATTTCTTTGCAGTCATTTTGCATCTTTTTTGTAGTTGTTTTGCGTCTTTTTGTAGTTGAGTTGCAGCTCCTTATGGTCTTTTTGCATATTATATATATATATATATAAAAAACGTTGTTTGCATTCGGTTGTTTACGGTTGTTTGCATCTCTTTATGGTCGTTTGATGGTGCCTTTGAAGTTATTTCTGCATCTCTTTGTAGTCATTTGATTGGCTTTCCAACAACAGAGGAAGAGGCTCAGACCCACGGGCTCCCTGACCCTTTGAGTCCTCAGTCCCCTTCAGTTATCCATCCATGGTAAAAAGAGGTGAAAGAGAAAACTGATGCAGCAGAGGGTAGGAGATATGTACAGCTCTCGAGTCAGCACTGAGAGACAGAAAGCTGCTGTGTATTTGAATCCTCACAGTCATCGAGTGAACACGTTCACATCTATTACAACTCCTGTCAGCTCCTCTCGCTCTTCTCCTCCCACGTTCCCATGTCTCCCTTTTCTCTCTTTCTCCTCCGTTTCATAGTTTGTCAATTTGCATCACTTCACACCCTCTGTTTGCTCTGCTCCTTTAATTGTCCAGCGGAGGCTCTGTCCTCGTTCGGATGGTCACAGAGTCAGTGTGTGCTCTTGTATTTGTCTAATTAATCAATGCTGGATAACGTAATAACAGATGTGATATTGTCTGAATGCCCAGCGGCAGGGGTCAAAAGTTCACAGAAGACGAGCGCTCTCTAGTGGCGAACACAGTGTCGTCTCTGCACACTGGGCTGTGTTTTGCTCATTATTCTATGCGCGCTGATGTATACACTGATGCACAGCTGCATCCGTGGGCAATGTTTATTTTGGTGTATTTGCATCATGCCATGGAGTTTAGTCCATGTTTTTTCTTCTCTGCTCTATACACTGTCACGTCCTGAGTACTGACACAGATACACACATATACACACAGCACAGGGAGTCTAATCCAGGAGATCCCTGAATGACCCATTCACTTTATGTGAGCTACATTATATAAGACTGAGAAAAAAAGAGCAGGGAATTACATGGCTTTACAAAGTTACACACACACCCAAACACACACACACTTTTATGTCAACTGCTACAATGGAAGGAGATTTTTTTTTCACCTTCAGTACCTTCAGTACAACATGTCCTAGTTTATGCAGGACAGACATAACCCCATACATCCTTAAACACACACACACACACACACACACACACACACACACACACACACGGCCCGACCGCTCCCTCAGGCCCCTGTAGAATATTCTATTTGAAAACACACTTACACTCGACGCCATACAAAGGCTGTGCCGCACATTTGGGGAGACGAGCTCATCCAGAGCGCTGTCTGGCACCTTGTAACACCTTGAAAACGTTTTCTTTCACCTTTCCTCTGGGACTTTATAGAAGGAGCAGTTATTCCATTTCAGCTTTATCTCAATTACCCTCATGAAAGTTTGATGGTGTCAGCAGAGAACGGGAGCCACAGCTCTGGATGGAGGTGATGAGCAGATTAAAGATTAATTGTGTATGTATATTGAAGTCAGCCTGGGAGGGACTATTTTTCTCCTGTTTAGGTCAAGTGTGTGTTGTAGGTACACGCATGTGAGTGCACACCAGTTTGAAAGGCTACATTTGCAGCCTGCATCTTGTCCTTAGAAATAGATGCATACAAGGTGTAGCTAAAAAATCCCTAACACCATATGATAGAGGACTTTACAGCTAGAGTTTCTAGCCGTGGCTCAATTCTTCAAAGGCTGCATTTAAATTGAAGGTTTGCATCACAGCGGTGCCACAAGGCAACAAGTGGATCCTTTGTGGCCCAACCAGTCCTAAGAGGTGCCTATAATCTAGCAAACAACACCGACAGAGAGGCAGAGGATTACACTTTTAAAGGTAAGTATTTGATTTCAGCTTCGTTCAACAGCTGACAGCACACGGTGTTAAAACCGTGGGCCTGGAAACCTCAAGTTTTTGTGAAACAAAGTTACGTGTTGTCAAGGTTGCTAGGTGAGCTGTGCTTTGCAAAACAGTGGTGAGGGCGGGAACAGCTGGTGATGCAGAGCGAAAATCCTCCATAGAACTGACTGTCTCATTTTGGTTCAGCCATCGCAGTCTAAGAAGGTGTAGCCCTTCGTAGCTGTTGTAGACCGTGTCCTCCGAAAGATGGGACACGGCTGTAGTGTAAGAGTTCTTAAATTAAATAAACAGGGAAATACTCATATTGATCTTCAGATTCCTTCACTTGTTTAAAAGGAGACTTTCTGGCAGGACAACCAAAAATTACTTTATAAGTTGGAGATTTTTTTTGCAGTGTTTGACCAGCACTAAAGCAACTGCATTATTCAACAATTACAAGTTTACAGGCACACATGGTCAATGGACTGTACTCACAAGATTAACCACAGCACTGCCCTAACACCTCCGTGTCTCAGCGTCAACACTGTGAACGGTTTGGAGACAACTTGAATGAAAGGCCACAAATTTTCATAACCCGAAACACAACCTTCGCTGTGGAGCAAAACCTGGAAAGCTCTTGAGCCATGAAAATACAGAAACACAGTCTGATTAGCTGTTAAAACATTTCTCCCACATCGAGAAGAGGTTACACCTGCGGAGAATTAAAGGATGCCATGAGGTCACATGATTTCTCTCAGTGTGCAGCCCCGTTACAGGACATTATGACACTACTGTTGTTGCTGCTATAAGATTATCAGGCTTTTTGTGTGTGAAAGACTGCTTTACTAACACCATGATGAAGTTGAACACCTTTCATCAGTCAGTCAGACTTAATGGAAAGCAGCAGAAAACATCAGTTTTCTATATTCCTCAAAGACCAGGCGGCTTTTCTACAAGAAGAAAGGTCCAAAGTCCAAATACACACAGTTCATGACTTGTATTACACTATTCCAATTAGGATTTAAGCTGTTCTGCAACACAGTGACCTTAATACTTATGAGCCTCTTAGTATTCATATATTGTTGTGTTTCAATTACTCTTTTCATTCTCTGTATGTAATGTAAGTGACATTCAAAGCATGACTTGGATAAATCACTGTAAACCTTGATTTAACCTGACCTAAATAAATACGCAACTTTATGTTAGAATTTGCAAACTAGGAATTTAAGTTACTTGTGAATTATGCAATTGAGTTTAAACAAATTTTAAGTCAATGCCTTTTTTTGCCCCCCAGATGAATATCACCACACTCTTCCCTCCTGTTTGGATCTGTACCCAAACGGGGCCACGGTCAGGAAAGTAAAAAAAAAGGCATGTTTAACACAGGGTGACCTCATGGTTAATGGAAGGATCCTGTAATGTCAGATTACTGCTTTAATCTTTGCAGCAGCTCATGTCCTTGCTCAAGATGTCACTCCCCCCGACAAAAACAAATCCCTAAACCATGAGTTTAGATTGAAAGGTGCATGTGGCCTGTCCTGTATGTTTTTGGCTTCTCTGCAGTGGACGGGCGGGAGAACGTAATTGGCTCAGTGGCCGAGATGATGGTTGTTTGTCTCTTTGTGCATTTGTTGCAGAACTGACCGCATGAGTAACCCAGCTGACGGTAACAGGACACGGTCAGTGCACATGCACCCATCCTAACACGAAGCACATAAAATGCAGCATTTTAAACGAACATTTTAGAAACTCACTTCAGTTCAGTTTAATTCAGTTCATCTGAATTTTGTTCAGCCACAAAATAGAGACAAAAATCCCTCCATTAGACACAGTGACCATGATGAAAACATTGATTACATATTTATAGTTCTAGTTATTGAATGAGAAATAACATGCGTTAATACTTTTATGCATTTAAACTGCTTTGCTATTGTGTTATTGTTATTAAGTAGCTCTCAATGCTTTGCTGTATAACTCTATTATGGTGCCAAATTTGCCAAGACCCTCTCAAAGAATCATGTTCCATGCTGTTTTAGTAAATAAAATATAAAAAACCAATTCCAATTATTAATTCATCAGTTGTTTATGGCTATAGCGCAGCCTGAGCCCACTTTTAATAACACTTTTTAGCAATACAAGGTGAATGCTCGGTGTTACATGACAGAATATGATGTTGGCAAAAACGGCGACATAAACGCTCAGCAGAAAGAGGCAGCCGCGCAACAACAGCTGGTCAAGTAGATGTCCGTGCATGTAAAGCGTCAGAGCCTGCAGCCTGCATGTTGCAGCCTGTGGACAGCATGCAGAAGTGCGCCCTTGTGGTTACTGTAGCACTGCTGTGACTCACTTTATGCCCGAAGCCATTAATGCATATGTGCATCCTTGTCTGTCAAATCTGATCTACAGCTGGTTCAGCTGTGTGTGTGAGTCACATTCAGCAGGTTAGGCCATTTTATTCATATGTAGGTTAAGCAAAGATGGCAGCCTACTTTACTTAATATACATAAAAATGTTTTTGTCTGGAATGAGATTCGTCTCGGCTGTGGAATCTGTTGCTTATTAAAGATGCACAACTGCTGAGGTATCGTCACACTTGGATACAGAGGACGTAAAGATACAGTTTATACTGTATAGTCTAAACATACAGCATGTGTGTGTGTACTGAGGCAAAGCCTCAGAGCTTGTGAGTGAAGTAAATCGTCCAGCCTCTGCAAGTAAGTAGGCCCGCTTCATAAAAAATGCATACAGTGGCATATGGTGTGCCAAGCTACGTTGGAGGCAATATAGCTGCAGCCCATACACTCATAAATCCATATCCATTACTGCCATTTCTCTTTTTTTAAAGGCAGAGGGCAATAGTTCACATCCCATCACACAGGAGAAACCCCTTCAACATCTGCTTCTGTTGTCATGGCAACTGCCTGCTGCCACTGCTAACAGATGGAGAGAGGCAGCAAAAAGTAATTTAATCGCTACAGGTGTATTTTAACGCGTTTGGACGCATGGAGAGCAGTGACGCCTGCGTTTCAGGAGCCCTGCAGGGCTCAGTCCTCTCTGTCCTCAATCCTCTCACACACCTGCACTATTACAAGTGTTTTTCCAACACATTGAAACACGTCGTATTCACCTGTTCCTGAGGGAAAGAAATGTCTAGATGTGACCTCTGGTGACTCTGCACAGCCTTACACGTCAAAGAACCACAGCAGTGTAGACCAATAGATTCAGGGTAATCATACATAGCAGAGCTCAGGTAATGTATTTAATGATTTTGTGACCATGTTGTTGTTACTCTAGGTTAAAACTCATATACTCAAGACAACTCTACTGTGGAAGACCCATACAGATATGTAATATAATGACATGTACAGTATGTCTCTATATCAAGAGTGATATTGCCATTTGTCATCAGGGGATATATTATTATCATATATAATCCTCTTGATATATGAGGGTATAGGTTGATAACATATATGAAATACCCATAATCTTCATATATGTACATGTATTTAAACAACATCTGGGATACTCTGGAGATATGAATAAATAGATAAAGATAAACTGGATAAATAAAAATATAAATGACTACTGAAACTTTGGACACCTCTTTTCTTGTATAGTGAAGTAAAGAACTAGTAAATGAACATTTTGTTGGGATTTAACACCGAGTCCTCGTAACTGACCTTAATACTAAAACATACAGTAGGTGACCCTTTGGACTGTCATATAAAATACAACTGTTTGATAAATGAGTTCTAAATCAGGTCCGTCTGGCATCTACACTACAGGACCATTTATTTATTTATTGTAAAAAAAAAAAAAAAAAAAAAATAATCAGCATTAATGAAGAATAAGTCTTAGCCTTGCTGTAAGACCCAAGATTCATGCAACTAGTGAGTTGCTTAGCTGTGCACGCAGAAAGAGGTAGTAAGCGTAGTTGTTGCATCAATTTTAAATGTAATTTCAAAGTGGATTTTGTGTTTCAACAACCTTGACCTTGGTTCAAACCTCACACCACAGTGACATCTGAGAAATCCAAAAGGAGGGAAAAACACATTTAGGAAAAATATTCACTCAGTCATGAACTTAATTTGACCTAATTGTGTTTGTACTCTGCCTCAACGCGTATTAACCTTCGTTTAACTGCTTCACTGTGAGGCACACACTCACCTCCTGGCTGCTTTAGAGCGCACACACACACACACACACACACACACACACACACACACTAATGCAGCCATAAGGGCTACTGTTGTGTATGCACCACTGGAATGACGGTTTAATTAAAAAAAATATCCAGTGGGCATGAAATTGAAAAAATAACTAATAATAAATAATAACTAGTAATAACAACTCTTCTGTGGCCCTGATGTGACCGTTGTAGAAAAATAACTTCTAGGTTTTATTAAATAAATAGATATAAATCTGAAATAGAGCACACATAAAATCAATAAGTTGATCAGAATTTTTTGAATATTTTAGTTCCATTATTAATTTTTTTTTAAATTTTATCCTCTGTTGAAATACCTCTCTTCCTGACTAGTTTGAAAAGAAATATTACCATATCTCCACTGGCAAATAAATTGAGCTATTACACAAATTAATAATTAAATTAGCTGTTTGGGAAACAAACTGCGATCAGATTTAAAATTAATTTCCTTGAATCTGTTTTCAAATTAACAAGAGGGTTAATGCAGGGCTATTAGAAAAATATCTTTTCTCACCATCACATTAATTTAATTTAATGTTTAATCGCATGCACCAAAGCTGGGAATAATAACAATAATAATGATGATAATAAAAAAGGCACCAATTAGCGTGCTCATTTGTGGTTCTGACTGTGTGATGAATTATTCATGAAATCACAGTTAACAAGAAGGAGAATGAAGGGATCAGCTTGGCCACTGAGGAGGAGATTGGTATAAAGACAGGAGACACTGCAGCCTTTTCTTAGAAGATACAGTGAGTCTGCTGCTGCTACTTGGTGGATACAGCTGCACAAATAAGGTACTTTTAACTTTTACAAATATAGTTATCTGTACTTTTAATATAACACTTTAGTCTATTTTTATTTGTTTGAAAATTACCTTTTTTTAAAAATTTCCTATTGTCATAAATTTGATAAATTACAGTGCTTTTATGACATTCTATATGTCTTTAATTTTAGAAGTTTACATTTTAAAATACTTTATATTTACAAATTTGTCTTTTACATATTTGCTTTTAAAGAATAACTCATTAAATTGTAGAAAATAGATATATAAATTTATCAAATTCATATATTGCATTGCATGCTACAGAGTGTTAATATTTTATTAATTACTAAAAGATTTAAACCTTTTATTCAAGAGGGATTTCAACAATAAATGCTTCAGATGTCCCTTCATATGCACAAAAGAAGTAAAAACATTGTTTTCCTTTTGAATTACTTGTTTTATTTTTACTCTTCATTCAGCATCTTCATTATACACAGTAAAAAACCTAGAAACCATTAACAACTCCCTCCACATGGGGGGATCTTCCCTGAAAGCGACGGACCCCAGGACCCAGAAGCCTCAGCGTGGCTGAGTCCCTGCGCGCAGTGCATTCACAGTTCACAGGCATCTCGACCTAAATGCGATGTGACGGGAGAACCTTTACTGAAACAAACGGGAATATAGTATCAGGGAAGGCTGACCGAGCTGTGAACCGGGGCCCTAACACGGAGCAAATTAACATCAGCAAAAATAGCTCTGCGTTTTCAGATCGCTTATGTGCCAGGCAGCAAATGCATCAAGTGCTGTCAGGTCATTTTAGCCCACAGATGTTTAACAGAACAGGCCGATGTGAGAGGGCTCCTTCAGCCGGGCATAGTCCTCGAACTCTGACCACCGAGCCGGACCAGCTCCTGAGGTGCTGCTGTTTTGTGTCCTGCGGGCAAACGTCCCTGAGCCTGAGCTTTCAGTCCCACTATCATCCATCATGAGATCTCTTTCGTGATGTCTTTGGTTGAGCTGAGTGGACTAATGATGCTATCTCTGCCACTCTGCCTAGCCAGCTGAAAACACAGAGGGGAGAGGTTTTCTCCTGTGAAGCCAGTTTGATTTTAAGGCCACTAAAGGGCTTCTCACGGCATTCCTGCTCTGGTGTAAGCAAGGTCAACTCCTCAGACTCATGACAGTGATGTACAGCTGTCAAACCAGAGCTTCTGTTTCTGACTGACAGTCCATCAGAGAACGCCGGACTGGACCGGTTTAGTTCAGACGACAGTTGTAGGTTTTGAGGAATTTGAAGCAGCAAAATGGCAAAGCTGCATCTTATCTTTTTAAATCATTTTCAGTGACAGGTTGAGTGTGTCCAGTATGATTTAAATTAAGACAGAGTTCGATGGGGGTTGAGGCAGCGAACGCCCTTCAGTGTGCAGAATTAAATGAGTGGAAAGTTTGTAAGCTTGAGCAAAGATGTTGATCTCTCTGCAAACCTGTTCTGTTCTGTCATGCAGCAGAGCATGTCAAAGCACCCATAAAATCAGGACGCAAAGAAGACAAATCACCATAATGTTGCCAAAAACCATTATGTTTCCACAGTTCATTTTATGCACATCGTGGCAGAAGATACTACCAGCCTCCAGCCAAGGCCGAGACCAAGGCTGATCCAAGTCACATGTAAAAAACAAAGAAGGAAAAGCTCTTGACTAGAATCAAAGTCTAAGCCACACTTTGTTTCCTCTTTTTCCTGCTATCTCCTTTCACAGAATGCATCATGTGCATCCTTCTGTTCTGATTTTAGCACTTTACAGTATATGTTGACATTAAACTCACGAATGACAATTTCCTTGAACGTTCTCGATCCTCGAGGTTCTGGTTTTGATCAGTCAACCGTCAATCTTGCTGAAGCGCTCAGTGTCATGTCCTTTCAGTTTTAGACATGTAGTGGTATCATTGATTTCCTTCATTAAATTCTCCTGACTCATCCACGCCTCCTGACTCAGGAGATGAGCAGCAAACGAAGAGGAAAATACAGATTTAGTTGATTGAGCCAAGAGGAAGTTCTGCAGAACAGGAAATGAGACAGGGTAATTAAAGAGATTCCCTCTCTGTCTCTCCCTCTTTTATGCCCTTGTCTTTATAATCCTTCATTCTTTTATTTCCATCTGTTCTTTCCCATCCTTCTCCCCTGTCTCCTTCCTCTCTCACTGTTCTCAGTTCTCTCTCCAGCCCCCTCAGGTTGACCCCAGTCTGATTTGGAGCATTTCAAGTGTGCAAACAGCTGGATATCTGAGCAGCAAACATTTACCTTCACTCCTCTGTGTGTGTGTGTGTGTGTGTGTGTGTGTGTGTGTGTGTGTGTGTGTGTGTGTGTGTGTGTGTGTGTGTGTGTGTGTGTGTGTGTGTGTGTGTGTGTGTGTGTGTGTGTGTGTGTGTGTGTGTGTGTGTGTGTGGTTTTCACTCAAGCAGCTGTGCAATAACCCATAATTTAAATTTTGGTATTTTGAAGTCTTCTGGCCCCTGCCTCCACACTGGTATGGACGATTTGGTCCAGAGGCTCTGCAGCTCTCATGTAAACTAGGTTCTGTTTTTAGACTCGCAAGTTCAGTGCCAAAAATACTGCAGGCGCAGAACTAAATCACGCTCAAAAGGAATAAACGCTTTTGAGAAATCAAACCAAAAATAGGGAAAGAGACACGCAGAGGCGGAAAAGGGGAGATAAAGGTGTCAGCACTCCTCCCTCCCTTCGCTGCTTCACAGCCCATTAGGTCAAAGCGGAGTAGTGAGCGCGGTTCCTAGGCTAGCAGTGTAATATTGGAGAGGACACAGCTAAGGGAAGGGCCGCGGAGGTTTTTAAAAGCCTGTGTTGTTGGCTGTGTGGGGGAGGTGAGATGACATGTCCTCTCACTGCCTGAGAGCACCATCGCAGTGATATAAAAGCATGCAGTTCCTCAGCAGCTGCTGAAGGATGGAGCAGGTAAACGATCAGGAGGATGAAGGCGCTAGCAACTGCAGATCACGCAGATGTGCTCAAATTGAGCTGTTGTTGACAGGAAGTCTTATTCAAAGCAGCAAAAATATTAAAAACACAAGCTACAGCAACTGCGTCCACTTTTCTTTTTTTTTTTTTCTGTCCACTTTTCTTAATGTTAAAGTAACAGCTGGTGTTTCCCGACCTTTTCCCTGTGGCCCCTAAATCGAAATGTCTCATTGTGACCCACTGTCATCAGCTGAATGTCTATGACCGTGTCAAACACAGAGCTAATTTTCCTGGTTGATCTGAAGAATTTTCAGTGGCCTGAAAATGTAAATTTATCCACCAACTCAAAAGTTTGAAAAAGCAAAGATTAGTTTAACTTCTGAAGACTCCTTTCAACCTCTTGTAGGGTTTCTTTCAATAACCGTATTAAGTTTTGCTTTCCCGTGCCTCAAGCTTTAAAAGTGATGGTCACTTTGTTTAAATTCGGATCAGGTCACGTTAAAACAATAGTTTTAGTTAGCAGAAACACAGCATGACTCATATTTCCCTTTGTCCAGAGTCCAAATGTGATTTGCTGAGGATATTAGTTGTATTTTACCTCAGTTCACTGGAGTTTAATGATGTGTTTGAGGTAGTCAGGTGCTGTGGTCACCTGTTACAGAAAGCCCTGTTATAATTCAAGTCAGTGCACGGCCGACTATAGATTTGAATCCTTAAAGATGTGGTGTCTCAAGGTTTGTCGCTAGAAACAGTGTTTGTTTTTTTTTTTTATTAAATATTAGCAGCAATATTTCAACTGTATTTTCTGTACTAAAATATCATCCAGTCATTTTCAGATAAAGGACCCATCTGTCTTTGATGGACTGTAAACTAATAGCAAAATCAGCTTCATCAACGACATAAGTTCTCCTCTCTATGGAAACTGCAGTCTATGAGAATCCCCCATGACTCAGACTATGACCTTGTTATTCCATATGTGTGTTGCGTGTGTGCATCTACCCCCATGATGTCATGCAGTTTGTTAGGGTCAAATGTCCCTCTTCACATTCATGTACGTGTTGAGGTGTTTTTTTCCTGTATGTTCATACAGATGTTGCACAGTATATTCCGCACCTCTGCATGTCTCCAGGGGAATTTCACATTGCTTCAAAACTCTGAACCACTGGTGTTTGAGATTATAGAGGAGAGAGACAACAATGGTACCCTTTAACGCCCTCTCTTTGTCCTTTGCTTTTACGGAAACAGCCTCTCAGGATCCTCTCGTATCTGCCCTCTTCTCTGCACATTAGCATTATCTGAGGTGAGAGGACACCTGTGAACCAGAGGAGCCAGACTCGGGTCTGGGGTGTGATTTAACTCCGATTTCTCATGCCCAGATTTCTTTTCACACTTTGATCACAATTGCAAAGGCGACCCCAGGTCAAGCATCTGGAGATACCCTCACCCAGCTACAAGAGGCACCACTGAGCATGCTCGCGGCCTAGTTTATGGGTCACGTCTTCCTCCCTGAGGGCGTTTGAACACAAACAAAACGCATGAGGAAGGCCCACACACTCAGATGTGAACGCATGAAGGCGCACATGTATCGCATCCAAACATTTTCAAATGAGATCAAATAAGGTCGTATAAAAGGAGCCCCATATGATATAATACATACACACACAGCCACAGCACATCTGACAGTGTCTGAGCCATATGGCCTAACAGCACATGTTGCAACTGAGGTCAATGTATATGCAAGTGTAACAAGAGGGAAACACATGCAGCTGTGGATGTGTTAAAAAAAAAAAAAAAACACGTGTGGGGTTGTCACGGATACAAAGACTCACACACACACACACACACGAGTTGTAAGAGCATAATACATCCAGCACAGTAGGTGTCTCCATGCAGAGGGAGCCCAAACATGCCAGACGGCATCAAAATCCACTTCTCTGTGGCCAGCCGATGTCGTGACCCCCGGTAAGAGGAGCCGGACAGGAAGGGTGGCAGACCTTAGTGTTGGCACTGCAGGGGATGCCAGGGGAGGTGAGGATCACACACACTAAGCTGACAGACACACTCACAGACCTATAGCATGTATGAGGGTGGAGGTAACATGAGAGCGGCTCCTGCTGCGGTGTCTGAAAAGTCTTTGTCACCTTAGAGTCAGGAACTTTGCTTTTACTTAAAGCTGCTCTAATCAGTGAGTCAGATGAAGTAGAGTTGTGTGTTTTAGTGTCTTTCAGCTCATTGTTTTGTTTTTTTCTGTCATTGCTCTCATTAACTTTGTTTCCAGCAGAAAAGCTCTGATGAACCTGCTGTACACCGAACAGCAGACAAAGTCAGTGAGAAGTTTGCTGACAGTGAAACATTTCGCAGCTGAAGAGCCAGATGTTTCCCTCAGTTAAAGCCGCTTTAAATACATTTTAGCAGAGGCATTGCACTGAGAGTCTCGCACCATAAAATGTACACAATAGATAAAAATTGTGCAAAATGTGACTCTTAACTAACTCAATGAATTCATCATTTGCATTTTTTTTATTCCTTTATTATTCACGTTCGCTGGGAGATTTGATCTTAAGATTTTAAAGTGGAGTTGGATGAACTCTGTTTGAACTTTGTGTTCTTGTTGCGTTGCAGCCTGACCCTGTAACAGCATTTTAACCTCAACACTGGTGATTGTTACGTCTGCTGAGAGGGAAACTCCTCTCCAACCTCCCGAGCCCTTTTCATAATCAACCCGATAATGTCAAAAATGCTCATATCTATATGACACACACCCTGCTCATTATTGATGACGTTTAGGTGAGCTGATATTTCAAGTGGGATTTACAAAGTAATATTGTAATAAAACATATGAATGTGTCCAAGCTATAGGGCATCTCAACAACACAACAGATATTCGTTCATTATACCCATCATTCAAATAATATCCTTTGTTCTGATTTATATGTGCATGACAATGTTTAAAATCTTCGGGGTTAGGTCTATTCCAGTTTCAGTTGAGCTTGATAAAATGCTGTATATCCTGCATTAATAATACAGGGATCAACATGTCATACACAGGCTGTGAGGCTACATCCTTTTAGTCGTGTCCGTGCAAATAGATTTCAAAGTTTCAGCATGTAGCTGCCATGCTCCTGAATTATTTAAGTGGGTAATTAGGTGATTGTGGCTGCTGCACTGTATGTCTCTGGAGGCCAAAGTCACTGTCAGAGCATTGTTGTTTTTTAGGATTAGGTCATCAGATCATCTTTCTATCCATCCATCTGTCTGAAAGGCAAATCTCCCTCCACCCCGCTCTCCACTCATTGTGTTTATTTTGGCCTAATTCCAGCTTCCCAGCTTCATGAAATGAGCAAAATACAAGCACTTTAATTGAACAGATAAAAAAAAAAACCTCAGGCAAAAAGCACCATTTACACTGTGTGTAGGCCTGTGTGTGCCGTTCACTTCCTGTCGTATCATGTTTGTCTAGGCACAGTGTGCACACATTAGAAAGCGGCTGACTGTCCCAAAGCTGTTGTGGTATCGCTGTCCCAGCGGCATTTGCATTTCTACGTCATGTTATCCCTACCAGCACCACATTTTATGAATATAATCAGGATGCGTGTCACGAGAACAATGGGTTTTGTGGAGTGATGTCCTGCTGATGAACCACAATGAGCCAATGCTCTGTGACCTGGATAGAAGACGAGAGAGACCGCCATATTAGAAAGGGTCACAGTGTCAGTGGCAACGCGGATTCGTGTAAGAGAAAGCAATCACACACACATGCAACGCACATACAACTTATATGTGATTGCACGCACATGCAGCGTTGGCACACACCGACTGTAGCGTGTGTCCCGGTGGTTGCGTTTCAGTTCATCTCTCAAAGCTTCACGTTCATGTGCAGGTTAACTGTGCAGAGCAATGATCACCGCTGCTGTTAAAGTGTAATCTCCTGACGCAAAAGGACTGGGTAAGAGAACATGTAAATTTGACCTTGTTAATGGTGTTGCTGAGCAGTTGGTCTTTGCAGCTTTACACACAACCGGAGTGTGAGTTCACACAGCCAGCAGCTGAACCAGTAAACTCTGAGGTCACGGCAAAGTCCAGGACGTTCATGAGGGAAAAGAAGGAAAAATTCATGCAGTGTTCAGAGTCCTCTTCTTGTTACCAAAGCTCAAGCTATTTTCATTAAATATATATATTCTATATAGAATAACATAACAAAGTTATTCTTATGAATGGCTGTGTTCTTATTAACAGCGTGTCCATATCGCAGAGTGGTGGTGTGCAGGGAGATGATATAATTTTTCATTTCTCTACAATTCAGATTCTTTATGGAAGCATCTCTAAAGGCAGCTCTCCGGTTTAGAAATATGGTTGTACATTAATAGTGTCCCTTTCTCCCAGGATGCTCGTCACTGCTAATCGTGTAACTTGCACTAAACTAGCTTTCACTTGTAATCAGAGCAACTCCACCACATTTAATCCAAAGCATCTGTTTTATTCCAACAACTGTTACAAATTAGTGGGCGAATTATAGCAGAGTGGAGCTTGATGTCATCAGGAGTGCAGCCTATGGCAGGCTGGCATGGAAGAGGTGACAGCCAACAGACGGACGGTATCCCCCTCAGGTTTGAGAATAATCACGATTTACAGATAAATCAAATGGGACAGGCCTGCTATGAGTTAGCTTGAGCTTTACCATCTCCTCTCATGCAGAGGCGAATGATGCACCTCCCCGTCCTTATCTCACTTCCTTTCCTCTCTACCTTTGTAACATTGACCTTTGAGCCCCCACCTCTCCTTTTCTCACTATCTAGGTCCTTTTATCTCCCTCTCCTTCCCCCTGGTCATTTCTGCTGAGCTGTGAGGATTGAGGAGAACATGTCTGAGGGATATGGAAAAAAGCTTGGGATCATGGGAAGGTGTGAAGGCAGGATGTCTGTCAGGACCTCAGGGATGAGGAACCAGGGGCCGACATAGGAAAAGGAAAGTAGAGGTAAAAAAGGATATGAAACCCCTGCAGCATCAACACAACAGTCAGGATGACCATTCTCCTTCCTCCTCTTCTTCACATTTGTGGAGTAACGCCTTTAGTGGCGGCTGAAAGAATCTAACTGTCCAAGGGTGAGGGTTAGGAAGAGGCTCAGCTGTTGTGAACAGGTGAAAAATATTTGCTTTCCATCATATAAGAAGTCACACACATGACCGGGAGAAAAATCATGGAAGCATTCATCATGTCGGAAGACTGCACATGAGCACACTCCTCCTCTGGTTTGACACTTTGATAATTTGCATGTGGCATAAAATGTCGACAAGATGGAGATCTCAGGCTCCTTTAGCCTTTTTCTACTCACAATTCATTTATCTCACTGTCATTTGATCTGATTATACCTGTCAGTGGCAGAATCCTGCTTCTGCTCTTCTCTGCCACGCCCTCACTCTCCCCAACTCCAAATACCCCACCCACCCATCACCTCCATCCTCGCCCTAAACAGGCCCTGGTACAGCACAGTGCCTGTGTGCAGCGCTGCTGAGGGAGGTCGCTGTGCGGTCACTGCGCAAAGCCTGGTTGCATTGTGACTCGGAGCTGCAGAATGTGCCATGGTGCATTAGCGCGCTGCCGCCTGGCTGAGCATGAGGCACGGAGAGAGAGGAGAGGAGGAGGGGGAAAAAAAAAAAAAAAAAAAAAAAAGGAAAAGAGATAGAAGGAGGAGCTAAGGGATGGCGTAAAAGTCAGAGAAATGGGCATGCAAAAGAAGGGAGAGGACCAGAGGAAGACAGAGGGGAAATGAGCGTAAGAGGAGAGAGGGAGGAAAGTGTGGGCATCAGCGCACTTACACAAGCTGAGTTCAGAGGCCCCAGGGGCACAGGGTCCTTGTAAGGTAGCTCATCAAATATAAAGGCACATTGAGGCTGTGTGTTCACTCTGGTTTCTACTCATCATCATCTTCTGTTTTCTCTCCCCCCTGCGCCTCTTCTCTCTCTCTCTCTCTCCTCTACCTCACTTTCATACTTTTCTCTCTTCTTGAAACTCTCTCTCAGGGATAACAAGAGTTCTTCAATAAAAACTTGTTCTACACCAATTTTCTGCTTGTAAAAAGGCGACTGAATGGCCAAAACAATCTTTTCAGGAAATATGACAACCAGGCCATGTTCATTGGTTTTTACAAAATTTTACAAACCTACAGAATGGCAGAGAGCCATTAAGGGGAAGCTACATCCTGACAAAAACCCACACTGAGGGAGTCTTAAGAGTCAATGTGCCTGCAGTGTCCCTGGGCTGATTTTGGTGAGAACCTTTTTTACATGCCCCTTAGCTGTAATCCTGCTTACTGTGACCTATCTGCTATCTTCACAATCAAGGCAAAGATGCCAAAAAATAAATTTAAATTAATAAATAAATAACACTGAATACAACAGAAATAATTATAGAACACTTGACAATACTTTTTTTTAAAGCAACTGAATGAATGCGTCCAAGACTGAATGCATTTCTATCCCTGCAACCTGACCAATTGGTCAGGTGCAACTAACCATGCAGAAGCTTGTGTTGCACCACCAATTAAAAACAGATGGGGTGTGATTGGATGATGTAATCGACCAATGGGAGAGCCTGCCGGGAGGATGCTGGGACATGATCTCATTTTCATCCTCGCCCTAAGCAGGTTTAGACAGCTCTGATCGGTCTGTTGCTAATCTGCTCTGCACCAACTGGATGTGCTGTAGCTAATGCATGTACGCACACTGGACACACACACACACACACACACACACACACACCATTGTAGTTTTTTGAATGAAATGAGCATTTGAGATAAGGGAAGAGAAATTTAGAGTGCACATCTCTGAGTCAAAACCTTCACATAAACAGTTGCTCTAATCTAAAACTGTCACACATCAGAAAGCTTTTAAGATTTTAGAGCTTTTAAGGAGTACACACTCACATACAGACTACATTTGACAGTACACGGGCAATCACACACACACACACACACACACAAACTGTCAGAAGAAAGAGGTCATGTCGAGGGTCGTTGTCCAGGGACTTGTGCTGAAAAATCAAACATGAAAGAGCTCTACACCGAAGGCTCCGTACAACCTCCATGACATGTGACAGAGGTCAGAGGAAGCCACTGAGGCCGAGATAGAGGCGCGCTGTAATCTTACTGTTAACCATTATACACTCACAAACACTGTATACACTTTAATGTGCATATACGCACACACAGTTCACATATACTCGCTCTTCCTGCGCACACACGCATGTGTCACTGAGGTAGCTGCATGGCCAAGTTGTGATAACGACGAAGGAGCTTAGAGCAGAAACCTGGCGGTTTGTGACCTGCCCTTCACCTTCCACTGGACCCTGAGCCCTTCGATAGACAAAGTAACAGAATAGAAAAGGGAACGTCACAAATTAAAGAGGGAAATAAAACAATACAGGTGCAAGAAAGGATGCAAGAGTAAGTTTTAAATAAGGGCATGGTTTGTTGTTTTGTTTTGTTTTTCTTCTCTTATTCATAATGAAACCCTTCAGATGTATTTTTGAAGAAAAACAATTGTAGGGGGTCATGATATTGGGTTGACAATTATTTGCATTCAGTGGAGTAATAGGCTAAAACCAACATTCAGTTAATTGGGTCACAACTTATTGTTGATTTATATTATATATCAGCCCATTTCTGAGTAATGAGTCACATTTATAGTGCACGTAAAGAGGAATATGGAGGGGGACTGAATTTCATGTCATTTGGATTAAGGAGATTTGTAAAATTTTGTAGTATGCAAACTTTTCCTTTTCATAGGATACTGATCAAAACAAAACCAAAGGGAAAAAAAACTTAATACCCTGATAAAGTAGATTTCTCCTCATTCTGACATCTCTAATTTGCTAAAAAGTCCAGCTCTGGAAACTCATACTACAGTATTTCTACCATGACACTGTACATATGTGCCCTCTGAATTGCAGCCCATCACACTTTGTTCAGTCAGGGGTCAAGTGGTCAATAGCTGTGACCAGAGAGGCCTGATCGTCAATGAGCCCATCGACCCCTCAGAGATATAGAGAATATTACTGTTCCACTTCATGTCAGCCTCACGCGCAGCAGCAAGTCCAGGGTGCTTTGGAACAAACGGTTCCTCTGAGCCCTCCACAGCGCTGGTACGATTGATCTGCTTTACTTAGGCCAAGTGTGAGCAGCCAATCCTAATGCACCATCAATACAGCCACACCAGAGATGTGTGAGGGGGCTGTGGACTCTACATACGAGGGTGGAGGTATCCATTTCTGCCATGCCTGCAGCCACTCATCTGCCTGTGTCTGTCTCAAGCTATTACACTGACTCAGGCATAAACATGTGTTATTGAACACGCTGTAAAAGGAAGTGGCTTGTATTTTCAATCTTATTCCAGACATGGAAGAAGAACCGGCAATTACATGCCAATGAAGGCTGTATCTATGAAATATGTTCGGTCTGACTGCTGAATAAAAATATTCTTATATCAGGTGGCTGTTGCTGCATTTTCTGAACTTTTCCCCATCTGTTTTTCTTGACTAGAATATTTGTAGCCCATTGTTTGCCTCCTTTACCTTCAACAAAAATATGGGAGAAAGAGGAAGTCTACTATGATGATAGATTTTTGAGGTATTTGTACTTTACATGAGTATTGCATTGTAAGCAATTTTTACTCCACATCCAGTATGATGGATAAATTAACTACCAAACAGTATGTAAACAACAATTTCAATATCATTTGAAGATAGTGAGGATTAAATTAATAATAATTGTTTATTTAACTTATACAGACTGAAACAGTAAAGAATAATATGGTGTTTATTAAATAGCGATGATGTGAACATAAATGTTTGCAGTTGTGACAAAAATAACAGTTCCTCCTACAGCATAACCTTAGCAATACAGCAACTTTATGAAGTGAGAGAGTGAAAACCTGTCAGGCAGCCAACTTTCCTGAAATGTCCATCAAACAATCTAGACAGGAATATTCTCTCACGGCCCCTCTGCCTTAGGCGACCACATATAGTACTCCAGACCAATTAAAAAGGAGGAATTTTGACAATTTGTGTAAGGATATGACTTAAGCAAATACATATGAAACCTCAGAAAATAAAATCAAAACAATGTCCAAATTCAGGCTGGTCGACCCATCACACCTTCCAGTGGACCTTTCCCTGCCTAGCACCGATATCCCTAAGCACCGAGAAAAAAAAGAAAACATCTAAGGTCCCAGTGTATTTACCCAATAGCAGAAAACATCATTCTCCAAGCAATTAAAACAAAGAAAATGTTATAAAATTGAAGTATTACTCATGCAGTAAAAGAAAACTCAAAAACTAAGCCAAACTATTATGTCTTACTAAGATCATCACTATCATATAAACATCCTCTATCAATATCACAGATTACAATATAATAGAACAAAATCCAATACTATAAAAACATATGTAAGAGAAGACAGAAAAATGTATCACACTGCAGCTCCTCAGCAGCATCAACTCTCAGTGTAGTGTCGACGGTGTTTTAAATCTGGACATTTTATCACAGTGTCCTTGTTCAGGGCCCTCCAGTCCATTTCTATTGTCCATGTTTGAGTGTCTGAATCCCTTCAGAACGTCGGGGTCCCTGAACAACCAACCACCCTCACAGTGGTCTTCCCCCAATATTGTTCTAGGAGGAAAGAAAAGAAAACGCCAACCAGTATCTTTGCAAAAACAGCAGATGCAAATTGAAACACCAAATGCAGATTAACACCTTATAAGTAGATGTGAAATTCACAGTATCATACTTTCACATTATTCCAAGTTATAAGTCACGTTTTCCATTTCCCCCCCTTTAATCATACCACTCTATAGTAAGAAACTACTAAATAACAAATAAATGTTAAGACTATAATAGGATAAGATATTCAAAATGGATATTTCTCCACCAATTCGCCTTTTATCACTACTTCCTCGTCAACCAACTCCAACCCATCTCAATATCATAGCCTTTGCAAAAGTCAACAGCAGCGTACAGAAACAAAACATCACACTCAATGATAGAAGAGCTGCTCCCAACGGTCCTAATTTCTCCTGCAACCAAGCATTCGCAGACCATCCAGCTCCTTCCGATGAGCCAAACGCATCCCTTATACGCTTCAATGCATCTATGACACTAGTCATATTGTCAGAACTATCAGGAATCAAAGTATAACAAGCATCCCCAGTTAAATTCAAAGCCACACATAGGCCACCTTGTTTGGCCAAAATATAGTCAAGAGCCATGTCACGTTTCAGCAACGTCAGTCTGTGACTCCTTTGAGTATTTGACAAGTATTCAAAACCTCTTATAGTCTCATTTGCAAAACCCTGGAGGGTGTAGGTAATAATATTATGTGATCTGCCAAAAATGTCACACCATACCATGGAAATAATCCTATACCCCACCTCTCTCCTAGACTTATCCTCCAATGGTAGGACTCCAGATTGTGAAATTGTGCCATTTCCCTTTTCTTTCTACTTCCAGAAATAGCATTAGATTGGACCTCATCGGGTACTTTTCCCTTCTGGACAGCAAGAACCTCATATGGGAGTTTCAGCGTTGCCATGTAACAGCATCCTGTCCACCCATACAGTAGAAATATGTCTGCCTTATCACCACAAACCCACCAAATATCCTTGAAATTCCCTATAGTCACATTTCCAGGCAAAATTTGGTTCTGGACATACAATAGCTAGTGGTTCTGGTACCGTCTCTAAAATTGAACGCCATGTGTCTGGTGATGGCACTTTCACCACACATGGACAGTTCATTTTCCTAACCGATCTTACAGAATGAGTTACCTGCTGGAACCATAAGTTCCTACCTGCCCACGGCTCTGCGATTTGTAACACCGAGGAATCAAATCCATGTGCCTTCCACTTAGTTTCTCCCTTCTGTAATGCATGGTAATGTTAGTCATGTCTTCTGGTGTCCAGTCAGAGTCAAAGAACTCATCTTCCACGTCTGAGATGAAACTGCATCATTCTCTTCCACCATCTGTTCTCTAGTTTCAAAAATCTCATTACTACTGTTCACACTAGGCTCTCTTTAACATAGGTTTCTGGGTTACATTTACTACCTCATCAAATTTAAAAGATGTCATATCAGGTTTCTGCATCACATTTACAAACGCCAAAGACGTCGTCACTGTTTTATTGGTAAAGGTTGCCTTTGTCACAAAGAAGTGACAAAAGTAGAAGTTGTCACCGTCACTGTTGCAGCATTCATCCCCTTCAAAGTTGTAGCTAGAGTAGTAGCCTGAGCTGATGTATTAACACTCTTAGTTGTTTCTGGAGCTAAAGTAGTAAGTTTCATCTGTGCACTATTCACCCTTGGAGTGGTTACTGTGGATAATCGTTCCTGACCCCCTTGAGCAACTGTTAAAACTCCAATAGGACTCAAGTCTTTTATCACAAGTGCCACCTTATGAATCATATGACCCTCTATCCAATAATCTCGAAATGGAACAAATTTAAACTCTGGCTCTAAATAAGTGCATGTGTACTCCCCTTGGTCTTCCCATACTTCCTTTGATCACAAGGCGCTGTGTCAACTTTCAGGTCCTGCTAACAACACATCTTCACCACAACTATTTTCCCACTTAGGAGGATTGTTACCACCAACTTTCCATCCTCCACATCGACAGGGAAGGTGAGCCGCTCTTCCTAACTTAGCTCTGATCACAGTCTTCAAAGGAGTTGGCGTCGTAGAAATCATCTGAGGCGCCACTGTAGTTAAATGCGACACACAACGAAACACCTGGTTAGGCACCTAGACCTTTTGACCTGGGGACCCCTAGCTAAACATACCAAACCCAGGAAGTCAAATGCCATATGGAACTTCAGATACTGCAATGGCAAAACAGCTAATACAACAAAATCATATATAATAAATCTTGTACCATAATACCAGCACTATCTGATCAGAATTATAAACATTATTCACATTAATGCATCAGTATGATGCATTAATAATAGTAAACTATATCACCATCACTTGCAGAACACACACTTTTACTTTAATACGTTATTATTTGTCAATACACTTGTGCTTTTAGTAAAATAAAATTTTGAAGACTTAGATTTAAGCACGATTTTTTACTTAATGGTATTTTTTATTTTACTTTTTCCGCCATTGAGGGGGTGTGGGGGGGCGGGGCCATGTTTCCATAGCAACAATGGAACCCGTCAACAAAACCGGAAAACGGAGACGTGGGAGATGTAAAAACTGGTAAATAACTTTAATACTAGTTCAAGCCTGTAGGTTATTTGTATGTAAACTTTAATACATCAGCTGCTTTGAACTTGCTTTTTTTTTATGAGCTTTTTTTTTTTTTTAACCGTTCGCCGAAAAATCACTACTAGCTAGCAACAGGCTAAGTAAACCTTTAGCGTTACATTTTACATGCTAACACTTGTGGATTCAATAGCCTAGTATTTACAATCAGTTTCTACATGATTATATCTCGCAGGAAACCGTCCCACGGAGCCCGGGCAGGCGGGCTGACGCTCCCTGCCGTGGCTGGAGGGGGCCCGGAGAAGAGGGATGTCGGGGTGAACAGACAGGGGCTCACGGTGAAAGATATACAGTACCCTGCAGGACCTTTCTGCACTGAAACTAAGGTGAGGACACTTTAAAAAAAAAAAAAAAAAAAAAATAGTGCCATGAATAGCTAATTTACATTTATCATTTAACTTCATGCAGTAGCTAACTACTTGGCAAGAGAGGCTGCTCCAAGCATCACTTACCATTTCGGATGTCTGCATGTCTCCTTGTTCTTCCTGTCTCTGGAGATGGTCCTTTATGGTTCTGGTTGAATGTTTGGATGCGTTGACACATACAACAATGAATTTGGGATCAGATGCCTCCCTGATGGGGGATTTGCACAGCACCACCCATGTTGTATAAAGAGTTGAGGTGGAATAAAGCAATGGGGCAAAGTAGGCCACTGCGGACCAAAACCATTACTTTGCATTAAAAAGGTAAAAATTTGCCTTGCGAAGTTATTGCTATGTCATCCTGCAGGTTTGAATGGCACCTTACTGTTGCGGGTGGACTAAGACTGGCCTGATATTGTAGTCTTACTATTTAAAAATGTGATAAACACCATGCAAATGCAAATAGCCTTTATCACAGCACACATTTTGACTTTGTCATGCTGCAAAATGCACAGGTAGAATACTAACATTAATGATGGCTCACTACCTTTTTAACAACGACTAAGTTAATTCAGTTACCTTCCATGTCTTCTTTTCAAACACCACAGCAGCTCAGCTCATTGGTTAGCACACCTTCACCAGGTGGAGCTGATTGGCTGGAGGAAACGCTTCCAAACTAAACACCTTTCAGGGCACAGGTGTAAGTAATAACACTAATGCTAGCTATGATCCATTTAGCCACCACAGGGGGAGAACATACATAAACTGTGGAGCCATGTAAACCTGAATGAAATGCAGTAACTGTTACTATTTTCAGTTACACCTGTGCTTTTCCTGCTATGACATGTCAAAATGTTTCCTGTGAAAAAGGCCTGTTGGGTGTTGCTGCCCTCTCACTCACCCCTTTGCTGAAGGGCAGTTTGACCCAATATGAACTCGTGTAGGTTGAGGTTGTAGAAGTTGGCTAAATTATAGCAGAAAACAATATTGTGAGTACACTTTCTGCTTCTCTGCGTGTTTCATCCTCCAGGGTCTGTCGCCGCTCCACATGGCCTGCCTTTACGGCCAGCTCGCTGCTATTCAGCTCCTGGCGGAGTCCACGTCTGGGTGGATCAACAGCAGCGATCCTCAGGGTCGCCGGCCCATTCACATGGTCATGTCCTCCCGAAGCTCACCCAACACCTCCGCCTGTCTCAGATACCTGCTGGAGAACGGCACCGACGTTAATGTGTAGGAGCCTTATTTTGAAATATTCCTCAGCTGTCGCCTTAGTAAAATGCATCTCAAACATCCAAACTAAGAACAGAAAGAGGGAAGCTGGGAATAGAAAGATTAAATAATTTACACTGTTCACTACAAGTGAAATTATGATTAAAATGAGAAATTAGTGGAAGTTTGTAGCTACTGCAAGAAGATAATGATGATGATAATGATGATGATGAATATGATGATAACAATGATTTTGATGAATAAACACAAATATGATGATTCTTGTGTTTAATTTTTTAATAATTATTACCAGTACCACTGACTCAGGGCAGACGCCGCTGCACCTGGCCGCCTCTGAAGGCCTCCTGGACTGCACAAAGATCCTCGTGCAAGCTGGTGCAGATGTGCTGGCCCAGGACAGCATGGGACACACACCTCTGGATTTCGCCCGCATCTGGTGTCGCAGAGAGATAGCAAGGTAACAAGCTAAGGAACGATTCACCCAAAAATCTAAGTTAAATTAAAAGGTTTCAGTGAAGTTAAAAATTTCTCATTTTTTAACACACATCCGTTGTGCGTTTGTGTGTGTGTAGGTATCTGAAAAGCTGCATGTGGAAGGCACAAAAGAAGAAGGAAATGGAGGAGAGGAAACTAGTTCAAGCTTTATACAGTGATCTTGTGGACATGGTCAAGTTGAATAATCTGAAAAGAAGGGTTAGTGTGTTGTGGAAATCAATTAATCCAAAACTCCAGGGTAACACATAAATATCTGAATTCAGTATTTTATTTCTTGTCAGTTCAACATCACTCAGTATTTTCAGTTCTGTTATGTTCTGTTATATTCTACTGTACATGTAAACACACTCTCCTCCTGTGTGATTTCAGACACTTACAGATGAGAAGATAGCAGAGTGGGCAAACAAGAAAGGTTTTCCCCACCTAAGGGATTTCTCCCCTAAAATCTTGGTGAGCCAGTACCATACACAATGCCTCCTATCAGATCAGAACAGCTCTAATCTGAAACTTCCCAAGGGCCTGAGTAAGCACCATCCAAAAGCCCCCCCAGAAGATCAGGCGATCACCTCCTCAAAGCCACCCAGGGCCTCAGCCTCCAAGCCCTGGACCATCTACATGGGCCTCCAGCCAGAGAAACCCCCCACTGTGCCAGACCTCCGGGACATTGTCACAGTGTGGAGGGACAGCAGGAGCAGGCAGCCTCAGTACACCACAAAGTGGGACAGCACGCCTCGTGCCGCCCCTCACCTGCCTCTGGACATCCTTAAGAGGGTGTTGTTCCCCAGAGCCTTCCCTTCCAGGATCGTCTCCCCTCGGCACTTCGAGCCACAGGACATTGTGGAGGTCCAGCAGCGAGGATGCCCCCAGGGGCGGAGCACCTCCCCCTGGACAGAGGTGGCCATGCACCTGGCTGAGGTGCTGGAGCCTGGACACTACTGAGCATCTCTGTACTAGAAGAGTTCCAACCAGATGCAGAATTGGTTGTCTTTTGTAAATTAAAACATCATCGTCACCTCATCTGGTCTTAAAATATTTCATATATTTTTCACAGATTTTATATGAAATAACACAGAAATTAACATTTATGTTTTAAAATTAGAGGATTTCATGTTAGGAAAACATGTATCACACAGAGGTCTGGAAATGTCCTCTGTATTATCTCACATCTAAACTATTAACAGGTATAAAAGCAGACCTGTCCTCATAAAATACCCCCCCCCCCCCTCCATATTTTCATCTTAAAGTGACAAAATTAAAAATGTCACACACCCCATACGGTGCAGCTCCAAAAGCGGGGTGAACAGAGGGGTGAGCGAAAGGTGAGAAAACCTCAGTGAACTGGGTCACCTGTCACAGATGTATCCCTGCACTTTCACTGATCCCCCCCCAGGGAACTGACTTGGAATCCAGGTGAGGGCTTGTCAACAGCATGTGAGTGTAACTGCAAGCTGTGGCCTGTCAACTAAAGGTGGGTGCGCATTTCTGTGTGTGCGTCCGTGTGTGTGTGCGTGTCATGGTTTTGTCTTGTTCCTTTACTTCATGAAGCACTTCACACCTCAGTGGGGGTCAAAGTGCACACTTGCCTCAACCTGGTGCACCCACTGTTACCAGACCACATGGGACTAGAATAACATAATACAATTCATCTAGACAGTCTGGCGCGCACACACATACATACATATACACACACACACATACACACTTTTGTTGGAGTGGAGTTCAAGGTATGACAACAGTTGGAAAATCTTTTGTATTGCAAATAAAACTTCATTCAGGACTGAGTGAATTGACCCAGTTTGATTGGAAATGATGGATCAGTACCTCTAATGTTGCCTTTATTTCCTTGAACACCAGCTTTGAAAAGAATCATTTAATCTGCAAGTTACTTCAACAAAATGTTTTATTACACAGTTGTGTGCATACCAGCCTACAATGAATCGCACTCAGTAATTGGTAGAAAGAATTTCTGCCTTTCATCAAACCATTGTGAGCAGCTTTTGTCCTGTAAGGTTACAAGAGTCCTTGCAAAGGTTTGATCTTCAGAAGTGTTTTCATTTGTCTTTGTAGATGAATGTACAAAAATCAGTTTGTTATTCTTAAAAACCGTTGAAAAAAAGATGTCCAGGTTGCAGACTACCACACTGGTGATTAATGAATGTGTAAGATGCACGAAAACAAAAATATCTCAGCTAGATCATTGTTTTTGCGGCCAAATGTCAATCGTCCAGAGTGAGAGATCTCTTGTAGCTCACCAATTTAAGGGTGAAAAGTAATCCTTCACAGGTGCCTTTATTTAACCCCTTTTCATCAATGTGATGCGACAGGGCATGTTAATATCATGCCACACCTTGTAATTGGAAAACAATGTCTGCATAGATCAGAAGCTGATTCTTTACAACTTAACTACAGACTGCCCCATCTCAGTTTAAGTATCTTAAGTGCTTGGCGACTTTATTCCTGCAGCTGGATTGCAACTTTTATCTAGGATCATTTTCACACAAGAAAACCAAGCCTGGATTTCAGGATTAAGCCAGAAAGTACCTTTTGAGCTGTCTCATTCAGCTCCAACCCAACTTCTTCATCTGAGGAGACATACGTTTTTAGCAGTCATATTTTATCTCCTACTCTGTCTTCAATGCTACTTTGTGTACTGACTCAGATGAAGTGTGAGACCTACAACACACAAATCAGTGAGGTCTCTAGTAGATGTTGTTGGCAGTCAGTACAGACAGACAGACAGACAGACGACAGACAAACATGGCCTGTGTAAACTTGACATCTCATCCAGCAGGAAGCTCTGTTCTCTTCATTGGTCCGTCCTCTTTCTGTGCTCTCCTTCCCCTTTTGGCCACTGCTTCGTTTTAGTCCCATCCAGAAACAAATTTCCAAAGTCCTTCCTGCTTCCCCTTAATCTCAACACACACACACACACACACACACACATACACTCATACACTCACACACACACACACACACACACACATACACACCCCCATCCCCTGAACCTGCACCCCGAGTCCGAGCTCCTCAATACATTTTCTGTCGGCTAGGCAGCACTGCCTCCTTGAGGAAAGAGAACACTAGGAGAATCCCTGATCTCTTCCCCCTCTTGCCCTTGGTGAAGTAATTAGACACCACATCATCTAAAAAGGAAAAAAGGGCAATAGTGATTAATTAAACCATCCATCAATCATCCATACCCACTTATCCTGTACATCACTGCAGCAGATTTCTATACGGTACTGACTCCTAGAAGGTAGGAGAGTGGTTTGTGGTTTGAAAAGTTGTTGGTGGTAATTTAAAGATAAATATGAACTGAACTGACTCACACAGGGACGCCAAGAAAAGGTAACGCCCAACGTGGGGCTCGAACCCACGACCCTGAGATTAAGAGTCTCATGCTCTACCGACTGAGCTAGCCGGGCTAATATTAGCCTTTCTGGTACCTGATATACACAGGGTTCTTACTAGTACTGTCTACTTTTGGCAAAGTGTATGGGATCTAAGAATTTTGTCACTCCACCAAAAACCAATAAAACAAAAAATTCCAACAATTTCATACAGCAAAAGCAACAGGTTAACAAACTTTACAAATACTATTATTTTAATAACAAATCAGAGTGAACACAATTTGCTGAGAAGAGACTTTTCATTGAACACAGGCTATGCAGAGGTTTAACTGCTGCCAGTTCTCATATCAAAAACAAACTGGAGAAAAATTCTGTGTCTATTTCCCCTCAAAAGAATCTCACCTCCTTGTTGTATAGTGGACGGCAGCACATTCTCCCCCGCTGACAGTGACACAAAGAAGGCGAAGGGGATCACCCACAGGCAGATGGTGAAGTAGGCCAGCACCTGACGCCAACCAGGAAAAAGTGGAATATGATTTTTACCGAAGGAAATGCAATAATAGAACATAAATTCCCCATTCATAAAAACAGCTTGATGAGATTTATTTGAGTACTGTATATGTATCATAAATCTGAGATGTACAAATGCTACCCACTCCAGACACTTACCTCTGAGAATGGATAATACTCCTGTGCAAAGTACTGGAAGGCCATGTAATGGTTCACCACCACCAACACTGCAGAGAGAAAACAAAGGAAACAGTGGAAAGAGTAAAACACAAAACAAAGATTAACCTGTACATGTCATTGACATATGATGTGCTTCGACTCAACTTGCACATAAATACCAGAGACCATCTGTCTTTACTGTTCATTTTTTAGTTGATGCTGTTTGTAGTTGCTCTGTTTTAAGAAATAAACAGGTAAAGAATTCAAAGCCAGTGTCTGTCATACTGACCGCAGGAGAGGATGAAGTTGGGGGAGCTCAGCAGTATGTAGGGGAACGTCTGCAAGAGGCCGAAGTACACCAGGTTGGTGAAGAGGCCAACTCCCACCATCAACATTGGGAAGCCCTCAAAAATATAGAGACCTGCCAGGACGCCTGTCGAGAACTGGACACATTCACAAGTAAAGTCAAACAGCAGTGTGGCTGAACAGCACTCAATCATTAGCCCAGTATATGCAGTTTCTACAGTATATTCTTGAGAGCAAAACCTACTCACCAGTATCATGTACTTTATTATTCGACTGGTGGCTACTGTGTATTCTTCTATTAGTTCTGCCAAGTAGTACAGGCCAGCAGCTGGGTGAAGACAAAGATGAGGTGATAAGTCAGGAACCAGGAAAACAACAAAAAAAGCAGGTTAGTGGCATGCATTGATATCAACACAAAGCCTAGGAGAAACATACTTACTAAATATATTCACTGAGGCTGGTAAATGTATTTATTCAAGTCCCCTCTTGACCTAAATCCACTATTATTTAATGCACTTATCTAATATTCCCTAATGCTTTACAGAGCTGTTATAAGCCTTGAACAGAAGTTGCGAGGTTGTGAAAAACCTCTTTGGATTTTGGTGACTCTTTCTGGTCAGCAATAATCCAGTTTCTCTCTCTTTAAGATGCCACGTGTACGGCAGGAAATGTTAATGATCTGGTGGTAAAACAGATGCTTTGTAGTCTTTCTCTGGATGGTGTGTGATTGGGCAATCCACTGGTAAGGTCTTTGCAATGAATGCTAGAGACACTGAAGGTAAAAAGATAAAGTACCCAAAACCTAAAGGTTGTCCTTATTAGTGGATTATATATAGATCGATATAGCATTGGTAAGTATTTTCATCCATTAATAAACCCATTTGACAAAAAAGCTACAAACATATCCAGTCTCTTGTCTATGCTAATGCAGAAAAATACACAGAAGGAGGCCTAACAAGTTTGACAGTGTGATTTAGTTACACTAATAGTCTGACAGCCAGGAGCCACACCTGACAGCTGCAGCAGGTGATACGTGGACAGACGGGCTCCCCGCCGAGTTTCCTTCCTATGGGCTTTGGAGCAAATCAAATATACTTTTGGCCACGTCTTAGATGGACAGCTTGTCACCTAACCTGCTGCATTATCTAATGTCAACAAACGAAAATACTCGCAGGCTAAAGTTAGTCAGACTTGAAGCTGACATGCTAACCTTCCCACTACACACTACAGATGGATGCTCCTTTAGTTAGTCTTTACCGTTTCAGATATTATGATCACATTATTTACTGAAGCATCACCCGATTGATTAGTTTGTATAAATAAAACCTGGAGAGCCTGAAGAGAGTTAAACATGACGTTAAATGCTAACTGCTATTAGCAAACATTAAGCTATATGCAGAAGTGTTTGCCGTTTTCAAAGACAATAATTTAGAAATTAAACTGTAAAACATAACAATAATAAACGGTTGTATTTTCACTAAAATGTCTATAAATTTAAAATGTGTCGTTATCATATTTGAAAAATAAATAACATATTTTCTTGCTATAATAGAAAGCTAGCTGGCTCAGCAAGCAAGTGTCAGCATTTCGGTGAAATAACACACATAAGTTCTTTATTTATTTATTTTTTGTTGGTAAAATTAGTATTTTTATTTGTGTGTTATTTTAACACACTGTTCTGTGCTAAAGTCGCATTATTAAACGGAGCCCTAACAAGGTTTATTGGTGCAACTTCACCGACTGGTTCGCTAGCATTAGCCAGCAACTAGTACGTAAGTCCGTTAGCATTGTTAGCATTGTTAGCATGCACTTACCTATTGCTAGAGTGACGAAGGATATCTGGACAACCAACGACAGCCAGCTCAGTAAATAAATAAACCACATCTCTCTGCATATGAAACAACACACAAAAATATGAAAATAATACAGGAAAAAAAAACCCCCAGCTAGCTGAATGCTAACTAGCGCTGGTCAAAGTTCCTCCCCCTGTGTTTTCAGTGCAGGCCGAAGAAAGCACAGAAGAAGGGCTTCGTCCTCAGCAAGGACAGGTGTGTTGTGGTTGTAGCGCCAGTAGTGGTTGGAGGAGAAGTGCAGTAGTCTGACATGATCCCTGAGAAACACAAGACATCATATTCACTTCATTTATGAAATTCACTGTGAGTATGGAGGCCCATTTCTGCCACAAAATAAGAATAATGTTAGGATAAAAATAAGAAAATGCATGATAAGTCAAACTTCTTTGACTTTCTGAGTAAAAATTTGAGATACAAAGTCAAAATTTCCTCTGTTACACTGCGACTTCTTTCTTTTCTTTTTTCATGGAGATCATGGCGGGACAAAAAGTCAACCCAAGTTCCTCTTTTTTTATTTTCCAGGTGGAGAGATGCACTTTTGCATTGTTGGAGTCTGCAAAGGTTTGTATGGCAAGTGAAAAAACATGTGGGACAAAGTAGGGGCTATTTGTGTCCACACCATTCATTCTAAACACAAGAAGTCCACATCTCTGTCTTCATTTACAAACATACCCGGTTTCTCTTCTGGGGCTTTGGCTCAGTTACATTTGTCTCAGGATTTGTACCTTTAGTAAACATGGGCTATCTAAGGTGAATTTTCTGGGAAACTCACTCATGTGGAAAACACAGGACCTGATTTTCTAAAGGAGAAAAAGACACCACCCTCTCACAGTACCTCATTCAAGCAATATGTAAAAGGTGTGATATTTGGTGCTTTAAGGTCAGTGTCACATGATGATGCTGTTCACTCAGACCATGGTTGTCCTTCTATTAAAACTGTATTGATTTCTCTTCTAATGGTCTACAAAGGGTCAGAGTAAAGTTTATAGAAAGGAAAAAGCTATAATTTTACACTATATGGATCCAGTCCTTGTGTGAGTCCCTGCTATTATCAGTGTAGTATAAAATAGTATAAAAGTATAAAATAGAGTAATATTCAGAACTTCCTGTCTCTTTGTCTCTGTCTCAGTCTCTCTCTCTCTCTCTTACACACACACACACACACACACACATACTTGCTTTAATGTGTATGAATTCAACAACATTGTGAAGGCAGCCCGTATTACTGCAACTGAAAAGCTAACACCTTTGAGATTGAAAGAGATTAAAAATGTATGTCTGAGAGTGAAAAGGTGGACTTTCTGGTAAAAAGAGCTAAATAAAGTAAATATATAATGTGAAACAGCGTGAAGACACTAAAATGGTGTCAGAGTCAAAGGTGAGAGTAATTTCATCCCCTTTTCAAATGCTTTTAACAAAGAAAGGCAGGCAGATAGATAGACAGCGTGGTGTGAGGGTGTGTGTATTCATTCATGCATGCATGCACAAGTATACAGTATATCCGTGGAGGTGAGAAAACAAAAGGCAACCTGCTGCATTTAAAGATACTTTCAGGAGGGAGCGCACAGATCACCTGAGGCTCTTATCTCAGCAACACCTCTGGGCTCTGGGTGTGAGAGCTTTAATGTGCCTGCAGTCTCCATCCGGCTGCTGGATCAAGCTTTAAGAGACAGACACCTCAGGAGGGGGGGGGGGGGTATCCATATTCAAGGGTGTTTCTTTTTAATGGCTCAGGCTATTTTTCATCTATATTCTGTAGCATAAAAATTCCTGTGACTTGCACTTAGATCAGCTAAAACCCAGGCACCCAAAAATAATGATGTTGGACATTAATCACGGCTGAAGGGAGCTCCATTTCCTTTGACACGCAACAAGTACTGGCTTTTTGGAGCAGATTTGGGTTAAATGGCATTTTTAAAATGCTTTTCTTTGTTTATGTTTGGCCATGAATGTAATATTAGATGTTTGTTTGCTTTATACCCCTCCCGTCTGGTACTCGCACAAGGTTAAAACAAACATTAAGAACTGTTCTCTGACTGTATTTGGTCCAGAGGTGGTTTAGTTAACCTTTTCAGCAGAGACCAAGACCAACCACTGGTTGCCTAACATTTTACTGAAAGGGATCACAGAAGCAGTGCTTTTATGTTGTATGTAATTCAGTGCAAAGATATGATGGGTTGCTTTTAAGTCAAAGTCACAGAATATATAAAAAAAAAAAAACCTTATACATCAACAAACACTTCTCCAGTTTATCATCATATAAAACAGCAGTGACAGTTAAATGTGAAAAGCGATGTACTTGTTCCTCTGACTGCTCTCAGATCTCTGGGCTGATCATAAGAGCTGATGCTCTGATGCGAGAGTCTCTCTTCTCCCTGTTCTGTCTCAGCCTCCGGAGCACAGGAGCGCTGCTGCTCTCGCCTGCCCAGGGAGCATCTCCTGCTGCTGGGACACATTGTGCACCCGGCTGGGGGTCTGACCAAGAGATCACCACATCCTCCGGTTAGGCACAAATCCAAAAAACAAGAGCTGAAGCAAGGAGCTTAAAAAGTTGATGACAGTGACATAATAAAGTCCTGATGATAAATATTGCAGAAGCTAATGCGGCTCCACTGGGTTCAAACACAGTCTAAAAGGGGATTATTTAGGCCCTCAGTTTCCTAAAGTACAGCTATCTGTGAGGTTGACTCTCACATAATCATAAACCATATTTTAATAAGTCTAATTAAGCTTAAAAACAACAAGTAGCCTTTGAGATGTATGATTGACTAATTGATTTTTTGCTACAGCATACACAGGCCCTAAACAGCCACTTATACAGATACACATGACACTAGCCAAATACAATCACAAGAATAGAAATGTCAACCAAACAAAATCCAAAAGATAGCAATGAAAGACAAAGAGACACCACACTCTGCAGCATCACGATGACCACAGAGGGATGACAGGACAGCATACCCCGTGTTTGGGTTGAGGAGCTCGGGTCCTGGTTCTCCCCCATCACCTTCCTCCTCCTCTGGAGCACCATCAGCAGCTCTGGCTCCCCAACGTTTCGGCTGATTCTCCTCCTGGATGGCACTCTGCGGTGGTGCTGACGTTTCATGTTGTCCTGATTTGTTAGATGGTTAAAGATGTTTTAGTTTTCATTGTCAGTATAATGATAATACAAGGTACAGAGAAACCTGGATTTTAAATTATTACCAGCATCCCTTTCAACTCCAGAACAGCTGATTTTCTGTTTTCACTCCTCTGGTCCTGGAAGAGGATTTGGGATATGAAGAAAATGTCTTGTCAGAACAGTATCTCAGCTGGGTTATAATAAAAACAAAAAGCAAACAGAGGTATATAGATGACTGACCTTCCATGAGCTGTCATCCTCCTGTGAGCAGAGAAGGTGGACGGTACTTATCAGAGATTCTTATTTATTACTTCAGATTTTGTTGTTATGTACTTTAAGTTTTGTACTTTAAGTTCAACGTGTCGACAAAGTGCAGACACACACTAAGTCTTTGTAAATACAGTTTGTGTACCTGTACTCTCTTCATGGGCCTCAGGATGATGCCTTTCTTTATTCTGTCCATCATTTCATCCACAGCTTTCGCCTTTATGTCCAACAAGGGTGCTGGTTCTGAAAGATTAAAAATAAATTTACTCCACTCTATCACATTGTGGCTTATATACATAATAATCAAGGGAGACTCAACATTTCTCCTTCAAAGGTGGGAGAGGGAGACTCACTGTTTGGATCAACTTTACTGGCTCCATCTTTCCTCCTGCTCCTCAGGAAATCTTGAAAACTAGACACAGAGAGTGAAGTCACAGGCGTCAAACGATCATATTCAGTGGATCGGTGTTTTCATCTCACGATGTTTGATGTTAACCAAACCGACTTTGTTCTCCTGTGCTCTACTGTGGCTCCTAAATATGCATAAAGTCGTCATCTTTAAAACTTGTGCAACTAGGACTGTTGGCTGAAACTCCCTATCTGTTAAATGGCGGAGGAAGCTCTTAGTTAAACATACTTGACGACAGTAGTGGGAGGTGGAGGAGGAGGCGGTGGAGGAGGTGGTGGTGGTGGTGGTGGTGGTGGAGCTGGAGTGGATTCCACCCTTGGTTCATCAATTGTATCCTCCCTCTGTGTTTCTTGTAGCTGTTTCACTACAAAGGAAAACAGTAAAACTTTGCCTTAGATCATCAGTATCATAAACCAAGAGAGGATTAAATCAGGAAGAGCAACATCATATTGAAACAAATCAAATGAGACTAAGATGAACTTTGTAGCCGCAAGACAACTGAGAAAAGGGTTTTGCAGGAAGCACAGTGACTCAAAAATGTTTCTACTGTAACAGGCAGCGACAGGATGAATTGAAATAATCAGAAAAACCAAATCTGTGCAGTGAGATGGAGCTGAAGTGGGGTAAGCAAGTCGCAGCCACCACTCGTCATTAGGTCAAACATGCCTCTAAACATGCAGCAGCTCTTCTCAAGCTTCACCATCTTCCTATTTCTGCAATATTCTTCAAAATCACTGCCAACCTTGGCTTCAACATTCAGCCGTTCGACTCATGAAGCATGTTTTGCTAAGACGGATTTCTGAGGAGGGGCAGCTACCTTCTTCCTGCAGCTGCGTGACAGTGCTGTTGGCCTCACGCAGCTGAGTTTCCAAGGCCTTTCTCTCCTCCTCACTCTTCTCCAGCTGCTCTCTCAGCTTCTGCAGCTCAGAGAGGACGCTGCTCCCCTCCGCGGCGCTCTGACTCTGTGTTACCTGAACACAGACACGAGACAAACAGGGGTTTAAATGGAGAAAATAGACAACCATTTTCTCTCCAGCAACATGACACTCTGTTCCATCACATGCAAACACACCTTGTCCTGGTAGTAGCGCTGTATATCGCTCAGGGCTGTGCTGACACTTGCTATTTGTTCCAGCGCCTGCTGTAGCTGCAGGCCCATCTCTGAGCTCTGCACCGGCACCATGCTGTGCCCGTCGACTACCGTCTGCTGCACCAGCATCTGACAAGACAAACCAATTCTAGCTTCACCCTCTGACATCTTGAACACATCTTTACGATTATCAGCTTCTACGAAAATGGAGGAGAAATACATCAGTGACAGTGAACTGCAATTAGCGGCAAAATAAAGAGAGAGGCGACTGACTCGTTGTTCATTCTCTCGCCCCAGGAGGTTGTCACAATGCAGGGGAAATGTTTTCAAACCACTGTTCAACTGAACAATGACTTGGAAGCCTTGTTAGAATTACTCATCTGCTTCGCTGAAAGGTACTAACAATGAAAACAGGATGATTTAGCTGTGAGACAAAGCATCATTTTTCCTACATTATGATAAGTGGCTTGTAAGGAAAAAGTAAAAATGTCAGGCTTTGCCTTGATGCACTGGGAAAATTAGATTCTTTCTTCTGTGGTGTGACAATATGTACGCCAGTTATCGTTAATTATTGTGGTTCAGAGCTCATAAATGATCAGAGCGCTATAAACAAACGTTTTGTCACTCGTGATGTTTCATCCTATACATGGGTAAAATGTGGGTTCTGACCAAGATGAGAGCAGATAACTTTATTAATCTTAACATAGGGGAAGCAGTTTGTTTGACCATGCATTGTGACAAATAACAAAACTGACACAAGCGAGACAAGTCACAGGAGATAACAAGGACAGACACTGACACAACAGTGGCAACACAACAAACAGATATTGCAAGAGGACAGAGATTCAGCTCAGGAGTCAGCCACCAGATTTAAAAAAAAAGGTGTTTAATACAATCGATGAGGTCGTAAATAAAAAGCCGACCATGAGTGATGCAGTTGAAAATGTGACCAATAAAATAGTTGAAAAATATGAAAGAACACTTTGAGAAAATCAAGTATTTCTTTCTTATTCTTTCATATACTGTTTGCAGTCATTATTAGAGCAGTAGCTGGAAATACTGAACTCAGTTTTTTTTGATTGGCTCCCAAATTGCTGCAAAATTTTCTGATTATTTTTAATTTTCTGCACATTCAGCACATGTAACTGCTCAGCTGGAGTTCCTGTGGATTTTATCTGAATACCTGATGGTTTAAAATTTGTTTCAAATCAAAGCCATTTTAATGTTCCCAAGTAGATAATTCTTGTAATTTCATTGGCATATATATTTATAAAACAGGAACAGATTAATTTAAGGTAAGTTGCCTCCCAGAAATATAAGAATCACCATTAAAAACCAATCATGTGTGATCGGTGTGTAATTGTAGTCATTAAAACCCTTATTCTCAGAAACAATATGAAGGACATGACCTCGGTGTGCTCTGGGTTCATAAACCGTCACTCTGACAGGTTGTATGGAGGTTTTTTGGGAACAGGTCCTTCATCAGAGAATAGGAAGTGTGAAAAAACACGGTTTTCATTTCGGTATTTTTACTGTAAGGACAAACTGAAGCAGCAGCTTTGGTGAGCTCTCTATCAGAACAGGCAGCACGAGGCTCCGCGCTGCAAATTACACCGCTCTAATCTCTGGTGTCCCTTCAGCAGAGACCAATTTTCACACAGCAATTAGCACAATTATTTCATACACACAAACACACAGGCACGGCCGCACACAGCAACACAAAGAGACAAAGATACACACACACACACACAAAAAAACAAAAAAAAAACAAAAAAAAAACCTCCAAATTGTTTCCTGTTTGAGGCCCTGCATCATTATACCACCATGCATCACAGAGAAGAGGTGTGAATGGTTGGTGTTTTCAAAACACATGAAAACAGACAAATAGTAGTGCATACAAGAGGCATTCAGCTCAGGGGGGTCTTTTACCATGAATTGAGAGTAAAGGGGCTGAATTGTGTGAACAGTTGGGGGTCCTTTTCACAGGTAAGGACCCCTGCAAGGCAGCCCATTGTGCGCCTGTCCGGTAAATGGAGGACACTGTGCACAAAGGCGACAATTGCTATATGCTCGGCAAAACATAAAGGTGTCAGGCAAAGACAGGTTGTGCTTAAAGACCACTATTCTCCTTCGGCAGCAGTGATGACCACTAATTATGGGGAAGGGAGGGGCTAAATGGGAAGGGAAGGGAACAGAGAGACGTTTTTTGAAAGAAAAGGCCTTCATTATAGGAGCAGGTGGGGCAGCAAAAAACTGTGGTCTGTGTGTGTGAGTGTGTGTGTGTGTGTGTGTGTGTGTGTGTTTGGGTATGTGGATGTTAAGCGAACTGGTGTTTTTTCCTGCATGTGTACGAGTGTGTTTCTGCCTTTGTCTTGTTTGTGTGAATGCCTCGCCTCACACAGAGAGAGCCCGGGTTTGACCAAAGTGTCATCGGTGTGAAAACAGAGAATGGAGACCCCTTCTCCTGTCCCGCCACATCAGCTGCTCTCTGACAGAGGAAGTGTGTGCCCCCCCCCCCCCCCCCCCCCCCACCTTCCACCCTCACCACCACCTCCACCCACCCACTGCCAAGTGTCCGTCTGTTCGCCGTAGCTGCCCGAAGGTCAGCGCTAACACTCCTGCTCCCTTCCTGTGGCACGACCTGTCACCCTCAGTATATATAGGTGTGAATGTATGACAAAATGTTTCATGCCATGCTGGAAACACACACGCACACACAAGCGACGCACACACATGTGCATGCCACGCGCTCAGACCTGGTGGGCAAAGACTTCAGCGTGCTGCCGGAGGCCCTCCTCCAACTCCAGTCTCTGAGACATCTCTGTGAACTCCTCTGTGACAAGCTGGGAGACTGTGCAAACACACACACACACACACACACACACACACACACACACACACAGAAATAAAAAATAAAGTGGCATTTATGATCTTATTCACAGCATTCATGATGTTTTTGGTGCTGAAATGATCAGTTGCTTAATAGATTTGATAACTGATTGATCATGTTATGTCATTTGTGCAGTAAAGAGGCCACATCATTGGTCATATTATGAGGATTTGCTGTTTTTCTCTGTTAAATGCAAAACTCTGCATCAAAGTCTCACTTTACCCAAATTACAGTGACAATTACAACAATGATACTTAAAAGAATTGAGGCAAAACCCCAGAAAATACAACTAAATGTTTTTGTATGAATAGATATCACTAAACGTAAAAGACAATATATTTTTGTTGTTTTGTAATTTGGGTGAACTGACCCTTTAAGATTTTGACTTAGTGGACGAAATAAGAAATGGGAACAAGGAAAGATGCCACCTCGAGGTTGGGAACTTGTGAAGGGGATTTTTTCTATATTAAATGATTCATAATAACAACAGTAATTTGTTACAGCACCGGTGTGATGAGGACTTACCTCGTTTGAGTTTATTCATGGTCTTGCTCTGTTTGTTCATTTTCCTCAGTATGGCCTCTTTCTCCTCAACCTCCAGAGCTAGCTGCGATAAAATGTCTGTGATAAGGCACATTGGTATACACACACACACACACACACACACACACACACACACACAGTGATGTACCTGCCCTCTGAGTTGGTCCTGCTGTTTGGTCAGATGCTCTACTTCTTGTTCCAGCTGCAGCTTCTCGGCCAGCAGACCGTCCACTGACGCCTGCAGCTCTGACACACAGACAGGAAGAAGCTTGTGACGAGTTATAGATCTCAGCACCGATCACCGAATTCCAATAAATAATCAAAACACAACTCATCTAAATCTGGGAAACCCGAAATGATCCTTATTCCAGTGCAGCTGTGATGATGATGATGATGATCTGATTATGGATGATCAAGGTCCATCTTTATTCATAATATATTTATAATAACATTCCCTTCATAAACCTTGGGTGAAAGTCATAGTTACAGTCATACAGCAGTGGGTTGTATCTTCATGATCACACGGACGTCTGCTCTCTTCCAACACAGATGAAATGTTTTTACGATGCTTTTTAATTAACCCTAAAGTTTGCATGGGAAAAATCCTGAAGTACAGGTAGGGCTCAGAGTAACACTAAACTATGTCAGCCTGATTATAAATACATGAATTTAGTCCTTCAGCTAATTGGCAGAACTGGTAATGTTTAATATATCATGATGGTTATTATGGGACATCAGGTACAACAGCAGCTAAAGTGCCTCTTATTTTGAAGGTTATTATTACTACTTATATTCCTAGTTCTATATCCTGTCATTGCTCGTGTTCAATAGTTTCCAGTTCAGTTAACCAGTTTTTATAATCCAGGTTATGTTTTAATTTTGAAACAAGTGAATTTACATCATGAGTAGTTTTGGCCAACCTGCGATCTTGGCCTGGCTCTCCAGCAGCAGCGTCTCCTCACCGCCTCTGTCCTCACCAAGATCCACCACATCACCATTCACTGTGGGGTCAGTCTCTGGGTCAAAGGTCAAATCAGCCAGGTTTTCAGGCAGCTCGGCGATGAGCGGCATCAGCATCTGGCTCCTCCTCTTCAAGGCTTTGTTCTCCTTGGTCACCTAGGCAACAGAGGAGGTGATGGTGAGAGTGGAGGTCCATGCTGTTGGTGTTATTTTATTTTATAAGTATAAAAATGACAGACAGAGGTAAGGTGAGGACAGGGGATATCACCTGATCTACAGTATGCAAAGCTACTTTACACAAGAGCTCCGTAAGATTGGAGGACTGGTTAGGGAAGAAAAAAAGGTGGAAATAGGGGAGGAAAGCACAGGAAAGGAGACAGAAAAGGAAAAGATCTAAAAGAAGTATAGGAAACAAGAATGACTTAGGACAGACATAAACATAAACAGACAAGGAAAGGAAAGAAAAGGAAAAGAAAGGAAAGGAAAGGAAAGGAAAGGAAAGGAAAGGAAAGGCTTACCTTGACAGCCAGCACTTCAGCGCTCTCCCTACAGGATCGTTCAATCTGGAACTGGAGCTCCAATACATTGATCTCTTTCAGGAGCTGATTGGAGACTGGAGACGAAGGTTGTTAGTCATGGTTCTCTCAGAGAAGTGTAAAGGAGAGGAGGGATTTGAATTTGAAATTGCACAGAATCATCTTAAAACGTATTTGTTTTATCTTCCTTTCTCCTTTTCATCTTTCTACTGACAAGTTTCTACTGCAGATTGTCCATAGGTGTGAATTTTAATCTGAGTCTACATGATGGTGTGACTGAAGAAGGTGAACAGAATGAAAGCAGGCTCTGAATCTCACCTTCCTCCAGCTCAGACAGTCTCTGATTGGCTTCATCTCTCTGCTTTTCCAGGAACTCATACTAACATTCAACCAAAGACGAAGAAACACAGGAGACAAGGATCAATTCATACCAACAACCTGGTGTGTTTGATTTTACTCACATTTTATTCTATTCTATTTTATTATTATTTTATCATTTCTTTCTTTTTCCTTCTTCTGTTTTTCCTTTAAAGTGTAACTTGAGACAGGAAATGTTATGGCTTTTGTGTTGAAGTCAGAGAAATAACAGTCCGTCTACTAGAGCAGGATATTTAGTGTTTCCTCCCATGCTGATTGTCTCTAATGCAATTACAAAGTGGCACTAATTAACAAATAATTTACTCCCTGTCATCATCAGTGCTACCTGAACGTCTCCTTCATCTTCAGAAGACAAACCGCTCTCTCCATCAGACTCTGTGGGAAACAGAAAATCATTTTATCTCGTCAACAGAAAACAGGGGGGTGGTAAACGAAAATCCTCACACCCTGTCAGCGTGACTGCAAGAGGAACTTCAGGCCATCTGAAGGAGGTCAGCCAGAGGTATACAGGAAGTGAAATTGCAGACGGATCACGAATAAACCTTTCACTTTCAGTGGATTCAGACTTAAAGCAATTATTTGGCATTTTAGGAAACACAATAAATTACTTTCTTGCCAAAAGTGGGAGATTGAAAAGTAGGATTTTGTAGGAATGAACGGAACAAACAAGATATAAGATGTTGATTAATGACCTTTAGAGCTCCTAGTTGGTGGATTTTATAACTTAAACCAGAGCCAGACTAGCTGGTTACCCCTGTGTCCACTCTTTGTATTAAGCTAAACAATGCAACTCAACCTGGTTGGAGATTCAGCTTTGTTAAGATAGCAGCAATAAACATAGCATTTTTCACATATGCAGTACTGAAGCCCAAGACCTGTAAACCCACTTTGATGCATTGAGTTCCCCTTTAAATCAAACAGATTAAAATGTGTGTTCAAACAATCTAATTAAGACTGAATGTTCAACATTTACATAGAATTATTTATTTAGAATTATAAATCTGCTTTTAAAATTGAACAACTGCTCAAAATAAAGCATTTATTGTGAATGAAAGGAATATCGACCTTGATCATTCAAGAAACATGAAGCTGTAAACACAAGTGTTGAGCTAAAAACCCCTTTAATGTTTTACTTTGGTCACAGTAGCTCACCACCAGTAAAAAACACGACTTATTCAGATACTGCAAAGTCTTTTTGAAACTGCAGTAGCCATCATGTGACTAAAATAAGTAACGCAGCCACAGTGTATCAAGTCTTACCTGCAGCTGCACTCTCCTCATCTTGGACCCACATCCTGCCGTCTGCGTGCTTTTCAAGTTTTTATCTCCTCAGTAAACTAAACTAAGATGCACATTCCAGCACAAACAAAACCCTGCTTTCTCTCTGAGCAGCACTCGCCTAACTATGAAGGAAGCAAGTGAGAATTTCTGCTTAAACCCTCCCCCACTGCAACGATTTCAAAAAAAGGAACTTTTTCCTTATGGTCAAAGGGCCGTCTTAATCATCATCATCCAGTGTGGATTTACAGCTACATGAGAGAGTTTTTATGCTTTTTTTTTTTTGCAGCCTTTTTGCTCTTGATGTTACAAGTAAATTAGAGGAAGTGTGTGAACTTTTCCCCCCTTTGCATATACAGTGAAAAGGGGAAAATGTAGCCTCTGTCTATTCATGTGGTCTCTGAGGGACGACACTGTCTCCCTGCCACAAGATCAATGTCACTCAAGCAGCCACGGCCCGGCAAAGCTGCTTTTATTCCTCTATTAGCATGTGTGCTTAGAGTTCACGACCTCTGAAACATCACACACCTGCCATGGGAACCAAATTCTGGGTGATTTCTAGAAGCACACTGAGAACTTGTAGGTTAACCTAAGCTTATTTAACTTTGATTTCACTTCCCTGGAGCTCCAGGCCTGTGGGGTTCGGTGTGTCAGGGTAAAAAAGAAGATAAAGAAGGATGATGTTGGTGTTATTCTGTATTTTTATGACTATCAACCGATCCAATGACTGTCACTCCATCCCTCAATACTCTCTTCTTTCCCTACCCTGTGTGTGGGACACATTTCCTAGCCCACAGCTGGGCTTTTGTAGTTTTTAGCAATCATTACACAAACAGGAATAAATTGTGCATTTACTGGGGACTACTTGCAACTGTGGATGAATACACATTTGGGCTCTAGTGTTTACATTAGCAGAACAGTGTATGTATTACGAAATCAAAATAAACAGCGCCCGTGATTGCAATTAAGGAAAATGTAATGCTGACTAGGCTATATTCAAGGACAATGTTTTTTTTAATCTTTTGTCTGTGTTCATCTCGAGTGAATAAAGCCTTTTCTTTCGGTGGATAGAGGCTGCACAAGCACAGAAACCCCACATGTTGTTAGTTGGCATTTAAAGACAGGGACAACAACCTGAGACCTCGATGGGATAAATTAAATCTTTCTAGATAATTTCAAGCGTTTGAAAAGTTTGTTCCAAGCAGAGGATTTAATGTAGTTAAGCCCTACTTTAAAATATAGGCGCCACTATGGTTGCAATTAACACTTATCACTGTTATCATGAATGAAACAGAGTCAAACAATGCTGGCTTGTGAAATAACTTCACAAACATTATTTTAATGTCCACAAACATTACAAAAATGTCCACATGGTGCTTTAGGGTTATCTTTAAAACTCAGAAATGACTTTCAAACATTTCGCGCTGAAACATGCCAGTGTTTGATGGCGGCCTTGGAAAAGTGCTTTTTAAATTCCAAAAGATATTGGCTGCAAGATTTCTTTATTTCCAAAACAAACATGGGACAATGAACATGTCTAATGATTCCTGGTGAAATCATCAAAAAGCCTCATTGAAAATTTGACGCTCTTAAATCCCCCTCAATGCACAAGCGGATGGCCTGTTCGGCCGAACGATGAAAAGCTGCTGTGAGTCATGGCGGTGACGTCCTTGTGATTTAATGAGTCTTTTCTCTCAGTGTGTTGCTCTCTTTACAGGCACCACCTGAGCACCAAAGCCTCCTCCAGCCTGTCACCCTGACCTTTACTAATGATTCTTCACCATGTTAATAAAGGTGAAATTGTCACTTAACATTAGTCGTTGTCTGGTGTTTCTTGCAGTGGGCGACATTGTCAGAAAACTTGGTCCTCATTAGAACTGCGTCTTTAAATTCTGGTTAAATAGAGACACATTAGAAAGGCAGTAGTTTTTTTTTTTCGTTTTTTTTTTTTGTCAATCAAAAAGACTAAACAAAGCTGAGTTTTGGTTTCAGTGGGCCTTTGACCTTTTTAACACTCCTTTTGTTTCATTTGAAGATTGAATTACTCTGTGATGACTTTATTTTGACAGCTCTTGTATTAATCAAAAACACACACGTTTCATAATTAATATACCCACAATATTATCTTATAATACAGACATTATTCGCATCTTTTTAGCATTTAGAAGCAGTAGATAAGCATTTAATAAATATTTTATAACACCCAAAAGAGTAGCAGATAAAGCATTTATTAATGTATTAACAACTGTATCTGCCCCTGTGGGCTTCCATCACTGGAGGCTGATATATATGAATGGATGATGCTTGACAATGTAGTAAAGCAGATGTAATAATGTTTATATGTTTTCATGGGGAAAGTTATATTTGCTGATGTTACATTATACAGTAAGTTAATAAACATTTTAAATGCCCTTATATGGGCTCCCAACAATATTAGTGTGTTATAAACCATTTATAAACCTTCAAGTTTATGCACACTGCACTGTAATTACCACGCCACAGCTTCCAGTATTTTTGTAGCTTCTTTATTATATTTAAATGTGATCCCTTAACAACCCTACCACAATTTAATTCCTGACTGTGAAATTGAAAATAAAAATATCTGAATGTTGAGGAAATAAACTCTAGATCCTGGTGCTTCTATTGCCCTGGTTGTCAGTAGCCTGTGAGTTACACCTGAAAGCAGCCTATATTAAAATCTTTAAATATTAACTTTTTCGTTCGTTCATTACTGAATTCTGCACTTCTGCACTCTGTCATGGATTGAAAGCTAAGCACTGTATTGTAATAAAGTAGAATAATACGCCACAGTCATGGTTTCATATGATAGAAATAATAACATTTACTCTATATGCTACATGTGCTGCAGCATGTAGAAGACATGTCTGATGAGGAAAAGCTGTTTTTATTTTTATTTTTTTAGGCTGCAACTGGAGCCATAAGGTTGAGGGTCTTCAAAATAAAAGTCTCAGCCAACAGGAAGTCAGTGGTTAACGCAGGAAAAACATGTTAACAGGATGCCTGCAGCGTTTGTTGCTCAGAGGTGGATTGATTGAGCAAGTCAAAAAGCTGTTGTCAGAAGTGGGATTCGAACCCACGCCTCCAGAGGAGACTGCGACCTGAACGCAGCGCCTTAGACCGCTCGGCCATCCTGACGTTGTGGCGTCATGACGTCACATACCACTATAAAGAGTGATGTGTAAACCAGGCCTGTGAGCTATGAAGACATGTTTTTTTATCTGTTGATATTATCACCGTTCAAAGAAAAACTACTGGAGTATTTTTGAAAAGGACTTAGCTGCTTCACACTATAACATTTTCATGTGATAGTCAACAAACCTGCTCTCGTCTCTCCATGTTTCTGTCAGCGTCGAGCTCCTTCAACTGTTTCCTGTCACATCCTGCACAAAATTCAACTTTATCTTCATTTTTTTTTTTTAACATGTGCAAGCTTCCTTAAAACCCCCACATCCGGTTTCATTTACGGTTCCCCTTAAACCATGTCAGGAAAAATCTTCTTACCACAAACTGTTCATCGGTTTGCTTCTGCAGCTCAGTGAAACACAGGAGGTCAAAGAAATTGAAATTGTAATATTTACTCTGCAGCTAAAGTTGTGTGTTAGGAATCTGAGATGGATGATAAAATATTTGTCATTACTTTTACTGTTAGTAAGCATTTTTTTTAGAGTTATTTATTCACTTTGCTAAATGGGTTTTGTTGCCTCCTTAAAATAATTGTGTGTTGCACTTTAGACACTTTAGCAGCAACAGTATTCAGTCTAAGATGTTTACATTTGGTGAGTAGACACACATTAGTGAGCGAAAGTCCATAATATAGACATTAAAAAGCATTATGATGTAAGTATACAGTCAAATAAGAATAGGAAAAAGAATAAAGGGTAAATAAAGAAATAATACAAAGCTGCAATGTGGGGTAGAATAGGAATAAACGCCTGATTTTTAATGTTATAATTGTATCAATAGAGTGTTAAAGGGTTTGTCGTATGCAGGTTGTAGTATATTGTTGTTAATTTTAATTAATCAGGTAGTTTCCACTGAGATAAAAAGGGAGACATTGGCATGGTAACAGACAGGCAGGAGAGCATGAAACAATAGTAAAGACCCAATTAAAAGACACTGGCACTGTCTGACTAAGAATTTCTCTTCTCTTAATGTTAACTGTGCTTTACAGCCTTTAAGAGTTAAGTTTTCCTACTTAATAGCTGAGATCATAACATTTTTTTTTCTCCCAAACTCTGCAGGAGCACTGGAGGACTGTCAAAAAAAAAAAAAAAAAAAAAAACCTGGTTTATTTTCAGTCTTTGGCCTCTCTCGCCTTTTTTACTTATCCACCGTGATGGCTCAGACACCACGCATGCTTTTCATCCTGAAAATTTCAATCCTGGCAACCCCTCCCTCATTTGCATCCACACATGTTGTTGTTAAAGCAGAGGCCTAATGAAGCTGAATGGACTGATTTGGGATGTGACACCGCAGCAGCATCAGACTGTTTAATACTTGGAGCAGAATCGCACCGAGGTGTCAGATCATTGGGATTTAACGCTATTGAGCTGATGTGTTTTTGAGCACATGACAAACAGGGGAAGGTTATGATTATCTGCTGCGTAAACCTACAGCGGTTTGTGTGTGAAATGAGCAGAAATCTGAGTAAGGGAGGAAGATTATGAGAGAGAGAGCGACATAAATACACACACAAACACACACTCACCTGCTCCGGCTCTGGCCTACTCAGCACTAATGACTGTGTGATTGGATTATCCAGGCTTTTAGCAGCACCACAGCTGCAGCTGACAGAGACGCTAACCTGCAAAGGTCAAGCCTGGGTCAACATGAGGTCAGCGGGGCCGTGAACTTTGCAGAAGACGAGACCTCGGGCAGGAGATAAGAGGAGGCAGGGAATGAAAGACAGGAGGGGTGTTTTTAGCAGGATGGTGACAGACAGATTCGATTTCTGGGAATTCAGAGAAGGGGATGCTGAAAACAGCGAGAGAGGAGGGGTAGGAACGCTAGTATGTTCGGAGGAGGGAGACGGGATGCGTTGTGACAGAAGAGCCTTGCAGACACTGCTGGCCTCCTGGTGACTCCACTGTACACTAGAAACACAAACAAACAGGGCCGCCGCTGCTGCCGCCGGCTCCATCATCTTTAATGTGAGACTCTCCTTTTTCTCCCTCTCACTTTCCCCCCCTCTCCATCATAAAAGCCGTGTCCGAGCCATTACATTTTGTCCAAACAAACACCAACACTTTTTTTTTTTTTGTGTTTGCCTCCAAACAGAAGCATATCATTTTCCGTGACCCCAAACTATCCTTTAATTTTTATAAGCGCTTAATGGGATATTTAATATGTAGGCCGTGTTTACCACTTGATATTATATCACCATGCAGCCACAGCTTTAAACTGCATTCATGTTACTCGCTACTACACTGTTGCAGGAGACACACGTGAATATTTGAGGCTGCAGGTGTGAATGAATATCTGACTGTGTGCTTGCTGAGAATAGCAGCCAATGAGTCAATTCCCTGCGGGGGATTTGTCTCTGCATTAGTTTAGACCAGAGGATGACGACCGAGTCTATTGGAGTGAGTAAATGACAATATTCTCCTGTGATTAGTTTCAGCGCACATTACACACAAACGCCGGCAGATTCACACGCAGGCCCACTGAACTGAGGGAGAACATTCACCAAATGTGTACCGGCTACTGTGGCTATTGATCATGATGCAAGCTTTACAGTCATTACAGGTTCAGCAGGTCAATACGTGCAACTCCAAAAAAAACAAGTCACATCCAGAGTAGAGATAAATTATGTAAACACAGGCAATCATATGGATTTGTATGGAATTTTGTACATTTATTGTCCTTTGTACTTTTCTGTTTTCTGTGCCCATTTTCTAACCAAATGATCCTCTAAAGTTGCACGTTTAAAGAAAATGTGTTGTCTATTATCCCCACATTGTTCTGCTCTTATAGTATACAGCTGGGTATTGAACCTCAGTCTATTTTGTTCTAAATATGATGTGATTTATCAGAAAAAGTGCTGATTCACTGCTGTGAATCCATGTGGGTTTTTCTTTTAATCTTAACACTGCCACATTTTGCATTTTTAGACAGTTTTTATCTGTGTGTTAAAGAATTTTCATGTTTTTTATTTTGTTTGTTTTTTTTGCCAAGCTGCTTGCCTCACATCACATTTTGTGGTACAAAGAAAGTATTTTGAACTAAGTTGAATTAAATAATTTGGGACTGTATTTAATGTAGACAAAACCCTTGTATTGCTGCTTCATGTTGAGACTAAATAAAATTTTAAAATATGAGAAGTTTCTCTTATTTTATTAAAAAGAAAAAAGAAAATTAAAAAAAATATTATTTATTTATTTATTTATTTTAAAAAAATTGAATTAAAAATGATTCATATTGCTCAAGTTATGTTAAAAAAAAAGAAACTTAGGTATCATATCATCTCTGGTATAAAAATATCCAGACCTACTTGATATGTTTGATGGATGAATACAGGAAATAACAAATTACAATATAGTTTAACAGTACAGTTAAACCTGATTCCTCTAATTACAGTATATAATAAATCAATGATGTATATTTTTACTTTTTTATTTGTTTGACTACTTTGTCGGCCACCTGTAAAACTGACCTGTACCAAACTGCATGAAAACTTGGATTGACTGATGCATTTCATATTGCACTTTAAAAAGAAAGTGCAATATGCAGCCTCTATGACGGAGTAATTGTAGATGGCCCTCTGTAAACTCAGACTTCAGAGTCCAGCATGTTAAGGCTGCATGTGTGTGTTCCCTGACCGAAGCTGGTTGTTTTTACTCTCTGAGCTCTGTAGGTGTCGCTATAACTCTGTCATCTGCCACCTGTTGCTCTGCCTCATTTCTTCTATAAGGCCTCTCTGCTCAGCTCTAAACCCTCAGACTGCAGGGGGAAAAAAACTCTGAACTCGGAGTTTGAACAGAAAATTAAATTAGATACTGTGCAAATGAATGAAATGAAATGAAAAAATCCAAGTTATTACCATTTTGTATCTGAAAAAGGAAGGTACACAATTAGCAATATTGGCAGAAATGTGCTTACTGTAAAATCTGCACAGTGCCTTTGCTACCTCAGTAATGTGTTATTCACTTGTGTTTATTATTGTGGGGGCAAAGAAATAATCTGTGGATTCTGCTATTTATTTCTTGGTATTTCCTGTTTTGTCCAACACCTGCTGAAGGGAAGTTTTTCATGTGTGTACCTCTGTTCTGTCTTTTCTGCTCGTGCCGGACTACATGCAAAGTCTGGAAGCAAAAAAAAAAAAAAAAAACACTTCAGCCTCTATGTGCCCAACAAAATCCCAGACACACTGTCAGTGTCCTCCGTGGTTGGCTTTTGCCTCGTCTCCTGTAGTGGCAGCTACATCACCATCTCACAGTGATGATGTCAGAGGGGAAGCCGTCTGCTAAACCCGGCACAAAGTGGCACAGACGGTCGATCACCGTCTCCGGGTCATGACAGGAGAGGAAGCAGGGTGTCTGGTCATGGTGGGCACACAGTGGCACTGTCTGCAGCTGAACACTGAACACACACACACACACACACACACTGAAGTTCATACAGATGCATGCATTCACACACACACACACACACACACACACACACACAGTCAGCAGACTCTGGCCTGGTTGATACTGATAGAGGCGTCTGTCTGTCTGGACAGGATTTATTTGTGAAAGTGTTAAACAGGAAGAATTAGCATCATTTTCATGTTATGGAAAATGATTTTATCACCTCTCTCTCTGTGTTTTGTCACATCATCTTGTCTGCTGATTATTTTGTTTCAAAAAAAAAAACCTCAGAGCCAGTTTGTTCCCATGTCAGAGCCGGACATCACTTCACAACAATTACCTGTTTGTTCTAAACACTCATTTATTTCTCCTAAATTCCTTTTTTTAAATTCAATGATAATATATATTCTCTTTAAATGGCTTCCAAATTTCTATTGCAACCTTTTTTTTTTTTTTAAACCACAAAAGCTAAAATCTGAATGAGATGTAAAATATTAAAAATATCAAAATAACAGAATGTTATTTTTAGCTTCTTGAATAAAATGTATAGAAATAAAATTAAATGTATAAACACAGCCTGCTTTAAACAACTCGACAATAAAAAAAAATAAATAAATACTGAGATACATCTTTCTCTCATGGTCTAGTTCAGCTCATACTGAGTCATAAAGAAGTTTCTGCAGACGGTTACGCTCCAATGGCAGAAGAATTCAAGTATTCAGGTTCTTTACTGAAGGATATTTTTAACTCAGTCCACCGTTGGCCGTTGCTCCACCTGCAGTGGCTGATGGAGGTTTTTCCAGGTTAACTTGGTTTTGATTCCATATTTTTTGTTTTAGATTTTATGTAATTCTGGTTTGATGCTTTTCTTGTCAGTTTTATCCGTTATTGTCAGCCCTGTGAGTTTTACATTTGTACAGGGTGCCTATGTAAAAGAGAGCAAACTGCTCTCACTGGACCTCCCTGTATAAATAAAGGTGGAATGAATGAATGGAAGCAAAAGTGGTAAAGGAATAAAAAAAAAAAAAGTCTTTAATTCAAATCTGTGTTCCATTAAAGTAATGTCTGTGGTATGTAGCAAAGTATTGAAAGAATTATTTTTAAGTAAAGTAAATATGAATAATATTTTATTTACACCCCCTTTATCTAAATTTTAATTCCAAATTCAATTTTATATTATTGGATTATTATTACTGATGCAATAATTTGTTTAAAAATCCAGCAGCATTTAATTGTGCAGCATTCACTGTCTGGCATCTTAATCTATAAAATATGCAATTTTATAAACTCAGATATTTTTTTAAACATTTAAATCTGCTGAGTAAATAATAACAAAGTAGTAAAAGAACATTTTCCTTTGTAACATAGTGGAAAGTATTATATGTCAGTAAATGGAAATACCCTGTATATATATATATATATAGATAGGAAAAAACATTGATTTTAAAAGTATCCACCAATCACTCTCGGTTCATCTGACATATTTATCTGCAACAAGTGATTTTCCTCAAAGGTCGTAGACTGTCAAAGACAAAAGCTTTGTGTTGGAATGATGCTCTTATTATGAAAATCCTTGAAATAAACCTGGACACACAGGGGTACAGGGAGATGGGATGACACCAGACAGACACGCAAACCTGAAAAGAGTCTGTATTCCTCACTAAAGCCACACCCATCCCCTCCCCGTCTATTCCTCTCTCTATCTCTCCATCATACCATCACTCCTCCCTCTTCGCGTACATTCTTACCAAAACACCTCTCTATCATCCCTGCATATGTCACACTTGCTGTTTCTCTTCTCGTTTGAGCTTGCCTGAAATCTGTTTTTCATCCTTACCTTTCATTTCCTGTCTCTCATTTTCTTTCTTTTCCTTTTTACATCAGTTTGTCCTTGTTTTCCTCTTTTCTTTTCCTCTTTTCCATATTTCCAACTTTTCTCTCCCCATAAAAACGAGTATTTACAGCTTGTTCTCCCTCAAACTCTAATATTTCCATCCTCCTCCTCCCTCCTGCGCCAGCCCCTCCTCACTCAGACTTCTTCTTCTCCTCTTCATCGCCATTTCCCCTCCCACTGTCTCCCTCCAACTCCAAACTGCTCCCCATCCTTTCCTTTTTTCCCACCTCAGTCTTTATTCACTCTTCATCTTTTTTCCTACCTCTTTTCCTCTCCCTCCTCCTCAACCCCTCTGTGCAGCTGGTGGGGCCCTTCCATTAGTCCTGACATGCAGAGGCACTGATTCTGTAAAGGTCGTGACCTCTCGCAGCGGGCTTCGCCAGGGCTTAGTCCTACACACTCACACATCTGCCTGCCCCAGGATGCCCACTGCGTGCATAACTCACCCTTTACACACACACACACATATATAGACAGACATACACAAAGTGACACAAAAATGCACAAATGTGGACACACACACACACACACACACACACATGCACGTATGCTCAGGTTCACACACAGACAACTCCAGCCTGCTTTCATCATGCTGACTTAACCCCTCCCTGAATAGCACCAACTGACTGCACAGCTGCTGTGGTTGTATGTATGTGTGTGTGTGTGTGTGTGTGTGTGTGTGTGTGTGTGTGTGTGTGTGTGTGAGAGAGAGAGAGAGAGAGAGTGTGAGTCAGATGTGCAGTGGAAGAAATCCTGCTTAATTGGACTGCTGCAGGCTTGGGAAAGACCCACAGCCACTCTCTACACTACTCTCTACTCTCTCTCTCTCTCTCTCTCTCTCTCTTCCTCTCTCTCTCTTTTTGTCAGTCGCTGCAGTCCACCTGTCCTCACATTATCCTGCGTTTCTGTGATCCGCAGAGGCAGTTGTACGGCACACTGCTGGGCTGCAGTGAGCGCAGGTGTGCTTCAGGAATGCATTCAAATGTTACAAAGAAGAAGCTCAGAGGCAAATTACTGATCATCATCATCCAGCGTTTACGACATCAGCAAACAGGCGTTAATATCTAAGCTCCTTATGAAGTGTGGCTGGGAGCTGTGTCCTTCCACAAGCACAGGATGAGTTTCAAAATATCAGTTTGTTTTATGGCCCTTGTCACCTTTGAAAACTGATGTCAACAAGTCTAAGAAACAAATTTTTGGCCGGTACCATGCTTCCAACGAAGGTGTGATGCCTAAAAAAGTTATTATGTAGAGAAAGTGGATCCGCTTCACTGTGTTTTCAATGTAATTTTGGTAAAATGTTGAAATAATTTGTGCTCAAATTGCTTGATTTTAATGTTTACATACTGTATAGTCTTTGTGAAACCACATTTTGCATTTAATGTAAAGTAATTACCTCTTTAATTTCAACTGAATGTACTGGTAGACTGAATAAAACTACATTAAAATAATATAAAAAACACCAATATGTTGTCTTTTATCCCTACTGACATAATTTATCATAAATAATTCTACGTTGATTATTTTAAAACTGAAAATTCACATTGTGTTCATACCTGATTTTATGTTACATTTGTGAAAAGAAAATGATAATAATGCAGCATATGTACAATGTGTTCCAATTTATAAATACATTTATAAGTACGACTGCAATGTTGCTCATAGGCACAGTTATTTCTATTAAATTTCATAAATGTGTATTTATTCCTTAAAGTGCTTTAACAAGAAGTGAATTAAAGGACAAGTTATAATCAAGTTCAAATTTCATTTTTAGTCATATAATTTTGTTCTCGAGTCACAAGTTATTCATAAACACTAAGCTGATGCCATCAGACACTAATAATTGTAAATCAAAGTTGATGATCAGCCTTGAATCATCTAAATAAAGTGTGATTAGAAAATATGTAATGATGTGATGATTAACATGACAGAAAACTTAAACTGTTCTATAAAAAGTCTTGAACACTGGGTTTCCTGGGTTTTAACATATGTGCACATTGCTATTACATCCTTGACGCATAAAGCTCCTGCTGTTTGTGAATGAAACCTGCCGACTCTGCAGATTTCTTGACTGAAAGCAAATTTCCCTCCACAGTCTTGCCTCTTCCCGCCCCCTTTTTTTTCTCCCAGTGTATATCTTCATCTCATTTTACTACTGTTTTCATCCACTGAACATCCCCTTCCTCAGCTTTCCTCTTTCATCTCAGTCATCTCTCCCCTCCTTGTTTTCTCCTCTTCTGCCCTTTCCCTCTACCTTCTTCCCCCATTTTCTCTCCCCTCTCTTCCCTCCTCCCACCCTGAGGCCATCGCTGCTCACTGTAACTGGCAACTTTGCTTCTCTCCCCTATTGTGGTGGTGACAAAGGGGGCCGGTGCCCTCTCGCAGGCTATGTTACAGGCTGTCACATGAGGCGGACACTCTGGGACGGCCCCGCGTTATCTGCTGTGACAACTCAGATTACTTCCACAGCCTCCCATCTGATCAGCACATCCAATTCAATTAGTGGCAATTAGTCCTGGTCCTACCCCCGCTCTTCCTCCTCCTCCACCCTCCTCACCAGCACGCTGTGTCTCTCCAAAAAAGCAAAGCTGCCGAGCTTTGAGCAACTCGCTCAACTTGGCAGGCTGGCTGGTGAACAACTTTGGAGCGACTTGTAGCCCCCCCCCACCCTCCCTTCGTCCTCCAATTACCCTCACACACACACACAATGACTCATTCACACATTCATACTCATATGCACCGCCAGAGCACATATTCAAAGTGACACATGACATAGAAAGCACAGCTTTCTGCACATAAACTCCCACAGATCCAATTCGGGAGCAACACACAGGCATGTACTTGAATGCAACACACAATCTGCACCTGAATAAGTACAGAAACACACAACATCAGAGTGGCAATAATTGATATTTTTATATTAACAATGGATTTAATGACACTTAATGAAAAACCCATGAAGAATAATCACCAGCAGGCATCTGTTTTTAGCAAAAAAGCTGTAAAACACCACTGTACGCTAGTTGCTCGCTTAGCATTTAGCAGCTAAAGAGTCGGATATTTCTTTCAGAATCTGGTAGAGACCAAAACGGAGCTAAAAGGAGAGTAAATATTAGGCTTACAGTCACCAGGTGGCCATAAACACGACTTCAAAAGAATTATATTGTTTCTTTGTGTCTGCTGTAACAACTTTGCAAGATGCTATCATCTTAAAAGGTGCTAATACATAGATAGTGTTTACAGGTTGTTTTTGCTAAACCTGTAGCCAGAAGTTATTGCTGACTAAAGTCACTCATGTACAGTTTAATGCAGTTTTTCCTACACTTTCAGTTTGTGACTCTTTAAAATGAATCTTTACTAGCACACTTTTATCTCCTCAGATTTATTTTGTGACCTGTTGAGGGGTTTAGTGAATAAAATCACACAAGTAAACATGCAAACAAACGAAAATACTGGAGAGAATATAGAAAACAGCCTGCACCGCTCTCTGGTTTGTGGAACCCCTTTGTGTGCCGCTCACCCCTTCTTCCCCACGCTCACCCTTTTCCTCACCCATCCTCACCCCCCCCCCCCACCCCCCACCCCCCCCCCACCCCCCTTACAGTGGGTCTGCGCACACCTGGCCTTCGTAAATTAGGGCCCTGGAAAACCAGCGAGCGAAGAGAAAAGCGGGATGCATGGTGGAGCGAGAGGAGGGGAGGGGAAGCGGGTGTTTGGTCGACGGGGTCTTTCAGAATTCCAATGGAGCAAAAAGTTAATGACGGCCCTATTGTGTTGTGAGAAAGCTGGCCGGTGGAGAAGTGTTACAGGGAATCACCGCCTGTACCAGTGAGCAGCGACAAAAGGGGGCCGGCCATAAGCTGTATTGAGTTTTTACCATATTTATATCGCTTACATAGTCGCTTTATGTCGCACTGAAAAAGTGCACTCACTCATCCTCACTTCTGCAAACGAAACAGTGTAAAAATTTGTTTGGTGCAGCAAATAATGAGAGGATTTTGTCTTCTTTACACAAACACAAACAAAGACAAATGGGTCATACACAAGGGCCCGAAAGTGTCCGGGGTACTCCTGACCTTCAAAAATGTAAATTCTTTAATTTTCTAAAAGATTTTTTAATCATATCCCATCACTTTCTCACTCCTTAACTCCCTCCCTTGCCTCCCTCTTCATAAAAGCCACCCTAACACGCCCGCCTTCCCTGCAGGCCTTAATGCATGCTGACAGCTTCCCTCCGTAATTGGTGATCACACCCAGATGGATGGTTCCTTAATTTGCTGTTCCCAATAAAGCCAGGCAGCTCAAGGGAAAAAGGGGCAGCAGGGGGAGTTGAGCTGCGGAGGTGGTAGTAAGGGGGGATCCTTGATTTGTTGGTTATAGATACAAGAGCAGTAAACACCTTAGGCTGCGGGCCCAACAGTTTGACCAGGCTTTTGTTCACACGTCCGTTGAAAAGCAGAGAGGGGCCCCCTCTTCTGCCTCGGCCCCCTCCACCCCCTCCCTTCCTCCTCCCCAACAGTCCTGTACTGAACCCCTCTCTCTCTAGCTCCCTCTGTTTTTGGTCCAGCCCGGAAAAGAGCGCTGCGTGAGCACTGGAGGATGTATGCATGTGTGTAGGAGTGTGTGTTTTTGTGTGTGTGTGTGTGTCTGTGTGCGTGTGTGTGTGGGCATCCTGGGTTTGAGCCGAGGGCAGGATAAGGAAACGATCTCTTGTGTGCATGTGTGTCTTTTCCCTTTTCATTGACTAAACGGATTGCTGGAGTCCTAGTGAATGTATGAATGGAGGCAAAGAACGAGGTGAAGTTCCCGAGGTTATAGGTTACAGTCTGGGTAGGAACCTCGGTTCATGTGTGGTCGTTTCGGCTCTATTAGGGAGGACACAAATAGGGTGATGGACTGGGTCGAGGTGGAGACCCCCTGTTACTAATGAGGGCAACCTCCAGTGACCCCGTGGGTGTTGAGGGTCAAGCTGAGCCTGATGGAAAGATCCAAAGGAAGGCGTGAAATGAAGATTTAAAAATGAGACATGGAAGTAAAATCTATTCAGGACTATCACTGAAGTTCACACTTTAGTAAAAGTAAGAGCATAATGAAGATGATGTTGGGTGAACCATCAAAAAATTACATTAAATTGATTCAAGCATATATTATGGCAAATCAGAACTAGATTCAACCCTAAAATGTGCCCATATTTGACGAAAATACAGTTTATATTTTAATGCATTTTTACAGTTTACACACAGTCTGTGTTTTAAAAAATACATTCTGTGTAAATTATGCACCTTCCAAGCATTTCTGTACCATAAAAAATATCCTGCACCTTTTATATACTTTGCATATTATTTTAAATACACTGTACATTTTACTTACTCGCACATAAATATACACATATAGACATATATACATATATTTCTTTGTGCACTTATTCATAAACATGCTATTTGTATTTCTGGTTAGTTGCTAACAGTGTTTCAGTATCTGAGTTCTTTTATTTTGAAATACTGAGCAGTGAATATAATGTAATCTTTCTTTTTTTTTCTTCCATATTTGAGTTATAATGCTGCAGCCATAAACTCTACAGTTGTCTTCCATTAATTAAACCAAGAGGAAGGGGCCAGAAGAGCAAAGGCTCACTGGAAACCCATTAATTTAATCTCAGACAGCTGAAGGGGAAGGAAAGGTGATACTGTTAACGACAGTCGCTGTCTCTGATGTGAGTGACTGATGGAGGAACGTGAAGTGAATTTCTATAGTATCATGCTGGCACCTATTCCCCACCTTAATTTATGATGTCAGAGGGCACTCTGACATCATATTTTTCTCTTAAAATGAGTCAACCATCATTCAGAGATAGATAACTACATACAAGGTGCACTGTTGTGTATATAACCATCGTTCCAACATAAACAGAATAATTAGACAATTCAGGAACAAACAGTTAAGATGGTGAACAGGTGCATTTGTTTTCCTGTTAATTGCATGATGTGTCCTTCAAAGCGAGAGCCCACAGCTGTCGGGTGCTTTGAATAAAGGTTTGCTGGCAAATTGCATCTGCCCTTTTGTCAGTTCATTACTTGTAAATATAAACAAACACAAACCAGTTTTAAAAAACGTGATAGTCTGACATGAAGTCACAAAATAGTGAGACTTTTTTTTACCACTTTTTATGATAATATTTTAGAAATCAATAGCATTGATTAACATTTTATCGGTGTGTATATAAATATGCAACAGAAAGCTGAAGATAGCATGAGGTCACTGAGGCTACTATTAACTGAGTTTATTTACTAAGAGAGTTGTTCAGCTTTGCTGGGCACTAAAATGCTTTAAATAGGCCACAGTTGATTTGCAAAAGCTTTCACACTGTGCTATAACTGCTATCTTGCAGGTTGATTGCAATTCAAACTGTGCAAGATGGGTCTAATAAAATCTTATTCAGACTGAAAGATATCAGTTTTCAGTCATGCCAGATTGTGCAATGAAAGCCTGGTGAATTGTGGCACTATGATGAAAACAGGTGAAGTAAACAAGCAGAGATATGTCGTCTACTTGTGTCATTTGTAATTCTATCATTTTTGAAAAACACAACAAAACAACAGAATGAGCTTCAGACACGGTCGTATTAGTTATAAGACAAGCTGCCATAGGACTGGCACTTGAAAGGCTCTGCACACCCGCTCAGGTGTTTTCAGATATTCTGGCTGATTGGACCTCTGCTTAGGTTTAAGGTGGGCGGAGTTTTGATGGTAATTGGGTGAAATCACTGTACTGTTTGCACTAATCAAAACGATAAAGGTGTCATTTGTAACTGCTGCAACGTGGTGCCAATATGAGAAGAATCAAACACAGCCTCGACACACACACACACACACACACACACAGTGCTGAGGAGAGAGTCCTCTTACATTCACCAATCTCATCCTCAGCATCCAAACAGGATTAAAACCAAATACCATTTAATTACATTTTTATTCATAATAGACTATGTACTATGATACTAGGGCTAACCAGCTTCTTCTATATGGGTCATATGGTGAGGACACTGACTTTTGCCTTGGACCTCCTCATACAGCATTAGCTATGTAGCCTATGCACCGTATGTAGTCGTTATGTTTATATTTAAGACCCTTCTACATGGTTCTTATTTTAAAATGGGTCAGCTAGAAGCTTTAAAAAAGTCCACTGGAGATAGAGTTTTTAAACCAGCTCACAGAAATTAGCAAGAGGTTATGAGAAGTCCTCTGAGCAGCAACGTTTTCAGGGCAAACTGGAGGCTACAGTGAATCGCTATCAGAAAGTGATGGTCCAGGGCTAGCTGGTTCGCCTGCATCAAGTTTGATGCTGAACTCAAAACGTTTCTAGTAGACTGGTAAGTAAACGGATGTTAATGCTAATGCTGGCTATGTAGCAATAGCAAAACTAACAAATCGATGCTTTAACTGGCTGCTAATCTGTTAGCAACGGTCGCCATTTCAGCCAGCAAAAACAGAGACCTGCTGATTCAAAGATAAATGTGAATATTGATGCTAAATCTTTTATCATGGCAGACTGCACACTGTATGTGCTGTGCGAAAAGCAGTTAGCTTAGTAGCATACAGTCAATTACAGCTCATAGAAATATCTGCCTGATAAAGAGTGAATACTCAGATGTCATGGGCACAGAGACTCTAGTTAAAAATCATTCAGACAATCACTAAAAAACTCTTTAGAAATGATGGAAGTCGCAATCAATATCTGACTAAAGAGACACAAATATCCTAAGAAAACTTTATTCATATGAGACAAGTGCCCTTAAGATTTCAATGAGATACTTAAGACCTCAGTGAAGCATTAAGTGACTAACATTTAGACGTACAAGGACAAAGACACACTCTATTAAGATTGTTTTATGAAAAATCTTTGCTTTTTCCACAGTAAATGCAGATTTTTTCAGCACAGACTGCATTCTGCTCATCATAACCTCACCTGTAATTTCCAAAAGCACTCTCCAGTGCTGTTGAGCTCTGGGTAACATATTCCTCAGTGTCACTGAATATGTAATTACCTATTGTCTGTTTGCCTTGAATGCATCACCAGTTCTGCAAAGATTTGAAATATGTGATGATAATAAAATATAAAGAAGCTTTCTGCGCGAAACCTCGCTTTCATTAGTCGAGGAAGCACTCTGCTGTGCATTAGCGCTATGCATTACTGTTGTCGGATGCAGAGCGAAGGGAGAGGAAGAAAATGAAGTACATTAAGGTGGATTTAAAAGCAGAGTTTAGCAAGTTTGCTCTAACTCAGGATGAGTCCAAGGTTTCAATAATGTTTCCGTTGGTGGCAGTGGTGAAGGTTTAATGCTTTAGAGGCCGGGTGCATTGTGCTCCAGGAGACAAATGAAGGCGCCATCTTGTGTCCTTGAGGTGTGATCACTTTCTGAACATCCACTGACCTGATCAACGGAGATAAGCGCAGGAATGACTGCTCCACAAAAGCAGCTTTATACCCGAGGCCAAATCCGCCAAGTCAATCTGCAGCTCCGTCCATTGATTCACAGCACAATGCAAAAACAACACTGGAATGTTCTTGATTCACTCGATGCTTGTTTCACATAATATCACAGCCGTCCTATATGAATAAAGGCTAAATGGTCATAAAAGTAGAGGTGATGTAAAGGTGTAAAGGTGATGAAAAAACGTGGCTCCTCAAACGTTTGGGTGCACAGACAAAACGAGAAGAGGAGGGACATGTCCTTGATTCCTGCAACAGCAGTAAAAGTGTAAATTGGCTTTGGGTCTTGAAAAAAGGAAATTCAGATAGCAGAGCCACAGTAGAGAGAGACTGTGGCCTCTCCTCCTGTTACACCAACGTTCAAATTTATTGTGCAGAGAGGCAAAATAACAATGTGTAATCTCGACTTTTTATGTGTTCAGCTGCGCGTCTTTGTATGCAGAGGGAGGATTCATTCAGCTCTGTGAAAGGCAGAAAAATTGAAAGTCACAGTGCAATGATGTGTTGTCATGTGATTGTGTATGTGTGTCGCGCTGCCACACAATACAACATTGATGGGTCACCTACAATTCTTCGGTTTAAATGGTTGTTTGTCCGCATGTTCAACCTGCGTTGGGCCTTGACTCTAGTGTTTGCAGATGGGACTGAAAATAAGCTTTTTGAAATATTTTCGTCCACAGAAAACACAACGTGGCATCTGTAAACCGCTGAAATGTGCTCACAAAAAATGTTCAGCTGCAATCTGAAAGTATTGCTACTATTTCTGAAATCCTGATTTTATTTAATTGTACCATCTAATATACTGGTTATAAATACTGGTACTCATGAACATTATTTTATATTATACAGCCTATTATGTAAATGTATATATTATATTACATTTGTAATCATTTATTTTCAGTTATTAAAGTGAACATTTCTTTAAAGTTTAATCTTGCAAACACCAGGCTCCATTTAGTAGCTCTTCCAGAGCTTTTGATCATATCACATGATCTTCACTAGGAGATGGAGTGTGCCCAGTGTGATTGTGAGCAAGTTTGTGGTACAATCGTTCTGTCATCTGCTGTTTCCAAGGTCAAGAATAGACAAAGGTGTGTATTGACTTTTACATTATATTTGAATGGAAAGTGTAGCCCACAAATAAACATACAAGCAAATCAAAAAGTGCAAAAGTAAACACTCATATCAAAATAAAAAGAATAGATAAGAAAATACTATATATGCAAACAAAAAAAAAACATATACATGCATTTAACCTCTGCAAATATAATCAAAAATTGAGTGTTTTCGTTTTATTCTAAAAAGACTGTTGACAGTCAGCTCCCTCCTGTCTCCTAGAAATGATGGTTTATATTTGCCAAATACCTGGCACTACCTAGTTATGGCCTGTGGTGACGCTTCAATCTAACACCACAGCCCTTCCCTAACCTTGATCAACAAGTGTCCACACATTTCCATAAAAACAATGTCTTACCTTTGCTGCTATGAGCAGATGTTACATTGCAGGAGGAAAACAGACGAAACTGCAGGGCCATTAGTAGGAAAAGCACAGGTGTAATAACTTTAACGATGGCTCTTTTCTTCATGTGTGTGCCAGTGAGTTGTGCATGAACAATACAGAGACCCTGAAACTGAAGCAGCTAAATGGAATCCAGCCATCGTTCATTTTACTGTGTACACCTGTGCTTTTCTTACTGTGACATGTCAGAGTGTGTTTCATGAAAAAGACGCGTTTTAAACACACACCTTTCACTGGCTCCCATAGCAGGACCTGCCTTGTTCTTCCAAACAAATCAACACGTCTTTCACCATCCCACATCCTGCCTCCACATCGTTTGCACTGCTCGGTTTTTTCGGGTCGGTTTGGTTTCTCAGGAATGCAGCTGTGAATCCTTTTCTGGCGAGCTTAAGCCGACTCTTGTGCAAATCGTGTCAAAACAAGCAGACATCACTTAGTCCATGAGAGCTGAGAGGAGGCTGAGAGAGGCAGGCAGACTCGGGGGGCCTCCACTGAGCTGTCCGGCCCTTAAGGTCACCTGGCAATTAACCTCTGACCGGGCAGCAGGTCCTCGCCCTAATTTCTTAGCACGTCTTTTGCACTGTCTTCTTATACTTCCTCTATATTTGTCTGTGTATCTATTCTTTCATTTGATGTTGCATATTTGGATTTATCAGATTTATGGTTAATCAGTAGAGGTGCAAAAATAGACCTGTTAATTCATGTTGAGGGACTTTTATCTCGCTTATTTTCTCCTATTTGTGATTTGTTTTAATGGTGGTTTTTGCACAAAAATTTGAACTGTAAATCTCATGTTCACTCAGGCTGCTCAACAGCTGACAAGCTTCATCATAAAAACCCACCATTTTTCCCTTTCTGCCGTCTTGCTGCCTCCTCCCAGAACCCCTCTCTTCATCTGGTCGGTCAAACTAATCCAAACCACCCCTCTTCTCTCCCCCCCATGACCCTTGACCCTGCGCACCTCTTTGAATGTCACATGACCGGTGCAGGTGTGGAGGGGTCTCTGGCCCGGCCGACCCCCAATTAGTGACCCTAATTAGTGGAGGGGCCCCCCTGATGGGCCGCTGAGCTGCTTTGTGGGAGGAGGTGAGGAGGAAGGAGAGCATGGGGGGAGAGGTGGGGGTGGCAGGACAGTGATGCATTCCTAAAGGTCTGTGGACCCTCCAGAAACACACACAAATACATACGGTGGCTGCTAAAGGAAAAACAGAGCCAACATGGAGCTGAGAGCTCATTTGTTAACGCACAACAAACAGCTTTTGATCTGGAATTGATCCAGTGCTCGGTTACGCACAGGACTTTAAACAGGACTCTGGTCTGAAGCATCAGGTGGACGAGACACAGAACATTTCACGCACCAGTCTTGCTTGTTTTTTTTGTTTTTTTTTAATAAAAAACAGAGATTACACAGAGTCCAAAGACGGAAAACACAGGTTTTGAAGTGAAGGACTCTCCCACAGTTTTATGGTTTTTACTTGAGATGAAATGTCTAACATCAGTCTCCTGTGGATGGAGTCACAAACTAGGAATCAATGAGACGCTGCCTTTTGAATTTACTGTGACAAGCTGTTTAAAATAACAACTCATGTAAAAGTGAAGTCATTTGGATTTTGACCAAAGCTGCGTCACTGGTGCAAATATAAAACACAAACAAACACAGCCTATACCCACTATTATTATTTTTTAAATTCAAATACAAATGGAAAGACAACTTGGAGTGATTTAAAAATAAATTAATAAATAAATATGTATTAATCTTAAGATAAGACACAATATTTAATCTAAACAAAGGTGTGAATCAGATACTTCTACTGTAACTTATAGTCGATGCTACGTGATACTGAATAAATTAGTAAATAGTGAACTGAAGTTATTATTGATCCCATTGTTCAGCTTTATTCTGTGTATGTGCCCCTATAAGAATGGCTATTGATAATATTCAGGCTAATTATTTGTTTTGTAGCAGAGTGACTTTATTTCACAGATGTGTTATTTCCTAATTATTTCTTTGCAAGTTTCCAAGAAAGAAATTACTCATTTGATGCTAAAGACAGAAAAAAAAGTTCTGAGTCTGAGTTTAGTCAGTTGTGTTGATTGTTACTTTATTAGAACATTTCTAAAGTTTATTCTTTATACATGTTGAATTGTGTATCACATTTTTGTAGGTTGAGCTGCTCTGCTGTTCACTGACTTACAGTGATATTGATTGTAATTAACAATTAATTTGGAAGTGGAGCAATTTTCCCCAGAATTATTATGGATTGGTTTCATCGGTGTAAAAAAACAGATGTTTTTATTTGTTTGATAAAAGACACAGTTACACATCAGTTCCTTTCCAGAAAATCTTCAGGAAACAATGGAGCCACCTCTGTTTCAAATGCAATGATTATTATTATTTCATTTTTATCACAACATTTTTGCACAGTATTACCCTCTAAAACACCGTCTTAATTTTATTGGTTAATATGGCAGCTGATGAGATATTACCAATTAAAAACAGCAATAAAAACCCAATTAGTTGAGTCCTGTTGCTGCTCACTGGAAGCTGTTTACCACCACAGTTTGTTCCTTTGCTGCAGGGCAGCTCCTCCTGTCCGTCCCCTCCCTGCTCCCTGCTCCCCACCTCTAAAACAGGCCACCCATCTGGTCTCCTTTCTGCTGGCCCTCTCGCCTCTTCCTTGCTCAAATAAAGGTGCCAATCACTATAATTGGCACCCTGCAGATCAATTGTCCCAGCCTGGAGAAGTGCCCTGCGCTGAAGTCTGGGCTAACAGGGGGATATATGAAGTGTGTTACTCCTACAGCTTTGGTCGAACTTACATGACTCGTTCTCTCTGCGCAGATTATTCTACATTTGACATGTCACCGGTGAAGCTTGGTTAGAAATGATCCAAATGTGATTCAGCTGACAGATACAGGGCTCTCTGATCAGTGAGCTGAACTGCCTTTTGTCTTTTGAACAATAACTCAGAGCATCAAACAGCCAGCTGGTTACCTTGTGACAAGGCTACTTGCTGCTGCATCATGCAGGCCTGTGGAGACCCAGCATTCATTCATTTGATACTGAACTTCCTGGGACACATAAGGATAAGACCATGTGATCCAAAAACAAAAGCTGCATCATGAAATAAATCTTTCTGTGGGTGTCGTGACAAACGAAAGGACATTTTGATACAAGAACTGTTGGAATGACAACAAGATTTATTAATAATGAGCTCAGCTTTTACAAATACATTGAATTATTCTAATTATTTATTAATATAATTATTTGTTTTGTAATTTCAGATTTATTCATTTAATCCTGAGCACTTTGCCTCTTGCTGTCTTTGCAGATCTTCATGTATTTTCAGTGCAGAGGCAAAGAGGTTGCTTTATTTCCTCATTTATTGCCCAACTCAGGAACTTTCACTGAATTTCATTCACAGGAACTTAGTATGTGTCTAGTTTTATTTCCTTGTCTGTAGCTCCTGCCCCTCGCCCACGTAAAGTTTCACCTTGTGAGTACTTTCTGATGAGGAGGCTGACTTCTCAATCACAAGCGTCCCGGCTGCTGTAACCTTTGGACAGAATGCATTCATAATTAAACACTGCTTGTTGCTGGAGAAAGTTAGGACAAGAGATGAGAAGTTGCTCAGTGTTATTGGTGTTTCAACAGCAGCTACGTCCAGACTTTGAGACGGGACGTCCAGTGCACAAACCACATAAACACAAGATTCTTGCCATTGTATCTCTGAGCCCTCCCTCCCTCTCCTCTTTGTTTCCTGTCTCAAAATGCAAAAAAAAAAAAAAAAATCTTAAAAAAAAATCACTGAGATGAAGAAAGAAGTGTGAGCAGCAGAAACAATTTCTATGTAACTTGACGTGCTAATTGTTTCAATCAGGAGAACCGCTCGTCTATTTCGGAGGTAGGTGTCTCCCCTTTGCTGTGTCGTTCTGCTCCTTGCCTAACATCACTTCATCACATCACAATAAACTACAAAGAGCATAATGATGACTGTTGTCGTCTTGTCCTGTGCAAAAATTGCATCTAGAATAACAGGATTGCTTTTTAATTGTGTTGATCGGTTCCTGAGATTCAGTGAAAATGCAAAAAAAAAAACAAACACTCTTTTTCAGGCCCCAAATTAGTACCTGACCTTTATTTATTTAATCTATTTGGTCAGGCTGTTAGTTGCATTTGTATCTGGGGGGGCAACATGGGGAGGAGAAGGGGGTCTGCTTTTCCTGGATGTCACTCAGAACAGACGCTACTCTGTTCACTTTGCAGGGAGTAAATTAAGTTTCACCAACAGTCCTTCATAATAACCTGCTGTTCTTTCACTAATTTGCCTTTCCAATAAAATAGCCTTTTATGTGAAGTGTATTCTCATATTTTCATCCAATCAGAGTCCCAAGGGCATGTCGGCTCAGTCTTTGTGCGCCACCATCCACACCAAAGCAAAATTAAAGGTACAAAGTGTTAAAAGGCATTACCTCCACAGAGAGAGACTGAAAAGGTGACATGTCCACTGGCCTGATGTTGATGCCACACTGATGGAGGAGGACAAAGAAGCCAAGGTTTTTAATAAAGCTGGGAGCGTGCCCAAAATCCTCAGTGTGAATAGAGAGAGCCCCGACATTCAGATGCAGAATCTCATATTTTCACCTCATAGTCCTCCAAAAGCAGTTTGGACACGAACAGCTCTTCTTAAATCGTTTTCTGATTCATATCACACACATCTTTGTGCTGTGACAGATTTACAGCAGGTGAAATTACTTTTTTTTTTTTAATGGTTTGGTGAACAAACTGTCCTCATATGAATCTCAGATTTTAGTATTTGCAGACTTGTGAGTGACTGAAAGAAAGAAAACAGAACACAGGAGGCAAATTACATAGACATATATTTATATGCATATGAATAAAAATACATATACATATTGTACAATATCTTGGCCGAGCGTGAAAACAGCTCTGTCAGCCCAGAAACAGAAGTAAGCCTCTTTAAATAAGTGCAAAATGTTAATGAGACAAAGAATTGTAAAGCATATATAAAGTCTTTTTTCTGAACTTTCCTTCGCATTTTGTTTTTCCTGTTAAAATCACATGGAGCGGACATGGAGATAACTTGTGCAAAGACCCATTTATATATATTTATATATAAATTTATATCTATGTACATAGAGTTTGTTCATCATAAGTAGTAGCTGGTGCCATTAGCGTGACATTAAGTAACTTTTACTGCTTAAAATAAAGAGGTTATGGCCTATGCAGGGCCTCGGCTGTGCATAAAGAAAAAGTAAACCTAGCAGAAGCAGTTTTTTTTTTTTTTCAAAATAAAAGGAACATTTCACACAATCTCAAAGGACTTTATCCACAAAGAAAACCATGATGCAGTAGTGAGAGCCCTAAGAAGACCCTCCATGTTTCTGAGATGGTGGTACGACCTAAACAAGTGCAAGATGTCACAGATTGCACACAACAAAAGCAACACTTCCGCTCAGCTGCTGGGATGAGAGGAAGCTACAGAAAGCAGAAAGACTGGAAAACGGAAAATAAAAACAGACTGCTTTTTTTTTTTTTTTTTTTTTTTTTAACTGATGCAAGGCTTGTCTTTCTGTTGCCTGGAGGAGAAGTGGCGTCTCACTTCTCTGACTGTCTCGTTCATCTCGTAGCTGCTTTTACAGTCGCCTCGTCGTGACTGAGCGTACAATACAGGAACTGCAGATTTACATTACAAAACACCACCGTACAGTGACCCAGTGTGGAGTCAGTGCTGAATTATGAGGGAAATAAAGAGTGTGAGATGATTTCTTCTTCTTCTTTTTTTTTTTTTTTTTTTTTTGTTTGTTTTGTTTTGTAACCACTGAATCACAAAAAGTGTTTCTTTAATACAGTATCTGACCCTCCTCTCATGTCACACTGACTGGGAAATGACTGGAGATGAGCTGTTTTTGTTCATTTAGTATGGACTTGAAATCAACACTAAATCTGCAAGAACAATTTTAAATATTCCACAAAAAAAGGAGGGAAAGAGACTGCGTTCTGCTCACAACACAGCAGGAAAGTAGTTTAGCGAGGACTGAAACGACTCTGTTGTGAGTAAAGAAAAAAAAAAAAGAGGGTTTGTGAAAAGGGTACATCGGGGAAGCAAGCCTCCTGACCTCTCAGCTCCATCTCTCTGCTCAATATTTGATGTCACAGCGTGTGAATTATAGATGGTGCTTATAGAAAATAATACAGTGTTCAACAACAGCACAGGTGCGCCACTGCAAAGAGCCGCAAGTAGATAACAGTGGTTTCTGCAGCGCTGCTGGGGTCTGAACACAACAACAACAAATCACCAGCTACCAGCCAGAGCTACACGGGCGCAAAAAGGCCCGGGGAGAAGACAGACTGGGAGTTTTCATAGGCTGAGGTCAGAACCTTTCAATGCTGTATCTGCAGCTGGAAACATGCTCGGCTGTTTCAGATGGAGCCTGGCCTTTGCTCGTGAGCGGCTTTTTAAATTGATGTCACAAGAGTCTGTTTTTTTTTTTTTTCTTCTTCTTTTTAGTGAGTGTCATGTCACCTTCAGCGAACGTGAGAGAAAGGGATCGGGAAAAACGCATTAAAGGACACAATGAGATGGAGCCTAGACATGAATAGATACATAAGAAATGAGACGCGGTGAAGAGACGACAGACAGAAGTTATGAAAAGGGGGCGATAACTCATCTGACACCTACAAATTGAGGGCAAACTGTCAGGACACACAGGTTCTTGCAGGTGAGTTTTGATTTTCTTTGGGCAACAAGGAAACCCAGACATATGGCATCGTATGAGTGGAAAGAAAAATACTACAGCTTCCTCCTTCAGCCTCCTGCATTAACATAACTTTACTCGCTCAGATGCTGAGGTCAATGTGGGATCAAATCAATCAATTAAAAAATGTAGAGGAAAGAAAACTGCATTTTATTTGGAAATAACTGAGATTTTTCTGAATAAACCAACTCTGTTACAGTCGATGATTTTCTAAATTCTGGAGGTTTTTCCGTGTTTATCAGCAGTTAATGAAATGGCTTCAAAAGCACAAAGAAAAAGGGAGGTGGGAGAAGGGGGTAGGGGGGGACTGAAAGATGTATAAAAACCTGCAAACATAAAGTGCTTTCAATGAGGGGCAAGCAGAGGAAACCTTTTAGTTGTGGAGATGCCAAGGTGAGGACTAACAGGAGGGCGAGCCAAATGTCAGAGGATAAGAATCTAAACAAGAAACGTGGAGCAAACACAGAAGATCAACTCAAAGAAAAATAAACAACCATCAAAAGGCAGAATCTCACGTGAAGCTGCAGCTTATTGCATCCTAAGCATGTATAGAACTGTTTCCTGCGTAAAAGAGAGTGAGATTCATTTTAATAATGGATATGACCTTGTACAGATGTGGCAGCTGTTGTTGATGTGTTGCGAACCATGATGACCACTTTAAAAAAGTAAGAAAACAGCATTTTAGCACATTTGAGAAGATGGAACCGCGGAGAATGTTTCATATTTTCGCTTTAAATATGACTAATCGATTAATCAACTAATCGTTGCAGTTCTGGTTTCAACCACAACTTTTTCCTCTCCTGTAAATTTTGATTTTGTCCCGTAGACACAACTTTTGTCCAAAAAAGCTCATCCGGGTTCTTAACTTTAGTGTCTGAAAACTCTGATTTACTGCTCGGGAGTGACTTTTACTCAAAAAGAAAGTGTGACATCTGTGAATCTAAGATTAATCCGGGTTCAAAGGTCATTCCTCTCAGCCCGGCCTCGACTTGCTTCACTGGCTGCAGGACACAGGACGTTGCACCTCTGAAGCTGAATCCATAAATGCTTTGGCAGAGTCTAACCAGCTTCCTCACACAACATTTCTTCCTTCTCATCATGTTCTTTTATATTAAACTATTGGATCCAGATATGTGATTTTGCATCATCTCTCAAGATCCTACCACATATTATTTCATAAACAAACACATCAAATAAAGAATTTACAAAAACTACTGCTGGACACCAAACAGACTGATATTAAAATGCTACGATTCTTCTTTTTTTTTTTTTTCAGTGTTTCTTCCATATTGTGATAGCACATCAACTAAAATCAAACATGGCCCCTTGAATAGAAATGTGTACAAACTGCTCTCTTTGAAATACCACTCTTCTCATTCAGACGCTGATTCAGTCTGAACTATCCATGTCAAGTATTTTTTTTTTTTTTTCCTGAACAGTAGATGAAGGCCTGTACAGAGAGAAAAACCACACATACAAACTCACGGGACAAAAAATGAAGAGTCACATAAAACCACTGCGAAGAGAGTGGTGATAAAAACATCTGTTTTGTCAGGGTTCACGCAACATACACACACGGCATTTTTGCAAAAAATTCACAAGTTTCTTTTTTTTTTCTATTTTTTTATGTGGGAGCGTCTCCGTCACATCACGTCCTTTTCACCATTTTGTGGCAGTGTGTCAAACAGTGCTGTGGCACAAAATGGTGCCGCAAGGAAAGCAACCTGGTCTCTTCCTTTTTCACATTTCTCATGATCCGGGGTGATTTCTTTCCCCCGTCTGCGGCCACTCGGTGTCAAACAGGCGGCAGGGTGAGAGACTGGGGAGAAAAGCTCTTACAAAGACAAGTCCCAGTCCCCAGGCGTCCTCAGAGAGGGACACTTCACTTAAGAAACTGTCTTCTTTCCGCCCAAATCTGCCTCTTTCCTGTCCAGCCGCATGTACGGCTCAAAGGCTGAGGAGCCACAGCCGTAAGTGGATGTCAGTTCATGATGAGCGCCCCCCAGCAGTGGCATGGAGAAGCAGAGGGAGTGCGGTGGGGGGACGCCCAGCCGCGGTGAGGGCGGGGTGCCACCCAGCGAGGGCAGCGACAGCCCGAAAGTCCCCCCTGGCAGGGAGCTGGGAGGAGTGCTGCTGCTGACTCCAGGAGAAGTGGAGGAGCCTCCGCCCGGGCTGCTCAGCAGGGAGCCATTTGCTGGGTGTGGCGGAGGCCCTAAGAGGGAGTTGGGAGGTGGGGCGGGGCCCGCCAGGAGGCGGCCCTGCTCCAAGAGACGCAGGATGTTGCAGGTGGCCAAAGACTCGGACGTGGAGGAAGAGCGTTTGTCCGAGTCTTTGGTGGTGTCCTTCTTCTGTTTGGTCCGGCGGTTTTGGAACCACACCTTCACCTGCAACAACACAACCAGGAAGACGGAGTCACATTATCAGTTTGTTCCAAACACCTCGTCAGGGATAGAATCAGTCCGATCAGAAATAAGAAGGCTAGAAAACTTTGCAGGGGTTCCTCATCTGGGACTGACTCAACACAAGAAGAAATCACAGTTCTATTTGTAGTTTATTTCATAAAAACAGCGAAATCCTTCTGCTTTTAGGTCAGTTTTGTATATTTTGAAGATGTTTCGTGCTTATAAAGTACCACAAAGTTTCCCTCTGCTAAAGCTGAGCCATGACTAACACACACTCTTCTCTTCAGCACTGTATCTTGTGCAGATCACTGAAGCTTAAACATAAGCCTGTTTCACAATCTGCGATTCATATCCTGACAAACTTCCTACGCCGCCTTTACATGCCCAAAAGCTGAAGGTTTCCACAGGCTGGGCACACGTGTGACTGACTTCTTTGTGACCTCTGCTTGATGCACATTTACCATGTAGCATGTTCTGCGCGCTGATGGTTGCGAGCGTTGAGAGCACGCAACATCTTAGCCATAAACCAGTCATACACGCATAAATCCGTGCAGAACAAGCGGAGATGCTGTAATCCCCTGGCACCAGCCATTGGATCAACTCTGTTGTTTTTCTCTGCACATTCGATCATAGTTGGTCCCATGCCTTCTCTACTCTCACACTTCACAGCTCTAACAGGCCAGAAATGCACATATGGGAGAGGGCAGTGATATTAGAGCTATACAGCAGCAATATATTAGCTCAGTTACACACATAAAACACAGGAGATCAACTAGGAGGCTGCTTTATGGTTGCAGAAGTCTAAATATATTCTTGGTAAACGCGCCACAAGTCAAGCTTGCTTGCACAGAGTTTGCTGCTGTGGAGGAAAAAGAAAGTGAAAATGTAAGACTAAAAGAAAAACTCATAATCTGCACCATCTTCCTCTCTCACACTTCAGAGTTTCACCACAGGAGCCATCACGCCACCCCCTGCAGCAGATTGAGGGAAGCTCGGTGAACTCTGCCTGTCCTTGTCCGCCATGTTTAATTGATGGGGCTCGGCGTAGCTTTAATGTATAGCGTGTGGATGAGTTGGGGCTGGGTGCAGCGTTGATTGGGGGGCACGGTGGGGTAACAGGAGATCGCTGCACGGAGAGCCGCCTCCGATTGGAATCACACACATGAAAAATATATTCGATCCTGACCGAGTTACAGCAAGCTGCAACCGTATATCTCACAGTGAGGCCTGCAGAGGGGCAGTGGTAACTTCTAATCATCTTGTCCAAATTTTATGATAAAGTTATGATAAAATTAGACTAGTTGAGCCACCCCTTGTGGTTCTTGTAGCCCCAGGTAGGAGTCACTCACCTACACCTGTCAAGGCATGCAGAGGTGGACAGCGCATCGGGAGAACCGGGACATTTCCCGATGGACAGTCAGCTTAACCAGCGATAATACAACAGCCCTGTCTGTCTACTTTGGGCCATCAATAATAATATTATCCACAGTCGATGAATGCTGGAAAAGTGAATAGTTCGGAAAGCGGTGTTTACCCTCAGTTCAGAGGAGAGAGAGAGAGAGAGAGAGAGCGCACTGGAAAACTACTGCCCTTCACCTAATGTTCTGTTAACTTATTGACAAAATTATAAATATAAGATACATTTTTCTAAAGATCTATTTATGCTATGACTATTTGGAGCACAGTTAGCCTCCATTTTCTCCTGTAGTAATTGCAAAAATTGCCTAATAATAATAATAATTATTATTATTATTATAATTCTATGTATTTATTGGTCAGCCACAAATTTTTTGTAATTTGTAATCTGGATCATTTTCCTCCCAGATGATCATAGAAGCGTCAGGTGGTCTGTTAGCCTACCTGACCGTCTGGTGATTTGTGAGGGTGGCCTGGGATGGAGTCAAATTCAAGGCCTGAGTTATTGTTTCAGTCCGCCCCTGAAGTCATGTTCACAGTATGGAGAGCTGATTTTATAAGGTCAAAGAAAATGTGTATGGAACCAGACTCCTGTGCTGCAAGGTTCATCTACAGATACAGAAGCCAGCATGTGAAGCTATATTTGTGGCACAGCTCCATATACACTTTTCATTTCTTTCTTTTAGGACTGTAAAGGTTTAAAAGAAGATATGATGAATATATTCATTATATAATTGAATTAACTCTGTGCATGTCTTCAATCAGACTGTAACTAATGATTATTTTTATGATTGACTCTTCTAATAAGCATGATCTCAATTAAGCGATGCGTCGTTTGAACGAAATGTGTCAGAAAAGAGTGAAAAATAACCATGGCAGTTTCCTAAAGGACAAAACAAAACCCAAACATGTTCAGTTTATAATGACATAAAAGAGCAGCAAATCAGATACAAGAAGCTGGGACAAGAGAATAGGAAAATAAATATAAAAGAATAATATCCTGTTAAGTAACTGATTGATTTTCTTGTTGATTGACTATTTGTTTTGTTTTTCTCTAATTCCTCACATTAACCTGATGTCGTCTTCCTTGTTCCTGACTGGTCTGTTTTTTCAGTCACATATAGAAGACGAGAGATTTGTGAAACAGTACGAAAGTCACACGAGCCCAGAGTCTGCACGATTAAATCCCGTCTAATAAAACACAGAAATGAAACTCATACAGCCCAAAGTCCCTGTTTGTTTCAGTGGAAATCAGGTGGACAGGTGGCTGTGTTGCACTACACGATCAGCAGGTTTCTCGCTCTGCTCTTTCCACTCGCCCGCACATCCAAACTATGCAAGTTTCCCCAACAAAGCATTGAAAGTTATTTCCACACATTAGGGACTTTCCATCGGCCTCATCATGATTTTCGCAGAAATCCAGTAATCTAATCCCTGATAAATGGGGATTGGCAGCCAGCAGCTTAAAAGTAAACTCCTGTAACAGCAGAAATGCGTAAGCCCGTGAAGGGTCTGTGGCTTAATTTAATTCAAAAGTTTCATCATCATTTGTTTGTTGCACAATAGCAAGATGACACATGTAAATACACACACGTATGAATGAAGCGTGTGTAAAGACTGGGTGAAGGTACAATGTTGTGGGATGACGTCACAACGATTTTAAGGTTTCAGTCTCACACAGACTCCAAACACACCGTGACTTGGTTCCTGTAGTTTCACCTCAGTCTTCGCTTGTGTCAGTGTATGTCTCATGTCAACAAACCAAAGACTTCCAGGGAAAAGATTGTGCAAGATCAAGCTTAATCTTATTTCCTGTATTGTCCGACTCTCACTCCACCCTGGCACAACACTGCTCACTACTTTCAAACTGCTTGTGACTTTTCTGGACCTTCTCAGTTTTGGGAGACAAATATTATGTAGAATATAACTTATCCTGCAGAAAATGTTCCTGGGGACCTACTTCTTTACGATGCTGACGACTGAAAGTCAATGAGTTCAAGTCCAGGTGGAGTCGTTTTATGTTTTATGTCAACCTCCCTCTTTCTTTACCCTCTTTTGTGATCGGATCACTGCAATGCAGAAAAGGTAAATACTTCTGTTCCCCAGCCACAAGCAGCACCACAAGCAAGTGTCTTAACTATAAAGCTACAAACTAAGTGTGTGTGTGGTTTTTTTTTTCAAAATTATCTTGTTAATTTAGAAATTGAACCATTTAACCAAGACCTAACTGGCCAATCACGTATAAAATCTGGCAATGTCTATCAAGCTGATGCTGAACTGGGAGACTTAAACTTTTTCTTGCTGATTTCATCAGCATCACTGAAGTTTCTACTGGTGGAATGAGACTCAGACAAAAAGTGAGTCTTTGTGGAGTTAAAATGTTTTTAACTTGGGATCTTTAAAAAGTATTTTTGGTTTCTAAGACATGTTTTCCTCTTGGTAGCCCATTGGGCAGACGAGGACATTTTTGCATAACAGTTTTTTAGGTTTTCAAAACTGTTACTTTCTACAGTATCTGTGCACAGTAGTTTCAGTATGGTTACATTTAGGGAGAGATCATAGTAATGGCAATTAAACTATTAGGGTATTGTTAGGGTAAGACAAATACAGCATGTGGTTAGTCAGGAAACGACTGTGATAGAGATTTAAAAAAAAAAAAGGGAACCAACTCCAGTCTCCTGCATGAAAGTCAGGGGTGCTGCACATCCATCCAGCACCTTTTGCGTGTCCCGTAGCGTGTTCACACAGCCACCTTCGTGCAGCTGGCATCAGTTAGCTTTTATCTTCTGAAACACCTGAGGCAGTGTGACAAGTAGCTTGCCTAATTGGGTGGCATAGGTTATAAGCCAAACGTAGCTGTTGATTGTGTGGAAGTAATCGGGCCGAGTGGTGTTAACTACAGTATCACTGCACGGTAAAGGCAGACTCAACAGGCAGCTAGGGCGAGTGAGATCATAGTTTCAGCTACTGACCATGACACAAATAATGGGATCGGAGAGGATCCCACAGCTCAGGGAGGAACAGTGACGCCAGCAAGTCTTACTGCAAAGACCCAAAAGAGGCAAGGGGGAGGGGGGTAAGAGGGGAGGTGGAGGGAGGGACAGCAGGAGGGCAGGACAGAAACATATCTGTGTAGCTGCCTCTCCCCCATCTAAGTCTACATTTCTTCCTTGTTAGCTCTCACATGGCTGCTCTAAGATCTGTCTCTGCATTTCACTCATGTGCCACCGTCTGCCAAGCACCCACATCCCATAAAAGGCTTTCACTACAGATGAAACGCCCAACCAATCCGCTTCCTTCATCCCCGAACTGTGGGTGTGGCTCAGTCTTCTGTTCACATCACAGCCCTCCTATCAATTGCTGGTGGGGAAATGGGAAAAAAAAAAGCTGGCTGGTGTTTTACAGGGATTTTATTAGAGGGGAAAAATGATGGGAAGAGAAGAAAGCAAAGCCGCCTTTGGTACATCTACACTATTGGATGTAAATCCTTTTTAATGGGATCCAGGGTTCAGAGCTGGGGCAGAGATTACCAACGGAGATCTAGATCTGGCGTGACCTGCATTTGCCCCGGCCGCGCCCTCTGGACCCCGCCCCACTGCACTCTGGCCTACTGGGGCAAAGACGTGGCATGGTTTGAGTCTGGGTGAGGAGGTTAGGACGGAGGTGAGGAAGGCAAAACCAAGACTGGTTAAGGGAGGGATGAGTAAAACTGGACAACAAGAAGTTCATCTATACTGTAAATTAATACCCATGTTATATTTTTTAGGTTAAAAATCCATCAGCTCAAGGTAAACAGTGCATCTTCGGCGGTGAATGTCCTTTCTTCACAGTCAGTTATCAGCAAATACCATTTAAAAAGACCAAAACCATAAATATTTAAAAAGAGATCATAAAAATACAGGAAGGCGTAGTAATTTACTAAAAAGCCAGTTATTGTTGGTATCAAACGTAACAGGAGTAAATAGAACATTTTTTGGGGACTATTTTCAGCTGTGGATGAATACACATTTGGTGGGCTGATCAATATTTACCGCAGCAGGACAGTTTACATGAGACTGATGCAAAATTAATCCACAGTGTCCATGTTCATTGTAAAAGGGAGAAGATGCGACTCATTCTTAACAATTTTCTAACAACAACGTAGCTCTGTGATACGTCAGGTTTCGGATACATGGACAGTATTTCTAATGGTCTCTTCGTGGAGTCTACACTACAATAAGAAAAATACAGAAAATCACCAGATTTATTATGGTAATTGCAAATGGTTTCTTAAATATAGGCTGATTTCTTATGTATGGATAAGCATAAAGTTAAATTTTATATGATTTGCTAAGCAAGGCAAAATAAATGGGAAAGGTGTTTTTATTATTTTTTCTTGCTCTGAAACTAAAGAACTCAGTTCTTTAAACATGTTTTTGCCATTATATGTGAAAAAAAATGAAAACCATATCTTTTTTTTTTAATTAGTCCAGTTGACTTATAAAAAGCAGCCTATACTTAATGCGTCACCATAAATTTAGGATTGCTGAAAAATATTAAGGGTTATACAAAATCTTGCTAAAATCTGTGTATATTTACAAGAAGAAATCGGGAAAATATGTTGAATATGATTAAAAATATTTGGAAAAACTCAACTTTTTTCTCATTGGTTTACATTTTGAAGAGCCCTCCCTGTGTTATACTCCACCCCACTGTAGAGACAGACAGAGGTGGGACATAGCTGTACCAGACAAAACACAAGGAAGAGGATAAAAATGACAGTATGGCGGGTAAATATAGGGAGGGAGGGGTAAATTCAAGGTCAGGGAGAGATGATCAAGCTGACATGCATGAATACACAGGCCAGTCGGGCAGAGGTCAGCCAATCAGAGGCCTGCGCTGTGAATCCACACAGCTGCAAACAGAGCGGCAGGCAAACTGGGCTAGAGGTAGAAAGGTTAAGCCAGATCAAGACCCAGTGTACAGATCAACTGGGAATCCATATGTGTGATCAATAAGTCAGCTCTGTTCACTGAAACGGGAGAAAATTAAAATAAAGTCATTTGTTTTTTGTACAGTTCTGCCTCTTTTATTCTACATTGTTTGTCCTATTTGCATCTTTATCACCTTCTTTTTAATCACTTTCCTTCGCTGCAATAAAGCCGGGCTGAATGGCGAGCATTAACATAAAACACACTCTACCGTCTGGCTGTATAATGTCAATAATGCAAAGTGAAATGCAGGATTGTGACAGTAAAGTCTTTAAGAAGGACACTTGGTGACTGCCTTTCACACTTTCCATGACCCCTCCAGCAGCTCAGTGATCCCACTGTGACCCTGTTCAGACCCCCTGATCCCAGGCATGTGATGAACCACAGCACACAGTGAAAACCCTTTTCTGTGGATATTGTACCAGGCAGACCAGCGACCGTTAGACCGTATGTAACGCACCAGTGGATACTCAACTATATGTGAGGTTAGGGACCAATGGCCGCCAGTGTGTATTCAGCTGTAGTGTATGTGACGGACCAGTGGCTGCCATTATTAAAGACACCACAAGGAAACGAGCCGAATGAATGACTTATTCAACTGCGTGTGATGGATCAACATATCAGTCTTTTATCAAAACTGTTCCAGGTTCCAATAATGATACCAGCAACAATTAAAATGATTGCTTTTATAATGAAACAGTGCTCTGATGGACCAAAGCCTCTGTAAAAATAGTCTCAACTTCCCAAAAAATGAATCAGCAGGTCATCGAACAAACATCTTGTTCAGCTTGTTAAAAAAAAAATCAATTATTTAGACATGTAATATGAAGCTGTGTGAAAGTGTATGGCCATATATATATGGATTCAATCAAACGTCTCTCTTACTGGGTCAAAATGAACTGAATTATTTATATGTTATATATATTTCAACCATATAAGAGTTTAAAGTCTTGCAGGTTGGTGAACCAGAGTCTTAATTTGAAAGGACACTGTATTTCCTGTGAAACAGTTCACCTCTCATTTTAAAAAGCTTCACTTATATCCCGTCAGTTCTGTTTAGTTAACTCTCCTCTTGTTGTTTTCATGATGAGGCGTCAGCTGCTTGTGAAGTGACTCTGCTCCACGCTGACGACTGCTCTTCCTCCACCTCCTCCTCCACCTCCTGCTGAGCCCTGTGCACCTCCAAGCTCACCTACATCCTCTTATTCCTCCTGCTCTCACCCTCTTCTCATCAACCCAACTTCACACTTTCTGTGCCAAAATCATCATCACCACCTGATAAACCCCCCCCCCTCCATCACCTAACCCTGCTTGAATAAACCTGATCTGGTCCTCCATCACTGCAGCACATGTCCAGCCAGGTTCAGCCAGGGGTTAACCCCATCTTATAGCATCGCTGGTAGATATGGCCACCTAATCCTCCTTAGCGCAAAAGCACTTGGGAGTGTTGTGAGGCCCACCTCTTTCTGCCGCTCTCCCTCTGCCCCTCCCTCCCTCCCTCTCCTGCCCACCATCCACCCCACCCTCCCCCCACACACCCGGGTGAACCCCTCCAGGTTTAGATAACAGCCTTCACCTCCCTCCCTCCACATACTGTAATGCCAGAGATGGGCTGCACTCACTGGCCAAAAAAACCAGCAGGAGTTTGAATGTGGTCCATGACTTTTCTTGCATGTCACCCCGCAGTCACTCCGATCACCTGTGGCTAAAAATGTCCAGTGTGGGGTCTTCACCGCAGACTCACGATGCCCCAAACTCTGACTAAACCACCAGAGACACCTTTTTTCCCCCCATTTTCTAGGAATCTTATTTCATCTTGTTGTCATGGCTGGAAAAAAAGGAACGTTTCACAAATCACCTGAATTTTGATTTTCATAAAAGCATGACACCTTATTCAAAGTCTGCACACAGGAAATATTCTGCAGAGTGTAAAACCATTTGTGGGAAATTTGTCCTTAGAAACTTAGAAAAATATTTGAGATACTTGTACTTAACTTGAGTATTTTCATATTCTGCTACTTTACATCCTTTACCCACTACACACAAAGATATTGTATTTTTTACCCTATCATGTGTTTTGACACAATGAGTTTATAAAAGATTAAACTACAAAACAACTTCAGGAATTAATTGTATGCTGGCAAAGCTCCATTGTCCATACAGATGCTTTTGTGGTTTATTTTTCCCTGAGATCAAATTAAAAAGAAACCTAACAACAAAAAATAGTAAATAAAGCAAAGCTCTAGAATAACTCAACAAATTATAAATTGTTTCTTCACCACCCAGTAGCATATAAAACAGTTGCATTGTGTCAGTCAGTGAATACACTGAGTATTTTTCATTTAACGTAACATAACATTTATTTTGATTTATTTTAATGTGGGGCTTTCACTCAGTGTCTCATTTATGTTTGTCTTTTATTTTTTTTAAGAATTTCTTTTTAAGTGAATTATTGATATTTTCAGTGATTCAAATGCACATTCAAAGAAAAGGCAACAAGCTGAAATAAATTCAATTTACATGTAAATAGACGTTATTATAGTTGTTTTTTTTATATATTTTTCTGCTGCATCTGTGTGTATAAAAAGTGAAAGAATATTTTTTACAACCTTGAACTGTTCCATAGTAATAGTTTTATGACAAACTGAGAAGTCAGACTCACAGCTCAGTTTGTGATGACAAATTGATGTGGCCTACAGACAACATGCCAAACAAAGACAAAAATAAATTTACAGAAAGTCGCCAAAAATGAGGAAAATCAACCTGGACCCAAGACGGTTCAAATTCAGCCTGACCTCCACAGCTGAAACTCATCATTATGTATTTTTACTTTAAACACTTGTTCCACCACTGGATTTT